>NC_135234.1:153382888-153990388 GCF_051348905.1 Ranitomeya variabilis
ATGGATAAATAATTGATTCCATAAAAATGTTTGGAAGGGTTTTTTTGAGTTTTATATACCACCTGTGAGGGATCGGCTGTACAGTAGACTCTGGTTCACACACGGGATTTAGTTCACTATTTCCAACCAACATGCAGTTTATTAAAAACAGTCCACAAATCATCAGGGTCTTAAAGTAAACGGCCTCTTTCAGGTAAACAAAGGTACAACAGAGCAAAACAGAAAATGACAAGTCCATATAGCACACGGCTCAGCCATTTAAATGTGAGTCTTTTCTTCTCAGACTCCAGCTGAGTCTGAGCAGCAAGCACATGCAGTGCCTCCTCACCTTGCAAAACACGCAGACCAAGTGAGACAGCCCAAGCTGCCTTAAATCACACCATCCAAGACCTGGACTGGAGGTGAGTTGCTGATCCCACCCAACTCCTTCAGCCGTTCGTAAAACCCGGACCCATAATACAGGCTCATAAAAACATCTCTCAGCACTATATGTGCTGGAGCCTGCTTCTCCGGGTCCTACATCACCGAGGTTTCGCACCTGGGGGACACATAACCCCATCCATGACCTGTATAGCTGCCACCTTACACACTATAGTGTAACAGTTTATGGATGACCAATTGAATCAAGCAAACTTTTTCCAAAAAATTTTGGAGTCTCATGTACCACCAAAATGTAACAGAAGGCACATAATACGCTATGCATGACAAATTGAATCCAGACAAATTTTTCAATGCTTTTTTGGAATTTTATATACCACCGAAATTTAACAGAAAGCACTAGTGATGAGCAAGTATACTCGTTACTCGGGTTTTCCCAAGCATGCTCGGGTGCTCTCCGAGTATTTTGGCGTGCTCGGAGATTTAGTTTTCATTGCCGCAGCTGCATGATTTGCAACTGCTAGACAGCCTGGATACATGTGGGGGTTGCCTGTTTGTTAGGGAATTCTCACATGTATTCAGCCTGTCTTGCAGCCGCAAATCATGCAGCTGTGGCGATGAAAATTAAATCTCTGAGCATGCCAAATACTCAGAGACCACCTGAGCATGCTCGGGGACACCTGAGTAACAAGTATACTCGCTCATCACTAGAAAGCACCTAATATTGTATGGATGATTAAATGAATCCAGACAAAATTTTCAACTCTTTTTGGAGTGTTATATACCACCAAAATGTCACAGAAATAACCTAATACTGTATGGATTACTAACTGAATCCAGACAAATTTTTCAATGCTTTTTTGGAGTGTTATATACTACCAAAATGTCACAGAAAGCACCTAATATTTTATGGATGACTAATTTAGTACAGTCAAATTTTTCAATGCTTTATTGGACTCTTATATACTATCAAAATGTAACAGAAAGCACTTAATACTCTATGAATGACTAATTGAATCCAGACAAACTTTCAATCCTTTTTTGAAGTGTTATATACCACTGAACTGTGACAGAATGTACCTAATACTCTATGGATATCATGGGTGTGTCAGAGGCTGCAGACCGTCGCTCTGCATCTGACTGAAGAAGGTCTCAGCAGTTTGCTTTGCAGACTTCTTCCTGGTCCTTCTAACTCTAGGACCCATTGTTAGCCTTCCCCCGGCTCTTGTTAACTCACCTGAACCGGGGTGTTTATATCTACCTGTATCTACCCATCTAGCTTCGGGTAGTGCTGGATCCCCTATCATGTAGAAATAGGCGACAGCCCACGTGTGTTACTTGCACCATCGCCTGCTCCCACGTAGGAGGTGTAGAATCCCAAGAACAATCCAATCTCTCGGGGGTGGTAGTAGCCCCATCTAGAGCCACATCTAGGAGCTTCTCTCAGGCCCGTTCATTCCTCAAGCAGGGTTCATCCTGTTCCCTTTCTTCTCAGATCACACCCACCGCGTAGAAGCAATGTTGCCCCTCAATTGTTAGAATCATGATCTCTGTTCAGCAGTCAGCTCTTGCAGCCTTCGAGCTAAGTGTTCCACCTTCATCTTTACCTGCCAGCTGGTTGAACGAGATGTTATGACAGGTCCTAAACTCTAAAACTCTGACCAATCCCCCCCCCAGATGTCATCTCTCAGTACCTTGCAGCTAGAGGACCCGGTAGCATTTCTCCACTCAGATCCTGGCTCGCCTCCTTGTCTCTCCAGAGCATCGTAGGCTCTGCAGTCTGCTCATCTGTTCCTGTAATACTGTATACATGAGCAATTGAATCTAGAAAATAAATTACGATGCTTTTTTGGAGTATTACATACCACAGAAATGTACCACAACCACGTAATACTCTATTGATCAAAATATTGTAAATTTTTTCACCCCCCAAAAAAAGGTATGATCACGTGCAGCAGATATACAGTGGGGCAAAAAAGTATTTAGTCAGTCAGCAATAGTGCAAGTTCCACCACTTAAAAAGATGAGAGGCGTCTGTAATTTACATCATAGGTAGACCTCAACTATGGGAGACAAACTGAGAAAAAAAAATCCAGAAAATCACATTGTCTGTTTTTTTATCATTTTATTTGCATATTCTGGTGGAATATAAGTATTTGGTCAGAAACAAAATTTCATCTCAATACTTTGTAATATATCCTTTGTTGGCAATGACAGAGGTCAAACGTTTTCTGTAAGTCTTCACAAGGTTGCCACACACTGTTGTTGGTATGTTGGCCCATTCCTCCATGCAGATCTCCTCTAGAGCAGTGATGTTTTTGGCTTTTCGCTTGGCAACACGGACTTTCAACTCCCTCCAAAGGTTTTCTATAGGGTTGAGATCTGGAGACTGGCTAGGCCACTCCAGGACCTTGAAATGCTTCTTACGAAGCCACTCCTTCGTTGCCCTGGCGGTGTGCTTTGGATCATTGTCATGTTGAAAGACCCAGCCACGTTTCATCTTCAATGCCCTTGCTGATGGAAGGAGGTTTGCACTCAAAATCTCACGATACATGGCCCCATTCATTCTTTCATGTACCCGGATCAGTCGTCCTGGCCCCTTTGCAGAGAAACAGCCCCAAAGCATGATGTTTCCACCACCATGCTTTACAGTAGGTATGGTGTTTGATGGATGCAACTCAGTATTCTTTTTCCTCCAAACACGACAAGTTGTGTTTCTACCAAACAGTTCCAGTTTGGTTTCATCAGACCATAGGACATTCTCCCAAAACTCCTCTGGATCATCCAAATGCTCTCTAGCAAACTTCAGACGGGCCCGGACATGTACTGGCTTAAGCAGTGGGACACGTCTGGCACTGCAGGATCTGAGTCCATGGTGGCGTAGTGTGTTACTTATGGTAGGCCTTGTTACATTGGTCCCAGCTCTCTGCAGTTCATTCACTAGGTCCCCCCGCGTGGTTCTGGGATTTTTGCTCACCGTTCTTGTGATCATTCTGACCCCACGGGGTGGGATTTTGTGTGGAGCCCCAGATCGAGGGAGATTATCAGTGGTCTTGAATGTCTTCCATTTTCTAATTATTGCTCCCACTGTTGATTTCTTCACTCCAAGCTGGTTGGCTATTGCAGATTCAGTCTTCCCAGCCTGGTGCAGGGCTACAATTTTGTTTCTGGTGTCCTTTGACAGCTCTTTGGTCTTCACCATAGTGGAGTTTGGAGTCAGACTGTTTGAGGGTGTGCACAGGTGTCTTTTTATACTGATAACAAGTTTAAACAGGTGCCATTGCTACAGGTAATGAGTGGAGGAAAGAGGAGACTCTTAAAGAAGGAGTTACAGGTCTGTGAGAGCCAGAAATCTTGATTGTTTGTTTCTGACCAAATACTTATTTTCCACCATAATATGCAAATAAAATGATAAAAAAACAGACAATGTGATTTTCTGGATTTTTTTTTCTCAGTTTGTCTCCCATAGTTGAGGTCCACCTATGATGTAAATTACAGACGCCTCTCATCTTTTTAAGTGGTGGAACTTGCACTATTGCTGACTGACTAAATACTTTTTTGCCCCACTGTATATTTAGTAACAGGCTGCAAACCCTAAGCAGTGCCTAGAGACTGTATTCTGCCTATATACCACCATACTTTAGTAATGTCATCAGTACAAAAGAAAATTCTTACACATGCTGCCAAAAGTCACCTCCAGTGTGCATGCAAGTAGGCAGATCTATTTGTACTAGCATGCGCACTAGTACCTACCATTTGTATGTTCTTTTTAACTCCTGCGGGGGATTTTAATGTTTTCACATGATTAGGTGAATATTTTAAGCTTAAAAAACTCCAGTTTGTTCTCTTATTTTTGGTAAATGCAGAATGTATCTGCTACAAACAGCAAAGCACAGATTTATCCCTTACAACGGCGGTTAGTATGATGGCTCAGAATCAGCACCAGTATCAACGCTAGAGAACTCTGATTCGTTCAACTGTGCACACAGAGTGCTGGACAAGCTCTCTCTGCCTCCAATAACAACTGTTCCTGAGCTGTGCAATGGTGTCAGTGAGCCGAGCAAGGAAGCACCTGTTCTTTTATAACCTCTTATGATGTCATACTGCCAGCCAATCACAGTAATGCCACTACCAAGATGGCTACGGCACTACTGTGACTCGCAGGCAATAACCACATGTTTATTTGCTGAGTAACATGCACCAAACATGCAGGAATTCGAGTTTCAAATTCGAGCATCGCCGAGTGTCGAGCACCTCCGTGCACCTAGATACTCGAGTGATATCTGATTATCACTGAGCACGTTCTCTCATCCCTAGTGGCCATATCTTTTAAAGCTTAAATAGAATTTTGTTCTCAGTGACCATTTTACCTAAAAAAGACTTAAATAGGAACTGTACTTTTAACAAACGTTGCATAGATCAATAGTACAAGCAAATATAAGAAACTTTATAGCAAACTTTATCAAAGAAACATTTCTCCAAATATAAACCACTTCTTTATCTCCCCTTGACTTCTGAACTAAGAAAAATGATCTTAATGCTGTCTGGTTCAAGACAAAATGGACTGCATGCACATGGCAGGGCTGTGTGCATAGAACATTGAAAACTGTAAGGAAAATAAAAGGGGAAGAGGAGTAAAAAGAAGATGAAGAACAAAGGTAGACGGAGACACAGAAAGATCGTGTTGAGTTTTCCAACAAGTCTTTTGCCTTACTCAGGAGCTGGATTCACATTTACACAGCTCTGTACTGCTGTGTAATGACTTGCTCGCAGCTACTCCTGTCCATGTGCAAACTAAATAATGAAGAGCAGAAATGTATTGGTGTTTGCTGTGCTACCTATGGTAGATAATGTAGTTGCTAGTTTCTAACACCAGCGCAGAGTCGACTGAAAATGTGAGATTCAGCCTGCAGAAAAAAAACTGGTTAGAAATGCAGGATACAAGAATGGCTATAACTATAGTAGATGCAGTTTCAACTAAGCCCTGGATCCTAGGGGTCCCAAAAGGTCACTGGCTAAAAAATGTAGACAATTACTAATTATGACCCGTGATAGTTGATGGCCCTGTTGAAGGATATTGAATATCGGGGCCCTTTAGTATCAAATTATGTCACTGACGTCATAATATAACCAGAAACATTGTTATTCTTCATGTACACACAAAAGTTCATTATAAAATAGTACTTAGATATATAATGTAGTTACCCTTTAAAGAAAATACAATTTTGCAGAGGGAGTCACACATATTGAACATAATTATGTCACACAAATGTTGTCTACCATTACAAAGTACACCATCTTCTAATGCATTAAAGCCCACCAAGAATTTATTTGCCACTGAATGCCAGTCTTTTTTTTAATCTTTAGATTTTGCACAATTTGTCACATGCGTTATTCCTAAGTAACCAATAGAGGGAGTCCAGCAGCAAGAAACATGCAGTAGATAACACCAAGTGCAGAGTCAGCTCTCTGCATTGTATTTGTTACCATTTTATCCCAGAAATAAGCATTAATGAGGTGGTAGGCATTTTGTAAGCCCAGAGACTTGTCTTCTTTACTAACAAGCAAATAACTACTGTATATGGAGTTTGCATGTATTCCCTGTGAATACATGGGTTTTTTTCATACTCTAGCTTGTCTTCAGTTCAAAACATGACAGAACATTAGTTTCTATGTTACATATTACACATAAGAAAGGTAAACATTAGTGATGAGCGAATATACTCGGTACTCGAGATTTCCCGAGCATGCTCGGGTGTCCTCCGAGTATTTGTAAGTACTTGGAGATTTAGTTTTCAGCACCGCAGCTGAATGATTTACATCTGTTAGCCAGCATAAGTACATGTGGGGATTCCCTAGCAACCAGGCAACCCCCACATGTACGTATGCTGGCTAACAGATGTAAATCATTCAGCTGCGGTGCTGAAAACTAAATCTCCAAGTACTTACAAATACTCGGAGGACACCCGAGCGTGCTCGAGAAATCTCGAGTACCGAGTATATTCGCTCATCACTGGTAAACATAAAATAAGTACGGTAATTCTTGTAATTCATGTGCATCTACTGCACTGATTTTCAACTTGACTGCAGTGAGTGTCTGTCTCACCATGTAGATTAGAAGTCTTGAGAAACCTGTTCTGTACATAGGTGCAAGTTCTATGGGTGACCTACAGTGTCTTGCGAAAGTATTCAGCTTCCTGGAAGTTTTCAACCTTTTCCCACATATCATGCTTCAAACATAAAGATACCGAATGTAAATTTTTGGTGAAGAATCAACAACAAGTGGAACACAATTGTGAAGTTGAACGAAATTTATTGGTTATTTTAAATTTTTGTGGAAATTCAAAAACTGAAAAGTGGGGCGTGCAATATTATTCGTCCCCTTTAACTTAATACTTTGTTGTGCCACCTTTTGCTGCGATTACAGCTGCAAGTCGCTTGGGGTATGTCTCGATCAGTTTTGTACATAGAGAGACTGAAATTCTTGCCCATTTTTCCTTGGCAAACAGCTGGAGCTCAGTGAGGTTTGATGGAGATCGTTTGTGAACAGCAGTTTTCAGCTCTTTCCACAGATTCTCGATTGGATTGAGGTCTGGACTTTGACTTGGCCATTCTATCACCTGGATATGTTTATTTGTGAACCATTCCATTGTAGAGTTTGCTTTATGTTTGGGATCATTGTCTTGTTGGAAGACAAATCTCCGTCCCAGTCTCAGGTCTTTTGCAGACTCCAACAGGTTTTCTTCAAGAATGGTCCTGTATTTGGCTCCATCCTTCTTCCCATCAATTTTAACCATCTTCCCTGTCCCTGCTGAAGAAAAGCAGGCCCAAGCCATGATTCTGCCACCACGTTTGACAGTGGGGATGGTGTGTTTAGGGTGATGAGCTTTGTTGCCTTTACGCCAAACACATCTTTTGGAATTGTTGCCAAAAAGGTCGATTTTGGTTTCATCTGAAAAGAGCAACTTCTTCCACATGTTTGGTGTGTCTCTCAGGTGGCTTGTTGCAAACTTTAAACAACACTTGTTATGGATATCTTTGAGAAATGGCTTTCTTCTTGCCACTCTTCCATAAGGTCAGATTTGGGCAGTGTACGACTGATTGTTGTCCTATGGACAGACTCTCCCACCTCAGCTGTAGATCTCTGGATCTCTGCAGTTCATCCAGAGTGATCATGAGCCTCTTGGCTGCATCTCTGATCAGTCGACTCCTTGTCTGAGATGAAAGTTTAGAGGGATGGCCGGGTCTTGGTAGATTTGCAGTGGTATGATACTCCTTCCATTTCAATAAGATTGCTTGCACAGTGCTCCTTGGGATGTTTAAAGTTTTGGAAATCATTTTGTATCCAAATCCGGCTTTAAACTTCTCCACAACAGTATCATGGACCTGCCTGTTGTGTTCCTTGGTCTTCATGATGCTCTCTGTGCTTCAAACAGAACCCTGATACTATCACAGAGCAGGTGCATTTATATGGAGACTTAATTGCACACAGGTGGATTATATTTATCATTATTAGGCATTTAGGACAACATTGGATCATTCAGAGATCCACAATGAACTTCTGGAGTGCGTTTGCTGCACTGAAAGTAAAGGGGCCGAATAATATTGCACGCCCCACTTTTCAGTTTTTGAATTTCCACAAAAATTTAATATAACCAATAAATTTCGTTCAACTCACAATAGTATTCCACTTGTTGATTCTTCACCAAAAATTTACATTTGGTATCTTTATTAGTGATGAGCGAGTGTACTCATTGCTCGGGTTTTCCAGAGCACGCTCGTGTGACCTCCGAGTATTTATGACTGCTCGGAGATTTAGTTTTCATTGCGGCAGCTGAATGATTTACAGCTACTAGCCTGCTTGATTACATGTGGAGATTCCCTAGCGACCAGGCCACCCCCACATGTACTCAGCCTGGGTAGTAGCTGTAAATCATTCAGCTGCCAAGATGAAAACTAAATCTCCGAGCAGTCATAAATACTCGGAGGTCACACGAGCAATGAGTACACTCGCTCATCACTAATCTTTATGTTTGAAGCATATGTGGGAAAAGGTTGAAAAGTTCCAGGGAGCCGAATACTTTCGCAAGGCACTGTATATCTGTCAGACACTAATTTGGATATGTCCTAAATATTTAAAGTTGGAATACCCCTTTAACTCACATCAGTCCTTGCAGCAACTGGGGGGAAAAAATCTAAAATTAACTTATTAACACCTGGAGAAACCCCATACAAACACAGCAACTTTTCTTCGTTCCCTATTCCCCTACTTTTTCTAGGTGCTGCACAAGACTCCTAGGGGGCAAATCAATTATGTATATCTAATGCCACCAATTGGCACGCTACACAAAATAAAAATATTCCCCCTTAAGACCTGTGTCAGAGGTGTCTCTTTTACCTAAATCAGATCAACTGTTTCTGCACTGATGAGAGGCAAACACAGTGAAACACATATCTGCAAATGGAGAGCATAGTTTGGTTTCTTATCCTAAGTAGAGATGGGCGAACCCCAACAGTAATGCATGGACACCGAACAAGGACTTCACCAGGAAGTCCGTGTTACTGTTCAGGTTCAGGCACCCGAACACCGGGTGTTTGTCCCAAAGACAGTGTGAGCCCACAGCTGTGATCAGAGGTAAAAAGTTTACCTCCGGTCACTGGCATCAGCTGATGGGACTACTATTTCCATCAGCCAATGGCTGTTGCTGCTAATAACAGTGAGAGCTGGAGCGGCTGATGGGAGTATTCATAAGCCACCACATGCACTCTAAATAAATTATAAAAAAAACAAAAAAAACAACGTGGGTTCCCCTGAATTTTTGATAACAACCAGGCAAAACTGACAGCTGGGGGTTAGGTTTGTTATCAAGAATAGAGGGGTCCCCACACTGTTTATTTTAGTTATATAAATAATTTTAAAAAATGATGTCGGGTCCCCTCCCCATTTTTTGCAACCAGCCTTGCTAAAGCAAATTGCTGGGGGCTGGTATTCTCAGGCTGGGAAAGGGCCATTGATATTGCCCCTCCCAGCCTAAAAAGTGCAGCCCACAGCCTCCCAGAAAAGGCGCATCTATTAGATGCGCCAGTTCTGGCGCTTTGCCTGGCTCTTCCCACTTGCCCTGTAGCGGTGGCAAGTGGGGATCATATTTGCGGGATTGATGTCCCTTTTGTATTGTCCGGTGACATCAAGCCCATGGATTAGTAATCCTATAGTTATATTTTAAGCAAACACACAGCCAGAATAAAGTCTTTTCATTGAAAGAATGACACAGACTCCTTTAATAATTCTAAATTAAACCACTCACATCATCGCCCATTCCATTGAAGCCCTCATCTCCTTTAATAAAACAACAATATTCTTCACCAATCTGTTGTTCTGTTCCATGATGTTATCCGTGTCTGGGGGATAAACAGTTTTCAACCTGGACGGTACCAAGATGCAACCATCCAGGCTGAGAACCACCGATAAATGGGCTACTGCGAGCGCAGCTTCAGTGAGCAGTGGTGACGTCATCGAGGTTATGTCCAGTCACAGAGGCTGCATTCCAGGCTGGGCCCCTGACCTGCGAGTACCTTGATGAGATCACCGCTTGCACAGTGAGTTAAAGCCTTACAGCGCAGCAGTGAGTTTACTAAGCTTCCTCCCTGTACACTTTCTAAAGTGGCATCAGAGAGGTTAAACACCGGCGACTGGCACCAGCACAGACTGTGGGCATTACTGCAAGGTGTCAGCTATCGTGTAGCTCTGACATCTGAAGATTATCACACTGGCGCTGGGGATGAGCCTGTGCGATTGCCACATGGTTCATGTATGACGGTTTGCGGGAGAGTACCTCCTGTAGAGCTGTAGATGTATGGCGGACGTCGTAAAGAGGTTAACTATTCCTGATGACCACCTGATGAAGCTGCTTGAGAGAATTCCAAGGGTGCGTAAAGCTGTCATCAGAGTAAATGAGTGGTACTTTGAGCAATCTATGGTTTAATGCATATTCTAGTTTGTCTCATAAGTTTCTTTATTTCTTCTTCCCATATGTGTTCCTTCACTGTTTGCTGCTTAGAGTCTGAATCTACAATGTGCAAACAAGGAAAACCACTGCATGAACAGGTGTTTCCAAATTTTTGACTGGTACTGCAGAGGTGTGAAACTTCTGTCAAACTACTGAAGAATTAATCTGGTGTCACATTCCTCTCTCGGTATATGAAAAGAATCTTGTTTAGGTTTCTGAAACTGAGCCAAGGAGAAGTCTAATTCTAAGCAGAGGAAACGTAAAGATGGAGTAATATAAACTTTCATGTCACGTCTGAATAGTTCACATACCTTGACTTCAGCATTTTTGATTTTTGAAACAGTGACATGTTGATGGGAGTGGTAATCGGTGGAGTCTAGGGAGGTTTAGTGTACACATCTACCATGAGCTGCCTTTGTCTACCATACAGATTCTCAGCACCATGGTGGTGATCGTTATTGTATATTGACCTTTGAATTTATTTCCCATAGTTTCATTTTAATTTACAGTATTTGTGACATAAAGAAAGCTCTTCAAATAACAATAAACACTTCAATGAAAAAATGTAACATTTGGGGCGAAGCTCAAGTCGCAGAAGTGGTGACGGATCCTGCATGGCAGCCATGGAGTAAGGTTGGGTATGGATTAGGGGAGAAAACGTCCTCAACACTGCCTGTGAATGAACAGGGTGACATTTTGTTATTCTTTCTCATGGTTGTGCCCCATAGGCATTGCTTTACTGATCAGCACAAAACAGATCTGTAATAAGGCGGTGTGAATTGTTCTTTATTTATGATTTTAAAAGACATGGTGTTGTCTTCTCTCCACTCTTGTCTAAAATTACATTTTGGAAGTATTTGCCAAACTATACAGTCCTATTTAAAGGCAGCATACTGTAGAAACCTAAAGGCATAACAATATTGTGCCATTTGGTTAGTGGAGCATAATAAAGAATACAGATTCTAGTTATTATTAGTATAGTTATGATTTCGCTGTATTCAGGAGGGGAGTGCTTCCCCCACTCAAGCTGCCTCCTCCAGTGATTTATGGGCTTCCATGTATCTGCGTGATGCGTACTGTACACCAGGCTGAGAGAGAGCTCTCCTTATGCATACCGAAGGCTCTATTGCTCAAAGGCATAGTATATTTGTACCTTATTGCCCAATAGTAAAGTGGAGTTCTCACCAAACTGTCTTACACAGGACAGCATGCTTTAATGACAGGTCTGTTTTTAAGATTATGCACACATATACAGTAGAACCATTTTTATTAACTGTGCCGATCAGGGACGGACTGGGACTGAAATTCAACCCTGGCATTTGAAAGCAAACAGGCCCGTGGTGTCCCTGCCCCCGAGCCCCAGATGGGGAAATCCATTACTAATATAACCCTACCTGGAGGAAATCAGGATTTACCAGCAGAATAATATTTCTTATAATACCAATTAATATCACTACAGATTGAATAATAATACTGCACTTAGAGTGACTGCAGACTATAACTTCAATCCTGGAGGACCCCTTTGACCAAACCACTGTACTAGGACTGATATCACCACCATATAGTGACCATATAATGGTAATATCAGTTCAGCACCAGTGCTCTGCAGACCATATACAGCTCTAGCAAAAATTAAGAGACCACCACATCAAAACCCTGTCATGGGCAGCCCAATCTCCAGACCTGAACCCCTTTGAAAACCTCTGGAATGTAATCAAGAGGATGATGGATAGTCACAAGCCATCAAACAAAGAAGAACTGATTACATTTTTGTGCCAGAAGCAGTGTGAAAGACTGGTGAAAAGCATGCCAAGACGCATGAAAGTTGTGATTAAAAATCATGGTTATTCCACAAAATATTGATTTCTGAACTCTTCCTGAGTTTAAACATTAGTATTGTTGTTTCCAAATGATTATGAACTTGTTTTTTTGCATTATTTGAGGTCTGAAAGCACAGGTTTTTTTTTTAATTTTGACCATTTTTCTTTGTCAGAAAAAAATACAAAATGTATTGCTTGGAAATTCGGAGACATGTTGTCAGAAGTTTATAGAATAAAAGAACAATTTACATTTTGCTCAAAAATATACCTATAAAGAGAAAAATCAGACAAACTGAAAATTTTGCAGTGGTCTCTTAATTTTTGCCAGAGCTGTATGTGTGTACTGTACAGGTTCTCATTAGTGATGTTCGTTTGGATTGTCAACATTCATTTTCCCTTTTCTTTTCAATTTGGCCCAGGCTTCCATGGCCTCTTCTTCCATCTATAATTCGTCCCTGTAAATTTTAACACTCAGGCATCCTTGACTTACTGCTTTTCCAGGGCCTTCCTCAAATTCTACCAATTCTACATAAACCATATAGTGTTATTAACTATACTCTAGACAGTGCCCCAGAGTCCTGGTCGTTGCAGTACTGACGCTCCGCCGCTAAGGGGAGTGATGGTACGTCTGATGGCACTTAAGGAGTTCACCTGACCAGGTATCACAGTCACACTTTACACTTCACATTCTGGCCACCAGGGGGAGCAAAAGGTTCCATGTATTAGGTCACTCCTCACAATCTGGTAAAACTGAGGGATGGATAGGAAGTTAGTCAGAAGCTGACTGGGTTGGAACCAGGCAACATCCTGTGGCAAAGGGTGTTGCAGGGGAAGATTCAGGGGGGTCTCTGTCAGGGGTGGGATCCTGACAGTGGCCTAGCGAATAGAACAGAACGTTACGGAGCCGCGCCTGCACTCGAATGCAGTGGCATCCAAAGAAAGGAAAAGAAGCGAGGTTTACTGTGGAGAAGTGAGAAATGAGATCGCAGCAAAAAGGAGATGAAGCCAGTAGGAGTCGTGCCGTAAGATCGAGGCAACATCCTACTGAGGTGCGTAGCCGGTGGCCGGAACGCCGAGGAAGTATTAGGCTCCAAGCAATACTTCAAACAGCGGCAGGACAGTTAATTTTAGGTTGGCTGTCTCACTTAAATCACCTAAGCAGACAATTGTGGGAGAGGGGCGACGCTAGGGTCCCGGAAGAACTCCAGGCCTACCCGTCATACGGGTGCGTCCTATCCATATCATCTGGGGGACGGAGAAGAACATCAGAATAGATACGAGTTGTGAGAAAGAAGAACATCAGAAACAGACACAACAGTTGTGAGGACTATCCCGTGGTGCTCAGCAGGGAAGTACTACAACACCCAGGCGCTAGTAGGTAGGCACTGATTTCCACCTGAAAAGGGAACTCTGGATGTGCCTTCGGACCGGCCGGTCTCAGCCAGCCCTGTTAGCAGTGCTCTGGATTGCGGATCCCGAAGCCTTCAGTAAAGAGGTAAAGAGACTGCAACCCTGTGTCCTCGTTATTCATCGCGACCTGCACCAGGCACCATCAAAACACCTTTCATTGGATGCCCCTTAGCAGGGTCACGGACCGGGTCTAGCCACCGTGACAACCCCAGGACCGAGACAGAGAGGCCCGGTACCGAGTACCCCGCGGCCCTGCGTCTGGGGGCGCTCCAACTTGGCGTCACGAACAGGATCTACTCAAGCCTGAAGAATCAGGTCATGTGTGCCTTGGAACTGTGTCTAAATTGTGCTTGAACAGTGACTTATTGCAAAGACTGTGCATTGCTGATTCCCACCAAAACCGTCGCCATTACAGCGCTAAGAGGAGTGCAGGAAGAGAAGAAGGGCGTGGAAGTGGGCGTACACAAGCTAAAGAGCGCGAAAGACAATGGCCGCCCAGTCTAAGTATTGCTGTATCCTGAGGACGTGTCCGTCAGCGGCTGAGGTCCGCCTCCTTATTCTCTTTGGAGGGTGGAGACCATGGAGACGGGGCCGCCCACGAAAGAGAACGCGAGAAGACGATCAAAGAGAAGGGACAGATATGGCGGCCTCCAAGTAGCCATGTGGGGACGACCCGACCCGGCGCCAGCCCGCATTGGTGGGAGCAAGCCAGGACCCACCGATACAGCAGGTGCTGACCGCTGCAGAGCTGCTCGTGAGAGGAGGACCCAGCAGCCGCTCGCCGGACGAATGGGTGGCTGCGGCCGAAGCCCGGCAGGAGGAGCGGTGCCGAGAAGCCCACGCCCGGGTGAGTTCCCGGCTGGTTCACTCTGCAGAGGTTCGCCTGTCCCCTGCATTCCCTTCTTCACTCGACCCGACCGCGGAGGACTCACGGACCCGTCACCGGGCCGTGAACCGCGGGAGCTGGATCTGAAGCTGATGCCATGGATGGAGCACCAGCGGCGCTTGGTGACCGCGTGGTGGGAGGAGAAGGAGAGGGAAGCCCAACCTGTGGCTGTGATCGACTTGAGAGCCGAAGTGCAGGATCCTCCGCCGAAGTGGGGTGTATTTGTCAACTTCAACTCCCAGGAAGGACGAGGAGTTATTCAGGAGATCAGGGAGCCGCTGAAGGTCCATGCCGCCCGGGGCGAGGTGGAACCCTGCAACGGAATGATTGATGCGGACCGCGACCTGCAGCCTGGAGATGCTGTAGTCTATACCCGGTGGCAGCGAGGGACTGGTTGGAGGGCTCATGATGTCCAGCGGTGCGCAGCTCTTCCGGCCGCCCCTGAGGCCCAGGAGACCGGACCCCTTGTTGAGGGGCCGATTACCGCCTGCGCCATGGATCATCCGGCGGTCTCAACCCAATGTGTGACCGTGAGCTCCACCCGTCCTCGGCTGAGGGGGGTGGATTTGGGGCCAAGCCTCTCTAAGCCCCAGAGGGCTACCTGTGAGGTAAAGCCCTGGTGGAAACCACCTCCTGATTTATGAGCCTAAGCTGCTGTGTTTGTATATAGTTCGTTAACTGTTCGTCTTCTGTGTCTTCTGCTGCTAATACCCGACCAGGGTTACTTTTGAAGGAATCCCTTCGTTTACCCGGGATCCCTATTGCTTTTTATTTTTGCTCTTGTTTTCATTTTTGCTTTTTGTTCACCCATGTTACAAAGACTGCCGAATCATGGACGGTGAATTGTTCACAAACTGTAATATAAATAGTTCGCACCTTCTTAAAGGTGCCCCTTACTGTTTTTACAAGAAGTAGAGCTTTGCAAAGAGACTGTTCCTGAATACAGCATGGAAGCTCTTGTCTTAACTGGACTTGCAGATAGAGAGAGTCTGCATTACCTCAAAGAGACTTGGTTCCCTCTTAAAGGGAAGGTTCACTAGTTGCACTTAAAGTATAATGTTGCCTTAAAGAAAGTAGATAGTAATAATGTTTTACATAGGAGTAATATGTAGTTAGCTAGACAGTTGTAGAGAATGTTTGATAATGTTGCTAGAGATTGAGGACAGGAAGTAAACCCGTAGGGGTTAGTGAGTCCTCCTGGGAGCCATAGAAAGATGGCTCAGTGATCCTGTACTAAGAAAAGAGGCAGTAGGCCTGGGCAGATAGACAGGCAGTCCTGCATATGAAAAATCAAAGAGTAAAAAGAAGAGTGTTGCACTTAGAAGAGAGAAATAAAGAAAAAGTTGATTTATATTTTAGAGTTTTATAGTAAGCCTTTAGTGGGTTCAGCCTATACGCTGTTGTGAATTCTGCTCTTGGGCTCCCTCCGGTGGTTGTAAGTGGTAGCGCTGCTGTCTCTGAATCGCAGCATTTATCAGGTGTGTTCACTTTTTGCAATTGTGACTGGGCTATTTAGTCTTGCTTCACCCTTTAGTCAGTGCCAGTTGTCCATTGTTCCTGGAGGATTCACATCTCTGCCTGGTCTCTCCTGCTTTGCAGTTCATTTCAACAAAGATAAGTTCTGGCCTTGATTTTTTGCTGTCCACATGCTGTGGCCTTATTGTTCAGTTCTTTTCCATGTTTTTGTCTTGTCCAGCTTGGTCTGTATAAGGATTTGTTTAGCCAAGCTGGTATCTCTGGAGATGCAGATATACCCTCCATATCTTTAGTTAGCTGTAGAGATTTTGTATTTTCTGTGGTGGATATTTTCTAGTGTTTTAATACTGACTGCATAGTACTCTGTCCTATCCTTTCTATTTAGCTAGAAGTGGCCTCCTTTGCTAAATTCTGATTTCAGTCTGTGTATGTTTTTTCCCTCTCCTCTCACAGTCAATATTTGTGGGGGCTGTCTATCCTTTGGGGATTTTCTCTGAGGCAAGATAGATTTCCCTTTTTTATCTCTAGGGGTAATTAGTCCTCTGGCTGTGTCGAGATGTCTAGGGAGCGCTAGGTACATTCCATGGCTACTTCTAGTTGCGGTGTTAAGTTCAGGGTCTGCGGTCAGTACAGGTACCGCCTTCTCCAGAGTACGTCTCATGCTGCTCTTAGGCCACCAGATCATAACAATACGCCCTTAAAGGAAAAGTTAAATTATTGTTCAGAATTTGCACTTAGTAGAATACCCGGCTGGGTAATAGAAGTTATTTATAGTATGTTATTTAAAATATTTAACCATGTTTTGTTTGTAACGCTCAAGAGTCCTCACCTCCCATAAAGGGAAGCACTGTTATTATTACTTATTACTTGTTCATTGCATTTCAAAATTTGTATGTCTTTTGCTGACATGTATTGTTGTTTTCTTCCCAGTCCGGGAGTACTGGATTTAACCGGGGGGGAGTGCAGCGCCCCAGAGTCCTGGTCGTTGCAGTACTGATGCTCCGCCGCTAAGGGGAATGATGGTACGTCTGATGGCACTTAAGGAGTTCACCTGACCAGGTACCACAGTCACACTTTACACTTCACATTCTGGCCACCAGGGGGAGCAAAGGGTTCTATGTATTAGGCCACTCCTCACAATCTGGTAAAACTGGGGGCTGGATAGGAAGTTAGTCAGAAGCTGACTGGGTTGGAACCAGGCAACATCCTGTGGCAGAGGGTGTTGCAGGGGAAGATTCAGGGGGGTCTCTGTCAGGGATGGGATCCTGACAGTGGCCTAGCGAATAGAACAGAACGTTACGGAGCTGCGCCTGCACTCGAATGCGGTGGCATCCTAAGAAAGGAAAAGAAGCAAGGTTTACTGTGGAGAAGTGAGAAACGAGATCGCAGCAAAAAGGAGATAAAGCCAGTAGGAGTCGTGCCGTAAGATCGAGGCAACATCCTACTGAGGCGCGTAGCCGGTGGCCGGAACGCTGAGGAAGTATTAGGCTCCAAGCAATACTTCAAACAGTGGCAGGACAGTTAACTTTAGGTTGGCTGTCTCACTTAAATCACCTAAGCAGACATAGGGGGCAATTGTGGGAGAGGGGCGACGCTAGGGTCCCGGAAGAACTCCAGGCCTACCTGTCATACGGGTGCGTCCTATCCATATCATCTGGGGGACGGAGAAGAACATCAGAATAGATACGAGTTGTGAGAAAGAAGAACATCAGAAACAGACACAACAGTTGTGAGGACTATCCCGTGGTGCTCAGCAGGGAGGTACTACAGCACACAGGCGCTAGAAGGTAGTCACTGATTTCCACCTGCAAAGGGAACTCTGGATGTGCCTTCGGACCGGCCGGTCTCAGCCAGCCCTGTTAGCAGTGCTCTGGATTGCGGATCCCGAAGCCTTCAGTAAAGAGGTAAAGAGACTGCAACCCTGTGTCCTTGTTATTCATCGCGACCTGCACCACGCACCATCAACACACCTTTCATTGGACACCCCTTAGTAGGGTCACGGACTGGGTCTAGCCACCGTGACAACCCCAGGACCGAGACAGAGAGGCCCGGTACCGAGTACCCCGCGGCCCTGCGTCTGGGGGCGCTCCACTTCCATGGCCTCTTCTTCCATCTATAATTCGTCCCTGTAAATTTTAACACTCAGGCATCCTTACTTACTGCTTTTCCATGGCCTTCCTCAAATTCTACCAATTCTACATAAACCATATAGTGTTATTAACTATACTCTAGACAGTGATAATGCCCCTTTTTTGCCCCATATAGTAATAGTACCCTCCTATTGTGCCCTACACAATAACAGTGCCCTCTCTGTGCCCTGTGAGATAGAGCTACCTGAGTGGGTTGGGGGACACTCGCTTGGCAACGGGATTAAAGCACTCAGGCACGTTTTCTCACAAAAACAGTCTATCCGGTTTATTAAACATCATAAACCGGACCACGAACAGTTCATTATTTATATCAAAGGAACATCATAAGCACTGACAGTCTGTTCCAATGGCAAATACTTCTCTGCCCATAACCCCTTTTATCTGGAGTTACCTTACAGGAGCTCCTGCTCCACAAACTGACTCCTGTCAGTCCTGGTTTGCAGGGAAGCTGCCGAACTGGGATCACCGTCCTTGTGACCAGGGCACTTCAGATAGTCCAGACCCGCAGACGGAACTATAGCCTCCCCAACACAGTAGCCATCACAGGCTCTGCAGATATGGCCTCTCTGTGCGCTATTCAGGAAGTCCAGTCTCAGGTACTTCCAACACACAAGCCCTCAATCCAAGGCCTCAACATGTGCTTCCAGGAATCCAGTCCACTCCAGGAAGTCCACTCCAGGACATTCCAAAACAGACCATTCAGATCCATACACTCTGAACCATGTGAACCAAACCCTGGTCACATTATTTACCTGTAACCACCCCCATAGTTGGGAGGTGTGTGTGGTTAGCTAGTCCCACCCAGCTCTCCGACTAACCCTGCAAGCCTCCTTATTAACTATACAAAAAGTTGTGGGACTACAGGTCCCAGAACAACAATTCAGGCTTACAGCGCAGACTCCCTCTCAGACCCATACCGGCCATTTACAATCATGTCGGACACTGTTTCATTATCACCATTACAGATACGCCTCCATGCATATCCTGAGGAGAACATACAGCACCCCCTGGCTGTAACATGGGTCACTGCATCACAGCCCCTACACAGTAATAATGTTACCTCTGTACTTCCTCATAGTAATAATCCTGTGCCTCCTTAGTTATACAGCACCATATAGAAATAACATTCCCCTGTGCCCCCTCATAATAATGTTCCCCTGTGCTTCCTTACAGCTATACAGCACCATACAGTAATAATGTCCTTTTGTGTATGTCTAAAGAAAGATCTGTCAGTCTATGATAGGCCTGGGCAAAGTGAGCCCGAGGGCTACATGTGGCCCTATGGCTGTTCCACTGCAGTGGCGTCCTGCACCACGCAGTCGCTCTCCACCCAGTGTCTCACTTTCACTGATATATATGTAATGCCGTTATGCTCTACTATGCCATAGGACATGCACCATGTGGTGTGCAGATGTTACCACTTCACTATGTATGACAGGGGCAAAAATAAAAGAAAATGAAGCTCGTGATGCCAGGGTACACTTAATTCACCTCTGTTTCCTGGCACTGTGATGTAATGTGGTGCACTCCAAATAGTCCAGAAAACAGAGAGGCTGTTGATAAACTTTACTTGTTGCACGAATACACAGATACATCCAGATAAACGATGGTTTAACAGAGATTCAATTCCAATGCAGTAATCACAGTTACTTTCCGATACAGTCATGCAGATATAAGAATGGTGCAGTGATTCTCGAGTCTCAAAATTCTGCTTATATGCATATTCCTTATCGCACCGCTGTCTGAGGCTGATGCTGTGGTTTCTTTTTTTTACAGGAGTTCTGGCCCTTTCCTACCTGCTCCTTCTCTCTGTGAGGTCATGTGGTCCATGTGACCTTATGGCTCTATATGGAAAGCAGACCTGCTTTGTTAACTCTTAACAACCTCCTGATAGCAAAACATAATAAGTACATCACTCTATGTACAATGTACAGTATATATAAACCACTTCTATGTACGTACATTATCTGCAAAGGGAATGTGAACATTGTGCAAACTTGATAAGGTAGCTGCTAGCTCTGCTACATCTTAGGCCTCTTTCACACTTCCGTCTTTCAGCTCCTGTCACAATCTGCCAATTTTTGAGAATGCAGGATCCTGCAAAAAAATTTGCAGGATCCTGCATTTTCTCATAGACTTGTATTAGCGACGGATTGTGACGGATGGCCATCCGTTTCGTCCGTCGTACACTGGATCCTGCGTAAAAAAAACGGTCCGTTGGGCAGAGAAAACGTTCAGAGGAACGTTTTTTCTGCAAGTTGGAAAATCGGTCAGCGACACATCCTGCATTGCCCGTCACTGGCTACAATGGAAGCATATGGGCGCAGGATGCGTCGTTGACTGTGAAAAGCAGGAATCCAGCGACGGGTCCCGTCTTTTCGAACTGAGCATGTGTGGAAGAATTTCCCGTCAGGGAAATTCTCTCTCTCTCGCTCTCTTTCTCTTTTTACTATTGATGCTGCCTGTGCAGCATCAATAGTAACAAGATATAATGTTAAAAATAATTAAAAAAATAAAAAATCGCAGTATTCTCACCTACCGACGTCCCGCGCAGCGTCACCTATGCTCCCGGAAGCTAGCGTTCCTAGTAATACATTGCGAAATCTCGCGAGAAGTCGCGGTCTCGCGAGATTTCGCAATGTATTACTAGGAACGCTAGCTGCCGGGAGCATCGCTGCGAGGGACGCCGGTAGGTGAGAATACTGCGATTTTTCATTTTTTTAACCTGGTTTGTATTGTGTATGCGTTTTCGCAGCGGAAAACCGCTGCGAAGACGCATACACAACAGGCGCACATATTGTAGACTCGAAGGGTCCATTAGAAAGACACGCCCAATGCACACGTTTTCCACAATCTGCACAGGATCCGTCATTTCAACGTCTTGACGGATATTGTGCAGATTTGGAAGACGGAAGTGTGAAAGAAGCCTTAAAGTCACATACACTACAACTTTGGGGCATCACATATGAATTGTCGGGATGCAGATACTGGTGAATACAATGATGGAACAGGAGACCTATCTGTTTCATCATTGAGCCTGTGTATCTGAGAGAGCAGCAGGCGTGATGACGTCACTACATCACAAAAGAAGTATGCAGTGAAGACCACAGTAGGGAAACGGTGTTAGGTGAGTAGTTGTTTGTAGCTTTTTTACATCATTCTTTGGAAGAGATTATTATAATACAGTGTAATGGACCTATGTGGGGGGATATAATACTGGGCAACAGAACTATGTGAGGGCATAATACTGTGTAAGGACGCTATGTGAGGACATAATACTGAGTAAAAGAGCTATGTAGGGACATAATATTGTGCAAGGGAGCTATGTGGGGACATAATAAGGTGTAAGGAAGCTATGTAGGGATATAATACTGGGTAAGGGTATGTTTCCACGTTCAGGATTGCATCAGGATTTGGTCAGGATTTTCCATCAGTATTTGTAAGCCAAAACCAGGAGTGGGTGATAAATACAGAAGTGGTGCATATGTTTCTTTTATACTTTTCCTCTAATTGTTCCACTCCTGGTTTTGGCTTACAAATACTGATGGAAAATCCTGACCAAATCCTGATGCAATCCTGAACGTGGACACATACCCTTAAAGAGCTATGTAGGGACATACTACTCTGTAAGGGTATGTGTCCACGTTCAGGATTGCATCAGGATTTGGTCAGGATTTTCCATCAGTATTTGTAAGCCAAAACCAGGAGTGGGTGATAAATGCAGAAGTGGAGCATATGTTTCTGTTATACTTTTCCTCTAATTGTTCCACTCCTGGTTTTGGCTTACAAATACTGATGAAAAATCCTGACCAAATCCTGATGCAATCCTGAACGTGGACACATACCCTTAGGGTATGTTTCCACGGTCAGGAAACGCTGCTTTTTTGACGCTGCGCAGAGCTGCAGCGTCAAAAAAGCAGCGTCCAGATGTTCCAGCATAGTGGAGGGGATTTTATGAAATCCCGTCTCCACTATGCGTGGAAACCCGCACGCGGCGGCCCTGCGACTCTGGACATGCTGCGCATCTTTTCAGATTGCAGCATGTCTGTACACCTTGCGGGGACGCAGCGTCCCCGCAAGGCATATCACAGGGCCCTATGGGAGCGAGCGATCATCCCGGATGTGAAGAGTTAACACATCCGGCATGATCGCGTCCCAGAAAGGGGGCGGGGCTTAGCGCCGAGCGGCTTCGCCGCTGCGGCGATCCCGCCGGTCATCCTGAACGTGGAGACATAGCCTAAGAGAGTTATGTGGGGATATAATACTAAGTAAGGCAGCTATGTAGGGAGATAATACTGTGCAAGGGAGCTATGTGGGGACATAATACTGGGTAAGACTCATCTCTTCCGACAAGACTACAGCCTGCAATGATCCACAACTTATTGAACTGCCGCATAACCAGCTCTACCCTCTCCTACTGTATCCTCACCCATCCCCTGCAGACTGTGAGCCCTTGCGGGCAGGGTCCTCTCTCCTTCTTTACTTGTGTGTACCTTGTATTGCTCATGTTTATTGTGCTTGTCTATATTTGCCCCTTTTCACATGTAAAGCGCCATGGAATAAATGGCGCTATATAAATGTATACTAATAATAATAATAATAGAGAGCTATCTGGGGATATCATTCTGCATGGGGGTTGTGTGGGAGTATAATACAGTAAAGCTAAGTTCACTTTAGAGTTTCTGTGCGCAGCGTATCATATGCATGCGCAAACGCATGCCAAAATGCATGCAAAAGCATGCTTACGCCTGCGCATCATCTTGCGCATGATGCAAACAAAAATGCTGCGTGTGCATGCGTTTAAATGCATTTTGCCATGCGTTGGCATTTTTTATCCGCATGGTAGAGGCGGTGACATTATTTTCTGGACATGCGCAGTCTAAAGTACGCATGCATATCGAACGCATTCGTACTCATGTCACCATAGCCACTAATGCACCTCAAAAAAATGCTACATATTGCGTTTGCCGGACCCCACCGCACACCTCAAAACGACGCATGTGTACGCATCCGCAAGCGAACGCATGCAAAACCATGTCACTGCATACACAATGTTAAAGATATGTACACATGACGCATGCGAATCGATGCGGATCGTACACTGCGCACACAGCTGCAAATGTGAACTCGGCTTTAGGAGGGCTCTGTGGGGGACACCATTTTGCGTGGGGGACACCATTTTGCATGGGGGCTGTGTGAAGACATAATACTGTGCAAGGAGGCTGTGTGGTGACATAATCTACTATATAATTGTCTAATTCTGTCTGTTTGTCTGTAATCGAAATCCCGCATCGGTGATTGGTCGCACCAGCCGCCCGTGACCAATCAGTGACAGGCGCAGTTCTGTCAGTCACAGTGCCACGTAGTTCAGTCACATTTACTGAATAAGTTCTGTCAGTCACAGTGCCACATAGTTCAGTCATGTTTACTGAACAAGTTCTGTCAGTCACAGTGCCACGTAGTTCACTCACGTTTACTGAACAAGTTCTGTCAGTCACACTGCCACGCACAAATATATTAGAGTGTCGATGTACTTCTTTCGTCCGATGATTTATTTAAATACAGTTAGATATTCATGTAATGGTTTATATATTTTGATGATCTGTTTAATAAATTCGTTCAGTTGTATTAAGTTCTATGAGTGATAAAATTTAATGATAATGTATATATTTTACCCGGAAGATCCAGTGTATTCATTGCATTATTCTTAAATCTTCATAAATAAACTACATACATATTCTAGAATACCCGATGCGCTAGAATCGGGCCACCATCTAGTACTGTACAACCAGGCTGTGTTGGGACATTATTCTGAGTGAGGACATAATACTGTATGCAAATTGCCTCTTCTGAGAAAAAGAGGACTTAACTCTATAGCAGCCCGAAACACCGTGTCTGCGAATTGAGATACTGATTTGGCTTTTATCCAAAGTCATATTGCACGACTCGTTAAAGGGTTGATTGTGACTTGTAGGATCGCTACTTCCAACAGGTGGCGCTATAGAGTTAAGTCCTCTTTTTCTCAGAAGAGGCAATTTGCATATTTAATTTCCCAGAGGAGCATTGCACAGCGAATAAGCCTCCTTACCTGGACAAGCCAGCTGGTATGTCACTCTCCATAAGGAGAAACGTTACCCCTTAGACATAATACTGTGGAAGAGAACTATGTGATGACATTATTCTGAATGGGGAGCAGTGTGAGGACACAATTCTGTGCAAGGGGGATGTGTGAGGACATTATTCTGATTGGGTGACTGTATGGAGACATAATACTGTGTAAGAGAGCTGTGTGGGGACATGATACTGTGCAAGTGGGCTGTTAACTGCTGTGTGGTTTGGGTGAGACTGCAAGCTATTTAAGATCCTGAAATTTTCTTGTCCACTGCCAGTTATATTCTGACCTGCTTCTGTGTAACTTGCCTTGCTGTTCTCCCAGTTGACAGTCCTCACTTTTTACCTCAAACAAATAAAGTTGCACTCTGCAGTGCTATAGCATGTAAATATGAAATATATGAAATTTTAATTGCATTACTTCTCTAGATAATAAGAAATAATGGATATGAGTAGCACATAATTTGGCCAATTAATGTGTACTCAGCAGCCAACGACAAGGTGATCTCCAGATGCTGGGAACCTATCTAAGGGCTCATACTCACTTGTGAGTAATTCAGATGAGTCTCGCACGGCAATACCCGGCACTGCTGCAGGCACTCAGATGGGAGCATGCGGCCGCATAGGAATACATGCAGCCGCACGCTCTGCTCCTGAGTGCCGTGTGCAGCGCCGGGTATTGCCATGTGAGACTCATCTGAATTACTCACAAGTGAGTATGAGCTCTAATGTGAATCCTCTCCTAGGCTGAAACCTCCATTTATGGGTAGGTAGGAACCTTCTGCAATTAAAACTGCCACAGGCTGAGGGGCGGACTGCTCTGTCAGAGAGCCAATATCCAAATAAGAAAAGCCTGAGTGTCACTTCCAAACAGAAAACTGGTGTGTACAGGTGCAAACATTTGACCTCGACCTGCTTTTTTATTATTCTCATTCTTTGCAATTTTGTCGCTACAACTACCTCCTGATTCTGATCCAGCTACCCAACTATTCTCTTGCCTCTGGTTTGCTCCTCAGGATAGCAGCTCTTCTGTGGAAGCAATCAAGTAGACCCCCTTTTAAGTCCAGATCCCTGAAGAGGGGTTAAAGGTGGAAGCTGAGGTTCCTCTAGAATCTGCCAGATAGAGTGACGTGTGCCAAGTCTTTCCAAGGTAGTCATTTTGATCTTCCAAACATAATAGATGGTATTTGTACTAACATAATTCTATGTAGTGAGGCTTTGTGGGGACATCAAACTTTGTAGAGGAGCTGCGTGGGGACATCATACTATATGAGGGGGCATAATATTGTTTGAGGAGCTGTATGTGGACATCACACTATGTGTGGGGACTGTGGAAGTATATTCTGTTTGGGAGCTGTTAATCAAAATACATGGGCTAAATAACAGGAGCAGTATCATTTACTGCTTTATATAAATTGATCTTTGAGTCTAACTTATACCCTATAAGGCAGACACTAATCCAGTCCCTTCTTGAATGTTAGTAGTAAATCAACCATTACAACATCATGTGGCAGAGACTTCCATAGTCTCACTGCTCTAACAGTAAAGAATCTGCGTCTGTGATTATGATTAAACCTTGTTTCCTCTAATCATGGTGGCTCAGTGGTTAGCACTGTAGCCTTACAGCCTGGGGTCCTGGGTTCAAATCCCAACAAGTAGAACATCTGCAAGGAGTTTGTTTGTTCTCCCCGTGCTTGCGTGGGTTTCCTCTGGGTTCTCTGGTTTCCTCCCACATTCCAAAGACATACTGATAGGGAATTTAGATTGTGAGCCCCTTTGGGGACAGCAATGACAATGTATGTAAAGCGCTGAGGAATAAGATAGTGCTATATAACCAAAGCATAATAAATAAAAATAGAGGATGTACATTGTGATAAGTTTGTCCCTAAACCTCTCATTTTCCAAACGAAATAACTAAATGTTTACCAACATATCTTGGTATTGCAGTCCACCCATTCTCTATTTCAGTTATGTCCTTTTTGTACACCGGAGATCAAAATTGTACACAGTGTTCTAAGTGTGGTCACACTAATGACTTGTATAAGTCAAGTCAAGCTTTAAACATGCCTCCATCACACCTATCCTCAAAAAGCCCTCTCTTGACCCATCCTCTGTATCTAGCTATCGCCCTATATCACTTCTCCCCTATGCCTCAAAACTACTGGAACAACACGTCTACCTTGAACTGTCCTCCCATCTCTCTTCTTGCTCCCTCTTTGACCGCTTACAATCTGGCTTCCGGCCACACCATTCCACTGAAACTGCCCTAACTAAGGTCACCACTGACCTTTTAACCGCCAAGAGCAAGCGACACTACTCTGTTCTCCTCCTCCTCGACCTGTCGGCTGCCTTTGACACAGTGGACCATTCCCTATTATTACAGACCCTCTCATCCCTTGGCATCACAGACTTGGCCCTATCCTGGATCTCATCATACCTAACAGACCGGACATTCAGCGTCTCCCACTCACACACCACCTCCTCACCTCGCCCCCTCTCTGTCGGAGTCCCACAAGGTTCAGTCCTTGGGCCCCTGCTCTTCTCCATTTACACCTTTGGCCTGGGACAGCTCATAGAATCTCATGGCTTTCAGTATCACCTCTATGCTGATGACACACAGATCTACATCTCTGGACCAGATATCACCTCCCTACTAACCAGAATCCCTCAATGTCTGTCCACTATTTCATCCTTCTTCTCCGCTAAATTTCTGAAACTTAACATGGACAAAACAGAATTCATCATCTTTCCCCCATCTCACGTGACCCCCCCAACGAACCTATCCATTACAGTAAATGGCTGCCCACTCTCCCCAGTCCCACAAGCTCGCTGCCTCGGGGTTATCCTTGACGCTGATCTCTCCTTCAAACCACATATCCAAGCCCTTTCCACTTCCTGCCGACTTCAACTCAAAAATATTGCACGAATCCGTTCATTCCTCAACCAAGAATCTGCAAAAACCCTAGTCCATGCCCTCATCATCTCTCGTCTTGACTACTGCAACCTCCTGCTCTGTGGCCTCCCCTCAAACACTCTTGCACCCCTCCAATCTATTCTAAACTCTGCTGCCCGACTAATCCACCTGTCCCCCCGCTATTCTCCGGCCTCTCCCCTCTGTCAATCCCTTCACTGGCTCCCCATTGCCCAGAGACTCCAGTACAAAACCCTAACCATGACGTACAAAGCCATCCACAACCTGTCTCCTCCTTACATCTGTGACCTCATCTCCCGGTACTTTCCTACACGCAACCTCCGATCCTCACAAGATCTCCTTCTCTACTCCCCTCTTATCTCCTCTTCCCACAATCGTATACAAGATTTCTCTCGCGTATCACCCCTACTCTGGAACCCTCTACCACAACACATCAGACTCTCGCCCACCATCGAAACCTTCAAAAAGAATCTGAAGACCCACCTCTTCCGACAAGCCTACAACCTGCAGTAACCACCGATCAACCAACCGCTGCACGATCAGCTCTATCCTCACCTACTGTATTCTCACCCATCCCTTGTAGATTGTGAGCCCTCGCGGGCAGGGTCCTCACTCCTCCTGTACCAGTTATGACTTGTATTGTTCAAGATTATTGTACTTGTTTTTATTATGTATACCCCTCCTCACTTGTAAAGCGCCATGGAATAAATGGCGCTATAACAATAAATAATAATAATAATAATAGTATAGAGGCAAAACTGAGTTTGCGCCATGAGCATCTATGCATCTTTTAATGCATCCCATTATTTTATTAGCCTTACCAGTAGCTGCCTGATGCAATCTGAGTATGCCATCCACCCATACACCTACAGTGCCTACAAGTAGTATTCAACCCCCTGCAGATTTATCAGGTTTAATAAGATGCAAATAAGTTAGAGCCTTCAAACTTCAAACAAGAGCAGGATTTATTAACAGATGCATAAATCTTACAAACCAAAAAGTTTTGTTGCTCAGTTAAATTTTTATAAATTTTAAACATAAAAGTGTGGGTCAATTATTATTCAACCCCTAGGTTTAATATTTTGTGGAATAACCTTTGTTTGCAATTACAGCTAATAATCGTCTTTTATAAGACCTGATCAGGCCGGCACAGGTCTCTGGAGTTATCTTGGCCCACTCCTCCATGCAGATCTTCTCCAAGTTATCTAGGTTCTTTGGGTGTCTCATGTGGACTTTAATCTTGAGCTCCTTCCACAAGTTTTCAATTGGGTTAAGGTCAGGAGACTGACTAGGCCACTGCAACACCTTGATTTTTTGCCTCTTGAACCAGGCCTTGGTTTTCTTGGCTGTGTGCTTTGGGTCGTTGTCTTGTTGGAAGATGAAATGACGACCCATCTTAAGATCCTTGATGGAGGAGCGGAGGTTCTTGGCCAAAATCTCCAGGTAGGCCGTGCTATCCATCTTCCCATGGATGCGGACCAGATGGCTAGGCCCCTTGGCTGAGAAACAGCCCCACAGCATGATGCTGCCACCACCATGCTTGACTGTAGGGATGGTATTCTTGTGGTCGTATGCAGTGCCATCCAATCTCCAAACGTCACGTGTGTGGTTGGCACCAAAGATCTCGATCTTGGTCTCATCAGACCAGAGAACCTTGAACCAGTCAGTCTCAGAGTCCTCCAAGAGATCATAAGCAAACTGTAGACGAGCCTTGACATGATGCTTTGAAAGTAAAGGTACCTTACGGGCTCGTCTGGAACGGAGACCATTGCGGTGGAGTACGTTACTTATGGTATTGACTGAAACCAATGTCCCCACTGCCATGAGATCTTCCCGGAGCTCCTTCCTTGTTGTCCTTGGGTTAGCCTTGACTCTTCGGACAAGCCTGGCCTCGGCACGGGAGGAAACTTTCAAAGGCTGTCCAGGCCGTGGAAGGCTAACAGTATTTCCATAAGCCTTCCACTTCCGGATGATGCTCTCAACAGTGGAGACAGGTAGGCCCAACTCCTTGGAAAGGGCTTTGTACCCTTTGCCAGCTTTTGACCCTCCACGATCTTGTCTCTGATGGCCTTGGAATGCTCGTTTGTCTTTCCCATGTTGACCATGTATGAGTGCTGTTCACAAGTTTGGGGAGGGTCTTAAATAGTCAGAAAAGGCTGGAAAAAGAGATAATTAATCCAAACATGTGAAGTTCATTTTTCTTTGTGCCTGAACTACTTCTTAATACTTTAGGGGAACCAAACAGAATTCTGGTGGGTTGAGGGGTTGAATAATAAATGACCCTCTGAAACAACTTTTCACAATTTAAAAAAAAAATAAACAAAGAAATAACATTCTTTTTTGCTGCAGTGCATTTCACACTTCCAGGCTGATCTACAGTCCAAATGTCACAATGCCAAGTTAATTCCAAATGTGTAAACCTGCTAAATCTGCAGGGGGTTGAATACTACTTGTAGGCACTGTATGTCTTTTTCAGTGACAGTTTTATCCAGTGATTTACATTTGAGTACAAGAGACCCGTGAACAATTTGAGCAGTGCAGACCACATACAGACCATAAAACACAGACATCTGAACTCACCCTAAGGTTAGGGTCACACAAAAGTTTATTCTCATCTGAAAAAAATGGGCCTGATTATGCTAATCACACTATGATCAGACTACATTCACAAATCCACATACATTTCACCATTTATGACAAAAGGACCTTTCTAATGTGTCAATCATATTGTCTACTTGTGGCATCCGTTATTTTCACTGAAGAAATGTCTTTAAATGTATCATTAAGTAACAGATCTGTGAGACAGGGATCATGGAGAAGCCTAACGATTTGTATCCATTTCTCATGTATCCCTATAGACTTGTATAGTGGAGTCTGAGCCGCACATAGGTCCTGCTCTGAGTCCCACTGATCTCACACAACGATCCGTGTTTTCCAAAGATGTGTGTGTGGATCTGTGAAACTCTATGGGTTCATATGTTGGTCGAAAAAAAAAGGACAGCATATGGACATGTCCCACAGATGTGTGAATATGGTATACTGTATGACTCAACATCTCTATTTAAATAAAAATTCATCAAATTTTACCAAGATTATTGCCAGAAATGAATGTTATCTGCTATCCAGAGAATAAGGGGAAACAAACCAATGTGTAGGTGTCCTACCATTGGACTTCCAGCGATCCTGGAGAATCGAAAATCAGAGGCCCGCATGCTCCATTCATTGTCTATGGGCACCTGAAAATAGAAGAGCTCTGTACTCAGATGTCTCCTACAGTCCCACAGACAATGAATCAAGCTGAGGTCAATAATTTCTACTTCCACTCCAGTCAAGAATGCTCGTTCTGGACTCCCAGTCTGGGATCACATGGGGTCCCCATGGCCATATTCCTTGTGATTTGTAAGTTATCCAGTTTGCTGTGAAAGGAATAACTTTCAATTCTGGGAATACCACGTTACAAGGGTTTCTTTAGATTAGAATTTTTTTTTTCCTCAAAAACAGGGCGTCTTTTGTCCAAGAGCAGTTGTAGTATTGTACTTCAGCCCTTTGCAAGTTAAATGGATTTACTTAAATACAAAACACTCATCATCACCTTTCCCCTCGGAAGGTATGAAATGTACTGTATAATCGCAGGGGGTGGAACTGCTGAGTACAGTGGTCTCCAGCAGTCCCATAGGCAGAGAATGCACACTACTACTCCATTTACACAAAGACAAGATTTAAAGTGAACCGGTCACCAGTTTTGGCCAATAAGAGATACGGCCATCACCTTTCAGGGCTGATATACAGCATTCTATAATGCTGTATATCTGCACCCAACCTGACCTGCAAGAGGAGAAAAATGGTCCGGTTCAAAAGGCATTGCTGATCTTGGTCTGGCGCCTCCGTTCTTCGTGCGGTGCTGCCCTCCTGCTTTCTTCGTCTCCTCGGCACCGCGCTACTGCATAGGTGTGTAATGAGCTGGCCGGCTGTGACTGTTGTTATCATTGACATAGAATCTGTGACAGACACTGCCCCCGTGTGGCCAGAAGTTATACCTATGCCGAATGTGATTACAGAGAAACAAACTGTATTGGCTAGACTCCCCCCTGTTATGTCATGTGACCAGGAAGGAGGGAGAGAAGAAGAAGAGCCCGGGAAACCAGTCGGTACAGAGAAAAGTCTGTGTGTGCTGGTGTGCTCCTGCTGAGGCGATATAGAGGATTGCCTGGATAACCCCTCTCTCTTGGAAGCTGACATTCAGATTGTTCCCAGCTCCCACACTGCGGAGCACTCAGCGGTGACATCTTCACAGATCCTGGAGCCCATGAACTGTAAGCGGGTCCTCTGTTGAGAGGCCGAACACCCCATCTTTACCTGCTGAACCACATGGATTACAGTCTGGACCTGAGAGACAGAGTTTTGTTTACTCCCTGTTGTTTTCTCCTCGGCTGGAGCGTCTCCCTGCAGCGTTGACAGACAGGCCTGCGACGTGGGAAGATAACCTCCTGGAGCAAAGGAACTGGTAACGTGTGGATAGGGACAGTGAGGGACAGTTTGTTATTACACGTTATCTCTGTGAATAGGCATATTTTGTATTGTCTATTATTGTGTTCCGCTGTGTTAATGAAAATGTATAACAGTAAAGATACGTTTGTTAAAATGGAATCTGAGTGTGGAAGTTTTGCTGGGCCAGATCATGGATATGCATGGGCGGCCTTGCCCTCGCCCACTTCAGGTGTACTTCTCTGCCCTGTTGAGGGCAGAGCAAAGTACTGCAGCGCGCAGGTGCCGGTAAAGATCAAAGAGCCCCGGAGCACACACACTGCAGTAATTTGGTCTGCCCTCGACAGGGCAGAGAAGTATGCCTGCGCAGGAATGCGGTGACGAGGAGACTGTGTGGATGACGAAGCGACGCGTCATCCACATCAAGCAAGCAGGAGGAAGGGGATCGTAAGAAGATGGGAGGCGCCAGACCAAGACCAGCAACGCCCAACGGACCGGACCGCCCCGCAGGTGAGTATTATAAAAGTTATTTTTCTTCTCTTGCAGGTCGGGTTGGGGGCAGATATACAGCATTATAGAATGCTGTATATCAGCCCTGAAAGGTTATGGCCGTATCTCTTATCGGCCAAATCTGGTGACAGGTTCACTTTAAACATTGTCATTTTCTGAAGACATATTTCCTTCATACACTGCTCAAAAAAATAAAGGGAACACTAAAATCCCACATCCTTGATATCACTGAATGAAATATTCTAGTTGTAAATCTTTATTCATTACATAGTGGAATGTGTTGAGAACAATAAAACCTAAAAACGATCAACATAAATCACAACTAATATCTCACGGAGGTCCGGAGTTGGAATGATGCTCAAAATCAAAGTGGAAAATGAAGTTACATGCTGATCCAACTTCAGTGGAAATGCCTCAAGACAAGGAAATGATGCTCAGTAGTGTGTGGCCTCCACGTGCCAGTATGAGCTCCCTTCAATGCCAGGGCATGCTCCTGATGAGGCGGCGTATGGTCTCCTGAGGGATCTCCTCCCAGACCTGGACTAAAGCATCCGCCAAATCCTGGACAGTCTGTGGTGCAAAGTGACGTTGGTGGATGGTGTGAGACATGATGTCCCAGATGTGTTCAATCGGATTCAGGTCTGGGGAATAGGCGGGCCAGTCCATAGCTTCAATGCCTTCATCTTGCAGGAACTGCTGACACACTCCAGCCACATGAGGTCTGGCATTGTCCTGCATTAGGAGGAACCCAGGGCCAACTGCACCAGCATATGGTCTCACAAGGGATCAGAGGATCTTATCTCGGTACCTAATGGCAGTCAGGCTACCTCTGATGAGCACATGGAGGGCTGTGCGGCCCTCCAAAGAAATGCCACCCTACACCATTACTGACCCACTGCCAAACCGGCCATGCTGAGGGTGTTGCAGGCAGCAGATCGCTCTCCACAGCATCTCCAGACTCTGTCACGTCTGTCACATGTGCTCAGTGTGAACCTGCTTTCATCTGTGAAGAGCACAGGGCACCAGTGACGAATTTGCCAAACCTGGTGTTCTGTGGCAAATGCCAAGCGTCCTGCACGGTGTTGGGCTGTGAGCACAACCCTCATCTGTGGATGTCGGGCACTCAGACCATCCTCATGGAGTCGGTTTCTAACCGTTTGTGCCGACACATTCACATTTGTGGCCTGTTGGAGGTCATTTTGCAGGGCTTTGGCAGTGCTCCTCCTGCTCTTCATTGCACAAAGTTTGAGGTAGCGGTCCTGCTGCTGGGTTGTTGGCCTCCTCCACTTCTCCTGGTGTACTGGCCTGTCTCCTGGTAGCGCCTCCAGCCTCTGGACACTACGCTGACAGACACAGCAAACCTTCTTGCCACAGCTCGCATTGATGTGCCATTCTGGATGAACTGCACTACCTGAGCCACTTGTGTGGGTTGTAGAGTCCATCTCATGCTACCACGAGTGTGAAAGCACAACCAATAGGGCTGAGCGACTTTTATTTTTATAGGATCGGGTCGGGTTTCACGAAACCCGACTTTCTCAAAAGTCGGGTCGAGCGAAATCGGCCGATCCTATAAAAAAGTCGGGGTCGGGGTCGGCCGAAACACGAAACCCAATGCAGTGCAATGGGATACTATGGTTCCCAGGGTCTGAAGGAGAGGAAACTCTCCTTCAGGCCCTGGGATCCATATTAATGTGTAAAATAAAGAATTAATATAAAAAATATTGATATACTCACCCGTCCGGAGGCCCCTGGACATCACCACTGGTAACCGGCAGCCTTCTTTGCTTAAAATGAGCGCGTTCAGGGCCTTCCATGACGTCACGGCTTCTGATTGGTCGCGTGCCGCTCATGTGACCGCCACGTGACCAATCACAAGCCGTGACGTAATTCTCAGGTCCTAAATTCCTAATTCTAGGAATTTAGGACCTGAGAATTACGTCACGGCTTGTGATTGGTCACGTGGCGGTCACATGGGCGGCCGCGACCAATCACAAGCCGTGACGTCATCTAAGGCCCTGAACGCGCTCATTCTTAGGAAGGAAGGCTGCCGGAAAGAAGCCGAGGGTGAGTATATTCCTATTAGGTAAATACTCACCCTCGGACGCGCCCTGCTTCTTTCCGGCAGCCTTCCTTCTTAAGAATGAGCGCGTGAAGGCCCTTAGATGACGTCACGGCTTGTGATTGGTCACGGCCGCCCATGTGACCGCTCACGCGACCAATCACAAGCCGTGACGTAATTCTCAGGTCCTAAATTCCTAGAATGAGGAATGTAGGACCTGAGAATTACGTCACGGCTTGTGATTGGTCGCGTGGCGGTCACATGAGCGGCACGCGACCAATCAGAAGCCGTGACGTCATGGAAGGCCGTAAACGCGCTCATTTTAAGCAAAGAAGGCTGCCGGTTACCAGCGGCGATGTCCAGGGGCCTCCGGAGAGGTGAGTATATCAATATTTTTTATTTTAATTCTTTATTTTACACTTAAATGTGGATTCCGATACCGATTTCCGATATCGCAAACATATCGGAACTCAGTATCGGAATTCCGATACCAGATTCAGAAGATCGCCGACCTCATGGCCGACCCCACACAGGGGTCGGGTCGGGTTTCATGAAACCCGACTTTGCCAAAAGTCGGCGACTTCTGAAAATGGCCGACCCGTTTCGCTCAACCCTAACAACCAACATTCAAAAGTGACCAAAACATCAGCCAGAAAGCATTGGTACTGAGATGTGGTCTGTGGTCCCACCTGCAGAACCACTCCTTTATTGAGTGTGTCTTGATAATTGCCAATAATTTCCTTCTGTTGTCTATTCCATTTGCACAACAGCATGTGAAATTTATTGTCAAAGAGTGTTGCTTCCTAAGTGGACAGTTTGATTTCACAGAAGTTTGATTACCTTGGAGTTATATTCTGTTGTTTAAGTGTTCCCTTTATTTTTTTGAGTAGTGTATTTTGTAAGAGTAAAAACACTGCCATAGTGGGCGATATAACAGCTGAACATTGACAAGTTGCAGACCCGTTTTAAGAGATATGATTTTTTTTTGGCTGCCTATAAATCATCTTTTTACTTTGTGTACCAATGTAGTATGTGTAATTATTAAAAACAATTCCCTTATGTGAGCCCCTAATGTGTGCAGAGACCGACTGACCACTCACCCCACAGGTAACACTTCATTACTATCGGAGGCAGATATTAATTAACTATGAAAAAGGTTAAAGTTGCTACACATGGAATCTAAAAGAATTTCAGGAGAATATACAAAACAGCCTGGAATTCAGCAGCTGGGAAATATCTCCTGTCTCCTGATCCAGGCAGTAAAGTTCATGGAATAAAAAGAAAATGAATGACATTTTGTATTTCTGTGTAACTAAAATTATGGCTTACACATTCATCTTTTTACATCCAAATTTCATTTAATCTATTAAATTCTTTCTAAAGCCGATTGTATTATGATAATTCCCTGCCTCAGACCTATAGCTAACACACTAAAGCAGCAACATCTGAGCTTAGGCTAGGTTCACATTGCGTTAGTGCAGTCCGTTCAGCGCATACTCTAACAGACTGCGCTAACGCAAGTGCCGACTTTGGCACAGCGCTAGCGCAGATGGAGCATCTGCTAGCTCCATCTGCGCTAGCAGTGACGGACCCAGAAACGCTGCAGCCCGCGTCTCGGGTCCGTCACTCAATGGCGGCACATTGCCTAGCGCACGCCCATTGTGGGCGTGCGCTAGCGATGCATCTGCCATAGGAAGTAATGGCGGCGTTAACTGACTATGTTACACCGCGTTATGCCGCGGTGTAACGTAGTCCGTTTAACGGATCACACTAACGCAGTGTGAACCCAGCCTTACAAGAAGCCAGCAATTCACAATTCCATGAGCATTCTCCTGGAGTTTCTTCTGGGAGCTCAGCTTTCCATTTTCAGTCCAAAAGCACAGCAGAAAATCAAGCCATATGAAATCGATATTGTGTTGGTTTGTGAGTTCCATTTTCACTAAGGTCAGATTCACACATCCATGTGTAGTGGTCTGAATCTGGGCCATGATGCACGGATTGGCCGCAAATCTCTTGAATGCTAATTGGATGAAGCACATCAGGTGATGTGTATTTGTATAGTGAGGAAGAGTGAGGCCTAAAGATACAAGACCCTTTATCAAGGTGTGCAGAATTATTGGACAGATGGTTTTCCTAACTCAAAATGAGCCAAAAAAAGAGATTTAACTGACACTGCAAAGTCAAAAAATGGGAAATGTCTTACAATGGTTATTGTTGTGAATTTGGATTCTGGGCTCCCCCGGTGGCTACTGGTGGAATTGAACTGTGTCTTCAGCTTCTCTGTTCACCTGTTCCCATCAAGATGTGGGAGTCGCTATATAACCTTTCTGCTCTGTTAGTTGCTTGCCGGTCAACAATGTTATCAGAAGCCTCTCTGTGCTTGTTCCTGCTCCTAGACAACTACTAGATAAGTTGGACTCTTGTCCATGTTTGTTTTTGCATTTTTGTTCCAGTTCACAGCTGTAGTTTCGTTACTGTGTCTGGAAAGCTCTTGTGAACAGGAATTGCCACTCTGGTGTTATGAGTTAATGCCAGAGTTTTAAAGTAATTTCTGGATGGTCTTTTGATAGGGTTTTCAGCTGACCATGAAAGTGTCCTTTCTGTCTTCTGCTATGTAGTAAGTGGACCTCAAATTTGCTAAACCTATTTTCATACTACGTTTGTTATTTCATCTTAATTCACCGCCAATACATGTGGGGGGCCTCTGTCTCCTTTCGGGGTATTTCTCTAGAGGTGAGCTAGGACTAATATTTTCCTCTGCTAGCATTATTTAGTCCTCCGGCTGGTGCTGGGCATCTAGAATCAACGTAGGCATGCTACCCGGCCACTGCTAGTTGTGTGTTAGGTTTAGTTCATGGTCAGCTCAGTTTCCATCTTCCAAGAGCTAGTTCCTATATATGCTGATGCTATGTTCTCTTGCCATTGAGAACATGACAGTTTGACCGGCCCACTAAAGGGTTAAAATCCTTGGCTGAGAAAGGAGAGAAATAGAAGTCTGCTGAGATTTTTTTTTTTTTTTTTCTCCTTCTAATCTTTGAATGGCTCTGTGTCCACCTGTTTGTAATGGATCTTCAGAGTATAACTGCAGGTTTGAATAATCTCGCCACGAAGGTACAAAATTTGCAAGACTTTGTTTGTCATGCACCTGTATCTGAGCCGAGAATTCCTTTGCCGGAATTTTTCTCGGGGAATAGATCTGGGTTTCAGAATTTTCGAAATAATTGCAAATTATTTTTGTCCCTGAAATTTCGCTCTGCCGGAGATCCTGCACAGCAGGTCAGGATTGTGATTTCCTTGCTCCGGGGCGACCCTCAAGACTGGGCTTTCTCATTGACACCAGGGGATCCTGCGTTGCTCAATGTGGATGCGTTTTTTCTGGCCTTGGGGTTGCTTTATGACGAACCTCATTTGGAGCTTCAGGCAGAAAAAACTTTGATGTCCCTATCTCAGGGGCAAGATGAAGCGGAAATTTACTGCCAAAGATTCCGTAAATGGTCTGTGCTTACTCAGTGGAATGAGTGCGCCCTGGCGGCGACTTTCAGAGAGGGTCTCTCTGATGCCATTAAGGATGTTATGGTGGGGTTCCCTGTGCCTGCGGGTCTGAATGAGTCCATGACAATGGCTATTCAGATCGATAGGCGTTTGCGGGAGCGCAAACCAGTGCACCATCTGGCGGTGTCCACTGAGAAGTCGCCAGAGAGTATGCAGTGTGATAGAATTCTGTCCCGAAGCGAGCGGCAGAATTTTAGACGGAAAAATGGGTTGTGTTTCTATTGTGGTGATTCTACTCATGTTATATCAGCATGCTCTAAGCGCACTAAAAAGCTTGATAAATCTGTTTCCATTTGCACCTTACCGTCTAAGTTTATTCTATCTGTGACCCTGATTTGCTCTTTGTCATCTATTACCACGGACGCCTATGTCGACTCTGGCGCCGCTTTGAGTCTTATGGATTGGTCCTTTGCCAAACGCTGTGGGTATGATTTAGAGCCTTTGGAGACTCCTATTCCTCTGAAGGGGATTGACTCCACCCCATTGGCTAATAATAAACCACAATACTGGACACAAGTAACAATGCGTATTAATCCGGATCACCAGGAGATTATTCGCTTTCTGGTGCTGTATAATCTACATGATGATTTGGTGCTAGGATTGCCTTGGCTGCAATCTCACAACCCAGTCCTCGACTGGAGAGCTATGTCTGTGTTGAGCTGGGGATGTAAGGGGGCTCATGGGGATGTACCTGTGGTTTCCATTTCATCATCTATTCCCTCTGAAATTCCTGAGTTCCTGTCTGACTATCGTGACGTCTTTGAAGAATCCAAGCTTGGTTCGTTACCTCCGCACCGAGAGTGCGATTGTGCCATAGATTTAATCCCGGGTAGTAAATACCCAAAGGGTCGTTTGTTTAATCTGTCTGTGCCTGAACATGCTGCTATGCGAGAATATATAAAGGAGTCCTTGGAAAAGGGACATATTCGTCCATCGTCATCTCCCTTAGGAGCCGGTTTTTTCTTTGTGTCAAAAAAAGACGGCTCTTTGAGACCATGTATCGATTATCGGCTTTTGAACAAAATCACTGTTAAATATCAATACCCATTGCCGTTGCTGACTGATTTGTTTGCTCGCATAAAGGGGGCCAAGTGGTTCTCTAAGATTGACCTTCGTGGGGCGTATAATTTGGTGCGAATCAGGCAGGGGGATGAGTGGAAGACCGCATTTAATACGCCCGAGGGCCACTTTGAGTATTTAGTGATGCCTTTTGGTCTTTCAAATGCTCCGTCAGTTTTCCAGTCCTTTATGCATGATATTTTTCGCGATTATTTGGATAAATTTATGATTGTGTATCTGGATGATATTCTGATTTTTTCGGATGACTGGGACTCTCATGTCCAGCAAGTCAGGAGGGTTTTCCAGGTTTTGCGGTCTAATTCTTTGTGTGTGAAGGGTTCTAAGTGTGTTTTTGGGGTACAGAGGATTTCCTTTTTGGGATATATTTTTTCTCCCTCTTCCATTGAAATGGATCCTGTCAAGGTTCAAGCTATTTGTGATTGGACGCAGCCCTCTTCTCTTAAGAGTCTTCAGAAATTTTTGGGCTTTGCTAACTTTTATCGTCGATTTATTGCTGGTTTTTCGGATATTGCTAAGCCATTGACCGATTTGACTAAGAAGGGTGCTGATGTTGCTGATTGGTCCCCTGACGCTGTGGAGGCCTTTCGGGAGCTTAAGCGCCGTTTTTCCTCTGCCCCTGTGTTGCGTCAGCCTGATGTTGCTCTACCTTTTCAGGTTGAGGTCGACGCTTCTGAGATCGGAGCTGGGGCAGTGTTGTCGCAGAAAAGTTCTGACTGCTCCGTGATGAGGCCTTGTGCCTTCTTTTCCCGTAAATTTTCGCCCGCTGAGCGGAATTATGATGTTGGGAATCGGGAGCTTTTGGCCATGAAGTGGGCTTTTGAGGAGTGGCGCCATTGGCTTGAGGGGGCCAGACATCAGGTAGTGGTATTGACTGACCACAAAAATTTGATTTATCTTGAGACTGCCAGGCGCCTGAATCCTAGACAGGCGCGCTGGTCATTATTTTTCTCTCGGTTTAATTTTGTGGTGTCATACCTACCGGGTTCTAAGAATGTTAAGGTGGATGCCCTTTCTAGGAGTTTTGAGCCTGACTCGCCTGGTAACTCTGAGCCCACAGGTATCCTTAAGGATGGAGTGGTATTGTCAGCCGTTTCTCCAGACCTGCGGCGGGCCTTGCAGGAGTTTCAGGCGGATAGACCGGATCGTTGCCCACCTGATAAACTGTTTGTTCCTGATGATTGGACCAGTAGAGTCATCTCTGAGGTTCATTCTTCTGCGTTGGCAGGTCATCCTGGCATTTTTGGTACCAGGGATTTGGTGGCAAGGTCCTTCTGGTGGCCTTCCCTGTCACGAGATGTGCGAGGCTTTGTGCAGTCTTGTGACGTTTGTGCTCGGGCCAAGCCTTGTTGTTCTCGGGCTAGTGGATTATTGTTGCCCTTGCCTATTCCTAAGAGGCCTTGGACGCACATCTCGATGGATTTTATTTCAGATCTGCCTGTTTCTCAGAAGATGTCTGTCATCTGGGTGGTGTGTGACCGTTTCTCTAAGATGGTCCATTTGGTTCCTCTGCCCAAGTTGCCTTCTTCTTCCGAGTTGGTTCCTCTGTTTTTTCAAAATGTTGTTCGTTTGCATGGTATTCCTGAGAATATCATTTCTGACAGAGGGACCCAATTCGTGTCTAGATTTTGGCGGGCATTCTGTGCTAGGATGGGCATAGATTTATCTTTTTCGTCCGCTTTCCATCCTCAGACGAATGGCCAGACCGAGCGGACTAATCAGACCCTGGAGACATATCTGAGGTGTTTTGTGTCTGCTGACCAGGATGATTGGGTTGCTTTTTTGCCATTGGCAGAGTTCGCTCTCAATAATCGGGCCAGCTCTGCCACTTTGGTGTCCCCGTTTTTCTGTAATTCGGGGTTTCATCCTCGATTTTCCTCTGGTCAGGTGGAATCTTCGGATTGTCCTGGAGTGGATGCTGTGGTGGAGAGATTGCATCAGATCTGGGAGCAGGTGGTGGACAATTTGAGGTTGTCCCAGGAGAAGACTCAGCTTTTTGCCAACCGCCACCGTCGTGTTGGTCCTCGGCTTTGTGTTGGGGACTTGGTGTGGTTGTCTTCTCGTTTTGTCCCTATGAGGGTCTCTTCTCCTAAGTTTAAGCCTCGGTTCATCGGCCCGTATAAGATATTGGAGATTCTTAACCCTGTTTCCTTCCGTTTGGACCTCCCTGCATCCTTTTCTATTCATAACGTTTTTCATCGGTCATTATTGCGCAGGTATGAGGTACCGGTTGTGCCTTCCGTTGAGCCTCCTGCTCCGGTGTTGGTTGAGGGTGAGTTGGAGTACGTTGTGGAGAAAATCTTAGACTCTCGTGTTTCCAGACGGAGACTCCAGTATCTGGTCAAATGGAAGGGATACGGCCAGGAGGATAATTCTTGGGTGAATGCATCTGATGTTCATGCCTCTGATTTGGTTCGTGCCTTTCATAGGGCCCATCCTGATCGCCCTGGTGGTTCTGGTGAGGGTTCGGTGCCCCCTCCTTGAGGGGGGGGGTACTGTTGTGAATTTGGATTCTGGGCTCCCCCGGTGGCTACTGGTGGAATTGAACTGTGTCTTCAGCTTCTCTGTTCACCTGTTCCCATCAAGATGTGGGAGTCGCTATATAACCTTTCTGCTCTGTTAGTTGCTTGCCGGTCAACAATGTTATCAGAAGCCTCTCTGTGCTTGTTCCTGCTCCTAGACAACTACTAGATAAGTTGGACTCTTGTCCATGTTTGTTTTTGCATTTTTGTTCCAGTTCACAGCTGTAGTTTCGTTACTGTGTCTGGAAAGCTCTTGTGAACAGGAATTGCCACTCTGGTGTTATGAGTTAATGCCAGAGTTTTAAAGTAATTTCTGGATGGTCTTTTGATAGGGTTTTCAGCTGACCATGAAAGTGTCCTTTCTGTCTTCTGCTATGTAGTAAGTGGACCTCAAATTTGCTAAACCTATTTTCATACTACGTTTGTTATTTCATCTTAATTCACCGCCAATACATGTGGGGGGCCTCTGTCTCCTTTCGGGGTATTTCTCTAGAGGTGAGCTAGGACTAATATTTTCCTCTGCTAGCATTATTTAGTCCTCCGGCTGGTGCTGGGCATCTAGAATCAACGTAGGCATGCTACCCGGCCACTGCTAGTTGTGTGTTAGGTTTAGTTCATGGTCAGCTCAGTTCCCATCTTCCAAGAGCTAGTTCCTATATATGCTGATGCTATGTTCTCTTGCCATTGAGAACATGACAGGTTATGTAGCACTCTTGAAATTGCTATGATTTTGGGGTGTGATCACAGAACCATCAAATGTTTTGGAGAAAATAGTCAATAGGGTTGCAAAATACATGTTGACAAAAAAAGGCACACATTAACTGCCAAAGATTTGACAAGAATCAAATGCGAAGCGACCAGGAACTCACTTGGATCTTTTCTGGTTGTTGTGGGGCATAAGCCAGTCCATCAGGGCGTGACGCGTGCACCTCTGGCACCAACAAAGGGACAAGCCTCCCCGGTCCCAAATGTTTAAGCTGTTATACCTAGCGCAAAAGTAGCTGCAGCCTGAGACCTGCTCTCCAGCACAGATGATGGAAAGAGTGGTGGTAGACTGAATTATCTACTCACTACCGAAATCCATGCAAAGCTAGGTTGCCTAAGCAGATCCCCAGAATGCAGATGACCTTTGGAAATTAAGAACTCCCTGAGCAATCCAGGGAGCCTAAGGTCACATTTCTGAGACCCAAATAAGGGGCCCAAGCCCACATCTGAGGAGTACACAAAGACCCAGGAGAGGTCAGTGCCGGGTTCAAAGGTTACAACTCATACCATTATCTGTTGGAGGTACATAAACGTACTCCTTGGCATCCTGCAGGGTCAGGTCATAATACACTTTCTGCGGTTCTACAGTAAGGTATGGAGCAAGAATCTCTGCACACTGCACAAGGCAGTTTCTCCATGTCTGTCACTCTTTCAAAGACAGTCAGGAAAACCTCAACGTTATACTCCAGAATCATTTTTTGCAAGGAATCCTGTACCATTGCTTCACCCTGATACCTTCACTTTGGCTGGCAGACAGGTTCTGCCAGGAGTCATCTGCTGCTGATGCTGCTGCTGATCCTGCTGTCAATGTTGCTGTTGTAAGCATTGCTGCAACTCTTGTTGCTGCTGTTGAAACTGCTGGATCACAAGTTTGTTAGTCTCCTGTTGGGTCTGCTGCTGCTGGACTAATTGCTTAACAAACTCCTCCATACTTTATGACTGTGTTTGCAATGCTGTAGTTGCCTTTACACAGGACACTCAATCTTTACATTGCAATCACCTGTGTTCTCTTCGCTTTCATGCCCGCATTCTCCACCAATTGTAAGGATTCACTCTCTCTGGTCGACATTAGGTCTTAGGTAGCATTCACACAGGCAATTCGTTTTTGGTCCAAACCCATGCAGTTTTTATTGCTTTCCATAGGTTGCACAGCATGAAAACCTACTCATAAATACTGTATATATCACTAGCCTTGTCCAGGTGCTAACTGAACAGAACAGAACCTGGCTACTCATACACGGCTGAGCTAACCCCAGCTCGGTCAAACAAAACAGCTATTGTCAATAGCAACTACAGAGCAATTCTGTTCTGTCTCTTTCTTCCCAACTCCAAGACACGTCTGGTCTGGTGAGCTTCCCTGGCTGACTGCTTTAGATGAACAACTGGCCTCTTTACATGCAGAGCTAGCCAGGTGCACTAATCAAAGCCTGCAGAGATAGTATTTAACCTTAGCCTACCTGGCATTGCTACAAGTTGTACAGGAAAAGTCTGCATCTTACAAGAATTCCATGATTTTTAAGCATGACAATGCTCATTTGCATGCATCAAAGTACTGCAATGGGAGGGAGCGGTGAAACCACTTTCCCTCAGAGAAAACTCTACCGAAACGCTGAATGGCACTACAAGTAGAGATTTCACATACTTCAAAACAGTGAATATTTCGGCAATGGAGTGACACTGCGCAAAATGGAAAAAATGGCAGAATCAGAAAAACTCAGGTATTATGACAAGGTATTTTATACATTTGAGCAAGTGACAGGCCCTCTTTAATTAAAAAAAGCACCCTGTATAACATTTTTGGGGAAAACATATAAAACTTATATTCAGTTTGTTTTACATTGTACTAAGCATAAAAACCCTATGATCTAGAGACTGCTTGTAGGGTAAGTTCTCATGGCCAATTTTGTTGCTGACCTCCTCACAATTTATACTGTATTCGCTTCAAGATGTGCATGAGGATTCTTAAAAGCTCATGCAAAATGAAAATACTGTAAAAGTAGCAGATTTTCTGTCCTGAATAGGCATGAGCGAACCCGAACAGTAAAGTTCTGGGTCAGTATCGGACACCTAGTGTCCGGTACTGAACCCCAAACACAGACTTTTAACTGGATGTCTGGTTTCCTGTTTGTGTTCACCAGATTAATAAAGCTTGTTGAAAGGCCGCAGTGCTGCCAATAAACAAGCTTTTAGACTGTGGGCACTTCCGATTGTTGGCACTGTGATTGGCCGACACACCTCATGACCCGGCCTGTATAAAGGCCGGATCACGATTTCCTGCCACCTTTCTGCTCTTATTACTATAGGGATAGGACGTAGCTGGAGTGAGGGACAGATTCTGACTATGTACTTTGCAAAAAAGCCGCTGTGTGTACTCTGCAACCCATATTCGTGGGTGTACTGTGCTAAAAGTCGCTGTGTGTACTCTGCAACCCATATCTGTGGGAGTACTGTGCCTTTTAGCTGTGTTTACTCTGCAACCCATATCTGTGGCAGTACTGTACTTTTAAGCCACTGTGTGCACTCTGCACCCTCTGCCTGTGGGAGTACTGTGCCTTTAAGCCACAGTATGTACTCTGTACCCCCTGCATGTAGGAGAATTGTGCCTTTAATCCGCTGTATGTACTCTGCACCTCCCGCCTGTCGGAGTACTGTGCCTTTAAAGGGAACCTCCCCCCCCCAGTCGTTTCAAACTAAAAGATCCACCTTCTGCAGCAGTAATGCTGCATTCTGACAAGGTGGCTCTTTTAGTTCTGGGTGCTGTAACTAGAGAAATAATCCGTTTTTTAATTTGTCAGAAATACCTGGTCTTCAGTCAAGGAGGCCGGCGTTTCCCCCCTGCTTTAGACGCCACACAGCTGTTACTCAAATCTTCTTGGCGCCGGGCGCCGCCTCCTCCTCACCGCTGTTTTCAAAATAGCCGGCGCCTGCGCTCTTTTCCCCTGCCTGGTGCAGGCGCAGTGAGCGCTGCCCGTCTTTCCTCATATGCAGCCCAGCTCACTGCGCCTGCGCGGCCGCCCTGCCTGTGAATCCCAGCCCCGCAATGTGAATAAATCATAAGTCACTGTGGGGCTGGGAATCACAAGCAGGGCGGCCGTGTGCCCAAACCACTGTTTGGTTTGGGCACACGGCAGACTTTGGAAGGTAAGGAACGCCTTTTCACTTTTTGAATGTAAAATTTGCTGGCATAATTAGCGGATACCATGTCATGTTTGGACAGCCCCTGATGCGCCTAAACAGTGGAAACCCCCCACAAGTGACACCATTTTGGAAACTAGACCCCTTAGGGAAATTATCTAGATGTGTATTGAGCAGCTCGATCCCCCAGATGATTCACAGAAGTTTATAACGTTGAGCCATGAAAATAAAAAAAAATCACATTTTTCCCACAAAAATCTTTTATTAGCTCCAAATTTTGTATTTTCACAAGGGTAACAGGAGAAAATGGACCCCAAAATTTTGTTGTGCAATTTCTCCTGAGTTCACTGATACCCCACATGTGGTCAAAAACTACTTTTGAGGCACAGTGCAAAGCTCAGAAGGAAAGAAGTGCCATATTACAGTGCAGATTTTGCTGCACTGGTTTGAGGGTGCCTTGTTACAGTGGCAGAGCCCCTGAGGTGCCAGAATGGCAGAATCCCCCATAAGTGACCCCATTTTACAAACTAAACCTATCAATGAAGTCATCTAGACATGCAGTGATTATACTGACACCACAGGTGTGTCACAGAATTTTATACCACTGGGTAGTGAAGAGAAAATAATTTACATTTTTACAACCAAGATTGTGTGTTAGCCATAAGTTTTACATTTTCACACTGGGTAATGGGTAAAATGGCACCAAAATTTGTCCCACAATTTCTGCTGAATGTAGAAATACCCCATATGTGGCTGTACAGTACTGCTTAGCCACACAGTCTCCTGGAGCACAGATTTTCCTAGAATAATTTGCGGACTCCATATAAAGAGCCCCTAAGTGCTAGAAAAGCAGAATCACCCCTCAAGCATCCCCATTTCACAATTTATCTAAAGGTCCAGTGACGATTTTGACTCCATGAGTGTTTTCCAGAAACAAGCAGTAGTGAATGTTGATGAGTGAAAATTGCAAACTGCCGCTGTAGTGTCCAGTGCGCTGTAGTGTCCAGTACGTTGTAGTGAACAGTACATTATGCCCAGCTCATGCTTTTGGAGATTCACACCTGTAAATTAGGCGGGCTCTCATCACTACAGAAATGCCAAACGTGTGTTCTAAGTGTGGTTTAGACACACTATGGCTCAAAAGGGAGGAGGCATTTGTATTTGGGAGTGCAGAATTTGCTGAATTTCTTTTTGGGGGCAAGGAGTCATTTTGCTGTTCCAGAGCCTTTGTGCTACCAGTAACGTGGAAGCCCGCTATATTTCCGTTAACAGATGACAGACCTGAGTGGGGTCTTGCTTTTTTAATGGATTGAGTTGAAGCTTCTATTGGGAATATTTTACATAACATTTATGATCACATTTATCTGGCGCTCTACGCTGAAACCCCCGAGGGCTCCATTCACTATAATGAGGCAGCAGAGTTACTGTGGACTCCATCTGGCCTCTGTTCAGCATTGTACTTCTTTTCAGAATTACACAAAACTGTGGTCGACTGTGCTTTTATACTCACCTAAAAAGATGGACACTGCCATATCACAGATCAGACGGGTCCACAGTACCTCCAACAACCTCATTATAGGGAATCTTCCACCGGGAGTTCAGTCTGAATCACGTACTTCAGAGATTTACATGGAAATCTCGGTGTAAGAATTCAGCATAATTTGCAGGATAAATGTGCGCCAAACAGTATTGTGATCTTTGGGAGGCAGAATGAAAAAATCAATAGCAGGTGAAGAATTGGTTTTATTTATTTTTTACGCGGTTCCTCGTGTGGTATAAGTGATATGGCAACTTATTCTTTGGGTCGGTGCGATTACAGCGATATCAGATTTCTATCGGGTTTTTATGTTTGGCTGCTGTCACGCAGTAAAAGATGCTTTTTATTGCAAGAACTAGTTTTTGCATCCCCATATTTAGACACCTATAATTTTTCCAGATTTCAGTTGACAGAGACATGTGATTTTTTTTTGTGGGACAAGTTGACTTTTTATTGGTACCATTTTTGGGCACATGACATTTTTTGATCGCTTTCTATTCCTGATTTTTGAGAGATAGAATAAACAAAAAGCATTAAGCTACTTACTGGTAGCGGCATTTTTCGGAGGCCCATGACAGCACCACGAGAGAGGGGATCCGCCCCTTAGGAACAGGAAACCCACAGATACAAAAGGGCGGCACCTCTCCCACGTATCAGTTGGATTACAGAGCCTGAGAGGACTACCGCAGTTAATGACAAGCAAACACAACATTATATACAGTTAAATACAATATCTTTAATAAAGTAACAATCCAGATACCACTCGTGAGAAAACCACTCTTTTTTTTTTTTTTCAATCTAAGGATGTGCAACCCCCATGTGAATAGGGAGGGAACTAAGGGTGCTGTCATGGGCCTCCGAAAAATGCCGCTACCAGTAAGTAGCTTAATGCTTTATTCGGACTCCCATGACAGCACCACGAGAGATTTACAGAGATGTAAGCCATTTTAGGGAGGGACCACAGCCTGCAGCACCCTTAACCCGAAGGTGAGATCTGAGGAGAACCCTATGTAAGTCCAACCGATAGTGTTTGAAAAAGGTGGAAGGGGATGACCATGTGGCCGCCTTACATATCTGGTCGATTGACACTCCAGACCTTTCTGCCCAGGATGATGCCATGGCTCGGGTGGAATGCGCCCTCAGATTCTGCGGAGCCGGACCCCCACCTGTCGTGTAAGCCAGAGAGATAGCCTCCCTAATCCATTTAGCTAGTATGTATTTTGACGCTCTAAAGGTACCGTTACACTAAACGACTTACCAACGATCACGACCAGCGATACGACCTGGCCGTGATCGTTGATAAGTCGTTGTGTGGTCGCCTTAGGAGTTGTCACACAGACAGCTCTCTCCAGCGACCAACGATCAGGGGAACGACTTCGGCATCGTTGAAACTGCCTTCAATGATGCCGAAGTCCCCCTGCAGCACCCGGGTAACCAGGGTAAACATCAGGTTACTAAGTGCAGGGCCACGCTTAGTAACCCGATATTTACCCTGGTTACCATTGTAAAAGTTAAAAAAAAAACACTACATACTCACATTCTGATGGCGCGCTGCTGCCGACAGCTTCCCTGCACTGAATGTGTCAGCGCCGGCAGTAACAGCGGTGACGTCACCGCTGTGCTCTGCTTTACTGCCGGCGCTGACTCATTCAGTGCAGGGAAGCTCTCGGCAGCAGCGCGCCATCAGAATGTGAGTATGTAGAGGTTTTTTTTAACTTTTACAATGGTAACCAGGGTAAATATCGGGTTACTAAGGGCGGCCCTGCGCTTAGTAACCCGATATTTACCCTGGTTACAAGTGAACACATCGCTGACACAGCGATGACAGCGGGTCATCAGCGACGAACTAAAGTTCTGGACTTCTAGCTGCGACCAGCGATATCACAGCGGGATCCAGATCGCTGCTGCGTGTCAAACACAACGAGATCGCTATCCAGGACGCTGCAACGTCACGGATCGTTGTCGTTCTCGTTGTAAAGTTGGAGTGTGAAGGTACCTTAACCCCTTTCCTAGGACCTTGGAAGGATAGGAATAGTGTATTATCTTTCTTCCAGTCATCAGTAACTGAAATATATTGTAAAAGGCATCTCCTGACATCTAATGTATGGAGTTCATTTTCTTTAGGGTTAGAAGGATTAGGGATAAATGAAGGTAAAACTATCTCCTGCGATCTGTGAAACTGTGATACTACCTTTGGTAAGTAGGCTGGGTCCGGCCTAAGGATAACTCTATCCTGTAAAAATTCCGTATACGGGGGAAGTCTAGAAAGCGCCTGGATGTCTCCTATTCTGCGAGCTGATGTTATAGCTATCAGAAAAGCTGTTTTGAGAGATAACATTTTGATTGAGGCTTCATGTAAGGGCTCAAAGGGGTCTTTTGTTAGAGAAGAAAGGACTTGATTTAAGTCCCACGGTACCATTTTATTTCTATGTAACGGTCTAGTAGACCGACCGCCTTAATGAATCTCGACACCCAATAGTTGCTAGCAATATTATGCGTGAACAGGGCACCAAGTGCTGATACCTGTACTCTCAGTGTGCTTGTGGAGAGATTTAACTCTAACCCCCTCTGCAGAAATTCTAATATTTGGCGTATCAGTACCCCTTCATTGATGTTAAATTCTGAGGAAGTTAGGAACTTCCTCCAGGTTCTAGAGTAGATTCTCGTTGTTATCGGCTTTCTACTTTTTAAAAGGGTATCAACCAAATTAGAGGAAAACCTTTTATTTTTTAATAATGACTGCTCAAACTCCAAGCCGTTAAATGGAGTCCCTTCACTTGTGGATGGAATACCGGCCCCTGGAAAAGTAAATTCGGAATATCTGGTAGCACCCAGGGATCGCCTACTGACATTGTCCTGAGCCATGCGAACCAGGTTCTCCTGGGCCAGAAAGGAGCAATCAGAATGACCTTCGCACGATCTTCTCTGATTTTCCTCACCACTAGAGGTAACAGGTTCAACGGTGGGAAGGCGTAAGCCAGAGTAAAATCCCATTTTATGAGGAATGCATCCACTGTCAGCGGATTTTCCCTGGGATTTAGAGAATTTACTTTTTTGTTGTCTTTTGTAGTAAATAGGTCCACCACTGGCCGACCCCATCGGCGGACAATCTGCTTGAAGAAGTCTCCATTTAGAGACCTTTCCCCTTGTCTTAGAATATTGTGGCTGAGAAAGTCCGCTTTTATATTCTCCTTTCCTCTGATGTGGAGAGCAGTCAAAGATTGAAAATTCTCTTCTGCCATCCGGAACAGGCGATCTGTGACCTGCATCAGAGTCTCGGAACGTGTTCCACCTTGATGATTTATATAGGAGACTGCCACCTGGTTGTCCGAGAGGATCCTGACGTGGTGGCCCTGCAGATACACGAGGAGTTTTTTAACTGACAACTCAATTGCCAATAATTGACTCTGATTGGATGAAGACGTTGTGTATGGTTCCCATTGACCATGAACCACAATGTCATCCATGTGAGCCCCCAACCTGAGGAGCTAGCATCCGTAGTTATCACCCGGGATACATCTATTATCCAGGGAACTCCTGCCGACAAATTATCCCTATCCAGCCACCAATTTAGGGATTCGAGAGTCGCCGGTTTCAAAATTATTTTTTCCCCCAATACACCCCTCAAGATCTTGTCATTAATCAAAACATCTTTCTGAAGGGGTCTAGAATGAAATTGTGCCCACCTTACCGCTGGGATGAAAGATGTGAGGGACCCCAGCAGGGACATACTTGTCGAAGGGTCATAGAGGGTGTATTAATCGCTTTTAATACTTGATGTCCAATCTGACTTAATTTATTTTCTGGAAGGAGACACTGTTGTGTAGTTGAATCTAATAATAACCCTAAAAACGTTTGAATTTTTAGGGGCTGGAACCGGGATTTTTCATAATTAATTATCCAGCCCAGGCGTTCCAATTTAAGTCTAGTTAATTCTAATTGAGACAAACAGTGTTCCACTGAGTTCCCTGCTATGAGGAAATCATCCAGGTAAGGGACAATAAGAATATTAGATTCCCGCAAATGAGCCATAACCTCCGCAACTATTTTTGTGAATACTCTAGGGGCAGATGTTATACTGAAGGGAAGTGCTCTGTACTGAAAATGGTGAACTACTCCCCCCATTAACACTGCTACCCTCAGGAACTGCTGGAAATCTTCATGAATGGGCACATGATAATAAGCATCTTTTAAATCGACTACTACCATAAAGCAGTTTTTGAACAGCATTTTTATTGTTGAGTTGATGGACTCCATCTTAAAGGTATGTTTAACCAGATAAGTCTTATCAGGTTTCTGAATAAGAAACAGGGGAGAATAAAATCCCTTCCCTCTATCAGACTCTGGAACCTCTATAAGGACATTTTTAGAACAAAGAGACCACACCTCTTCTTCTAGAGCAGATTGTTCCAAGGGAGAAGAACGTAAAGGAGTTAATTTAAAATTATCCCGTGGGGTACGGTAAAACTCAAGTGTGAGACCCCGGGAAATAGTGTTTTGTACCCAAACACTATTTGTGATCTCTGACCATTCTGAATAGAAATGTGATAGTCTACCCCCCACCGGAATTCCTAGTCATTTGTTCTCCTTCTTCCTCTCCTTTGAGGAACGATGGAACATATATCCTGTACCTCTTCTACATCTATCATCCCATCTAGACCGATCTCTTACAGGTGAAAAGGCACGCTTTCTTCCACGACCAAATCTTTTCTTATTAAAGGGATGATGATAGGACCCAAATAGATTAGGGAACTTCTTTTTGTCATCCCCCGCTTTCTCTAGGAGTTCATCCAAGGTGGGCCCAAATGAATATTCTCCTTTGCAAGGAATGGCACAAAGCTTTGATCTCGTTTGTATATCACCTGGACAGCATTTTAACCATAGGGCTCTCCTAGCCGCATTCGAGAGTCATGCTGCCCTAGCAGCCATTTTAACAGTCAATGGAAGAGTCCGACAAGAAGGCAGCTGCCTCCTGAATCACCGGTAAGGCAGTCAGAATAGAATCCCATGAAGCACCCTCTTTCAACTGGGTCTCTAACTGATCCAGCCAAACCATCATTGATCTGGCTGTACAGGTTGAAGCTACCGCAGGTCTTAAGGATTCTGTGCTGGTGGTAAGGAACCTTTTTTCTCAGGCTTCTTCCACTCTTTATTAATAAGTTCTTGAATTTTTCCATTGAGCGGAAAAACTCTACCTTTCTTTTGCTCCAATCCACTAAACATAATTTCCTCCTTGGAAAGCTGGGGTCTTGGTAATGTTATGCCCATTGTTCCTCTGACCGCTTTAACTAACTTATCTATCCTCTCAAGGGGTAGACAGAAGTGAGCGGTATCTTCGTCCGAGGAAGAGGACGATGCAGCTGAACCGGAGAAAACTTGCTCCCTATCCTCCTCCGCTGAAGAATCGGAGAACAATGGAGCTTTATATTTAGAGCTTCCCACTTGAGATAGGCCCTTTATGGATTGTTTGACCTCCATCCTGACCATCTCTTTCAAGCTTGCGGCCATAGTAAGGGATTCCTACGCTACCTGAGGGGGCAAGTAAGGCAATCTAATCTATGTAGATGTAATGCTCTCACCCCCTCCCACTTCCTGAGACCTCACCCTCTGCTGGATACTGGGGCCACATAGTTTTTTAGGGCACGAATCAGGTAAGGGAACCCCGCAGATGCCGCATTCTCTGTGTTTCGCCTTACTGACACATTTCTTCCCCTATAATAAAACATATGAGGGGGATTACATCACTGGGTGAACTTTCACGAAGATCACTTACCAGCGGCTGCCCCAAAGAAAGGTACCGGAATATGAGGGGGATTCTTCCTGGCTGATGCTCCAGATCCCTGTCTGGAGGAGCTTTTGCGGCCATATTCACTACTCCTTCTGTCGCGTTCCTTTCCTCTGGCTTCTGGGACACCTCTTCCGGCAGCTGAGACTGCTGTGCCTGCTCGTCCTGCATACTCACAATATGAGGCCAGAAGCAAGGAACCACGATCCGGAGTTCTTCTTATAACCCCTCCTCCGGACAGCAGATATGTCCAGCGCTCCCCTGATTTGCTGCCTGCCTCCCCCCAGGTGCAGGAGGACATCTCCGGGGTCTGAAAGGAAGCGGCGTGCAATTACCGGTGGGCGCCGCCATCTTGGATACACCGCGCATGCGCGGGACCCTGAAAACCCGGAAGTGACTGCCGGCTCCACCCCTGACGTCACCCCGGCACCCAGCGCTTCCTGTCGGCGCTTAGAGCAGCGTGGGACGCCGGCTAACCAGCAGCACACCGGGTGGCGCCACCAAATGTCACTGCCACCGTACACCGAGCCCCCAGTCACACCATTGCACCGGGAAGAGGAGACCAAGGGGACATACTCATCCAGCGCTGCTTCCGGAGACAGGACACCACCGGCGACCGCTCCCTGCCGAATGTCACTGCCGTACAGCCCTGCCAGGACCACCGTGACATCTTCCAGGATCTCCGCACCAGCCGAGGTAGGAGACCCCCCCCCCGCTACCTGAGTCGGCCGGCCGGCTTGGGATCCTTTTGTAAATTCTGTAGGATCCCGTCCCTTTAGGAACAGGAAACCAACTGATACGTGGGAGAGGTGCCACCCTTTTGTATCTGTGGGTTTCCTGTTCCTAAGGGGCGGATCCCCTCTCTCGTGGTGCTGTCATGGGAGTCCGAATAAAACAGCAATTCAAGAATTGCTTCTTTTTTCATACCACGTGTGGTAAAATTGATAAGGAAGCTTTATTCTTCGGGTCAGTGCGATTTCAGCGATGTTCTGGGGTTTTTACACAATAAAAACTATTTTATAAAAAAAAATTTTGTTTCGGTGCCGATGTGTTTTTTCTAATTAGCACTGTTTTGCCATTGGTCATGACCGATATATAACCCCTATCTGGCCAGTACCCAACCACCCCTGGATGAAGCATTTCAGTGCGAAACGCGCGTTGGGTGTGGTGGGTCCCCGGGTTCCTCCTCTTGGTAACTATACCTTCAACTCATATTTATGTAGTACTTATAGTTTTTGTGGTAGGCTGTCCAGCTTATGTTACATATTGCTATTAGTGCAAGGTAGATGCTATTATTCATGTGTGAAGACTACATTGATTATTTATTATGATTCTCTTACATGTTTTGCGATTTACTGTACATAATTGCACCTTACTAAGTGTTTAGATAGAGGATGTTCTTGTGGGGTTCCAACCTTTGCAGCTGCACTTGTGGTTACTGCCCAGTTTTTATGTTTTGTATGTGTCTTTCAATAAAGTTTACATATTTTTAAATTATTTCTTGGTCTTATGTGAAGGTGTTTTTTCGGTATTTATTTATGGCAGTACCTTCATGGCTCTGTAAGGGATATTATTTGGTGTTTTTTTTTTTTTTTTTAAATATAGAAATGGAGTGAAATTCCACTATCCCTACCTTAAGAATTCAGGTCTGCTTTGAACAATAAGTTTTTCAAGGTGTACATAGTTCAGGCCCCCAGGACTCTTCGGCAACAGCATTGAGGAGGTATCCCAAGTCAAAGGGGCTGGGACTGCCGGGAGCAAGCCTCACGGCAGACCACCAGTTTGATCCAAGATCATGATACCAGCTTTTTGTCGCCGGAATTTTTAATGTACACTACTGGAGCTGAAATTTTGGAGCTGTGGGGGAAATGTGAAAACATGCTCTGTGGGTGAAATTCCTAATCAACTTCTGCACGAGTACTGTGCCCAATGCTCTGTTGGCAAAATTCTTAACTGGACTGGACTGGACCAATAGCTCGATCCAAGAGCATACTACCAACATTTAATTGGCGGCATTTATAATGTACGATACTGGAACTGAAATTTTTGTGTTTTGGGGGAAATGTGAAAACATGCTCTGTGGGTGAACTTTATAATCAGCTGCAGTGTGGGTACTGTGCCCCATGCTCTGTGGGTGAATTTTTTAATTGGACTGCCAGTAGCAAGCTTCAGTCTCTGTGAGGGTTCCGAACGAGACTTTTCAAAAAGTCCGTCCTAACCCATACATCCACGGGTTCGATCATCACTAGTCCTGAAGACTCACTGTTTATGCACCCTGTGGGAACATACCATTAACCAATCTAGACAATGCAATTTTTTTCAAGATGATTCACTAACAGTGTTAGAGGATAAATATTCCTACTTTTATCTCCAGGTCCCTTACTGCTTCCCTATATGAACAGGAAGCCCTGTGGCATCCTAAAGTTATGCAGGATTTCCTTCTGCAGGAATGAACAAGATCTCTCCTACAGTAAGTAAACCAACAGGAAGATTGGTATTGACATCCCTTAATTTTCAATGTGGTTACTGAGGTAAAAATTAATATGCTTATTAAAATAAAAAAGGAGCCACTGGTCAGAAGGAATTCCAATTATATGGTGTTTGTTCATTTACTATTTGTAACCAGACATTTGACACTTACATGTTTTATTCTTGATTTTCACGGATAGAACACGTAACCATTATAGTCTATGGAGCTCTTACAGACCATATGTCCACAAAAAAAATCACGGAGAGATGTCTGTTTTTGATTAGAGCCACAGATCAAAATTACCCATACAAGTCCGAGTCCATGAAAATCACCCCCTGCACATCAATGAGATCAGTGAACAATCTGTCTGCTGTCCGTGATTAACTTGCAATATATAGGAGAAGCTTTGTAGTTTATTCAGTTTTTTTTATACGTGAAAATTATTGATGGTAAAAACTGACACACGGACCAAAGATTGAAAAATAACGGATCCAAGGCACACCGTTTGATACATATGTGAAAAATCACTGATATCTAAATGAGGCCTAAAGAACTCCATACACATTAGACTACAGGCAGTTGAACACGCCGATATTAGAGTGTGAAGCCAACAGTAGTGCGTGGGGGTTAAAAGAGATTGCTGTCAGCTTAACTAATCATTTAGCCAATAGCTATCTAACTTGTATGGGTGCCATGAGGCACACTGTCATCCCAAGTGATTACTAAGAGGATTTATGACCAGGTGCCAGATGAGACAACCTCCTTAAATTCTAGGCCTATTAATTTAGAGTCTATAAAAAAAAATCATTTTTTTAACAATTCATAAATAAATATATTGTGATGCAGTGACCCCTGTTATAGCTAGGGGGCGCTGTATGTGCTCCCCAGGACATGCATGGAGGCGTAATGGGGATAGTGAGACAGTGTCCGGCATTGTGGTGAAAGGCCGGTATGTGTCGCAGAGGAGGAGGTCTTCTGCGCTGTAAGTCTCCCTTGATATGGGGAGATGCTCCCTACAATGCAACCCAGAGTATTTGGTCTTTGGTGCACACGAGCACTAAGATGTTGTTTAGTGAATCTATGTCCGGGTTGCGGGTAGCTATGAGAGATGGGAGGGTCTGGCTACCCACATACCTCACCACTGGGTGAGGGTGCTCACTGTACCCCTTTTTCTTATTCGGCAGTGCGGGTGTTTGAGGACCTGCAATGATGTCAGGATCACGTGACCAGCCCATGTGATCCATACCTCACCTGTGGGAGTGGTTACAGGTACATAATGTGACCAGGGTGTGGGTCACATGTTCCTGTATGCTCTCTGAGTGTGGACCTGAGTGGTTCTGTGCTGGAAGGTCCTGGAAGTGTTGACTCCCAGAAAAGCACGTGGTGGGACTCTGGTACTGGTGGCCTGGGGTGCTGGACGGTCCCATCCGGGCGACGGACGTCCTGAATATCACCCGGACAGGTCACCTGTGGTGAGGACCATGAACTGACTAGAAGTCAGCCTGTGGAGCAGGAGCTCCTACGAGGTAACCCCGGGTATGGGGAAGGGACTATGTGCCTTAATGAAGGTCAGTTACTGAACTGTGCGGCATGCAGTCACCCAGGACAACTGGACAAAGTAAGGTCCTGCATATTTACTGACTATGCTTCAAAGCCGTATACTGTGAAGTGCTTAGTATTATGTGAGGTCTATGATGTGGAACATGGCCTTCCGTGGTTTGTGCTGAGTGGATAATAAACCACATGGACTATTTATGTGAAAAAAACGTGCCTATGCTTATCCTGCTGCCAAGCGAGTATTCCCCAATACGCTAGTGAGCGCTATCTCACTATATATATATATATATATATATATATATATGTATACCGTATATAATCGAGTATAAGCCGACACCCCTAATTTTGCAACAAAAAACTGGGAAAACGTATTGACTCGAGTATAAGCCTAGGGTGGAAAATGCAGCAGCTACTGGTAAATTAAAAAAAAAAAATAGATACCAATAAAAGTAAAATTAATTGAGACATCAGTAGGTTAAGTGTTTTTGAATATCCATATTGAATCAGGAGCCCCATATAATGCTCCATGCAGTTATGGCCCCATAGATGTCCCATATAATGCTCCATGCAGTTATGGCCCCATAAAATGCTCCATGCAGTTATGGCCCCATAGATGCCCCATATAATGCTCCATGCAGTTATGGCCCCATAGATGCCCCATATAATGCTCCATGCAGTTATGGCCCCATAGATGCCCCATATAATGCTCCATGCAGTTATGGCCCCATAAAATGCTCCATGCAGTTATGGCCCCATAGATGCCCCATATAATGCTCCATGCAGTTATGGCCTCACAGATGCTCCATATAATGCTCCATGCAGTTATGGCCCCATAGATGCCCCATGCAGTTATGGCCCCATAGATGCCCCATATAATGCCTCATGCAGTTATGGCCCCATAGATGCCCCATATAATGCTTCATGCAGTTATGGCCCCATATAATGCTCCATGCAGTTATGGCCCCATAGATGCCCCATATAATGCTCCATGCAGTTATGGCCCCATAGATGCCCCATATAATGCTCCATGCAGTTATGGCCCCATAGATGCCCCATATAATGCTCCATGCAGTTATGGCCCCACAGATGCTCCATATAATGCTCCATGCAGTTATGGCCCCATAGATGCCCCATATAATGCTCCATGCAGTTATGGCCCCATAGATGCCTCATGCAGTTATGGCCCCATAGATGCCCCATATAATGCTCCATGCAGTTATGGCCCCATAGATGCTCCATATAATGCTCCATGCCGTTATGGCCCCATAGATGCCCCATATAATGCTCCATGCAGTTATGGCCCCATAGATGACCCATATAATGCTCTATGCAGTTATGGCCCCATAGATGCCCCATATAATGCCTCATGCAGTTATGGCCCCATAGATGCCCCATATAATGCTCCATGCAGTTATGGCCCCATAGATGCTCCATATAATGCTCCATGCAGTTATGGCCCCATAGATGCCCCATATAATGCTCCATGCAGTTATGGCCCCATAAATGCCCCATATAATGCTCCATGCAGTTATGGCCCCATAGATGCTCCATGTAATGCTCCATGCAGTTATGGCCCCATAGATGCTCCATAAAATGCTCCATGCAGTTATGGCCCCATAGACGCCCCATATAATGCTCCATCCAGTTATGGCCCCATATAATGCTTCATGCAGTTCTTTATGGCCCCATAGACGCTCCATATAGCATTGTGCCACATGTAATGCTGCTGCTGCAATAAAAAAAAATCATACTCACCTCTCGTCGCTGCTCCTCAGCGTCCCGTCTCTCCGCACTGACTATTCAGGCAGAGGGCGGTGCGCACACTAATACGTCACTACGCCCTCTGACCTGCACAGTCACTGCAAGAGGACGAGAAGACGGAGCGGCGCCCGGCGGATGGAATGCGGACAGGTGACTTTGAAATACTCACCTGCTCCCGGCGCTCCTGACGCTGTCCCTGCCTGTCCCATGGTACCGCAGCTTCTTCCTGTAATGAGCGGTCACCAGTACCGCTCATTACAGTAATGAATATGCGGCTCCACCGTTATGGGAGTGGAGTCCATATTCATTACTTTAATGAGCGGCACCACGTGACCGCTGAATAGAGGAAGAGCTGCAGCGTGGGAGACCATGGGACGGGCTGGGACAGCGTTAGGAGCACCGGGAGCAGGTGAGTATGTGACAGTCCTCTCTCCCCCTCACCCGCCGCCGACCATGACTCGAGTATAAGCCGAGAGGGGCACTTTCAGCCCAAAAATCTTATACTCGAGTATATACGGTATATATATATATATATATATATATATATATATATATATAAATATAAGAGAGAGTATTGCTGTGCTACAACAAATAATGTTTTATGATGGGCTAAAAGTGCAAGATGCCACACACATTATTAAAGTCACCCTTCACACACCACCACCACCACCCTGAGTTTCTCTAATGGTTGTTGGAGGTATAGAAGATGGCTGTCACCATTACGTTAACCACCAACATTCAGGAGAAAAATCTTTCCTTCTAGGTTTATAGTTAGCGATGCTTTCATCCAGTGCTCCTCCTGTGGCTTTCTGTCTCCAGACCTCCATGCCCAGGAGCCTCACCATCAGAAGAGACAGGGGTGGATCATTGTGGGGGAGGAGAGAGGGAAACCCAGGGGGGAGCGATGCAATCAGCAAATCCTACATGGAGCCACTCATCCTTTATAGAAGTGTTCCCCAACTCCAGTCCTCAAGAGCCACCAAGTCCTGTTTTCAGTATTACCTTAGTATTGCACAGGTGATGGAATTCTTGCTTATCCAGGTGATGCAATTATCACCTGTGCAATACTAAGGAAATCCTGAAAAACATGACCTGCTGGTGGCTCTTGAGGACCTAAGTTGGGGAACACTGCTTTATAGTGAAGGGAAAGGCTGACACATCACAATGTACTGCTCTTCTTGTACAACTCAAGCCATATCCATCCTTGTATGCCTACCCATCATTGTATACCTAACCATTATTGCTTACCTACCCATCATTGTATACCTACACATCACTGTATGCCTACTCATCATTGTCTACCCATCATTGTATACTTACCCATCATTGTATGCCTACTCATCATTGTATGCCTACACATCATCGCATGCCTACTCATCATCGTATGCCTACCCATCATCGTATGCCTACCCATCAGTTTTTGCATACCCATCACCGTATGCCTACCCATCATTGTATGCCTACTCATCATTGTATGCCTGCCCATCACTATATACCTACCTATTACTGTATGCCTACCCATCATTGCATGCCTACCCATCACTTTACACCTACCCATCATTGCATGCCTACTAGCGATGGGCAAACATCTGGATGTTTGTGTCCGGCGATTTCGGCCAAACAGTTACAAAAAGTTTGGGTTTGGGTACCAAAACATTCCCTGGACCCAAACCAGGACCCTATTCACTTGAATGGGGGCCCGAAAGTCCAGTGTTTGCCATGCTGTCATGTGCATGACGGTGCGGTAAACATCGCTACTGATCGACGGGGTGGTAAACATTGCTACTGATCGGCAGTGAAATCATCCCCGCTGGTCAGAGAGCTGCTGTTCCCGCTGCGTGAGACAGCGTGAGCGCTCAGCTGTAATTGGAGGTATAAAGTTTACTTCCAGTCACTGGCGTCAGCTGATGGGACTACTGTTCCCATCATCCTACGCCTGCTGCCGCTAATAACAGAGAGAGCAGAAGCGGCTGATTGGTGTATTCATTAGCCGACTCCTGCGCTGTAAATAAAAAATTTTAAAAAAAAGTGTGAGTTCCCCTGTATTTTTGATAACCAGACAGGCAAAATAAACAGCTAGGGGCTGCAACCCTCAGCTGTCAGCTTCAGCCAGGTTGGCTATCAAGAATAGAGGGTCCGCATGCAATATTTTTAAATTATTTAAACAAATAATTACAAAAAACGGTGTGGGGTCCCCCTATTTTTGACAACCAGCCTTGCTAAAGCAGATCGCTTGGGGCTCGTATTCTCAGGCACGTAAGGGGCCATGGATATTGCCCACTCAGCCTAAAAATAGCAGCCCGCAGCTGCCCAGAAAAGGCACACCTATTAGATGCGCCAATTCTGGCACTTTGCCCGCCTCTTCCCAATTGCCCTGTAGCAGTGGCAAGTGGGGTTAATATTTGTCTGGCTGATGTCACCTTTGTATTGTCCGATGACATCAAGCCCATGGCTTAGTAATAAAGAGTCTATAAGACACCTATCCATTACTAATCCTATAGTTATATGGTAAATAAAGACACTGCCAAAATAAAGTTTCTCTCATGGTGCTAGCTGAGATCTCACTGAGGTCACCGCAGTACAGCCTGGCTCTGAATGCAGCCTCAGTGACTGAAGGTAACCTCGATCACGTCACCACCGGTCACTGATGCTGCGCTCGCAGCAGTTCAGTTAACAGTGGTTCTCAGCCTGGATATTCGCATCTTGGCACCGTCCAGGATGAAAACTGTTTATCCCCCAGATATGGACAACGGTGTGGAACAGAACGACAAATGAGGGACATTGTTTTTTTATTTTTGTTTTATTAGAGATGAGGGAATCATTGAAATTAGGCATTAGGTGAGTATAACTGTGCTTGTTATTTTTAAATAAAAAGTAAAAGTGTGTTTTGCTTTATTTCAAATAAAAGACTTTACTCTGGCTATGTGTTTATTTATCATACAACTACAGGATTAGTAATGTAATGTTACTAAGCAGTGGACTTGATGTCACTGGACAATACAAAGGTGACATCAACCCCACTTGCCACCACTAAAGGGAAAGTGGGAAGAGCCGGACAAAGCGCCATAATTGATGCATCTAAGGCCGGGGTCACACTAGAGAGTTTTACGGACGTATGAGTCGCGAAAACTACGCATTGCACACTGACCAATGATTCTCTATGGAGCAGCTCCTATCTGCCGTATATTTCGCAGCTGTATTTTATGGGCGTAGAAAATCGCAGCATGCTGCGTTTGTCAGCGTATTGCGCAAAAAAACACCAATGAAAGTCTATGGGGGCGAGAAAAATACGGATTACACACGGACCCTCAGTGTGACTTGTGAGAAATACGTAGCAGTGTTCTATAGAAAAGCCGGTAATTCAGCGCGGTGAACAGTAAAATCACACTGACAGGTTAGAATAGATCAAATAAATGTCTACACATAGTGTATATACAGTTAGGTCCATATATATTTGGACAGACACAACATTTTTCTAATTTTGGTTATAGACATTACCACAATGAATTTTATACAAAACCATTCAGATGCAGTTGAAGGTTAGACTTTCAGCTTTCATTTGAGGGTATCCACATTAAAATTGGATGAAAGGTTTAGGAGTTTCAGCTCCTTAACATATGCCACCCTGTTTTTAAAGGGACCAAAAGTAATTGGACAATTGACTCCAAGGCTATTTCATTGACAGGTGTGGGCAATCCCTTTGTTATGTCATTCTCAATTAAGCAGATAAAAGGCCTGGAGATGATTTGAGGTGTGGTGCTTGCATTTGGAAGGTTTTGCTGTGAAGTAAACATGCGGTCAAAGGAGCTCTCCATGCAGGTGAAACAAGCCATCCTTAAGCTGCGAAAACAGAAAAAACCCATCCGAGAAATTGCTACAATATTAGGAGTGGCAAAATCTACAGTTTGGTACATCCTGAGAAAGAAAGAAAGCACTGGTGAACTCATCAATGCAAAAAGACCTGAGCGCCCACGGAAGACAACAGTGGTGGATGATCGCAGAATAATCTCCATGGTGAAGAGAAACCCCTTCACAACAGCCAACCAAGTGAACAACACTCTCCAGGAGGTCGGCGTATCAATATCCAAATTTACCATAAAGAGAAGACTGCATGAAAGTAAATACAGAGGGTTCACTGCACGGTGCAAGTCACTCATAAGCATCAAGAATAAAATGGCTAGACTGGACTATGCTAAAAAACATCTAAAAAAGCCAGAACAGTTCTGGAAGAACATTCTTTGGACAGATGAAACCAAGATCAACCTCTACCAGAATGATGGAAAGAGAAAAGCATGGCAAAGGTGTGGTACAGCTCATGATCCAAAGCATACCACATCATCTGTAAAACACGGCGGAGGCAGTGTGATGGCTTGGGCATGCATGGCTGCCAGTGGCACTGGGTCACTAGTGTTTATTGATGATGTGACACAGGACAGAAGCAGCCGAATGAATTCTGAGGTATTCAGAGCCATACTGTGTGCTCAGATCCAGCCAAATGCAGCAAAACTGATTGGTCGTTGTTTCATACTACGGATGGACAATGACCCAAAACATAAAGCCAAAGCAACCCAGGAGTTTATTAAAGCAAAGAAGTGGAATATTCTTGAAAGGCCAAGTCAGTCACCTGATCTCAACCCAATTGAGCATGCGTTTCACTTGTTAAAGACTAAACTTTAGACAGAAAGGCCCACAAACAAACAGCAACTGAAAACCACCGCAGTGAAGGCCTGGCAGAGCATCAAAAAGGAGGAAACACAGCGTCTGGTGATGTCCATGAGTTCTAGACATCAGGCAGTCATTGCCAACAAAGGGTTTTCAACCAAGTACTAAAAATGAACATTTTATTTAAAATTATTGAATCTGTCCAATTACTTCAGGTCCCTTTAAAAACAGGGTGGCACATGTTAAGGAGCTGAAACTCCTAAACCCTTCATCCAATTTTAATGTGGATACCCTCAAATGAAAGCTGAAAGTCTGAACTTCACCTGCATCTGAATTGTTTTGTTTAAAATTCATTGTGGTAATGTCTATGACCAAAATTCGAAAAATGATGTCTCTGTCCAAATATATATGGACCTAACTGTATATATATATATATTTTAATACAGCGCTAGATAGCATAAAAGCCGGTAATTCAATTGCCGGCTTTTGCTAACTCCTTATCAAACCCGACAGGATATAAGACATGGTTTACATACAGTAAACCATTTCATATCCCTTTTTTTTTTTGCATATTCCTCACTAAAAATGTTAGTAGAGTGTGTGTGCAAAATTTTGGGGCTCTAGCTGTTAAAATAAAGGCTTAAATCATGGAAAAAACTAGCTTGGGCTCCCGCACAATTTTCTCCGCCAGAGTGGGAAAGCCAGTGACTGAGGGCAGATATTAATAGCCTAGAGAGGGACCATGGTTATTGGTCCCCCCCGGCTAAAAACATCTGCCCCCAGCCACCCCAGAAAAGGCACATATGTAAGATGGGCCTATTCTGGCACTTAGCCTCTCTCTTCCCACTCCCCTGTAGCAGTGGGATATGGGGTAATTAAGGGTTAATGTCACCTTGCTTTTGTAAGGTGACATTAAGCCTGGTTAATAATGGAGAGGTGTCTGCTAGAGCCCCCAAATTTTGTACACAGACACTTCTTACATTATTGGTGAGCAGTGTGCAAAAAAAAAAAAAAAAAGGGATATGAAATGGTTTACTGTACGTAAACTATGTCTCATATCCTGTCGGGTTTGGTAAAGAGTGTAATGTTTTGTACACAGTCTATTTAGAGTCTTGTGCTTGGGTGCGAGGAAGACACAGGAGACACAGGTTTAGTTAGGACTTGCTTGTATTACTTCATGCAAGTATGCCACAGAGAAACAGGTTTTGCACAATTGCAGGTACAGAGGCAGGAGACACGGTGGGCGACACAGCAGACCAGAGTAAACCTTAAGTTCAGCATTAAGCACAAAGCAGGTTCCGAGTCTCTGTTACTTCCCCGGTAAATGTTGTTTAGCATGCAGCAGAGTTCCAGTGTCCACAAATATCCCAAAGATCCACAGTAGGAGATGGCTGGATTACTAAGTCCAAGACGTCCAGGAGCAGGTCACAGGCTGACTGCAGACATGATTCAGAAGCACTGATTGAACAGCTGAGGCTGCTTAAAAAGGCAAGAGGCAGAGAACAGGGCAGAAACATAGAAGCTAGAAACTCCATACTGAAGCAGGACAAAGCAAAATGGCCTACGGAAAAAAACAGGTTTCAATAACAGAAAATCACAGCATATATAGCAAAGAGACTGAGAACCTTACATTACTCCCCCCTTAGGGACAGCCTCTGGATGACCTCAGATCAGGCTTGTCTGGGTACCTCTGATGGAACTGACGGAGTAAGCGAGGAGCATTAATGTTATTAACCGATTCCCATGAGTTGTCCTCAACTGGGTAGCCCTGCCATTTAATCAGGTATTGTAGCTGATTCCTATATAACCTGGAGTCCAGAATCTTCTCCACCACAAATTCCTCCTGACCATCAATCAGCACTGGATCAGGATGGGGAGAAGAACATCTAGGAAACGTATTGGGTACTGCTCCCTTTAGTAGAGAAACGTGAAAGACAGGATGAATTCTCATAGTTCTGGGCAGTTGAAGACGACAAGCAACGGCACTTACAATCTTACTGATCTTGTTGGGTCCAATGTACTTATGTCCCAATTTGGATGATGGGAGTCTCAATTTAAGATTTTTAGTTGATAGCCAGACAGAGTCTCCTACCTTGAAAGTTGGTGCAGGTTTAAGAAACTTATCTGCTGCTCTCTTATACTTTTCCTGAGACAATTCCAGATTTTCCTTTAGAAAATCAATATTCTGTTGTAAAGACGTGATTCTTTCAGCCACAGCTGGCAAGGGCGTATCTATGGGAAATTGAGGAAGAATGTTAGGATGATAACCTAGATTGGTGTAAAAAGGAGACTGCTTAGTGGAAGCACTCTGAGAGCTATTATAGGAGAACTCGGCCAGTGGAAGTAAATCCACCCAATCATCCTGTAGGTGGCAGATAAAGCAGCGGAGATACTGCTCCAGGGTCTGATTAGTCCGTTCTGTTTGTCCATTAGTCTGGGGGTGAAAAGCAGAAGAAAGGTTTACATTAATGTCCAATGCAGCACAAAAATTCTGCCAAAACCTTGAAATCAATTGTACCCCGCGATCAGAAATGACCTCATCCGGTACTTCATGCAAGCGAAACACATTTTGAATCATTAAATCTGATGTCTGTTTAGCAGTGGGTAAGCCGATGCAGGGAATAAAATGAGCAGCCTTTGTTAACCGATCCACTACCACTAGAATGGTGTACTTCCCTTGAGAGGTTGGCAACTCCACAATGAAATCCATGGAAATGGATCCCCATGGACGGGAAGGGGTGAGTAGGGGTTGCAATAGACCTGTTGGTGAGGAACGTGGTGTCTTGCATCTCGCACAAACTTTGCATGAAGTGACATAGTTTAGAATGTCCTTCCTGTAAGTGGGCCACCAAAAGAAAAGTGAAAGAAATTCTTGTGTCTTTAGACCTCCTCTATGCCCAGCTATCTTTGAGTCGTGGATCAGTTGCAATACTCTCAATCTGACCGTTTCAGGTATATACAGGCGTTGCCCCTCAAACCACACACCATTCTTGTAAACAAGACTAACATACAGTTAAATGAAAAAGTTTGGGCACCCCTATTAATCTTAAGCTTAATGTTTTATAAAAATTGTTTTTTTTGCAACAGCTATTTCAGTTTCATATATCTAATAACTGTCCTCAGACCACCTCCAGAGAGCTGCAGCATCAACTTGCTGCAGATGGTGTCACTGTGCATCGGTCAACTATACAACGCACTTTGCACAAGGAGAAGCTGTATGGGAGAGTGATGCAAAAGAAGCAGTTTCTGCAAGCACGCCACAAACAGAGTCAGCTGAGGTATGCAAAAGCACATTTGGAGAAGCCAATTTCTTTTTGGAAGAAGGTCCTGTGGACTGATGAAACCAAGATTGAGTTGTTTGGTCATACAAAAAGGCGTTATGCATGGCGGCAAAAAAACACAGTGCGTTGTATAGTTGACCGATGCACAGTGACACCATCTGCAGCAAGTTGATGCTGCAGCTCTCTGGAGGTGGTCTGAGGATTGTCCTTGACTGATCTCACCATTCTTCTTCTCTGCCTTTCTGATGTTTTTCTTGGCCTGCCACTTCTGGCCTTAACAAGAACTGTACCTGTGTTCTTCCATTTCCTTACTATGTTCCTCACAGTGGAAATTGACAGGTTAAATCTCAGACAGCTTTTTGTATCCTTCCCCTGAACAGGTATGTTGAATAATCTTTGTTTTCAGATCATTTGACTGTTGTTTTGAGGAGCTCATGATGCCACTCTTCAGAGGAGATTCAAACTGAAGAACAACTTGATAGTGGCCACTTTAAGTAGCTTTTCTCATGATTGCATACACCTGGCTATGAAGTTCAAAGCTCAATGAGGTTACAAAACCGAAAAAAGTGCTTTAGTAAGTCAGTAAAAAGTAGGTAGGAGAATTTAAAACAAGAAAATGATAAGGGTGCCCATACTTATGCACCTGTCAAATTTTGTTTGAATGCAGATTGCACATTTTCTGTTAGTACAATAAACCTCATTTCAAGGCAGAAACATTACTGTGTCCAACAGTTATTAGATATATGAAACTGAAATAGCTGTTGCAAAAAAAACAATTTTTATAAAACATTAAGCTTAAGATTAATAGGGGTGGCCAAACTTTTTCATACAACTGTATCTAGGAAGTAGTGCCAGCAAAGAATCCGAATGGTATGCTTCCTTGATGTCCTTAAGTAGATCTTGATTATGAATCACTCCCAGGAATCTAGAATCAGGAACATTAGTCTTAGGAGGAGCAGATGGATGGGTCTCCGTTGAATGGATCCTAGAGAGTGCATCAGCCTTTCCATTGCGCAATCCTGGCCTGTAAGAGATTATGAAATAAAATTGATTTAAGAAAAGATTCCAAAGGGCCTGGCGAGAGTCAGGCACTTAGCCGACCTTATAAATTCAAGGTTGTGGTGGTCAGTTAGGAAGATTATTTGCTGTGCAGCTCCCTGAGGAAGGTGTCTCTCTTCCTTCAGACCCAGCAGACACTAAAGTTGGCTTCTGAATCTTGTAATGTTTTGTACACAGTCTATTTAGAGTCTTGTGCTTGTGTGCGAGGAAGACACAGACCGTATTTCCCTATGCTGAGTGTGACCCCGGTCTCATAGGTGTGCCTTTTCTGGGCGGCTGCAGGCTGCTATTTTTTGGCTGGGGGGACAATATCCATGGCCCCTTACCAGCCTGAGAATACCAGACCCAGCTGTCTGCTTTAGCAAGGCTGGTTGTCACAAATAAGGGGACCCCACACTGTTTCTTTAATTATATGTTTAAATAATTAAAAAATATGGTGTGGGGGCCCCTCTGTTCTTGATAACCAGCCTTGCTGAAGTTGACAGCTGAGGGTTGCAGACCCCAGCTGTGAGTTTTGCCTGGCTGGTTATCAAAAATGCAGGGGAACCAATGCTGTATTTTTTTTAAATTATTTATTTACAGCACAGGAGCCGGCTAATGAATACACCCATCAGCCACTCCTGCTCTCGCTTTTATTAGCGGCAGCAGGCATCGGATGATGGGAGCAGTAGGGTCATTCCATGTCAAGTGGACCAGTGGTCCCCACTCGACCTTCTCCGATTTTGCTGAAAATTTATAAGGATGTACATGCATGTTTGAAAAGAGGTTCTGTAAATTTTTAGGGCCAGATCTCAAATACATTGGGCACTGTTGACCTTTCACTGGAGGTTCCACCAAGCCTGCGGCTTCAGCTAAGAGGATTTTGCAAACTTTGGCACATAGCCATTAGAGTTCTATACTGGCTATGATGCTGAAATTCGGCATACTAGCTCAACTTTTGCTGCTAAACAAGATAAAATTATTACTGGCTATGACAAAACAATATTTCGGCCGCAATTTTGTGTGAAAGTAGCTTGAAAAACGCGTCGCATAAAATTTATGCCAAACTTTGCCCATATATAACTCAAGACCAAAAACCAATAGTAACTGGTGCTTTGCCCTGTACACCAAACATCTACATGACTTTGCATTGCTGCAATATCACGGTCAAAGCATATATATTTGTGGAAATATTCACACCCACATATGATGAAAAACTTAAAAAAAACGAATTTTACCTATTTTTAGGTCAAATTTCTCAAAAAGGGTACCCCTAAAATATATTAATTCTGATATCATTAGAAAGAGCACATTTTTCTCTACAAGGATCATTGTTTTTTTTTTTGAGTCTCTCAGTTTAAGAAATGAAAAATGCCACTGAACATGGTGTTATTTATTAATACGCAATGAATGGTAACTGCACTATTCAAACCCTTGCGTTGGTCCATGGTGGTTATACCACAACCAATTCCCTAAGAATTGGTATTATAATCCTATTAAGTATTGTAATAATGCAGAAATGGCAGCCCCATCGCCTAGGAGCCATGGCCAATAGCCGTGTGTTATGATCTGGTGACCTTGGAGCCACATGAAAACTTTCTCTGGAGTCGGTGGAACCTGTACTGACCGCAAATCCTGAACTAACACCGCAACTAGAAGTAGCCGTGGGGTGTGCCTAACAAACCCTAGACACCTCGACACAGCCGGAGGACTAAATACCCCTATAGGTGGAAATAGGAATGCTATCTTGCCTCAGAGCAGACCCCCAAAGGATAGGCAGCCCCCCACGAATAATGACTGTGAGTAGGAGAAGAATAGACACACGCAGGTAGAAAACAGGATTTAGCAAAAGAGGCCACTCTAGCTAAATAGGAAAGGATAGGACAGATTACTAGGCGGTCAGTATTAAAACCCTTCCAAAAACATCCACAACAGGTAATACAAAAAGTTCCACAATCTAACTAAAGACATGGAATGTATATCTGCCACTCCAGAGAATCCAACAAGACTGAGAAAATACTGACACAATCTAAGCTGGACAAGAAAACACAAAGAATAGCATTGAATTGTGAAGCACACAGCATGTGTGCCACAGGAAAAAAAAACACACTTATCTTTGCTGATTTGGCAGAAAGGCAGGAGGAACCAGGCAGAGGTCCAACACCTCCCAACAACAATTGACAACTGGCAAGGACTAATGAATCCTGCACACCTAAATACCCCAGTCAGAACTGCAATCAGCAGACACACCTGACCAGGACTGCAACCCAGGGACAACTGCATTACCACCTACTACCACCGGAGGGAACCCAAAAGCAGAATTCACAACAGCCGTGCAAGGCAAGCCTCGGGCGGTCTCTTTATTGCAGCTTCCGAAGCCTGAGGGTGGGTGTCTTTGCCTAGGATCCCAAGCCTAATATTGGGTATATTTTGTTGGTTCCCAAGCTATAATGTTCAGTCTAAGTGGTCTGGAATTGTTGCTGAATTTGCAACATAATCGGTTCAGAGAAGCTGTATTGTCGGCCCATTGCTGTTGCAGCTGGTGCTGGAATTATTGCAATGATTGACTGCTCGGGAATCCAGCATGTTTCATTTCTCACAGGCCAGTGAAAGAAGCTAGCTGGTCCATGAGGATGCATAAAATTTACTAATGCATCATGCTCGTCAACTGAAATTTCAGAAATATTTCCAATCCACCAGTTCCTATCGTAAATGCAGGCAATGTATTGCCCTGGCTGGAGGTTTGCAATTGGCACAAAAGGCATTTCTGATCTGACAGATCTATCTACATGGGCAATGAAAGATGATGGGTCATTTGACACCCTTGAAATGCGAATCTTTTTGTCATCAATTGGCACAAACTGGTGATTTTCTCTTGTTCCAGCAATTGTATGTCCATCTTTGAACCTTTCCTCTTGAACTACCCGTATTTCGTCAATTTTTTTCTTTTGGAACAAAAAAAAACTTGAATTGAATAAATCCACCGGGGTCAGTATTTGTTTTTCAGTTGGGCGTTGAAGACTGGCACGAGCTGCCAACCTCTTTGCTGTCCCTCCAATTCCATCACAGGGCGACTTTCCATGACTGGTACCAAAAAAATTCCATTCAGCGCTGATATTGAAATCAGCATTGTGGTGGCACAAGTAGAGAAAATTTTAGAAATTTTTGTACTGGGCTGCAGATCCATCGCTGAAGTAGTGGATATGACGAATCCCATAGATGAGAGTCTTGAGATACTCCACAATTACTGTTAAGAAAGTGTGGACTGCAACTGTGTCATGTCGTGAGTAGTGTTGAGCATTCCGATACCGCAAGTATCGGGTATCGGCCGATACTTGCGGGTATCGGAATTCCGATACCGAGATCCGATACTTTTGTGGTATCGGGTATCGGTATCGAAACAACATTAATGTAATAATGTGTAAAAGAAAGAATTAAAATAAAAAATATTGCTATACTCACCTCTCCGACGCAGCCTGGACCTCACGGAGGGAACCGGCAGCGTTCTTTGCTTAAAATTCGCGCGTTTACTTCCTTCCGTGAAGTCCCGGCTTGTGATTGGTCGCGTGCAGCCCATGTGGCCGCGACGCGACCAATCACAGCAAGCCGTGACGTAATTTCAGGTCCTTCAGGATTTTTAAAATTACGTTCTGGCTTGTGATTGGTCGCGTCGCGGTCACATGGGCGACGTGACCAATCACAAGCCGTGACGTCACGGGAGGCTGGACATGCGCGCATTTTAAAATGCGCGGGTGTCCAGCCTCCTGTGACGTCACGGCTTGTGATTGGTCGCGTCGCCCATGTGACCGCGATGCGACCAATCACAAGCCAGAACGTAATTTTAAAATCATGAAGGACCTGAAATTACGTCACGGCTTGCTGTGGTTGGTCGCGTCGCGGCCACATGGGTGGCACGCGACCAATCACAAGCCGGGACTTCACGTAAGGAAGTAAACGCGCGAATTTTAAGCAAAGAACGCTGCCGGTTCCCTCGGTGAGGTGAGTATAGCAATATTTTTTATTTTAATTCTTTCTTTTACACATTAATATGGATCCCAGGGCCTGAAGGAGAGTTTCCTCTCCTTCAGACCCTGGGAACCATCAGGAATACCGTCCGATACTTGAGTCCCATTGACTTGTATTGGTATCCGGTATCGGTATCGGATTGGATCCGATACTTTGCCGGTATCGGCCGATACTTTCCGATACCGATACTTTCAAGTATCGGACGGTATCGCTCAACACTAGTCGTGAGCAATCACTGATTATGCACAAGCTGATGTTCTGCGCAGCTTCACCATTTAACTCCTTGAAGTAAATTACAAATGGGTGTACTGTAGCTTGACTATTTTCCCAGTGGAAACCTTGAATGGCATCTTGAACAATAAATGAGTAATTTTCAGCAAAGTCCATAAGGATCACAAGCTCTCCAGGTCTCAGATTTTCCTTCAACGATTTCAGATATCAACTTTGATGCTTGGCGATGTAGTGATGGCTACAAAGTTTAGAAATTTTCAAAACCAATTCTTCAATTAAATCTTCTATAGTCAGTTGTTTGGTATCAAGCGTGTCTCGATCAGTGTGAATCCATTGTTTCAACTCAATAATATCTTCAGGGTCACTGTTGACAAACACATTGACTAGAAATTCTTTTAAAACTTAAGGACCCGGGCATTTATCACAACGGCCAAGCATACAGTCCTTGGATTCAATTCCACAGACCATTTTGCATATGAGCTCTTTGTAGTCATCATTGATTGGGCATGCTGCAAGCATTAGTTTGACATTTTGGTGAAAGGTACACACACAAACGGAATGTGTTCCAGCAGATCCAATGGTTACGCACCAATTTGGCCGAAGCTCACAAAACTTGGAAAATCCAATTTCAGGGCCATTCCGATCCCGATAGGCAACAAACATTTCCCTCATACTGCTCAGTAATAGTCGCTTTTGCATCTGCTTTTTTTTCTCCTGCTATTCGCACTGATACATAGTCTTTTTTACCAGGGCACATTCGACTGAATTCATCATCCTCAAAAAATGCCTGCACCTTTTTCTTCACTTCCTCAGAAACTTTCTGGCCACACTTGATTCTAATTAAGGCTAAGATCCCATGTTCACATTTAAGCTTTCGAGCTTGTTTGACCATTCGTTCAGAGACACCAAATTCATCTGATATAGCCTTAATGGACCAACTTTTAGGTGCCAATGTCAAGATTTGGACCTTTTTGGACAGCAATGGGCCGACAATACAGCTTCTCTGAACCGATTATGTTGCAAATTCAGCAACAATTCCAGACCACTTAGACTGAACATTATGGCTTGGGAACCAACAAAAGATACCCAATATTAGGCTTGGGATCCTAGGCTAAGACACCCACCCTCAGGCTTCGGAACCTGCGATAAAGAGACCGCCCGAGGCTCGCCTTGCACGGCTATCGGCCATGGCTCCTAGGCGATGGGGCTGCCAATTCTCGAAAGACAGCATTATTACAATTCTTAATAGGATTATAATACCAATTCTTAGGGAATTGGTTGTGGTATAACCACCATGGACCAATGCAAGGGTTTGAATAGTGCAGTTACCATTCATTGTGTATTAATAAATAACACCATGTTCAGTGGCATTTTTCATTTCTTAAACTGAGAGACTCAAAAAAAAAACAATGATCCTTGTAGAGAAAAATGTGCTCTTTCTAATGATATCAGAATTAATATATTTTAGGGGTACCCTTTTTGAGAAATTTGACCTAAAAATAGGTAAAATTCGTTTTTTTTAAGTTTTTCATCATATGTGGGTGTGAATATTTCCACAAATATATATGCTTTGACCGTGATATTGCAGCAATGCAAAGTCATGTAGATGTTTGGTGTACAGGGCAAAGCACCAGTTACTATTGGTTTTTGGTCTTGAGTTATATATGGGCAAAGTTTGGCATAAATTTTATGCGACGCGTTTTTCAAGCTACTTTCACACAAAATTGCGGCCGAAATATTGTTTTGTCATAGCCAGTAATAATTTTATCTTGTTTAGCAGCAAAAGTTGAGCTAGTATGCCGAATTTCAGCATCATAGCCAGTATAGAACTCTAATGGCTATGTGCCAAAGTTTGCAAAATCCTCTTAGCTGAAGCCGCAGGCTTGGTGGAACCTCCAGTGAAAGGTCAACAGTGCCCAATGTATTTGAGATCTGGCCCTAAAAATTTACAGAACCTCTTTTCAAACATACATGCACATCCTTATAAATTTTCAGCAAAATCGGAGAAGGTCGAGTGGGGACCACTGGTCCACTTGACATGGAATGACCCTACTGCTCCCATCATCCGATGCCTGCTGCCGCTAATAAAAGCGAGAGCAGGAGTGGCTGATGGGTGTATTCATTAGCCGGCTCCTGTGCTGTAAATAAATAATTTAAAAAAAATACAGCATTGGTTCCCCTGCATTTTTGATAACCAGCCAGGCAAAACTCACAGCTGGGGTCTGCAACCCTCAGCTGTCAACTTCAGCAAGGCTGGTTATCAAGAACAGAGGGGCCCCCACACCATATTTTTTAATTATTTAAACATATAATTAAAGAAACAGTGTGGGGTCCCCTTATTTGTGACAACCAGCCTTGCTAAAGCAGACAGCTGGGTCTGGTATTCTCAGGCTGGTAAGGGGCCATGGATATTGTCCCCCCAGCCAAAAAATAGCAGCCTGCAGCCGCCCAGAAAAGGCACACCTATGAGACCGGGGTCACACTCAGCATAGGGAAATACGGTCCGTGTCTTCCTCGCACACAAGCACAAGACTCTAAATAGACTGTGTACAAAACATTACAAGATTCAGAAGCCAACTTTAGTGTCTGCTGGGTCTGAAGGAAGAGAGACACCTTCCTCAGGGAGCTGCACAGCAAATAATCTTCCTAACTGACCACCACAACCTTGAATTTATAAGGTCGGCTAAGTGCCTGACTCTCGCCAGGCCCTTTGGAATCTTTTCTTAAATCAATTTTATTTCATAATCTCTTACAGGCCACCTCCAGTGAAAGGTCAACAGTGCCCAATGTATTTGAGATCTGGCCCTAAAAATTTACAGAACCTCTTTTCAAACATACATGTACATCCTTATAAATTTTCAGCAAAATCGGAGGTCGAGTCGGGACGATTTTTAAAACTGGTCCACTTGATGTGGAATGACCCAGTAGTCTCATCAGCTAACGCCAGTAAATGGAGGTAAACTTTATACCTCCTTTATTTTATCGAGGCCAAGCATTTAGTTCAAGAAGGGGTTGACCTAGTAGTGGACAACCCTTTAAGCCCTATACCACCCATGGGTCTGATATTGCTCATCGTTTAGAGCCCAGACCCTACAGGAGATAATATCCTAATGCAGAGTGACGATTAAATGTCTGTATCAGCAACCATGAGAAGCCCATGACAGAGAGTATGTGATGCTCCCAGGAGGATTGCCAGCCAGGCCGAGGGAATTTCTCTTTTTTATCTTGAACATTTTGGGAGAGTTGGCATGAACAGTGCCCAATGTACCTTCAAATCAGTTGTATTACTGCTCTACTATGTATGAGGCCATAATATAGCACCTACAGGGCTACGTCCTTACAATGAGTATGAGGTGAGTTTTTGGTGTAGCAGATTTTCTGCTGCACTTCTCCATCTGTGCCCTTGATCCAGAACTAGTGTCTAAGCGCAGCCTTCTATTGAACGCAGGTAAATTCACATGTGTTCACTGAACCATGAGGATATACCACATCCAATACATTTCTATTGATGTAATTTCTCTGCAGGACACTAACGTCTCCACAAGAGAAATTGACATGCTGCAGTCTTGAAAGACGTGCCGCATGGCAGTGTCTGCATGAGATCTGCAGGCACAGATGTACGCATTGTGGACATGGGATTTCTAGAACTCTCGCTGTGCCATAAGAAAGGTCTTGGGAGTTCGAAGCCAATGAATTCACTTCACCTGATGCCAGTGAGAGAGCAGCTTGAAATGTTCCCACCTCATGCTGACATTGGTGAGTTGAGCTGAGTTCGTAGGCTGTGAACTCCCAGGACCTTTCTGATGGCATCGCGAGCATGAGAACTTTCTCACGCTCACGATGACGTCAGTCAGGTCATACGAGTTTACCGTGAGACACTGAACAGCGGTAGCACATGCTACTCAGTGTCTCTGCTGGATGGCAGGCTGTATAGTAGCATCATGCAACAATGCAGCCTGCCTTTTAGATGTAGCAGAGCTGGACCCATAGTGGGACAAATGGATTATCTTCTCGGCGGACAGATGAAAAAAATGTGGTCGTTTATTATTTTAATTCTCTTACAGGGGACATTGGCTTCAGTGGAATTGGCGATAACGCGAGTATGGTTTAATTCAAATTGATTAAAGGAGTCTGCGTCATTATTTCAATTAAAGGACTTTATTCTGGGTGTGCGTGTTTTTATACAATATGACTATGGGGTTAGTAATTGGGACGTCTTAAAGATGCCTCTCCATTACTAACCTCTGGGCTTGGTGTCACCTGACAATACAAGGGTGACATCAACGCCCCTACTATCATCTCATTTGCCACCTCACTAGGGCAAGTGGGAAGAGCGAGGATAACTGCCAGAATTGGAGACTCTTATAGATGTGCCTTTTCTGCGGGGCGGCTGAGAGCTGATGCTTTTAGCTGGGGGGTAGGGACAATATCCATGGCCCATTCCTAGGCTATTAATAAGAGCCTGCAGCTGTCTGCCTAGCCTTTGCTATTAATTATAGGTGAACCCTACGTCTTTTTTTGGGGGGGAAGGGGTCCCCAATTTTAATAACCAGTAAAGGCTAAGTATACAGCTGTGAGCCGATATTACTAGCCTGGAAAGCTTCATGGGTATTACACCCTTCCCAGGCTAAAAACATTAGCCCCAGCGGTCGGCTTTCCATCTGCTGGTTTGGAAAATTAGGCGGGAGCACACTCCATTTTTTTCAGAAAAATAATAATTTATTAATTAAATACATGTACAATAAGTAAGCTGCACACACTGTACTAATTGCATATGTGACTGACATCTTTATATCTATTCTATGTGTATATATCTAATCTATTCTGTCAGGTCACACTGTGATTTTACTCTACGCGGCTGCTGAATTGCCGGCTTTTCTTCTTTGTGTGTGTTTTGATGAATATTTCCTTTGAAAACGATGTGTAAATGACAGAGTGAATTGCTCTGTGTAAAATCTCATGTTAAAATCACACTGCACTCGGATGTAAATCGGATGCTAGGTCTGCAAAATCGGATTGTACTTGCATGACACTTGCATGACAACCATCCTTTTCTGGACTGAAATCTGAACCCTTTTTTTCACGGTGATGGGAATGAGCCCTATGAGGCCATTCTGGCTACATTCTCTCCAACATAATTCAGATTGATTGGGAAATATTCTAGAAAGTGTTGCTGGGGTGTGAGGGGTAGCAGGGCCGTAGTCGTGGCTGACATTTATCACTCAATCGCGCCCTGGTCGCTCGTCACATGAATAGAATGTCCCCTTTTCAGCGTACCTTCTGCTTCACCTTCTGCACCATCAGGGTCCCATCGGGGCTGCTGAAGTTCTGCTGTTGGCGTTGTTACGCATAAAGAGACAAAGTCCAAGTTCAACTTAAAACAGACAACTTTACTGGTTTCTTTCCTCAGCATGTATAGATCCATTACAGCATCGACATAGGGTTCTACACAGCTTATATCCTTCTCTTTCCCTGTGTTCTCCTTCATGTCCTTTAACATGTACCTGGGTCGTGTCTTGTCCGTAACTGCAGCGTCCTCCCTGTCCAGCTTCACTACTTTTAGAGCTTCCCTTGTCCGTTTCGCCACAGACATAAGGGAATCTGCCCACGTAGTAAGCGGCCACATAATGGAGCCACCTCCATTCTTATGCTGATGCAATTTCCAATACTCAAGCTCTGGACGGATGGGCTCTTATCTTGTAAATGTTGCGGGGTCACTGTGCTATCCTGGGCACTAAGCCCTAAAGCCAAACTAAGCCCTAAAGGACTGTCTGGGCTCCCTGGTCCTACTAAACTCCAACAAGGAAATACTCCTATTTTATCCACAGATGGCCCCTCCTATGTTAACTATTACTTTTCCTATTGAAGCTACTGTACTAAGGTATCTCCATCTAGTGTCCTAATTAACGTACTGCACTTTCCCTTTTCACATATACACATCAAAAGCAATTAGGTAGCTAATACAATATACATAGAAGCATTTGGTAGTAAAACATACACAGAACATTTAACCGAGAGAAGGGTGGGGGTCTTTTCAGTCTTTATAACCCCTTACATTCCCCCTTCCTTTAAGAATGGTCGTCCCTGACCATATCATGCCTACAACTTTATTATTTACATTGAAATACTCCACGCAGGGAGGTAGAAAACAACGTTTAAGCAAAGTCTTTTTTTTCTTTTGTTTGGCTCAGTGGGAGACACCGGACACCACCCGCCGTGATCAGGGAACGCCCGTTTGCGCCACAAGAGAGTCCATTAGAATCACAGGTGCCTGGCAAACAGTCCTGCAGGTGATGCCTGTAGTCCACTGCGCCCCGGTCCCGTCCATCCATGGTACCCGAGCATATGTACAACAATGGGACCTGTCCGTTAGGTCCCCAGTCCTTGGGAAGGGTGTTTTATCCCCTTCCTTTGTCCATAGCACTGCCCTTTCTTTGTATGTGCGCTCCCTGTAACTGGAGAACAGTCTGTTGCCACAGCCGCACACGTTCTGTTCCTAGTCCAAGGGCATAGTGCTGCTATACAGCAGGAAAGGTGCAACAAAACTAAAATGATTAAAAAAAGGTCTACTCCTGGGCGTACTGGCCTCATTGCACCTGACTCTGAGGGTGCTTCAGGGCTCCTTGTGCCCACTAGGATGCAGAACAGTCCCGTTATATATATTTTCTATGGTGCAACAGGCACAACTCTTTCCTTTTAGCAGCAATGTCTATGATTCATCGGCTCACGTCCCATGCCGCTTTGTCCTCCTCTGAGCTCCATGCCCAGGATCGGGCTGACAACAACTCTGCAGCCGCAAGAGACATGGGCTGCCAAGGCAGAGCAGAGACAGAGCCAGCTGAAGCAGTGGCCTGGGAACAGGAAGCTACCTGGGCTAGCTCCGGGCCCGCATACAGCTCCAGGTCATTTTCCTGGCACAAGGTGACAGCCACCGTGAAATATCCCTGTGGGCTGTCTTCTTTAAAAAAGGAGACCCAATCCCCTTCTTCTAGGGCTCTTTCTGTATTTGACAGAAGCGGCATTAACGTAGATGTTGTCATTGGTGCCTTCCTCGCGTATAAAGCCGTAGCCACGATCAATGTCCGGGTGAACTAGCTGTCCGCAAGTACGACGTCTGGCCATAGCGTCCCCTCCTCGTCGGTGCAACTCTGCCCAGACCTCCTTCTCAGGCTGTTTTTTTTCCATTCAATAACTCCCGCTATCCAGGTGGCCTGCCCGGGAGATGGAAAGGGGCCCTCCGACTGTGAAAGAGGACAAGACGAGCTGTTACTAGACCTGGGTCTAGTCTCCTGGGTTTGATGAGCGGTAATCAGGCCAAGAGGCGTGGGACTGGTACGCAGGGGCTCGCCCCCTGGGACGGGAGACCGAGACAGACGGGGCCGAGGTCGAGGGCCGAGGTGCACTCACCGCCTCCTGTTCCGGTATCCTGACTGTGCCCATCCCGCATCCGCTGAATTCTTCAGCCGATACAGCTATGTACTCCGGCTCCCGATGTTGAAGTTCCGGTTCAGTCTTCATTTTCGGCACCGTTCCAAGGTGGGGTCGCTTCCGGCCGCTCCACCCATTTCTCTGCAATCTGTTCAAGGGGCGAGGCCTTCTTCTCATACGTGCCCACCATGGGTGGACCTGGGGATGTCGCCAGCCGGATTTTCACGCCATCTCTAAGTCAGAACGCCCACGAAGGGTGGGATCAAAGTTGTCGTTCTCCACTTTGGCACCATTTTCCGCCATCTTTAAGGTCGCCATCTTGGTCACAAATATAGCATCGGTCACATCCAAGGTTTCAGTCTCATCCAGGGTATCAGTATCTTCATCTTTCACGGCATTCCCACATCGCAAGGCTGCGGGTTCCTGCTGCACCACACCAAGTGTGAGGGGTAGCAGGGCCGTAGTCGTGGCTGACATATATCGCTCAATCACGCCCTGGTCCTCCGTCACAAGAATACAATGTCCCCTTTTCATCATACCCTCTGCTTCACCTTCTGCATCGTCAGGGTCCCATCGGGACTGCTGAAGTTCTGCTGCTGGCGTTGTTATGCATGAAGAGACAGAGTCCAAGTTCTCCCTCATGTCCTTTAACATGTACCCGGGTCGTGTCTTGTCTGGGACCGCAGTGTCCTCCCTGTCCAGCTTCACTACTTTTAGGAGTTCCCTTGTCCGTTTCGCAACAGACATAAGGGCATCTGCCCACGTAGTAAGCGGCCACATAATTGAGCCACCTGCGCTCTTATGATGATGCAATTTCTAATACTCAGGCTCTGGATGGCTGGGCTCTTATCTTGCGAACGTTGCAGGGTCACTGTGCTGTCCTGAGCTCTAAGTCCTACAGGACTGTCTGGGCTCCCTGGTCCTACTAAACTCCAACAAGGAAATACTCATAACTTATCCACAGCTGGTCCCTCCTATGTTATTACTTTTCCTATTGAAGCTACTGAGGTATCTCCATCTAGTGTCCTAATTAACGTACTGCACTTTCCCTATTCACATCACAGTAATTAGATAGCTAATACAATACACATAGAAGCGTTTGGTAGTAAAACATACACAGAACGTTTTAACCGAGAGAAGGGTGGGGGTCTTTTCAGTCTTTGTAATCCCTTACACGGGCATAGAACCATTTTGTCATGGCTTTATAATATGATTCGTGCAGGTTTGCATAGGAGGAATTTTTTATTGCTTTTTGTAATTTATCAGCTGATAAATTCCACACACTGCATATTTTATGTGTTTTTTTTCCACAGGCAAACCTGCTCTATTGGCAGTAAAGAAGCAACATCAAGAAAGCAGGTTTTGCTGAGTGTTTCCATGATTTTTGCGGCGTTATTTTTTTACTGTGCTTTTGTCAGGGTACACTTGTCTCTTGTGCATGCTGATAAAGTTTAGGCTATGTTCACATGTTGCATTTTTATGCCAATTTTCAGCTGCGTTTTACAGTCCCTGCAAAGTCTGAGATTCCAGAAATCTCATGCACAGCTTGGCTTTTTGTCATCAGGATTTTGTGTATTGCTTGGGTTTTGCAGAATAGAGCATGTCACAAAAATCTGCACCAAAAACGCAGGAATCAGGTTTTGCAGCGTTTTTTGTGCCAAAACCTGAATAGAATGAGTTTTTTTTTTTGCACTAAACTTTATCAGCAATGCACAAGAGACAGATGTAGTGTGACAAAAACACAGGAAAAATGCAGCAAAAAAAAAAAAAAAAAACAAGCTAAACCTTTTTTTCTGCAGCTTCAGCTGCCAAGAGAGCAGGTATTGCAGCAAAAAACAAGATGGAAAAACGCCTAGTGTGAACATACCCTTAGGCTATGTGCCCACGTTGCGGATTCGTGTGCGGACTTTTCCGCACCGTTTTTGAAAAATCCGCAGGTAAAACACAGTGTTTCCTGCGTTTATTGTGCTGATTCCACCTGCGGTTTTACACCTGTGGATTCCTATTGAGGAGCAGGTGGAAAACGCTGCGGAATCCGCACAAAGAATTGACATGCTGCGGAATAAACAATGTGGTATTTTCCCCACCATGGGCACAGCGGATTTGGTTTTCCATAGGTTTACATGGTACTTTACACCGCATGGAAAACTGCTGCGGATCCGCAGGCAAATCCGCACCGTGTGCACATAGCCTTAGTGTATAAAAAAAATAATGATCTGATTCAACTTCATCAGGTTTTGGCAGCAAAAACGCTGCAAAACCTGATACCTGTATGTTTTATGTATGTTTTGCACCACAAAAATGCTTTAAAAAACGTTGAAAGAAGTAACATGCAGCATTTTGCAAAATCACAGCTTTTTGACAAAAGTCAGGAAAAACAAAACAAGGTGTGTACATAAGATTTTTGAGATCTCAAAGACTGCTTGCACTGTGAAAATTTGCATAAAACTGCTGCAAAAAACGCAATGTGTGAACATGGCCATACAGTGCATGGGGCCTTCAGTGCTCCTGCCACCTTGTCTCTGGGCAGTGAGCCCTGGTCTGGTGTATAGGATCCATCACCCAGGGCCCTGCACACGAGGGCTGGCCCGTGCCATGTCCCACCATGCACCATATCCCACCATGCACCATGTCCCACCATGTACCATGTCCCATACACCACATCCCACCATGTACCATGCCCCACCATGTACCACCAAGCACCATGCCCCACCAAGCACCATGTACTATGTCCCACCATGCTCCTCCATGTACCATGCACCCCTATGTCCCACCATGCCCCATCATGTACCATGTCCCACCATGCACCATATCCCACCATGCACCATGTCCCACCATGTACCATGCACCATCATGCACCATGTCCCACCATGCACCAAATCCCACCATGTACCATGCCCCACCAAGCACCATGCCCCATGTCCCACCATGTACCATGCACCCCCATGTCCCACCATGCTCCTCCACGTACCATGTCCCACCATGCCCCATCATGTACCATGTCCCTCCATGCCCCATGTCCCACCATGCTCCTCCATGCCCCACCATGCTCCTCCATGTCCCACCATGCTCCTCCATGCCCCATGTCCCACCATGCATGCCGCACGCCGTGCCCGCAGATGTATGGCCTCTCCATATGTGCACAGTGACTGCACACATTCCCTCCCAGGGATAATCAGTGAGTGATTGCTGGCCAGGAGGGGGATGGGAGGCTCCTGCAGGCGGCCGTGTGTTCTGTACGTGCTGAGCGCACACACCAGGCAGCAGAGAGGGAAGAACAGGAAGAGTCCCGGCGGCGCTCACCTCTCCGGTGACCGGATCCTGCTGCTGCTGGGCGGGGAGGGACGCAATGTGGAAGCTGTCACCTGCGGGGACCTGGAGATAGAAGGTGAGCGCGTCCCGGCACAGGTGGGACAGTGAGACCCGGAGGTCGCCCCGGGAGGGGACACAGCCGCGGCCGTGCTGGATGGTTCCGGGGAGGACGTGTTACCTGCTCCCCATGTGTGACCCCGGGGAGGGAGGGCGATGGCCGCACTAGCAGGGCCCGCTCCAGGCTGCGCCGTGAAGTTGTGTCCCGGGCGCTGGGAGGAGCAGGACTGATATGTGGCATTGTGCTCAGTACTGGCCGGCACCATGGAGAACCTGGAGAGCAGAGGCGGCCAGGAGAGCTTCCTGCCCGAGGACCTGAGCGCTGGACCGGGGGACCAGGGGCAGCCCGTGCTGATGGAGCGGAGGCTGCTGGAAGGCTACAGGCTTGTGGATGTGTTTCTCACTGGAGGGGCTCCTTGGGGGTTTACCCTGAAGGGAGGGAAAGAGCATGGAGAACTCCTCATCATTACTAAGGTAAGGAAACTTTGCTGGCAACTTTTTCCTGGAAGACCACCATGGTCAGTTTAGCCCCCTCCTATAGAGAGGGGCGACTGTATGAAGCGTAAGGTTCCGTCCACAGGGGCAGAATCGCTGGGGGTCTGCAGCACTTTCTTATATTGAGAATGTTATCCAGATGATACACAGGTGTGACAGCCAGGCGGTCCTGCCGTAGTCGCAGGTGTGACCGCCAGGTGGTCCTGCCATAGTCGCAGGTGTGACCGCCAGGTGGTCCTGCCATAGTCGCATCTGACCCCAGGTGGTCCTGCCATAGTCGCATCTGACAGCCAGGCGGTCCTGCCGTAGTCGCAGGTGTGACCGCCAGGTGGTCCTGCCATAGTCGCATCTGACCCCAGGTGGTCCTGCCATAGTCGCATCTGACCGCCAGGCGGTCCTGCCGTAGTCGCAGGTGTGACCGCCAGGCGGTCCTTCCGTAGTCGCATCTGACCGCCAGGCGGTCCTGCCGTAGTCGCAGGTGTGACCGCCAGGCGGTCCTGCCGTAGTCGCAGGTGTGACCGCCAGGCGGTCCTGCCGTAGTCGCATCTGACCGCCAGGTGGTCCTGCCATAGTCGCAGGTGTGACCGCCAGGTGGTCCTGCCATAGTCGCATCTGACCGCCAGGTGGTCCTGCCATAGTCGCATCTGACCGCCAGGTGGTCCTGCCATAGTCACATCTGACCGCCAGGTGGTCCTGCCATAGTCGCAGGTGTGACCGCCAGGCGGTCCTGCTATAGTCGTATCTGACCGCTAGGTGGTCCTGCCATAGTCGCAGGTGTGACCGCCAGGCGGTCCTGGAATAATCGCTGCACGCTCCACGTCATGGCACCTAGATATTCTGCACCGCAGAGTACAGCGAGGAGCTTACACTTTATTGCAGCAGTCTATACTACGAGCAGTAGTGAGATATGCCTGCCAATAAGTGGGTTATGTCCTAGCCTTAGGGTAGGCCTTCGTTGTCAGATCTTTGGGGGTCCTGCACTTGGAAGGGACAGCGGAGTCCCCTATATGTTTCCCAGGTGCTGCTCCTCACTTTTAGTAGTGGTTGTCCCTGGAATTCCAGCTCCGTCCTTCTATAGGACAACTCCATAATAGCAGACATGGTACGATATGGAGGTCTGCAGGGGGAACAGTAAAGATCGAGCACTGGCTCGTGGGCCATTGACTTTGCAGACATCTTATCGCAGGGGCCCCCAGAGTTACCCTTGCACAGATCTAAACTCATTGGAGTATCCAAAGCATGGACCAGCAGTTTTAAAGTCCTCGAAAACCCCTTTAAGCTGTGTGCTGTCTCATAGAGGGCAAAATAAAAATTTTGTCAAAGAATAGATATGAAATTAGTACATGGGGTCGTCTGAGGTGCCGATGCCTCTCGCTGTGATGTTTGGACTGGCATATTCTGATGGTGGCAAGTTCCGCAATACCATACACCTTGTATGAGTGGCATACACCTCTGTATAGGTAGGAGTGTGTAATGTGTACGTATAGCACATGGTAGAGAGGCTGGCACTACATATATCAAGATATGCCTAAGCAAGCACCAAGGAGAGGCGTCATATTGGGTATATCACGGCTCCTGATCACCTGAGATCTACAGAAACGAAGACCCAGGTACTGACCTGTCGGTACAAGTGTGGGGGCAGGGCTGAGGAGTCGGTATAAAATGGACCGACTCCTAAAATATATAATATATTGGATTCAGTGCAGATTGTGCTGAAAATGTTTTCAGAACAGTTTGTGAAAGTTATGAAATGTCCTATAAATGTCAGTTCTGTCCCTGATCTGAGGATCTCGGCTCTCAGTTGAGATGAATCTGTGCTGCACTTTCTGTACATTCAGTAGTGAGGCATGTATGGGGAGTCTGAGGTTTGGCTTACCGACGCCACAGCTTTATAACTATGTATCCTCTATTCTCTAAGGTAACAATTGATATTATGTCTTCAATGTTAAACTTAATGCCAAAAAAATAGATTCGACAGAGAATTTCTGAATTTCAAGTTCGTGGAAGACTGATGAAAGGGAATATAAAAAAACTGTACAGTTGTGGGCTTTATACATTGCCCAGAATATCAACACTGGTGTTACACTTGCGACTGCAATGCGAGAAACTCGCGCATCAATACCCGGCCCTGCCGCCCGGAGTGTGCGGTTGCTCCGGTCCGAGTGCCGGCGGCAGTGCTGGGTATTGATGTGAGAGACTCGCATTGCACTTGCATGTGTGACACCGGCCTTATAGACAGGATGTGAAAAAGTAATGATGGCCGATGGTCCGTGTAGGTGTGCTGCTGTGTGATTTTATTTGTTTATACACCCCGCACATCTGTCCCATGTTTTTATTGGTGTACGGTATTGTCCATGTTTTACCGCATGTGATGTATATGACGTATATTTGGGATGTTCCTAAACGATTTAATGACTTTTCCAACGTCTGATCTCGGCTCTTCCCAGACCTAATGTTCCCTTTCGTCGTTTCCCATCTTTGTCTCTATCTTCTCAGGCTTTTAGCATCAAAAAGAGGGGACAATCCTCCTCAGGTTTATATCACTTCAAAAGGCTAGTGTGTGTATGAAAGGAGACAATTAGAGGGGTGGATGAAGCTATCCCTTGTAATAACACCTCGGCGAGGCCTGTCAGCCCTACACCCTTCCTCTGCTGTCTGTCACTGAACAGACGCAGCTTGTTGGTATTATTTTGTTTTTGGGAGGTTCTTCGGCTGAGAATAGGAGACTCCGGTGTCAATACTGTGTCAGCGGACATGTCTCTGTGGGCCTATTGTGATAGTAGTGTTGTCATGGTGGCTGCAGAGCATCCATTTGTCTGACAGGGCAGACTTCTGATGAGTCACACATCCGCTAAGCTCTTAGTCACCTTACACCGTGTAGACATGAGGTAAGCGTCGCTCAGCTGACATCTATCACCCCAAATGCCACCATAAATAGTCCTTATCTCGGGGAGTACAATAGGGTCCAATGGGTTAATCTGTCCAGTACCTACATTTGGAAGCAAAAAAACTTGTACCTGATGAATGTAAAGATTTTTACTCTGGTGTCATAAGTATGATTACTAGAAATGAGCGAACCTGAACTTAAACGTTCGGGGTTCGTACCGGGCAGTTAGTGTCCAGTGCTAAACGCCGCAACACGGACTTCTCCCTGACATCTGTTGCAAGATCGGGTTCATTACCAGGACCTGAACCTCCACGGGACCGCTCACCCCTAATCATTACATGATTCGTGAACAGAATAACACAAGACTCGGATATTTCGCCATGACGTTTCGGCCTCTGTCTTGCTCACCCATGTGACAGGAGCAGTAGTGATGTAACTGATATGGCCGTGTCTGGGAGCACTAGTGATATCTGTGTTAGCGGCTACGAATACTTCAGCTTACTACCATTATTATTGGTTCCAATTTTTCCTAAACCTGTCCACTAGGTATAATATGCAGAAGTTTTTTTGCGAGATCCCATGTTCAAGTAATTCAGCTACAAAAATGACCTAGAAGAAAGGCAAACAGCTGAGTATTAACGGGGTTGTTGCTACTGTGACCTCCCCGCTCTCATCAGCAATTGGTGGGATGTCAAGGGACCAAAACAGCCTGTCACTATCTACCGTCATATTCCGTCCTAGCGGCCAACCAACTAGTCGACAATCATTTATTGACCTAATGTGTAGGATCTCTGTTCGGCTACAACGCTCATACGACAACAATTCCATGCAATCGCCAGGAGACCTAGCATCTTCATTGCTGGTATATCACCAGTGCAGAAGGTGAGTATAAGAGTTTTTTTTATTTCATTTTTAACAGGGAAATACAGAATTTAAGAAGCGGTTGTCCAAGCAGTGGTCAACCGCCTCAACAGTTACATCGTGCCATCTACCTGTGTGCTGTTTGCTTATAGCACTCATGATGTAGATATTAAATGGCTTCAGTTATCTGACAAGCTCCCCAGACAATCGAAAAATCTGATTGTTGGGGACGCGGAGTGTCGGATTCTCATGTTTCTAATTAGACAAACGTATAACCCCTGGTAAAGCTTTTGCGAAACACGCGTCGGGAGTGTTTGGTGGGTGAACCTTTATACCTGGGCTGCTATTATGCATACTACTGTTCCTAATGTTTTATCTTTTTTGCATAACTCATTTTTTTTTTCCATTACCGTGCCATTGTTCTCCTAATTTGCATATTTAACTATTTATTGACCATGCTTTATATTATCTATTAGGACCACTCTTGTTCTTATCTTTAGGGGTGTTTTTTTCTTTTGGTTCACCTACTAACACATCAATTGTGTCGTTTGTGTTGAAATATATATTTCTTGTCATTTTTAATCATTTTTGTAAAAAGTTATTTATTATTATAGCGCCATTTATTCCATGGCGCGTTACATGTGAAAAGTTATTGATACATTATGTCAGACCTCTACTGACTTTGGCCATTATACTCCAGAGCGGTAATGACAATTCTGCAGACTCCAGAGCCGAAATCTCTTGCTAGCTCAATGTCTTCACAAAAGCTTGTTTCCTTGATTAGCACCCTGGGGAGTGTAGTCTTTACAGCAGAAACTGTAATATTCAGATATAGGGAAACTTGACTGTATAATTACGTAGACCTCATAATTAGAGATGAGCGAATATGTTCTGAAACGATTCCCGAATACTATTTTGCCATATATGTGCCACATTGGTACCCTATTTGTGCTGAATTTATGCTTGACGATTGTTTCCGAACATATTCGATCATTGACTCCAATGGCGTTCGGCGAATATTGCCAATTCATGATTTGTCGGCGATCGTAATCTGAACCGAATATTGAAAAATTTGCTCAACTCTACTCTTAATAAATGTGTAGGCTCTTTGTCTGAAAAGTAAACTTACATTAGCTACGGGACAGAAATTGGCATACGCTACAGTACAGTTTGTTACCTTTTTAAGTCGTGACATCTTTAAAAAAAAACAAAAAAAACTAAAAATAGAATAAAATGGTGAGTGATATAAAAATTTAAAGCACACATTGTAGCATATTTAAGCATGCACCAATGTCTATAACCTTTTTGCTCCAGTATTTTGGTCTATAATGAATTCCCCTATGGGATTTTTCGCCTTTTTGGCCAGCTCTGTCTGCAGTGAAGCCATATCTGTGTATATTCGAGTTATGCCCAACTGGTGGGTCACGCTTGTACTGCTAACCAAACTGTTGAGAGTTTGTGGTTTCCATGTATAAATAGGGAAGACATGTTTATTCTACTATCACAAGAGGAGCCGATCCTGCGGCACAACTATCTATTCACTGCGCTGAAGTATGTGAGGGTTTGTTTTTGGTTCATCAGCCTTGAATTCTGAAAAGCTTCTCCTCACGTATGTTGTTGTCAGTGCTGCCGTAACAGAGAACCCATGGAAAAATACCAGGAGCTCCGCTTCATTGTTCTTGTGTTGTTGCTGGGAAACAACTAGGAGAAAGTTCTGGAGAACTCCCTGACGTGAATCCTAATTGTGCCGTTCACTCCGTTTTCTTTGGTAACTTATGTTATTCTACGTAATGAATTTATTCATTTCATAGGGTATCCCACAACTAAACAGCAAGACTGGAAAGAATGCAACCAAAGGGAGAGTGGGCCAAGGGCATCTATCAGCTGGCAAACTTGGTAAAAAAAAAATGTCAGCAGTACCAGCCGACCATCAAATTTGTATGGGGGACTCCCGACTTTCTCCTGACCAACGATGTCGGTGAGAGAAGGATCGCGTAGTGTAAATTTAAGCCCCCAGACTTTCTGTTCTGCCAGGATATAAGCCACAGCCTTCTGTCTAGCAGCAGCTTACACTTTTTCTACCCATACAGAACACATGCAGGCCCAGCGGACCTAATATCTGTAATAGAAGTGTAAATTTGTAATTTTTAATTTATACTTTAGGGGTATGATTTTGTACTAGAAAGCACTTAATCAAGTCTGTCAGCACAAATTGGCTGTTCAAACCAAGCACAGGCGCTCAGTGCACCCTTGGCATGACCAAGCACTTCAGTGTCCCTTCCCACCTACTTCCTGGTTCAATGCCCCTTCCCACCTACTTTCCCGTTCAGGGCCCCTTCCCACCTACTTCCTGGTTCAGTTCCCCTTCTCACCTACTTCCTGGTTCAGTACCCCATCCCACCTACTTCCTGGTTCAGTGCCCCATCCCACCTACTTCCTGGTTCAGTGACCCATCCCACCTACTTCCTGGTTCCGGGCCCCATCCCACCTACTTCCTGGTTCAGGGCCCCTTCCCACCTACTTCCTGGTTCAGGGCCCCTTCCCACCTACTTCCTGGTTCAGGGCCCCTTCCCACCTACTTCCTGGTTCAGGGCCCCTTCCCACCTACTTCCTGGTTCAGGGCCCCTTCCCACCTACTTCCTGGTTCAGGGCCCCTTCCCACCTACTTCCCGGTTCAGTGCCCCATCCTGTCTGCTTCCCGGTTCAGGGCCCCATCCCACCTACTTCCTGGTTCAGGGCCCCTTCCCACCTACTTCCTGGTTCAGGGCCCCTTCCCACCTACTTCCTGGTTCAGGGCCCCTTCCCACCTACTTCCTGGTTCAGGGCCCCTTCCCACCTACTTCCTGGTTCAGGGCCCCTTCCCACCTACTTCCTGGTTCAGGGCCCCTTCCCACCTACTTCCCGGTTCAGTGCCCCATCCTGTCTGCTTCCCGGTTCAGGGCCCCTTTCCCTCTATTTCCCAGATCAGGGAAGCAGACTCTCTGTAAAAGTTCTGTTTTTCTGGAATGGTAGAGTACACAAGCGTACTTTTTGGCGCACTGTTTTTCACATTGTGTCCTCGATGACAGTAAATGCTTTCTTGTCGCTATATGTAGTCAGCTACTCTATTGCGTCCTGAAAAAATAAAAACAAAACAGTGGTGCCATGTGAAATATTAATTTTTTTCTACTATGAAACCATGTTCTGTAACACTAGTGCGGAGTGTTCTCTGTGGCGGCCTCTTGTGCACCAGGCTGCGCAGCGTGCTCTGCGAGCTACATGTGCGCTTGTATGTCAATGGATTCCGTAACTGCTGGTTTGTGACATTACATTTTTCTACCTTCCCAGAAGAATAATCCTACGTATCGTGGAATAATAAGCTCTGCAGAAACCATGAGACATGTGGAGAATGCGAGTTATTGGTGGGGAGCTGGAATCTGTCATGGACGCTACCTTTCACCTTTCGCTCACATGAGCACTTAGCTGAGCGGCCTGTGTATGTTTTATGTTTGCCCTTTGTGGAGGGCCTTGTGTGTCGGGTTGCGATAAAGCACGCACTTGTGTTTGAGCCATTTCAGACACTGGTGCAGCCAGATCCTGAAAGCTTTTCTTTATGCGTAAGATATATGTACCGGTACTTATTTTTCTGTAAGAAACTTGAGATTTAATCTCAGTATGTTAAATAGCTTCATCATTTCCTCGTGAGCTCAGTATTACCGCTGGGCATTGGTATGTAATTTTTTTTTTTTTTTTTTTTTGGGGGGGGGGGGGGGGGTGGGGAGTGGGGGTTGAAGATGTTTTCTTTTCACATTTTTGGAGGCTGCTGCTCCGTGAATTTATTTACATGAATTAGGGCGAGGAGGAAACTTCCACATTGCATATCCTGACATTGTGGTGTTTTATGCTTTATAAAGCGGTGGTCTTATGAAGACAGCTCCTTTTGAAAATAAAGTCGGCCCAGCTATTAGGCACGAAAGCCCCAATGATGACTACGGGATATGCAGCTAGATATTTTCCCTGGATCCGGACTGTACAAGCTGCTTTTTTTTTGCCAGCATCACGATCTGTTTAATAAAAATGACAAAAACACAAACTTCTATTTTATTACACCCACATACCTCCCCTTTGTAAGCTCATATGGGAGGCTGGTTGCGGGATGTGCTAGGTCTTTAGAAGACTGAGAACCCCAACTTTTAGGATATCTTCACCCCTGGAGGTCTCAGGCAGGAGATGTCATGTTTCATGTCATGATCTTACATTTCTATAGAGATGAAACATGGCAGGGATACCATCATCCATCTGTCCCAGTATTAAATTGAAGATGTTCAGCCGGCATTATGATGATGGGAATGAATGTGTTATGTTCATCGCTTCACTGCAACGGCAAAAATATATGGCATAAATATTTGATCAATATTAATATTCATCACAAACCACTGGCTCCAGAGTGTCTGAGATAATTCCTTTCAACAGATGAAGCCCCTGTACTATTCCGCCTCTGAAAATGCAAATCCTAGACTTGTTGGCTGGCCCTCAGAGCAGATCTATGCTGGAATTACCTGTTCACGGCAGGAGGTTCTACTTAAATGGAGGTTAATGTCAGCTCTTTCTCACTTTACCAGTTATAATTAATCCCATATGTTTGTTGTGAGGGTGATATGTCCCCTCTCTGGAGATGTCTCTTTTTTTTTTTTTTTTTCCTACGACACGCCTGAATCACACTTTGTGAGGGGTGTGGATGTAAGCGCCAAGGGGTCCACTGAATGTAGTGTGAAAACACCCTTAACTTTTGAACTATACTCAACCAAAAATATTTATCTGAAGTCCCAATGTAACCACTTTATTAAAACTAGAGCATACTTACTGTTTTGGTTTGAAATCAGTTTCAACATAGGGCCACCAGTTTCAATGGGAGCGTCAGCCAAGGCTCCCATTTATCAACATTAGAGTTCAGCAAAAAGATCTCTAGAGTTCTGCCATCCTCCTCCTTCCTGCCAGAATCGTCGGTGCCTCTTCTGATTAGTAGGTTTACATATTGGAGGAGGCGCCCCAAAGATTCTGGCAGATATGAAGAGGTTTGCAGAGCTCTGATCTATGGCTACTGATGCGTCCTGTGAATCATATTAATCAGCTCTAATTTAGACTTTTCTCCTATAGTGACAATTATTTTCAAAGTTGAAGGGTTTTTTCTAGGACTGTGTGCATACAATGTCTTTTTCAGGCAGATTTTGTCATGGGAAGAACCCCTGAAAAGGCACCAATAAATTCTCAAAAAATGAACATATACATTTCTAATGTAAAAACAACTTGCTGTTCACATGTTCAGGATTTTGAATGTCTCAACCACTTCAGGTTTCTAAAAATGCCAAGCGGTTAAAATAAGCGAGCGGAACATGTACAATGCAAGACAATGGGAAAGCTCAGAAGATGCACAGATGTGTTTGAAGCTTTTTGCCATCAGTTTTGCTTAAAGGGCACCTGTCAGCCCGTTTTTTCCGTATGAGATAAAAATACTGTTAAATAGGGCCTGAGCTGTGCATTACAATAGTGTATTTTGTGGACCCCGATTCCCCACCTATGCTGCCGAAATACCTTACCAAAGTAGCCGTTTTCGCCTGTCAATCAGGCTGGTCTGGTCAGATGGGCGTGGTGTCTTCCCCCAGATCTTGCTTAGTTTTCCGTTGGTGGCGTAGTGGTGTGCGCATGCCCAAGTCCAGAATCCACTGCACAGGGGAGGGAAAAGAGCGCGATCTGCGCTATTCCCCTGGTGATCGGTGGGGGCGGCGATCTTCCTGTGGCCGCGTGTGCGCAGATCGAGCGCTCGGCTGCCCGGGGCTTCAGGAAAATGGCCGCGGGTGCGCAGATGGAGATCGCGGCGGCCATTTTCCTGAAGCAGAGATGCGAACTCTGAAGACCCTATCCACAGTCCTGCCCCGATGTGCAAAGCTATGACATAATCTTTCATTACACGCACCACAGAGTTTAGTGAACGCTGCGTCCTCTGAGTAAGAAGAAATTAAAGGACCAGCAGTTGTTAGAACGCAGCTGCCAGTCCGAGCACTGCGGCCCCTGGGGCCGGAGAAAAGCTCATTGTGGGCCTGAGGTTCCCCACCCCTGATCTAAACCTATTACTTGTTTACTTCTTCATTTTGTCAGTATGTGAGATTGTTGAGACAGCTGATCCCGGACTTCCCTACCCTCCGAGGGGGTGTTCTGAATGATCCATTAGAAGAGATACTCTGGTTTTTGAGGAAGTGACTTTTCCGTGTTTGTTCACAATGAGATATGCTGTTAGATGATTACAATGGCTGTACTGTACTTTGAAAAAAAATATTAGAAAATTTTTTTTTTTCAGGATTTTTCAAATCTTCCTAGAATCATGGTCCTCAGCAGTCATGTGCTACACATACAAACTTCACTGAGTTCAGTGATTGGCTGCAGTGGTCAAGCGGCAGCAAAGGATTCATCTGCTAAGTAATATCTTTTATAAAACCTTTCTTACTCTGTCGTAAGTTTGAAACATCCTGGAAAACCCCTTTAAGTCAGATTGTGCTGATCTAAAAGCCGATTTAGAAAATTCCTGTTGGTGTCGGTGTCTTTTCTATGTATCCTGTTACCATGATGCCTCTTCCAAAGATAACTTTACACAGTGACCTTTGGCAGGCAGCGCCGTCCTGCTCAGCACAAACTACTCTGCTTTCTCCAGTGTCTCTTCTTCAAGACTACTTGGAACGTTTTCTTACTGAATCATTCTGAAAACCACCATTTCTTTTATGACTAATTATATTTTATGGCTATATTGCTTCCCTTATCTATTGTAGTAATGTGTGGCTTGCTCCTGTTCCGGGCGAAGGAGCCATTTCGGGCTCGTCCTTGGAGATCTTTCCTCACACATTTTCATGATCGTTGCTCATATCATGGTTTCACCTTCACGCCATGTCCGCAGCTCATTAGGCACAATGTACACCAAGTAATTCACTAGTAAAGGAAAGTCGCACAGAAGGTTGTTTCAGGAAAATAGACCTTGTCACCTTTTACTTTATTCTTTTGATGCTGTTGTGGTAAAAGGGAAATGGCACCAACATGCGTGTCCTAATGAGTATGCTTGGCACCTATCCTCTTTATTGTGTCCCAATAGGCTCTTCTGAAAGCGTATGAGAACTTCTTTTGTGTCCACATTTTATTGACTTCCTTTTTTGAATCAGACTTTTTTATTCCTCGTGACCAATTGACGGTGGTAGGGAACTGGCACATAATGTCTTGCATCCATGATTTTTCTAAGTCAGAGGCCTTTCTAGTAGTGTCAGTTGTGCCTACTAGTTCTGGCTTGTGGTTCTTTATTGGGTCTGTTTTCAATGTATGTGATCCATATGTCTCCTCCGTTCGCCTTTCACTGCATGCAGTCTCTTAGATGCAGAGTGAGAACCTGCAGCTGCACACCCCTCCTCCCCCTCTTCTCTATTTGTTATTTATGAATATCAGTAAGGCTAGTTTCACATTTGTGGTTGAGTCCGCAGCATATCGTCGGCAAACGCAGCATTTTTTTATCCGCATCAGCTTACGCATGATGGGGAAAAAATGCTGCGTTTGTGCTTTTTATGCACATGCATTCGACAGGAAAAAGATTTTCCAGGAGAATTTCCTTGACACAAGCCACGCCAAATGGGCATGTCTCATGGGATTTCTTGTGTACTCAGAAAACGCATGCGTACGCAAACGCATGTCCGTGCTTTCCTATGCGTTCCCATAGACTGTAATGCGTTGTTTTGACGCACTCCTTCCGCAAGCGTCCCCATACGTATGGCGGCAGAAATTTGACGCCTCAAAAATTGCAACATGGTGCTTTAGCCGCGTCCTGCCTCACAACGCGAAACGACGCATGCGTAAGCAAACGCGGGCGAACGCATGCAAACGCATGAACCTGCGTCCACAATGTAAAATATATTAAATCAAGACTCATGCAGATGTATGCGTCCGAAATGCTGCGGACACAACCGCAATTGTGAAACCAGCCTAAGGCTACGTTCACATTTGCGTTGTGTGCTGCGTCGGCGACCCAACGCACAACGCATGCAAAACGCAGCGTTTTGTGGCGCATGCGTTCATTTTTTTAGCGCAAAAAAATGCAACATGCTGCGTCCTCTGCGCCCTGACGCTTGCGCCAAAAAAACGCATGCGTCACAAAACGCAACACAACGCATGTCCATGCGCCCCCCATGTTAAATATAGGGGCGCCCGACGCAACGCAAATGTGAACGTAGCCTAAGGCATACTTGACCATTTGAGATCTGAGATTCGATCACGTTACTCCTAGAAATATGTAGTCAAAAAACAAGAACTTGGAACTCAGGCTTAGTTCAAATAGCGATTGACTCTGTCAGGGCTTACATCTGTAACCCCATAAAACGGGATTTGGTGTATGCGCTGATGGGGCCATTGACAATAATGTCCCTTCTATATCCATAGTACAAGTGATACTGAGATATGCTTATAGTGGAAATCAGTCGCTGAATGAACTCCACAATACAAGTGGATCACAAGGGGTACGTCTGCAATGAGCTGCATTTCATCTGTCCCTCTCACACAACAGGGTTGTCCAAGCAGACCACATCTGTAATACCATCTCAAATATTCTTACACTAGATGGAGGCCCAATGCTATCTCATCGGGGGGGTGCTGGTGGCGGTAATGTGACGATGGGGGCAGGCATGCTACGCTGTTGTTGCCAAAGGCATCCCGTGATAATCTACTGACTTTTGCATCAGGGGACTCATGTGCTTGACACCTACGCTTATATGCATTGTTTTTGTCCCAGCGATGCTGTTGCTCTTCAAGAGTCTCATTTGCCCTTTGTTGTCTTCGATGTTGTGCCTTTGCTGCTTTCCTTTCACAGAGTCACAGAGGATACATTTTGTGAGGTAAAATATTTTTTAAAAACAGTCAGTGAAATATATTACCTCACAAAATGAATCCACTGTGATCCCCTGCTGTAATGTCAGTATTGTATTTTGCTTTCTCCCCTGCCCACGAGATGTGGTATGCTCCGTACATGGTCAGACACAGTCAGTTTTTAAAATGAGCTTCCGGTCGTGGGAAAACCCCTTTAATGTGACCGACTTCCTCTGCCTGTAGACACGTCGTGCATCTGCCTCTGGCATCAGCCAAATCATTCACTGCACCTGCGCGTAATCCGCGCAGGTGCAGTAAATCAGACAGCCGCCATCTTTGTGCAGACAGATAGCGGCGGTCACATTAAAACTGTGCATGCGCTCCTCCTGCACAAAGATGGTGGCGGTCAGTGAATCATTCGGCTGGTCCCGGCGGCGGTGTGTTTGCAGCGGTGTTCCACTGGTGGTACCGCGCATGAGGCTGTGTGAGTGTGTACGGCATATAGAGGGTGTGTGTGTGCGTGGTGCGACGGTGTTCCGCCAGTGGTACCGTGCAATAGGTTAGTACCAGCAGCAGTTTCCATATTGAGACACTCATCACTTGGGTGTCCCAGTATGGCGGTCGGTGAACTTCCTACTTTTGGAATTCTGGGATACGGTGACATCTGGACAAAACAGGAAATGAAAACATTACAAGGCAATTGTATAAATAGATTCTCATTTTTCTCTCTTCCAGTAACGTTTTATATTTTCTATGTATTTTTTTTTTTTATTTTAGCGCCATTCTGTTGAGAAGTGGCGTCATGAAGTTACTACTTCCAGCTGGGTCTGCATGTAGAAGTTTGGTTTTCCTGACAAAGGTCTCAAGGGAGAATATTTCAGAGATAGAGAGCAATGAATGGAAAAAGATTTGACTCCATAGAGCAAAAGATTGAAATGGTAGTGAAAGGACAGGACGTACTTGGCTGAAAGTGATAAATGATGCCATTGTTTTCTTCTGTCTTGATTATTGTGATTAAGAATGTTCTTAGTTTGACTCGTTGTAAAGAAAAGCTAAATCTAGAAATGAATGCCGAAATGCAAAAATTATCATACTTTGTGTCAGTGTTCAACTCTTGAAACATTAAGGGTATGTGCACACGATGCGGAAAACGCAGCCGTTTCCCATGAGTTTACATTACAATGAATGTAAACCTATGGGAAACAAAAAATGCTGTGCACATGCTGCCGAAAAAAAACGCGCGGAAACGCAGCGGTTTACATTCCGCAGCATGTCCCTTCTTTCTGCGGATTCCGTAGCAGTTTTACAGCTGCTCCTATAGAAAACCGCAGTTGTAAAACCGCAGTGAAATCCGCAGAAAAACTGCGATAAATCTGCAGCAAAAACGCAGCGTTTTTGTCCTGCAGATTTATCAAATCCACTGCGGAAAAATCCACAGTGGACCATTATACGTGTGCACATACCCTTAATATTAAACATGGGTAGAAATCATCCTGTCAGCCTTATTGACTGCTCCTCAGAGTCCCTCCTCCTGCTGCTGAGATCTCACACTGCTCAGTACAAGCTGAAGATGACAGCTTATCTGGCTTGGGAACAGAGATTGAATATACTTGGATGAATTTTCTCCCTCTTCAGCCAGACTCCTAAAATGCTTATCTTAATTTCAGGATTATGCAGTCACTCTGACATAGAATGTCAGGAGAAGTACACCAGCGTCATCAGGTCTTAGAGATCCACTTATATATGCAGTTTGTGTTGTGAAATCTTGTGACATACTGTATCTTCAAGAGGCAATCTTAGTATTTAATGGTGTTTACGGAAATTTAGTAACATAGTTGATGGACTTTCCACCTCTCCATAATGTTCTTATTTATAAAGTACGCCACTTGTTAGTGCTAAATAGCATTCTGAAATTCGTGTCCATTCAAGAAAACTATTTTGTGATAGGGATTCTAAGGGGTAAAGTTTTTCCTTGTGGGGAGGGTCATTTGTCGTAGGGATGCTTATAAGGCCATACAATGCACCTTTGAGAATTTAGCCTTTTTAGAGAGGAAGATGGCATGGACTCTGGTGCCACGTAATTCGGCTGACAGTGTCATTTGTATGGGAGCCCTGGACAATTTGTTGTTGGAAATATCTATTCGGCATGTCCAATTTCAGATTGCCATTTTTATTATCTCCCGCAGATAAGTAATCACCAGATGTGTGAAGTGGTTCCTTTCTCATAGAGAACAAAGGAGCGAGCCAACTGTGTATGGGAGAGCCGGGCGACACGGCTGCCAGCTGAACGAACGGCAGAAGCATCATTCATCCGACAGCCATGTAATGTGTTTGGTGGATTGAAGGTCGATACTGACTTTTAGGATTGTTACCTTCATTAGGTGGCACCAGAGTGTGTCCTCTTCTTCTCTGAAGAATATATTGGTGTATTTAGTGATATAAAGACATGTGCTCCCCATGAGTCCCATATGTAACGGTTTTGACGTGGTTGAGTATTGGTGACCTTCCCCGGTGATATACTTGAGCAGGGGATATTTGGCAGCATGGATTCGGTTGCAGATCAGGTTTTCTAATTAGGAAGAGCCGTGCTGTTACTGGGAGGGAAAGGGAGTGAAATAAATGTTTGTGTGGGCGTATTGAAGGTGCTGATTCCTTTGGAAATACTTGTATAGCCTCAGCAGACTCTTGGTCAACAACAGCCATGTTTGTGTTCAGAAGTTTAGCGACTGTCAGGGACACACATATATTTTGTAGGAAGCTGCATTTTGCGTATGGAAATCCAGTCACTTCACCTATTCCATAAATATCATTCATTTTTGCAGTGGGAATTGGCCAAAGTCAGTCTGATGAAAGTCAGATACACCGTATAAACTAATTCCATCTGCTTTTTACATCTGGAACGCTGCACTTCGACATGAGATTGAAGTTAGTACAATTATCTGACTTAAGTTTTTTCCCAGTTGTTGACCATTTATTGGTCACATTCTTTTGTGCAGATGACTAATACTCAATAATATAGATCCTACAAAAACAAGAAGTCCTATATTCACCAGCTATGTAAAAAGTAGAAATTTTATTTAAAAGAACATAAATACAGTGATAAATAAGTGTATAAAATCTGAATCAAATGTGAAGCCTCAAACGAGCAACACCATGGTAGATGACACTATATGGAGGGACAAAAAACACCAAATGGACTATATTAGAACCATGCGGATTTCAAGTACAAAGAAAGAGGTAAGGTCAAGATGCATAATGTAGTGCTCAATTGTAAAAACTTAACAACTATAAAGTATAGTCAAAGGATTGATGTTTATGTTTACACATTACTCCCTGTGTAAATACCACGTGTATGCAACCCGACGCGCGTTTCATGTGGGCTTCTTCGGGATTGAGGGGGGTGTATTGAAATTGTTTTCTGGAACAATTTCAATGGTGCCATCACTTTCGGCCATGGCTGTATGTTTATAAATTATATATATTGCCACCACTCCTCCACAGCTGCAAATCTTCATGTATCAGGAGCCACAGTTGTGACTGGTATTACAATGCGGAACATTCAAGATTTTATATGGACTCCATTCCAAAAATCTGTGTGAAATCTACTGAAAATCTGCATTAAATGCATATAAAAAGGTTTTTTTTTTTTTTTTTTTTAACCATGTTCGCATTCACTAGAAATAATCTGCACCGATACTTTTCCCAATTACACAAAAAAATTCTGCATAAAAAAGTGTTGGATTATTTCAGTTCCACAACACATCAGTGTACACATCCAAGGCTGAAATCCCAAGTGTCTACTACCTCGGATTTCTGCAGCAGATCCTGGAGTAAACACATGTTTAACGTGTCTATTGCAAATCCGACATGTGTGAACATACAGAATGTAGGTCTGGGCTGTAATACCACACACATGCACTGGACAGGTGTGGTAATGTTTTTTTAGAAGAATGTAGCCATGTTTTTCTAATCCTAAGGCTACTTTCACACTAGGGTTAACTGCAATCCGCCACAATGCGTCGTTTTGCCGAAAAAACACATCCTGCAAAAGTGCTTGCAGGATGCGTTTTTTCCCCATAGACTTACATTAAGCGACGTATTGCGACGGATTGACACCAAAAGGAACCTGTCAAGTGGTTGTTTCTTCCCCCAAACTGCAACCCTTACCATACAGCATTGCGCCAGTCCTTACTAATGCAGCATGCAAATGAAGTGTTAGGCTATGTGCACACGTATAATGGTCCACTGCGGATTTTTCCGCAGCGGATTTGATAAATCTGCAGGGCAAAAACGCTGCGTTTTTGCTGCAGATTTACCGCGGTTTTTCTGTGGATTTCACTGCAGTTTTACAACTGCAGTTTTCTATAGGAGCAGCTGTAAAACCGCTGCGGAATCCGCAGAAAGAAGTGACATGCTGCGGAATGTAAACCGCTGCTTTTCCGCGCGTTTTTTCCGCAGCATGTGCACAGCGTTTTTTGTTTCCCATAGGTTTACATTGTAATGTAAACTCATGGGAAACTGCTGCGGACCCACAGCTGCGGAAACGCTGCGGATCCACAGCGTTTTCCGCATCGTGTGCACATACCCTAAAACCTGCTGTGGCAGTGTGCAGTAAAGGAGGTGGAGACACTGTGCGGACAAGTCAAGTTTACCACGTCCTTATCCTGCCGAGTCTGGCTTGATTGATGTCCCTGAAGTCGCGGCACAACGTTCCAAACCTTTTCTTCAGAGATGTCAATCAAGTGGGGCAGAATGAACTTGTCTGCACAATGTCTCCACCTCCTTGACTACCCATAGCCTTATAGCAGTATGATTGTGGGGCATAACCACCTGTCTGGCTCCCATTAGACAAGACCGGTATCTGCTTATTGTGGGATAACATAACAAATAATTTCCTGCTATTTTTTTTTAAACCCTTTGGCATATGTACACCTTGCTGAAGTGGCGACCACTCCAGGCCATCACTGGTCATGGTGGTTATGTGCAGCACACCAAGGCTTTAGTTGTGGTCATGAATCGGTCTGATTGCAGTTAGCAGAATATAGTACATTTTGTGTCTTCTACTGACATATTTGTCACATACCGTCTATACATCCAAGACCTTTGTCGTGAGCAGGGAGATAATAGATTGTTTATTATGTGAGAGAGATCTGGAAGAATATGTCTCGGACATTGCTCAAGGTTTTGGTAGTTTTGCATAGTGTCGAAACAATTTTCACGAAAGCAGCTTTTTTCTCGCTTCATCCCTAATTTGCTTACCTGTTGTCTGTATAGCAGAAGCGGAAGTCGACGAAACTCGGATACACCTTTAAGTAATTTCTTCACTTTCTTGTTTATTTAACGATTCACTTTCTTAATCCTGGGATGACACAGACATGAGTATTAGCTCACCTGCCCAGTGTATGAATGCAGACATGTTTCACTGGCGTGATCTAAGCATGTTATTTTTGTTCTATCACCAGATCCTTATTTGTAAGATTTATGAGGCTAGTAAAAAAGGGTCTGCCTAGTTCTAGTTACAGCGCCACTCTTGGCCATAGGCTGAGTCTGGTAGTGCATCTTCCCCTATCCTCTTTGTAGTATTCTTGTATCTTCCAATTAAAGCACCACTCCAGCTTTTTTCTATTTTATTGCAGCGCAGGCGCGGTGCCACTCCTGTAAGTTCCCTGCCCTTAGTCTTACACTCACCAGCTGCCATTTTCATCTTCTATCCATGCCGCTCCAGTCCGGCTCCAGCAGTTTGGGACCTGTCGGATCGCTCCAGTGTTTGCTGGTGCAACCTGGAGGTCACTTCAGTGCAAATCTGAGTCTTGTTCTGCCTCTCATTGGCTTGCATTGAAAGCTTGTGAACTTTACCCAGAAGTTGTGGTCACAAGGTGGTGGAGCAGGTTCGGAGCGGCATCGGGAAGAGCTGAAGACAGCGGCTGGTGAGCATAATATTAGGTGCAGGGATCTTACCTTAGCAGCACAACTCCAGTGCTGAAATTTAAAATATTTTTTTTTTTAGTTCTATAGCTCCCACATATTCTGCAGCACTTAAAGGGGACATCCGGGACTTTATAAAAAACAAAAACAAACAAAAAAAACAAAAAAAAAAACCTAAGCACTAACATGCAGGTAATTGCAGCTTATCTGCTTGTTGTGTACGGCGCTGTTCTTCCCCGGCACAGATCTGTCACAGACGCTCCTGCTGACGTCACTTTCACAGAGAGGAGGCTTCTTTTCCGCTCTGCTTTGTCGACAGGACGGGACTTCTGGCTTCATTCTGACTGACAGCTGGATCCGAGTTGCCTTATTGGGGAGCCAGCTGTCAATCAGAATGACACCGGAAGTCCCGCCCCATCGCATCAGCAGAGGCAGCTGAATCCCCAGCACAAGCGGTCTGTGACCGATCTGTGCGGGAAAAGAACGCAGCCGTGCACAACAGGAAGGTAAGTTACAATCATCTGCCTGTTAGTACTTAGGCTTCTTTCACACTTCAGTTGTTTGGCGTCAGTCACCTCCGACATAGTGACGGATCGACAGATCCATCACAATTGTTGAGAAAACGGTTCTAACGGATCCGTTTTTTTGACGGATCCGTTACTTGGGCGTTGTCTGGGGAAAGTATCTACTTTTTGGAGCATGCGCAATTGAAAAAGCGGATTGGGGCGACGGATCCGCCGAAATGACGGTCGTGACGGATCCGTCGCCCATAGGCGGCCATTCTATGGAATGGCGGATGCGACGGATCTGTCGCGAACCGCCATTTCGGCGCAGACAAAAAACGTTATAATGTCCGTCAATGTCTAGATGACGTCCTCCAAATCTCACATGGCAGATGGAACGGACGACCATCTGCCACAATCCGTCGCTAATGCATGTCTATGGGAAAATAGCGGATCCGCCCCCCAAAAAATGGCGGATCCGCTATTTGACGAAAATGGCGGTTTCAAACTGACGCCAATAGACTGAAGGCCTTAGATACATTTTTGTGTTTTTACAAAGTCCTGGATACCCCCTTTAGCATTTCAGAGGGGACTTGTAGAGACAATAAAGACCTAACAGAGAAACTCCTAATTCAACAGATACCAAGATGAGTGAGTATCCTGCTCACAAGCTTACAATCTATGAGAAGTGCTTTAAACATTTAACAGATGACACAATATCTCAGTGTTGGCCAGAGCATCAAACATTATTCAATATTGTGAGTTTCTATTCTCACCTAAATCAAACACAAATATTTTTTTTTTCTTTTTGTTACAAACAATAGTTGAATTATTCTGTGATGTTGTACTTTGTAGAACAGGTGGTGGAAGCTTTCAGGTTTGTAAAAGATAAGTCAGAACTATTTTTTATTGCCCTTTTCCATATACAATAAAAAAGATAAATCCAATCTTCAGATAGTCCTAAATAAATCTTTTTATTGTTTTAGTTCTATAGATGATATGAAGACTTGAGTTACTCCATGGCAACAGACTACAAGTATTCTCCGTGTAGTCAGATCCAGCAGCATATTCTTTGATTTGTCCTTGAAATTTGTCACCCTGTTTTACACACTTTTTTAAAAATAAAAACAAATTTACACTCCTCTTGTACCTATTCCATTGAAACCCTTGTCCCCTGTAAAAACAAAAAAACACAGAAAATAATAAACAACAAAAATACTCACCTTCCAGCTAATCCACCAATGCTCATATTCCCTTCTAAAAAACAAACAAACAAAATTAAAACACAACAATATGCCTCACCTGCCCAATGTGAAGATAGTCCATACTGTTCCACGACAATCTGGATGATTTGGTTCAGTTATGAACTCTGGGGAACTTTCTAACAGAGGCTAGCTGTAGAGCAGTGCGCTCCTGTCAGTGTGTTCCAGCTGGTGGGGATAGGAGTTGCACCACTGATGTGACCGCAATCCAAATCGTTGTGGAACAGTATGGATTATCTTCACATTGGACAGGTGAGGGATATGATTGTTTATTACTTTCTGGGGTTTTTTTTACAGGGGACAGGGGTTTCAATAAAATGGGCATAAGAGCTTAATTGGCTTTTTTTAAAATTTTAAATAAAGGTGTCTCTTTCACATAAAGGATTTTATTCTGGCTGTGTCTTTTTAAAAATCTAACTCTGGGGTTAGTAATGGGGGTGTCTTATAGATGCCTCTCCATTACTAACCTGTGGACTTGATACCAGCGGCCATAAAACAGCTGACATCAACTCCCTCCCCCCACCCACGCCCAAACCATTACCCCACTTGCCATCGCACCAGGGCAAGTGGGGGGACCCCACTGCATTTTTTTCTTATTTTTTTTTAATCATTTACAACCGCGCTATGAGGACCCCTCTGTTGATAACCAGCCATGATAAAGCTAACACCTGAGGGTTGCAAGGTAAACTTCATACCTCCGATCACAGCTGCGTGCGTGCTCGCTGTCATTTGACAGGGTGGGAGAAGGCAAAATTACTATTCTTCTTTTTTAATAAAATAAAAAAAAATGAAACCAAACCCATTGGCAACAATTTTTAAAAATACATGTAACTCAAAAACCGGATTTGTTTGATGTTGGCTTTTAACAAGAATGATGGTAGTAGTATGGACGGTCTATGGACAAAAGTTATGTTTATGCCAAAGCGTTATTAATCTTAGCTGAGGTTTTCCTACATCCATGATATATATGATAGAGCAGAATATATTATTAATGTATATAATGATTCTTCACGTTCTTTGTAGTTTTCACTGCAGGCTCTACCCTTTCTTTCTTCTAGTGTACAGAGCAGATTGTCATTGCCTTTTTCGCGTGGAAGTAACCGGACCTGTCCTGGTCAGGCGTGGATATACAGGCGTTGCGGACATGCCGGGCCTGTTACTGGCGGCCGGTTTAGTTGTGAATGTGACTCCTGCCACATTCCTGTGACGGCGGATGAGCCGAGGAGCCCCGCTGTGCAGATGGCTTGGTCACATTGTCTACAGCACAATTAAATGGTCTGTCGGAGGCATCAGCTTCGCAAATCTGCTGAGTATTTTGGTAACAGATGGCAATTAAAATCATTTATAGCACTTTTTTTTACCTTCCCTATTCTTAAGCCTCTCCCTATAGTTAGTAAGGAACACCCATTTTTTATTAGTTTTTTTTATGAACTCCTCAAACTTTAGAATCTACGTTTTACTTGTTCCCCAATGATGTGCACCAAATAGTGATTCTGCATGGGGCTTGTATTTCACCATTGGGCCAGTCTGAGGCACAGTTCTCACTAGTGTTCTGAATTCTGCATTTATTCTGTTCGTGGAACAGAAAAACAGAACTTCAGTAGATGGATCTATCCCAGACACAGACGGGCTATTGTCTATTATGGAGTCTATTGGTTTTATGTAAGGTTGTTGTTTTATCGGGTGCAATTGTGCAGCACGCAGCTCCTTTTTTTTTTTCCTGCTATATTCGCTGAGACTCTGACTCCAATGTGAACGAAACCTAAGTAGTGGCCCTTAGTTTCTTAGTCTTCTCATTGTCACATATCAGAGTAAATGCAGCTTTAGATATTTATAGAACTATCATCCTTTTAACCCCTTCATGACCTTGGGATTTTTAGTTTTTCCGTGTTAGTTTTTCACTCCCCTCCTTCCCAGAGCCATAACTTTTTTTATTTTTCCGTCAATTTGGCCATGTGAGGGCTTATTTTTTGCGGGACGAGTTGTAATTTTGAACGACATCATTGGTTTTACCATGTTGTGTACTAGAAAACAGGAAAAAAATTCCAAGTGCGGTGAAATTGCAAAAAAAGTGCAATCCCACACTTGTTTTTTGCTTGGCTATTTTGCTAGGTAAACTAAATGCTAAAACTGACCTGCCATTATGATTCTCCAGGTCACTACGAGTTCATAGACACCTAACATGACTAGGTTATTTTTTACCTAAGTGGTGAAAAAAATTTCCAAACTTTGCTAAAATAAAAAAAAAATAAAAAAATTGCGCCATTTTCCGATACTCGTAGCGTCTCCATTTTTCATGATCTGGGGTCGGTTGAGGGCTTATTTTTTGCGTGCCGAGCTGGCATTTTTAATGATACCATTTCGGTGCAGATACGTTCTTTTTATCGCCCGTTATTGCATTTTAATGCAATGTCGCGGCGACCAAAAAAACGTAATTCTGGCGTTTCAATTTTTTTCTTGTTACGCCGTTTAGCGATCAGGTTAATGCTTTTTTTATATTGATAGATCGGGCGATTCTGAACGTGGCGATACCAAATATGTGTAGGTTTGATTTTTTTTTTTTTATTGATTTATTTTGATTGGGGCGAAAGGGGGGTGATTTAAACTTTTATGTTTTTTTTATTTTTTTCACTTTTTTTTCACTTTTTTTTTAACTTTTGCCATGCTTCAATAGCCTCCATTGGAGGCTAGAAGCAGGCACAGCACGATCGCCTCTGCTACATAGCAGCGATCTGCTGTTCGCTGCTATGTAGCAGAAAATCAGGTGTGCTGTGAGCGCCGACCACAGAGTGGTCGATCAGTAACCATAGAGGTCTCAAGGACCTCTATGGTTACAATGGAAAAGCATCGCCGACCACGGACGCACGGTGGAGCTCACCGCGGAGCCCTGCATCAAAGCAGGGGAGCTGACCTCGGACGTACTATCCCGTCCAAGGTCAGTAAGGGGTTAAAAAAAAAAAAAATCAAGTAAATTTGGTTTGTTGAGATAACTGCTCTGTTGACCCCAATTTAGGCTTCTTGTAATATCCCAGATGAATATTCTTCAGAAAATTACATAGTTGTCCGTGTGTCTTCTTTAAGGCTATGTGCACACGTTACGGATTTTCCCGCAGATCCGCAGCGTTTTCGGCGCTGCGGATCTGCAGCAGTTTTCCATGCGTTTAAAAGTAGCATGTTAACCTATGGAAAACCAAATCCGCTGTGCATATGCTGCATAAAAAAGTGTGGGAACGCAGATATCCAATTAATATGAGTGTCCCACGATGATCTCCTGTGGAGAGCTGATGCAGCCGCTCTTCAGGGGCTCCGGGAATACAATGACGTATCCTTCCGCTGCTGTGAGAAATAGTTCTTACTCTCACTGTAAGAAATAGTTCTTACTCTCACTTGTGGCACTGCTGTGTGGGAAAATTCCCTCACCACTTTGCCATTAAATGAGACCAATGAACTCAGGTAACCTCTTCAGTGATGCACTGCAGGAGCCATTGTCTCCTGTCAGTGTGTCACTGGAGGCCTATAGAGCAGTGATGTCACTGTTCTATAGGGGAGATCGTCGTGGGACACTCGTTATTAATTGGACTACGGTGGAAAGTGAGTATACGGTTGGTTTATTATTTTTAATTTTTTGCAGGCGATCAAGTATGGTAAGTATGGGGAAATTAAGAATATTAAAATGCTTTTTTTCTGGCTGTGTCTTTATTTTTTTTTTTTAACTCTTTCACTACTATAGGATTAGTAATGGATAGGCGTCTTATTGACGCCTCTCCATTATTAACCGGGCTTAATGTCCCCTTACTAGGAGACATTAACCCCTTATTACCCCATATCCCACCACTATTTCCGCGTCTGTCTGCAGGCTGATATTCATAGCCTTGGAGGGGGACATGGGTATTACCCCCTTCCCAGGCTACAAATATTGGCCCCCGGCCGTCGGCTTTCCCGCCTCTGGCTCAGAAAATCCACATCTATCCACAGATAGATCTATCCACAGATAGATCTATCCACAGATAGATCTATCCACAGATAGATCTATCCACAGATAGATCTATCCACAGATAGATCTATCCACAGATAGATCTATCCACAGATAGATCTATCCACAGATAGATCTATCCACAGATAGATCTATCCACAGATAGATCTATCCACAGATAGATCTATCCACAGATAGATCTATCCACAGATAGATCTATCCACAGATAGATCTATCCACAGATAGATCTATCCACAGATAGATCTATCCACAGATAGATCTATCCACAGATAGATCTATCCACAGATAGATCTATCCACAGATAGATCTATCCACCTCATTCTTTCTATCTATCTATATCTATCTGTCCCATTCCTTCTATCTATTTTCTATCTATATTTATATCTATTATCTGTCTATCTGTCTGTCTGTGTGTGTAATGGAGTGTGGGTTGGACAGATCTAAAAGAGGAGGTTGTACAAGAAATGACATCACAAATCTTTTTTTTGTTCAATAATACATCTTTATTTAGCTTTCAAAAACGCATTAAAAATGCATAAAAAAAGCATCAAAAACGCACCTGCGTTTTCTGCCAAGAGATGCAGATTCAGTGCCGATAAATCCGCAGGCAAATCTGTAACTTGTGCACATACCCTTAAAGGAATATGTCAGCAGGTTTTTGCTATGTAATCTGAGGACAGCATGAAGTAGGGGTAAAACCCCGAATTCAATGCTATGTCACACTTCAGTCTGTGTGCTGTTGTTTACAGACACTGATGGGTTTATCACATGGTGCATGCTAGTCTGACTCCGCCCCTTCTCGTGATAAGCAGCTCACTATCTATAGACAATATATAAACAGAGCCTGGTGTTGGCGGGGGCAGCTTTCACAACTATGCTGCATGTAACATCTAAAACTCCTGTGGCTGCACCCAGTAATCTAAGTGATACATTGTTCGATTCAGGGTCTCTTTGCCTACATCAGGCTGCTCTTAAAAAAAAAAAAAAAAAAAATTCCTAACTGCTGTTCACCTCACTCTTTCAATCCCCCTCTGCCCAGCATCACCACACCTGTGATCCCTGACGATCCTACAACTCTGACGTCAGGTCCATCATTGACCCCAACAGCCAATCACTGGCTACCGCATTGAGTCTTGTATGTAGCCTGTTAAAATGGGAAACCGTTTTTTTCTCTTTATTATATTCTGTTGTTGTTGCCATATCATCTTCTATTCCTGATAAATCTGTTAATGTTCTCATTTTTCTTTTTATTTGTTCTTTTTTTTTTTTTTATTGCTGCTTTGACATTGTTACAAATTTTTGAAGGGATGTTCCCATCTTAGGTCTTCCTGGCTGAGACGGAAATCAGTTCCTCCTGGCTCCGAGCGCTGGAAGTGGGGCAATTGAAACCGCCGAGGGCAACTGTGCTGCGCTTTTTCCAGAAGTCCCATTTCCAGAAACGGTGGAGCTTCCAGTGGTCGGAGCCAGGAAAGAGTTCTTTCCGCCTCGGCTATGAAAAGCTAAGATGGGAATAACCTTTAATCAGCAAAAGTTACAGAACTTTACTGTCTGACTGATAAGAAGCTTATTGCTTTCTATCTGAGGTTATTTCCTGTGCTTTTTCCTGTCTTTGTTGATACAGTATACACAAAGTTGTAGATAAGTCTACGTTCACATTTGCGGTCCGTGCCGCAGCGGCGCCGCATGCATCATGCGCCCCTATATTTAACATGGGGGCGCATGGAAATGCGTCGCACTTGCGTTTTGCGCCGTATGCGTCCCTGTGGCGCCCGCGTCCGGGCGCAGAGGACGCAGCAAGTTGCATTTTTGCTGCGTCCAAAATCAATCAAAAAAAGGACGCATGCGGCGCAAAACGCAGCGTTGTGCATGCGTTTTGCTGCGTTTTTGTTTGCGTTGTGCGTTGCGGCGCCGACGCTGCGGCGCACAACGCAAATGTGAACGTAGCCTAAGTCAAAGGAAACCGTTGGTCATATTGGCATTTACAATATAGTAATAATATAAAGTCATGTGTCAAGGAAAAGCCGCATATGAATATAAAAGCGAAGTCCACCATTGGCGTAGTGTAAAAACACACTGAGAAATTACACCTCCGACAAAGCAGGAGGCCAGGGAGCATTCAGCCAAAATAATCCGTAAGCCAAACAAAACCAAGCGAAGACAAAGCGCCAAGAATTTGATAGGTTTTTACAAGCAGTTTACGTGGTCTGCATTTGGTAACACATTTTATCAAATTTTGAAAAAAAGCAAAACCTCTAAAACCAGATAAATGCATAAAAATTCCACAATAATAATGTTAGTATTGTGTAATAATTCACCATTAAGTTCAGTTTTTTTTTATTTTTTCAAGGTTTTTTTTTCTGCTGCATATTTTTACTTTTCCAGAATAGTGTATGGGATTTCTCTAAGGCTACTTTCACACTAGCGTCGTGCACTGCACGTTGCTATGCGTCGTTTTGTAGAAAAAAATGCATCCTGCAAAAGTGCTTGCAGGATGCGGTTTTTTCTCCATAGACTTGCATTAGCGACGCAGTGCGACACGTCGCAACCGTCGTGCGACGGTTGCGTCGTGTTGCGTCGGACCGTCGCCACCAAAAAACGTTGCATGTAACGTTTTTTGGTGCGTCGTGTCCGCCATTTCCGACCGCGCATGCGCAGCCGGAACTCCGCCCCCTCCTCCCCGCACCTCACAATGGGGCAGCAGATGCGTTGAAAAACAGCATCCGCTGCCCCCCCCCCCCCGTTGTGCGGCGCTTTCACTGCTTGTGTCGGTGCGTCACAACGACGCAATTCGTTGTGCGTCGCTAGTGTGAAAGTAGCCTTAAATCTCATGGTTTTTTTTCTTTTTTTTTTTTTCACAGCAGAAACTGATTTGTGGTGTGATTGTGAAATCTACAATTTCTCTGGTGGTAAATCTGCGTCTTACTTGTAGATTTTCCCCATAGACTTCAATGAGATAAGGAAAGTTTGCAGAAAAGAAACTCCTCTGCGTTTTTATTGTGTTTTTGTGGCTGAAGAGCAATAAAAATACCAGTAATCCCCCATGACTTTATCACTAAAATTTTAGCAAAGGTGGTATCCAAAACAAAGCGGTTTTATATAAAACATGACAGGTCAAAAGAAGAAATAAACCACAGTAAAAAAAAATATTGCAATTAAAAATTAATGTAAAGATTTTGCTGCAGTTGTTTCTACACCAAAAACGTGTCTCTTGGCAGGAAAAAACGCTGTGGAAAATACTTGCGTTTTTGTGTGAAATTTGAATGGGTGAAAAACGCTGAAGAATTGACATGCTGCACTTTGAAACTGCTTCATATCTGCAGGGGATCAAATACTTATTCCCCCACTGTGACCCCGCCCCACCACTGATTGGCAGCTTTCTGTGTACACTGTGCATAGGCATAAAGCTGCCAATCAGTGGTAGAGGGTGGGGTTATGCAGAATTCAGCACTGTACTCCTCCACCCTTGTTATGATATAATTATCGCCCAGTTCCTGAACTTCTTCAATAACTCCCATGGACATAAAAAGATTGGGCAGCGTGCTCACCTTTTCGAACATTATGGAGAGTATGACAACCGGAAATGGCAATCGAGAAGTTCTCCTGATATGGATCCTGGGAATATGTAATAAATACATAAAATATCCAAATAAGTCAGTTGGGAGGTGGTTGGAAGGAGTAGTTGGCTATTTAGAGGGTAACCGTACAGTGGTGTCCATCACCCACCCGGTGGTTGGAGTGTTGTAACTGGCTCCTAAAGTGCACCATATCCTGGATAAGCCCATGACTTGTACATCTTTTGACATATGGCTTTATTCACACATTAGTATTTTTGGTCAATATTCTAACTGATCAGCAAAAACAGAACTAGATCCAAAACGCACAACCGGTATAGATTTTTTTTTTTCAGTTCTAGTTTTTCTTTTTCTGTATGTTTCACTCCTGATTTTGGCTTACAAATTCTGATGCAAAAGACCGAATGCTGACATGTCACCAATGTTAGGGTATGTCACACATGACGTCTTTTCAGGCAAGACCACTCTGAAACCCGCCTGAAAAAGCACCCTAAAAATGCTCAAAAGATGGAACATATGCATTGCGATGTCATCATAACAATCGTCTTTTAGCCGGTTTAGGTTTCAAAATGCTCCTAGTGGTTAAAAGAGGTGATCTGACCACTCTTCTGGCATCTTGCCCTTGGAAGATGCCACAAACTGAAGAATTCTAAGGAGAGCCCAAAACACAGGCGTTAGGCTCCTGGCGTCTTTTGTAATGTTTTAAAAACGTTTTTTTTTTCCTTAAGCTGGTTTCACTTAAAAACGCGTCAGGTTCACTCAAGTTTAAGATGTCATGTGCTCATACCTTAACATTTCTAGAAGAAAATGCGAAGGATGAAAACGAACTGACCGCTTTAACATTGCACAATTCTCAGCACAAATGAACACTTACTTTTATTAGATTCTGCCTGAGTTTCTTTTCAAGAGGAATCCATGTCTGTTTTTGAAACAGTATTTTTTTCACTTTTTTTTTCGCCGTTTTTACTTTAGTAAGTTTTGTTTGTCGTTTCTACTATAAATCTGCGTTAAAAAGTGATTTTTTTTTTCACTGCGTTGAGGGTTTTAAAAAATTCACTGTATGTGAAATGAATAGGAAGGTTATTCAAAGTGTTTGAATAGTTCATGTAGATTTTGAAGCAAAAAAACTTGGCCGACCCCTCTTGTGTTCTCTGGTAGACGTCTTTGGCGGAGGCTTACCTCTTAGGGAGCAGATAGATTGGCAATCCGAATTTTGGGACTGTAGTGAGGCCCCCATACACATTCGACATTCAGCATCTATAACAAGTTTGACTTTGGGCTAACGTGTTTGGGGGCCCTAAACAAGCACTAGTAATGAAGGTGAGCCCGTGCCCAGTGCCTGGCTTTAAGGGCATGAAGACAGACCATGAGGAGGCTCTTTCCTGGCCTCTTGTACATTCTTCAGCAGGCTCGCACTGGAAAACGGCCTCATTAACAATTTAAAACCTGTAATCCTGTAGGTGATTTAAACCAGTTTTACAAGTTAGTAAAATGAAAACGTGAGTAGCATTGAATAGGTGAAGTGCGCGTCAGGGGAGCATGAAACGCTGTATGTGAAGGGCAGTGTCAGTCTGCAGGCGGCTCGTGGAGACCCAGCAGGGGCCATCTGGTTTCGATACTGACTTGATTAAATATACAGTGGCTGCTATGGCAAGAGTAAAGAGATAAAATGTAATACAGTATAAGACCCTGAAATCAGCTAAGTCTAGTGCTCATCTGCTCTGCCGCAGATTGTGTCACAGGGCAGGGTCAGGAATCGTTCACCTTTTATGTTCTCGTTATATTGGCTTTGATAACGCTCACCAGATAAGCCGTGTAAAAGCAGACACATGCGATAGACACATTGTGTATCTGTGTCATATCGGCACCGTAACACCATAGTTGTGCGCTGCATCCGTCTACATTTCTATTACATGCATTACATGCTCACTAGGTTTTTCTAAAAAAGGAAAATAAAAAATATTCCAGCACGTGAGAACAGGTCATCAGGTAATTTTTCCGCTGCAAAAAACAGTGTTGGCGTCTGTCTCTGATGCATTTTTTTTACCTGTGTTTTTCCCCATATAGATGAACAGATAAACGCTGAAAGAATTATTTAACGTGCTGCAGATTTGAAGGAACAATTTAAATCTGCAGTGAAAAAATAAGCAGCATGTATATGAGATTTCAGAAACCTCATTGGTTTTGTTGGTACTATAAAATGCTTTTTTCCAAGAAAAAACAGGCAGAAAAACAGGGCAAAAACGCAAGGTGACAAGTCCTCAGGTTATATACATATTTTTTTTAAGGTGCGTGAATGCCGCGTATTATCCACCTGACAGAGCAATGTGAAAGCGCCTGATAAAATGAACATTGTGCACAGCAATGTAAAAACGACACTGCTGTGTACATGTCCTGTTTTATGTCACTTTTTCTTTATCTGATTCAAGGTTCGGAAACCATGAAGCAGTTAAAAGTGGCATTCTCTCTATACTTTAACAGTATAACGTGAAAGCCCCCGCCAAATGACCACCAGCCTTATCCTGAAGTGGCTTCCTCTGGGAAAACGGGTTACTGCATGGGTATCTAAATGGCATTGTATGTAAAAACCCTTATGGCAGATTTATTCAGTATCATTCATCTTTTAAAGAGATTCTCCTGGAATATAAAAGGATAGGTAATCAATATCCGATTGGTGGAATCCGATGGTTGTTAGCACCGATGGCAGCCAGATATAAACACGGAACACAGCTGTGCTGCGCAGCTCTATTTAATGTGTGTTGGCTGCAGCCGAGTACCCCATGTCAGCTCTGTAGAGAATGAATTGTCCTTCAGTACCCAGTTGAGGCTGCTACACATTGATTGCAGCAGCACAGTGCCTCTCCGTTCAAGGTTTACATCTGGCTACCGCTGAAGCTAATAATAATAAGAGTTGATTGGTGGGGGTGCTGTGTGTCAGACCCTAACCATTCTGGTTTTGGTGGCCTATCCTACAGATAAATCATCAATATCCTATGCCTGGAAAACCCTTTTTAATACCATTTTTACCTAGATTTTCCATCATGTTATTATGCAGCTACATACGTGCGGACGTCAAAATCTGCCATTTCAGCATGGGTAGTAAAGTCATTTTTACATATGTCGGGAGGGGTGTTCATCAGCAGTGGTAGAATGCGTACTGCACACTGAGAGTCAATACTCCTTGTTCACTACTGACGTTAATTAAAATGGACTCCTTTACCAGACTAATTTCAGTAATTTGTACTGTCTTAGTGAACAGTTGTAAAATCAATAAAGACCTCTCCGGAGAGAGAACATATGGGATTAATTATAGCTGGGGACATGAGAAAGAGCTGACACTTCAACCTCCATTGAAGTAGGACCTCCTGCCATGAACATGTAATTTCAACAAGGGATCTGATGAGAACTAGCCAACAAGTATAGGATTTGTAGAGAAATACAGGGGCTTCCTGTGTTCAAAGGAATTATCTCCGACACTCTCGAGCCAGTGGTCAGTAATGAATATTGGGGTTTGTGTTGATCGGATATTCATGGGAGATATATTTTTGGTGTAACTAGGAAGGGATGAACATAACTCATTCACTGACATCACCATTAGGCCGGCTGAACACCTCCAACTTAATATCGGACAGATGGATGATGCTATCCATGCCACGTTTCATCTCTATAGAAAGGTAAAATCGTGATAGGAAACATGACGACAGCATCTCCTCCTGGGACCTCCAGGGGTAAAGATATCCTTAAATTTGGGGGATCTCAAACTTTTAAAGGACTTAGCACATCCCACAACCAGTCCTCCATATGAGCTCAACAACGGGAAGTATGTAGGTGTAACCTTAACCTGATAAAAAGCAGAGTTTGTGTTTTTGTCATTTAAGTTCTAGAAGACATTGTCCATTTCTCTAAGGTGCTTCCATCCGCTAAGCTCAGCCATTTCTGTGACACAAGTTTAATACTTTTCTTTTGTTATCCCTTTTATCCTATGTGCTTGTATATATCATATTATTTTGTTCCCATTTTGTCACTTCTTTATATGTTTTTTTTATGAACACTGCCTACTTTTCTGGATTAAATATATAACATTTGATAGCTCTGTTCCTCTTGCTCTGTAAACCACACCCCTGAAGCCATACACTACCTGTTATGGGTGTCCAATCGGTCTGTAGATATAAAATTTATTCAGTCGCCATGACAGCACAACGAGAGAGAGGGGATCCGCCCTTCAGGGACAGGAAACCTCAGGCATAAAAAGGGCGGCACCTTACTCCCCCGCCAGTTGGTTTCCTGTCCCTGACGGGGAACCTCTTCAGGCAGACCCTATGAAGAGGGTTGAAGATTAAAAGAGGAGATCCCACGTCTGACAGGCCGACGCAGGTAGCGGGGGTCCCCTACCTCGGTCTGGTCAGATTGTGGAAGCACCACACGGCAGGGGCACTGTCGGTGTAGGTGACAGCAGAGAGAAGCGGCCTCTGGGGGTAGCCGACTTCTATTGTGGGCTGCGCGTACCTGGTGAGTATTGGGGCTGCTTTCATGGGGTCGTGCCTGCCGAGACCTCCGGGGATCTGTGCGCTACTCCACGGGCGCGCTGTCTGTTTCGGGCGGTGCTGGCGTCTCCTCGCACGTGTCGGCCGACATTGCTGCAGTCGCAACCGGAAGTGACGTTTCCGGATGTTGCGAGGGGCGGCGCGGCTTGATGACGCGACGGGGCATGCACAGTAGTGCCGTCCCCGAGCAATGGCGGCGCCCTGTTGTCCGGATAGCGCCGGATCTCAGGGGCGGTGCAGGCGGGCCCTGGGGAGCGTGCCCTATTTGCACTTAGTGCAATTCGCACCACCTGGATTTCCTGCTGTCCCCCATCAGGGGGTGGTACCGTGGGGGTATATTAAGGAGCTCGTGTGAGCTGCAGGCTGCTCCTGATTCTTCATTTCTGCAATGGATTCGTCGGACGGAGCATCGCGGCAGCAGCAGCACGAATTGGAAGAGCCTCAGGTCGGCTCCCAGCAGCGGTCTAGTGGCAGTAGTCGCGCTGGTGGAGCTATATCGGCTCAGAGATCATCAAAGTCCTCAGGCCGTAAGGAACCTCCGGCTAATAAGGACCCCCCGATTACGGTACCATTCGCTACAGGGCCGGGTAAGTGAGCTACGTGAAAGTATGCCTTCTGATTGCTGTCCCTCCTTGTATTCCCTCTCTCCTTATTAGGGGAGAAAATGTACCTCCAAATCCAAGCATAGGGAGTGCGCCATATGTACGGAACCACTTCCAGAGGGACATAAAAAGAAGCTGTGCAAATCCTGCATACAGCATTTATTGGAGGAGGAGGCCCCTGACCTAACGTCTACTCTTAGGGACCTGGTTAGACAGGAGGTCAGAGATTCCTTGAATTCCAGGTCCCAGAAATCAGTCACCAAAAAAAGGAAAGAGATTTCATCCCCAGTGTCAGATGTGGATTCAGAGTCAGGCGATGTGAGCTCGGATTCACTTCCGTCTTCATCATCCTCTGAAGATATAGAGTCCAGCCGAGCCTGTCTGTCGCTAGATAGGGTTAATCATCTAGTGAAAGCTGTTAACAACACCATGGGGATTGAGGAAACTCAGTCTGAAAGTTCTATTCAGGACATCATGTTTAAGGGCATAGACCGTAAATCCAAAAGGGTTTTTCCGGTAGTAGATAAAATCAAGTCGCTGATTACGAAGGAGTGGAAAAAGCCCAAAAGGAAGGGTTCACTACCACCAGCTTTCAAAAGAAGGTATCCTTTCGAGGAAGAGGCTTCGTCTTCTTGGGACAAGGTCCCGAAATTGGATGCTGCGGTGGCCAAGGCGTGCAAAAAATCGTCTCTCCCATTTGAGGATTTAGGCAACTTAAAAGACCCGCTTGATAGAAAAGCTGATGTGTTCCTTAAAGGGGCTTGGGAGACATCTGCGGGATCCCTGAGACCAGCAATTGCGGCCACCTGCACGGCCCGGTCGTTGATGGTGTGGCTAGGCCACCTGGAAGACCAACTTAAAGATAAAACTCCTAGAAGTGAAATCCTATCATCTATGTCCATAATTCAGGATGCGCAAGAAAGAGAAAAAAGGCACTACCGTAAAAGCCCGCACACTACACCAAATAGTAATAATATAAAGCTTTATTAAGTACACCAAAACAGCAGAAAAAATGCATAAAACATAAGTAAAAACAGAGCAATAGCACCCCACTCCTGGACCCCCTATGCTGTGAGGGCACTACATCCACAATCCAAATGGTAAATAGAATGATGACAATAAATACATAGTTACAAAAAATATCAACATGAATATAAATATACAATAGTAACCATACACAATCCCAATGGTTAATAGAATGATGACAATAAATACACAGTAACAAAAATATCAATATAAATATACAATAGTCACCATAAACATATATAGTAATGCCCCAAGAATAACAGATGGCAAAAGACCTCCTATAGCAATCATGAATATATTAAAAGGAAGCAAAGCGCAGCTAATATAGTGGCCAGCATAAATCCTGTTTGGGCGAGTATATACCTATAGCCCAGTCAAAGTAATGGCCACGATAACAAATGCTATAGTTAACCCACCATAGCCCATGAAAGACAAATAGTAAGGCCCGCACAAAAAAGTAAGTGCAATAAAGGCCCTGTCATATGTGCAAATGGAGTCGCACAGATCTGAAGCTGCAAGCCATAAAATAAATCAAGACCCAGACAAAATAAGAGGGAGATACCAACCAGAAGGGGGCCCCAGATGAAAGTAAGAGCGGGGTGCGACCCAACGCGTATCGCCGTAACCCGTACGGCTTCGTCAGGGGAAGATGTGTACACATGGATGCCAGGCACATAAATACCTGCTGGCTGATTGATGTACCAGGTGCAGGTGTGGACCACAGGTGCATGAGAGAGGCATGAATGCAGGAGCCGGAAATGAGATGTAAATCACAGCATTAAGCTGCGCATGAGCATGAGCAAGAAAACATGACACTATATTAGCTGCGCTTTGTTTCCTTTTTTTTTTTTTTTTATATATTCATGATTGCTATAGGAGGTCTTTTGCCATCTGTTATTCTTGGGGCATTACTATATATGTTTATGGTGACTATTGTATATTTATATTGATATTTTTGTTACTGTGTATTTATTGTCATCATTCTATTAACCATTGGGATTGTGTATGGTTACTATTGTATATTTATATTCATGTTGATATTTTTTGTAACTATGTATTTATTGTCATCATTCTATTTACCATTTGGATTGTGGATGTAGTGCCCTCACAGCATAGGGGGTCCAGGAGTGGGGTGCTATTGCTCTGTTTTTACTTATGTTTTATGCATTTTTTCTGCTGTTTTGGTGTACTTAATAAAGCTTTATATTATTACTATTTGGTGTAGTGTGCGGGCTTTTACGGTAGTGCCTTTTTTCTCTTTCTTGCTCATGTAGTTCATTACTACCGGCCCCTTGGCACCTCCCTGTTACTTTGACTATAGTTGTGCGCCTGGTTTCTCTTTATTATATAATTCAGGATGCGGCAGCCTTCCTTTCCGATGCATCAGCGGATTCCGTCAGGCTGGCCGCAAGATCCTCAGCCTTATCCAATGCAGCCCGCAGAGCACTCTGGATAAAATGTTGGCCAGGAGATTTGCAGGCCAGATCAAAATTATGTGGCATCCCCTGTGAGGGGGTTCATTTGTTTGGTCCAGTGCTAGATGAGCTGCTTGAGAAGGCTGGTGACAGTAAAAAACGATTCCCTCTATTGGGAAGACCCTTTTACAGACGGAATTACACCAGAGGATGGTCTTATCACCGAAGATCCGATAGAGAGCCGAATAGAGATTCGTCCAGATATTACAACAGCAGACGGAGAGGTAGAGGTTATATGTTTAACTCCTCTCGAGACTCCAAAAAACCTCAATGACTGGCGGACCAGGTGGGTGGTAGGCTTCTAGCCTTCTACCCAGCCTGGTTGAAGATCACCAATAGTCCATGGATCCTCAGTATCATCAAAGAGGGCTTAGAGTTTCAGTTCCATCATATGCCTCAGGACAAATTTAAATTAACTCCTATCCGTTCTTCTTCCGCAGAACAATTGGCTTTGGAGTCAGAAGTCCATGATCTCCAAAAAAAGGGGGTTCTGATTAAGGTACCCACGGAGGAACGAGGTAAGGGGTTTTACTCCCCTTTATTCCTGATTAAAAAGCCGGATGGGTCATATCGCACCATCATCAACCTTAAAGCCCTGAATGAATTTTTGCTGATCCCATCCTTTAAAATGGAATCTGTGAAAACAGCAATAAAGCTTCTTTTTCACAATTGCTTTATGGTCGTCTTAGATCTGAAAGACGCCTATTACCATGTCCCAATACATGTAAATCATCAGCGCTTTCTCAGGGTGGCGGTTTCTCTTGCCGGCACAGTACAGCACTTTCAATATCGGGCACTCCCTTTTGGTGTTGCAGTTGCACCCCGGGTTTTCACTAAGATCATGGTAGAGGTTATGGCACACCTTCACGAACAAAACATACTAATAATTCCCTACTTAGATGACTTATTAATTGTGGGACGATCAGAGTCACACTGTAAAGACCAGTTGGGTAAAGTGATAACAGCATTACATAGCTTAGGATGGGTTATTAATCTCAAAAAATCGCGTCTTCAGCCCGTAACATCACAGGAGTTTTTGGGTCTTATTGTAGATTCGGATCAGCAGGAATGTCGCCTGCCGGACTCAAAAGTCCACAGTATTCACCGACTGGTCACCAGAGCAATTAATAATCCTGTAATCTCCTTAAGGGGGGCGATGTCACTTTTGGGTTCTCTTACTTTGTGTTTTCCGGCAGTACTCTGGGCACAGTTTCACACTAGAACTCTGCAGTGGGATGTTCTACATAATTTTCGTCAGCTGGGCGCTAGCCTAGATAACAAATTTTCTCTATCGGTTGAGGCCACTGATTCACTAGTTTGGTGGACACACATTCCAAATCTTCGTCGAGGGGTACCCTGGTCAAATCGGATCACGCGAGTAGTAACAACTGATGCTAGCCCCACGGGTTGGGGGGCTCACTGGGAAGATAATTGCGTTCAGGGATTGTGGTCCCAGCCTGAGCGAGCGTCATCCTCCAATCTAAAAGAATTGTTGGCGGTGGAACGTGCCTTAAACGAGTTCCTTATACCTCTACAGGGTAGACATGTCAGACTACTCTCTGACAACCAAGTGACCGTTGCCTATATTAACCACCAGGGAGGTACGCGGTCTAGGTCTTTAATGGACGTTGCAAATCGTATTTTTCAGATCGCCGAAAATCACCTGCTCTCCCTTACGGCGCTCCACATAAAAGGAAAACTAAATACCAGGGCCGATTATTTAAGCCGCAACGAGCTCAGACAAGGGGACTGGTCTCTGAAACCGGCTGTCTTCAATCAGATCGTACGGTTATGGGGATGTCCGGAAATAGATCTCTTTGCCAATCGTGGAAACAGAAAACTACATCAGTTCTGTTCCCTAAGTCCAGGGGACAACCCATACGCAGTCGATGCTCTCTCAATCTCCTGGAACTTCAGTCTCGCCTATGCTTTTCCCCCTCTAAATCTGATTCCTTTAGTTCTGAGGAAAATTCGGGAAGACAGGGCCCGAGTGATTCTGATAGCCCCGTTCTGGCCCAGAAGATCGTGGTTCCCATGGCTGAGAAACATGTCCATTTCCCAACCATGGATCCTACCAGAAATACCAGACCTCCTCTCCCAGGGTCCAGTCCTACATCCACGAGTAACCAACTTACACCTAACAGCGTGGAATTTGAGAGGTCACTTCTGAAAGGGAAGGGATTCTCTAAAAATCTTATCAATACACTGCTTAAAAGTAGGAAAGCCTCCACGACTAACATCTATGTCAGGGTCTGGAGAAGATTTCTTTTGAGTTCGGGGGCACAAATTGATCAAAAACCTAATATTACGCAGATCTTAGAATTTTTACAAAGGGGCCTAGAGATGGGTTTAGCCACCAGTACCCTCAGAGTTCAGGTTTCAGCCCTGGGGGCGCTATATAATACTGACTTAGCCAATAATCACTGGATATCTAGATTCTTCAAAGCTGTTACCAGATCCAGACCAGTTATTAAACAAAGAATAGTCCCATGGGACCTAAATCTTGTGCTCTCAGCTCTAACACAAGCCCCGTTCGAACCTATTGATACTATTCCAATCAAAATCCTGTCGGTCAAAACAGCCCTCTTAGTTGCCCTCACATCTGCGAGAAGGGTTAGTGATCTACAAGCATTGTCGAGACAGCCTCCATATATGCAGTTTAGGGAAGATAGAGTGGTTATGAGACCTGACCCCCTTTATCTTCCAAAGGTTGCCTCAAAATTTAATAGATCCCAAGAAGTGGTCCTACCTTCTTTCTGTTCTAATCCCTCTAATGATAAGGAACATAGGTTCCATTGTTTAGACGTACGTAGGTGTCTTCTCAGATACATCTCAGTAACAGACAAATGGAAAAAAGATCACTCCTTATTTGTATCCTACCAGGGAGTTAGGAAAGGGCTTAGGGTATCAAAAAATGCACTATCCAGATGGATTAGGGAGGCGATATCTCTCGCTTATACCGCAGGTGGCGTGGAAATTCCAGAAGGTATAAAGGCTCATTCCACTCGGGCGGTAGCCGCATCCTGGGCTGAGAGAGCAGACGTGTCGATTGAAGACATTTGTAAGGCGGCCACATGGTCTTCTCCATCCACCTTTCTTAAGCACTATAGATTAGATCTAGGTGGCTCCTCTGACCTCACATTCGGAAGAAGGGTGCTGGAGGCGGTAGTCCCTCCCTAGTCACTTTTTTTCCTCTGAAAGTCTCTCGTTGTGCTGTCATGGCGACTGAATAAATACGTACGCTACTTCATGGCTCCTGAAAAAACACCGCTACCAGGTAAGTAGCGTACGTATTTTGTACCCTACAATCACAGTGAGTAGCCCAATACCCGGCCTAGTAGTGGAAGCAGCCGCAACTTAGTCAATTACTCATCATTCAATTGCGTAACTGTCCTGACAATTTAAGGCAGCGGATTTGCATTCTATGACAAATGGGTGGCAGCAGTGGGATCATCGTTATCTCTCTGGTGTTTTCCGTGACATTTACATTCTTTTACTACTTTACTCTAAAATGACCTGTTTTTACGTCAGCATGTTAGGGATGCTAAGTGCCAGCAGCATTACAATGTGCTGATGGTTTAGCGCCCCTAAACCTAGTCACTGGCTCCCTAAAAAAGAGTGAAGCTGATTAAATAGCTGGGAACGCATTTTGTACAGTGGACTATGGACCGCTCTGCTTTTCGGTTTTGCCTTTTGGCTCATATGCCGTTCAGAAATTGAGTGACAGTGCTTCTGTGTTGTCAAGCATTTGTTTTCTGTAATGTAATCCAAAAGGTTCTCCTCATAAATGGGGTAGTGTTACTTTGTTTTATTGAAGTCCTAAAATAATAAATCACCCACTGCCCCCAATATCCGAAAGCCAGTGCTAAAAAACTGTGCGCCCAAATCTGATTACAGTTGATACTATATTGACACCTGAGGTTTAAACCTTTTAATTCTACTTGTGATCTTTTTTTTCTTTTTCTTAACGGGGTGTAGATTAAACAGTATAATTACCAACACGTGTAAATTATGCATGCCCTAAATAGCGCAAAGTAAGATGCAGACCGCTCAGAGTTGGCATACTGCCCTCTTAATTTTTAGAATTTAATGAGACGGCAGCTCGTTTTTTTAATTTCATTGCAACCAAAAGTCCACTCATCTTAGGGATCCATCCTAAAGTTTGCGGTCTCTGGTTATTATTTTTGTGCTGTTGCATGGTATGAATATTGTTTTTTTTTTTGCCGTTTATGTCAATGACGGCAAATAGATCTATTCTGCATGTCTCTGAATAGACACATTGATGAAGTGATGACAGTCCGTCATTCATCATGTGACTTAGGCTGTAATTGGCACAGCCGTCATCACAGATCTTCCTGATAGGTCAGCAATATCAAAGTCCTGAAAACCCCTCTGTACTTTCTTCTGTCCAAAAAAATAGAAACAGCTTTTCAGGTGTCTTGACAATGATCATAATTGATCATGAAAATGAATATAAAATTCTAACGCTTAGAAGATTTTTCTTTAAGTTTGGGGCTACACGGTGACTGTCCGTGACCCAGATCCATCATCCATAGATACCTGTTTGCCACTGCTGGATTCCAGCATAATGCAAGTGATTGGGATCACATTGTGACCCACAATGTACTGCGACCAGAAATTCAACTAGTTCTGATTTTGTGTGATATGCTTGTCGTGTTACCTTGCGGATTAGATTGTACCATAATTCCATTCGCTAAAGGCCCCGTCTCACTAAGCGATTTACCAACGATCACGACCAGCGATATGACCTGGCCGTGATCGTTGGTAAGTCGCTGTGTGGTCGCTGGGGAGCTGTCACACAGACAGCTCTCCCCAGCGACCAACGATCAGGGGAACGACTTCGGCATCGTTGAAACTGTCTTCAACGATGCCGAAGTCCCCCTGCAGCACCCGGGTAACCAGGGTAAACATCGGTTTACTAAGCGCAGGGCCGCGCTTAGTAACCCGATGTTCACCCTGGTTACCAAAAAAAACAAACACTACATACTCGCCTTTCGGTGTCCAGGTCCCTTGCCGTCTGCTGCTTCCTGCTCTCTGACTGAGCCGCCGTACAGCGAGAGCAGAGCGCAGCGGTGACGTCACTGCTGTGCTCTCACTTCTCACTGTACGGCCGGGACTCAGTGAGAGCAGGAAGCAGACGGCAAGGGACCTGACGGACATCAGAAGGCGAGTATGTACTGTTTGGTTTTTTTTACATTTACGCTGGTAACCAGGGTAAACATCGGGTTACTAAGCGCGGCCCTGCGCTTAGTAACCCGATGTTTACCCTGGTTACCAGTGAAGACATCGCTGGATCGGTGTCACACACACCGATTCAGCGATGTCAGCGGGGCCTCAACGACCAAAAAAAGGTCCAGGCCATTCCGACACGACCAGCGATCTCGCAGCAGGGGCCTGATCGCTGGTACGTGTCACACATAGCGAGATCGCTATGGAGGTCGCTGTTGCGTCACAAAACTTGTGACTCAGCAGCGATCTCGCTAGCGATCTCGCTATGTGAGACGGGGGCTTTACAGCTATGTAGCAGCTGCATACATTGATCTTTGGCTTCACAACCAGTGTCTCGGCCAAAGTCACCATATAGGACTCGTTCTGATGTCCGTTTTTAACGTGCGATTGCTATCCTTTTTTTTTAACTGATATCACTTGTACCTGTAATGGCCTATAGGGTTGTTCACAGGTCTATGATATTTTGCGAACTGAGAGGTCTGTGCAAAATCATAGAGACATGTCTAATCTTGAGCAAAGTATCTAATCAAACTTGTCCGTGGGAAAAAAAAATCGGACCTCACTAACATGACACTCATGTGCAGTCTGCATTTCACAGACTGTTAGATATGATAGGCAAATCAACAATGAAATCACTGGACAAGGTCTTCAAATCGTGGAACATTTCACTGGCGACAAAGACACAGCTTTTACATACAGCAGTCTGGTCTTTTCTGTGGTAACATACGCATGCGAAACCTGGACAATAAACAAAACAAGACAGAAGAAGAATCAACACCTTCACAATGTAGTGCTGGAGAAGGATGTGATCAATATCATGGATGGCAAGCAAAACAAACAAATCAGTCTTGAAACAAATCATGCCAGACATGTCACTCGAAAGAAGAATCCTCAGTCTACAACTTGCCTATTTTGGACAAATCATACGAAGAGAGCAATCACTGAAAAGGACATCATGGACAGAAGAATAGAAGGAACAAGGCAGAGAGTAAGGGTACCGTCTCACAGTGGCACTTTGGTCGCTATGACGGTACGACCCGTGACGTTCCAGCGATATACATACGATCTCGCAGTGTCTGACACGCTACTGCGATCAGGGACCCCGCTGAGAATCGTACGTCGTAGCAGATCGTTTGAAACTTTCTTTCGTCGTCAAGTGTCCCGCTGTGGCGGCATGATCGCATCGTGTAACAAAGGTGTGCACGATATTGTATACGATGTAATGGGTGGAGGAGCTTGATACGTAGGAGCGCCAAATTCTCCACCTCCTGTGTGCTGATTGGGCAGTACAATACTGTGCGCTCATTCGACAGACGTGGTACTATTGTTCCCGGCCGATAAAACCGCAGCTCTCGAGCGCTGTATTTTCTCTCCAACCAATGAGTAACCAATGGCCAATCAGCACATTACAGGTGTAGTTAGCTAGCAGCACAACACGCCCCTCGTGAACGTCAGCCATAGATTATGCAAAATGTGCTCTGAATTGTGAGAGCACCTCCTGTGTGACATGCCCGTACGACTGTCCCGTACGACTTCTACATCGCAAATACGTCATGAAATTATTGATCCAGCGCCGTGCATTGCGAAGTGTGACCGCAGTCTACGACGCTGGAGCGATAATGGAGCGACGCTGGAGTGTCACGGATCGTGCCGTCGTAGCGACCATAGTGCCACTGTGAGATGGTACCTTAAGACCAGCAACCCGATGGCTTGATTCTATCAAGATAACGGTGGAGAAAACCCTGGTGGACCTATCTAGGCTTACACAAGATCGCTCTTCCTATAGATCGTTCTTCCATAAAGTCACCATGGCTCAAGATCGAATCTAAAGGTCGTAAAAATAAATAAATAAATTACATTTGAGAAGGTGGATAAACTTTTTTTTCTTTTTTCACTACGAGAAAACATTGATAAAATTCGGATGACACTCTGATGAAAATCACTGATCAAAGTCGACCTGTGTTTTTTCGTACATGAAAAAAACCTGAAGTCTGAATGAAGCCTGAATGTAACTCAGTCCTAGGATGTAAAACTTTTCTTGTTTGATCTATTGCACATTCATAATAACCTTTACCACTGGCACTAACTGCCATCTGTTCTTCATTTTCCCACTGTATGGACTGGAGCAAGCATGATAATCCTATAAACATGGCTGCTCGCCAGTGATGTATGTTTAGGTTGTCTCTTTTAGCGTTCTGTTCTTTCCGAGAATGTGTATTTATTTACCTAAACGAATTTGTGAAAATGACATCTTGGTATCTTTCCAAGGTTTCATTGGAAGCATATCTTACAAAGTTCACTAAAAGTTGAGATGTTTATTATGCCATTCTGTGGCCTTCTCCATTGCCTAAATTATTAAATAACATCTTATCTTATAATTGATAATCATAGGAACATTGTTTGAATCATTGCATACCATTGTGTCAAGTCAATGTATTTATTACCCTTTCTAACAGTGTCCTTCAATATACAGCCATGGTACATTCAGAAAATGCAGAATTTCCTAACACGGTTCGTTTATTTGCATGGTTTAATCACAGTATCAGTAGGATCAACCTTTTCAAACCGTCTATATGGTCATGTAGGTCATAGGAAGCAGATTGAAATTATAACTTGATATTTACAATCCGATGGCTTATACCAGAAAGTCCCACAATGTTATGTAAATCAGCTGTGCGGAACTATAGGCCGGACATGGATCTCCGTGAGACTCTGCCCCCAGAGCTTATTTTAAATGAAAGGGAGCATCACCAGTGTGAGACATGTAATGACTGACAGTCTGCTCTCCTAATCTATATGTCTCACACTAGTAACACCCCCCTTCCATTTATAGTAAGCTTTGGAGGCAGAATCTTCGGGAGATCTCTGTCCTGCCCATAGATCTTAACCCCTTACTGACTGCCGATATGCCTTTTAACGGCGGCAGTTAAGGGTGATTATTCCTCAGCGCCTCTTTTTAACGGCGCTGAGAAACAAGTGTATTTCACCCGCCAGCGTTGGAATTTCTACGGGGTCTTGGCTAGCTGTGACCCCGGAGAACATGATTCAGGTCAGTGTTGCGATCACCGTTATTAACGGAATAACGCTGATCACAAAAAAAAAAATCAATTTCCCATTTATTTCTCTCTCCTCTGATGTGATCTAGCACATCAGAGAAGAGAGAAATGGGGACCTCCGAGCCCCCCCGGTACCTGAAATATCCCTCCTGCTGTGTCCCCCTGGCCCTCGGCGTCTTCTTCCGGGAAAAAAAATGGCAGTGTCCCCTGCCAGCCGGCATCAATCTCCTATTGGTTCATTTTGATCACTGTGATACACTATCACAGTGATCAAAATTTAAAAAAAAATAGTAAATCAAACCCCCCTTTATCACCCCTTTAGTTAGGTAAAAATAATAAAATAAAGTATTTATTTCCATTTTTCCGTTGGGCTTATAGTTGGGGTTAGGGCTAGAGTTAGGGTTGGGGTTGGAGTTATGGTGTTGGGGTTAGGGTTGTGGTGTTAGGGGTGTGTTTGTTAAGGTTGTGGTGTTAGGGGTTGGGATTAGTGTTAGGGGTATGTTGGGGTTAGGGTTGGTGTTAGTGCTGTGTTAGGCTACTTTCACACTAGCGTCGGGAACAACCCGTCGCTGTGCGTCGGGCCGACGTTCCCGACGCTAGCGTGGTCTCCGCCGCACAACGGGGGCAGCGGATGCATTTTTCCCACGCATCCGCTGCCCCATTGTGAGGTGCGGGGAAGTGCGGGGAGGTGGGGGCGGAGTTCCGGCCGCGCATGCACGGTCGGAAAAAGCGGACCGTCGGGAGCAAAAAACGTTACATGTAACGTTTTTTTCTCCCGACGGTCCGCTACCACACGCCCAAGCGTCGCAAAACGGACGCGACATTTGGCAATGCGTCGCAAATGCGTCGCTAATGTTAGTCTATGACGAAAAAACGTATCCAGCAAGAACTTTTGCTGGATGCGTATTTTCGGCAAAACGACGCATTTGCGACGTATTGCAGTTAACGCTAGTGTGAAAGTAGCCTTAGGGTTGGAGTTGGAGAATTGGGAGGTTTCTGCTGTTTAGGTACATGAGGGCGTCTTCAAATGCGACATGGTGCAAGCCATTGATTCCATCCAATTTTGGGTTCAAAAAGTCAAACAGTTCTCCCTCCCTTCTGAGCGCAAACAGTGGCTTTCTCCCACATTCGGGATATGTGCATACTCAGGAGAAATTGCACAACAAATTTTGTGGTCCATTTTCTCCTATTACCCTTGTGAAAATAAAAAAAATTTTGTTCCAAAAGTAAATTTTTGGTGAAAAAGGTAAAATGTTCGTTTTTTCCCTCCACATTGCTTCAGCTCTCGTGAAGCACCTGAAGGGTTATTAAACTTCATGAATACGGTTATGCGCACCTTGAGGGATGCAGTTTTCAGAATGATGTCACTTTTGGGTATTTCCCCTCATATTGACTCCCCCCCCCCCCCCCCCCCCCCAACTCACTTCAAATTTGAGGTGGTCCCTAAAAAAATGGTTTTGTAAATCTTGTTGGAAAAATTAGAAATCGCTGAACAACTTTTAACTCTTATAATGTCCTAACAGAAAAATTGTTTCCAAAATTTGTGCTGATGTAAAGTAGTCGTGTGGGAAATGTTATTTACTGATTTGAGGGCACAAAAATTTAAATTTAGAAAATTGCTAAATTTTTATATATTTTTTTGTGCCCAATTTCCATTTTACCACTAACATGAAGTACAATATGTCACGAAAAACAATCTGAAGGGATCAGTGGGATACGTTGAAGTGTTAGGGTATGTGCACACGCTGCGGATTCCATTGTGGAATTCTCCGCAGCGGATTTGCTTAAATCCGCAGTGCAAAAAGTACTGCGGATTTATCGCGTTTTTTGTGCGGTTTCCACTGCGGTTTTAGACACCAGCGGTTTTTTAATATGGATCAGGTGCCAAACCGCTGCGGATTCCGCATAAAGAATTGACATGCTGCGGAAAATAAACCGCAGCGTTTCCGCACGTTTTTTCCGCAGCATGTGCATAGCGGTTTTTGTTTTCCATAGGTTAACATTGTACTGTACACCGCATGGAAAACGGCTGCTTATCCGCAGCAAAAACCGCAACGTGTGCACATGGCCTTACAGAACTATAACTTCATAAAGTGACAGTGGTCAGAATTGTCAAAATTGGCTTGGTCATTAAGTACCAAATTGGCTCTGTCATTAAGGGGTTAATGTATAAAAGCTGTTAAGAAAAACATAGATTTCTCTGGCATAAGGTGTTGGATGCATGCCCCTATAGACAGCTTAGGAGGGTTGATATTATCAAAAGATTCCATGGATTTTCCATGATATATTGACCGCCTTCCCGTCGGATAGGTCCTCAATATCATACTGTCGGAGGTCTCGAACTCTTGCAGTATCTGAGATCACCCACTACAGAGTAGTGTTCCGGCTTCCCCAGTGGGATTAGTTCTTCGGTACTGCAAGTGTTCGACACCCTCCATCTGATATTGTTGTCCTGTCCTATAAATCCTACAGTATTGGTCCTCCTCTGAATATAATGCGCGCTCTCATTTACACATAGGGGTTCATCATAGTTGAAGGAAGTTGATTAATATTTAGGTTCAGTGGTGCAGAATATAATTAATGTGGTGCACCGTAACATTTTCCTGGAAACTCTTTAATATTTAATGACTGTAACCTGTCTTTTGTAGAGCGAGGAGCTTTGTGCTCTACTTATTACATTATTAGCTTTTTGTTTCTTAGAGCTTATTGTACAAGCTATGGCCTTCATGGGACCACACAGAAAGTTCACCATATTAAACAATTACCTCCGTGTGGTCCCCGCCTTCCCATGTAGGATTTTAATTTAGCTGTAATGAATCCTTTGTGTGCAGCTTAGGAAAAAAAAAAGCAAGAAAAAGATAATGTTAGAGCAAGTGTACATTCCCAAGCATAATGCAGTGTTGCCCTTCATGGCCGGGCTCTATAGTCGATGTACATATGGGGCTCGGCAACCTTTCTCCAGTAGTCACGTGACAAAGATGTTCTGCCTAGAGTCACTGAACTATCGGGTGAACAGTTGTGCTCAAAAGTTTACATACCCCGGCAGAATTTTTGCTTTCTTGGCCTTTTTCCAGAGAATATGATTGATGACACCAAAACTTTTTCCCCACTCATGCTTAGTGGTTGGAAGAAGCCATTTATTGTCAAACTACTGTGTTTTCTTTTTTTAAATCATAATGACAACCCAAAACAACATTCATATTCTCTGAAAAAAAAAAAAAGTTCCCAGTTTTTTTACGTTGCGTATTTTCGAAAAAGTGCAAGTGACCTATTTTCTTAAAGCGAACGTGTCACCAGGCTTGACTGTTATGACATACGGCCCCCATACTTCAGGCCTAATATACAGCATCTGTAATGCTGTAAATAGGCCCCCAACCTGACCTGAAAGACAAGTAAAAACGCTTTGATTATACTCACCTGTGGGGTGGTCCGGTGCGAGGGGTGTCGCTGGTCTTGGTCAGGCGCCTCCCATCTTCTTGTGATGCTGTCCTCCTGCTTGTTTTGTGTGGATGATGCTTCCCTATGTCGTCCACACAGTCTCCCCAGCATCGCACTCCTGCGCAGGCGTACTTCACTCCCCTGACTAGGACAGCGTAAAATAATTGCAGTGTACAAGCACCAGGGCTTCTCTGACTTTTCCCGGCGCCAGCGCACTGCAGTACTTTGCTCTGCCCACAACGGGACAGAGAAGTACGTCTGTGCCAGAGCAGTGCAATGCCGGGGAGATTGGGTTGATGACGAATGGAGTATGGCATCACTAAAAGAAAGGAGGCGCCGGACCAAAACTAAAGAGACCTCTTGGATCTGAGCTCCCCACAGGTTTGTAAAGCTGTTTTTCTTGTCTTTCAGGTCTGGTTGGGGGCAGATATACAGCATTATAGAATGCTGTGTATTAGCCCTGAAAGGTGGTGGCCATCAAAAACTCACCAAAAAACAAACCAAAAGCTTATCCTGGGAACTTAACCTTTTATGATTATACAGCTATCGGGGCAGATCTCACACCCCAAATGGAGGACAAGCGGTGGAGGCCTATGGGTTTCATTATGTATCCGGACTACAAAACGACTACAGTTCTTTTGCTCTTTTGTTCATACGACTAAGCTAAAAACTGCAGAATTTTAACAATTGCAATTAGTTTATCAACAATTTTTATTTGTTGGAAAATTCCTTTAATTTACTATAAAAAATTTACAGATTATTTCAATTATTTCAAATTGCACAGACTGATTTTTTTTTTTTTTTTTAAATCAAGCCATACTGTCCCTTCCCTATCCCCCAACAGGCCTGGTCTCGGCGCTGCATGGTTCCCGCTTCTTGTGGTTGCTGGGCCTAGACTTACTATAGAAAATGCCTGAAAGTCAACCACTGGGCGTTGTGGAGACCTGATTTAGCGAGTGATTGTCTGAGCCATTGGTGGACTTGGAAAGAAAAGGGCCCCTGTGCACAAACCGCATAAGGGCCCTTTGAAGACCAGTAGTGTACTTGCCTTTCGTGGGTCCGACTCAATTGCTGCTCCAGAATTTGTTGATCGGCTGCAGCATGTTAATCACGTCGACAACACTGCTGTCAGTCACAGGGTTCAGCGGCCCAGCCAATGTAGACGGGGGGAGCTGCTGAGCTCAGTGATTAGCTTTTACATTACCTTGTCACCGCTGCAGCCAAAAAGAGCCTGGGGCAGCGGCTGAGTCACCGCTCAGTACTTAAAGCCCAGTTTTTGTTTTTTACTTATCGCTGAGCATGTGAGGAAAAACATAGATGAAAGGAGACCACCCCGTTAGGGTTATGATCACACTCATCTAAATTAGATTTGGATAAAATCACGCACTGTTCACCAAAACTTTCTGTAACAAATCTGCCCTATGTGAATGTAGCCTGAAATCGGTGTTCTCTTCCCTGCACACAGCTTCTGTGTACCATCAGGGGTGCACTTAATTAAGGTGTCAGGTGACATGGTTGCTAGGTAATAGGCCATTTATTAGCTTTGTTATACACACAACATCTATTAACATCTCATTATAAAAAGGCTGCGGAATAATAAACCCCTGATGCAGTGTGGCGGTGTACATGAGATTTGTAGCGTTGTGAAGCCTTCTTATACCGGTTACTGGGTCACAGTGTGCAGTTTTCTGCCTTTTCAAAAAACATGCAAAAATAGAAAAAAGTGGACAAAGAACGTAAAAAAATGTGAAGACAACCTAAGGCCTTAATCAGATGTCCAGGTTTCTTCACCTATGCAAGAAATGGTCTGTGTGACATCACAGATTTGGATTTGCGTTTCCTCAGTGTTTGGTCAGTGTCCGTTTTTACTGATGCCATCCCTGTGCTGTCTGTGTTTTTCACAGACCCAGACTTGTATCGGTACCTTTTCATCTCTTAGAAAAAAAATGGACATGTCTCCGTGAAACAATAAAAAACTCATATCGTTACGTGTGAACTTCCTCATAGGTTATAATCGGTAAGTGTTCTGTCCACGAAAAACACAGAAAAAACAAGTACAATACGTGAAAAACGACATCTGAGCGAACTTTGACGTTTATATTCACACATCAGTATTTTTTAACCAGTATTTCATCAGGATTTTTAGGCTAAAAACCAGAAGTGTCTCCAAAACACAGAACAGGTGTCAATCTCTCAATTATAGTTATTTCTGTAAAGGTACCGTTACACTAAACTTACCAATGATCACGACCAGCGATACGACCTGGCCGCGATCGTTGGTAAGTCGTTGTGTGGTCGCTGGGGAGCTGTCACACAGACAGCTCTCTCCAGCGACCAACGATCAGGGGAACGACTTCGGCATCGTTGAAACTGTCTTCAACGATGCCGAAGTCCCCCTGCAGCACCCGGGTAACCAGGGTAAACATCGGGTTACTAAGTGTAAGAGCTTCCCTGCACTGAATGTGTCAGTGCCGGCAGTAACAGCGGTGACGTCACCACTGTGCTCTGCTTTACGGCCGGCGCTGACACATTCAGTGCAGGGAAGCTCTTGGCAGCAGCGCGTGCATTAGTAGCGCTCCTGCCGAAAGCAGTTTTAACCCTGTGGACGCCGTGGGACGTGACAGACATCAGAATGTGAGTCGGTACTGTTTTTTTTTTTTTTTTACTTTTACAATGGTAACCAGGGTAAAAATCGGGTTACTAAGCGTGGCCCTGCACTTAGTAACCCGATGTTTACCCTGGTTACAAGTGAACACATCGCTGGTTCGGCGTCACACACGCCAATCCAGCGATGACAGCAGGTGATCAGCGACCAAAAAATGGTCCTGATCATTCCCCAACGACCAAAGATCTCCCAGCAGGGGCCTGATCGTTGGTTGCTGTCACACATAACGAGATCGTTAGCGGGATCGTTGCTACGTCACCAAAAGCGTGACGTTGAAACGATATCGTTAACGATATCGTTATGTGTGACTCCGCCTTAAGTTCCGCTCCTGGTTTGGCTTTCAAACATTGATGAAAACTACTGACCAAATATTGATGTGAGTGAGGCCTAAAGCATTGCTTTAAAAAAAAAAAAAAAAAAGTCCTACGAATACACTTATAGGCTATGTTCACACGCTGCGGTTTTTGCTGCGGATCCGCAGCGGATTTGCAGCTGCGGATCCGCAGATGTTTTCCATGCAGGGTACAGTACAATGTTACCCTATGGAAAACCAAATCCGCTGTTCCCACTTTCCTTTTTTCCGCTGGAAAATCCGCGCTGATTTTCTGCGGAAAAAAAGAATTAGCATGTCACTTCTTTCTGCGGATTCCGCAACTGTTTTCCACCTGCACCAATAGGAAAGTGCAGTTGGAAAACCACAGTGGAATCCGCAGAAGAAACCGCACAAAAAAACGCAGGGAAATCCACCGCGGTTTTGCACTGCGGGATTTCCAAATCAGGACCTGAAAAATCCGCAGCAAAAAAAGGATGGTGTGAACAAGCCCATAGTCTTGGAAGGGAATCTCCACTACATGTTTTTCTTTAACCTTTGCTTGGGTCTGTAACCTCATTAAGGTTACTTAATTTTTTTTTTTTTAATATGCAGCGTGAAAAATCACCAACAGCTCGTCGTGGGAACGCAGCCTACTCGCTCCACAGTCAGTCATAAGATAAAAAAACTGTGTATTTACCTCCAGAACCTGATCACAGCACTTCGTTTCCTGGCATTTACACGGCCTTATGTCAGATGATCGCTGCAGCCAATCAGTTAGTGGACGCTGATCAGCAGCAGCCTTTATTAGTACACTATAGGTTCGCAACCTTTAGTAACCGACAGTGTTCCAACCCCTGAGCCAATATGTCTGACTGCTGAAATAGGTTTTCCAGGACTATAAGTCCATGGCTGCTTTCTTACACAGGTCCGCAGGGTGTGTATTGTATTGCAGCTCAACTCCATGCGTTGTAATGTTGCGTTTAGATGATGGTTGAAATGATCAGACCTGTAATATCTGTACATTGCTGGCGTGGGATTTCTCTGTGTGCACTGTCGCCATGCGTAAAACTGCTCATGTGCAGGTCAGTGTGCAGTCTGTCGCGTATGCTCGTCTGAACTTGGCCTAAACCAGCTGAGCCTAATCGCTTTGCTGATTCAGTGCCATAGTCCATTGACAAGTAGGAAGCTGTCTTTAGAAGAGAACGGCAAAAAAAGGTACCTCAGCCTCACCTCTGGAACATACTCCAATCAGTAGAATGGGGGTCTCAACCTTTTGTTCCTCCTCACTTGAGTGGTGATGCTCTATTTAGAGTTGTTGGGACTGACCGAGACATCTGTAGAGCGCTCGGCTGTTTTCGTCAGCCTCGTTGATATTGAACAAAGCGGTAACAGGTGCACAATTTCTTATCAATTCCCACTTCAATGCGGTCTTCATATAGACTGAGGACTATAAGGCGTCCTGCAGTGGGAAACTCAACAAATTGATGGCTACTACTTGTCTTATCTGGACCATAGAGCGTGTCATGTCTCTGATTCAGTTTTGGCAAATCTGATCTGTTTAAAAAATAATCAGCCATCAAAGGCTAAAACTTGGGCATCTGATGGCGATGTGCCAGGGGTTGTCCCACTCAAGGGAGCTAATCTGCTTTTCTGTGCAGAATTTAATTGTATTAATTGTCTCTGAAATAATTTGGGATATCAGCATTTATGTTGTTAAAAGGGTGGTCCACTACTTCATCTTAAAAATAAATGAATGAATAGAAATGTAACATGTACTCTCCTACCAGTCACCTTTCTCCTGTGTGTAGGAGCTTTGGGAGAGAGAACCTGGCCTAAAGATTATAGGCCCACCGCCATCTAATGTGCATGGGGCCTTCAGAAAAACTCTATGTACCCTGATGATTGCATCCATATATAATCATGTAGAAATAGACAAGTGTTCCAGCAACATGTCTATATACAAGCTCTCTAAAACATTTCCTGTCTAAATAACCATTCTGAAGATGCGAGGTATTTTAGGGACTGGGAGTATGGCTTTACCTTGATCCAAAACCCAAGTTTGCTGGGAATGAGAGGACATTAGCCGTGTTGTCTCTTTCCAGGCATTCGGGACATAATTAAATAGCTCAGTATGGGGCTATTGATGCCATAACCTTGTGTCATGGGGGATTTTCTGAGGCGCACGCTGAGGAGAGAAATTCCAGTGCTTTACAGATTACTCAGTGGAGCGGAGAACAGCAAAGACGATATTTTAGTCTCTTCAGACTTTTCATCATTAACATATAGTGGACAAATGTCTTTATAACATGTTAGGAAGCTCTGGGTACTCGTCCCCTGACTCGTAGTCCTTCTGAGTGGTCATCCCTTCATAGGGTACAAGAGCCAGCTTGGTTTTTCTAGGCGCCAAGAGTTAGGACATGCAATAGATAGACATCAACACAAAGGAAGCCAAAAACTTAGAGTAGGTTCTGCCATGGTATTTTTTCTCAGGCAAAATGTGTCTCTTGTCATGCAGATCTGCCATGGACTTCATGAATGTGAATAATGTGAATACGTGTATATGCGTGTGTATGTATATATATATATATATATATATATATATATATATATATATATATATATATATATATATATATATATATATATTTCACCGGTATTATGTGTGTGTATATATTGTAGTGTACACACGTTTATACATGTATAATATGCGGCATAGTTTATATTTCGCAGCCATGTTTTCATTTCATTTTTGATTTTTGTGCATGTACTTAAATACATAAATTTAACACCGCCACCCCGGAAAAAAAAGAAAGATCTAAAAGTAAATAAACATGACTACGCTAAGTATGAATATATTAATTGCTGCTTAAATATCTAGCAAAATATGTTGTCCTAAATTATTTTAAAGGAGTTGTCCACTCCTTTGTCTAAAAAATAAGAGCAAACCATAACGCATAGTCTCATTTCAATCCGCTGCCGGAGTCTCCCAGACACTTTGCTTCCCATTCTCCTGGAAGATGTCATATGACCACTGTGGACTGCAGTCGTCACATTCATAACACCCGAAAAGGATCCTAGGAGAAAAGATGGCATAGCGACATTTTGGCCTCAAACAGACCTTAACTGAAAGAAAAACATGTTTTTTCTTTTTAATTTTGGCTTGAAAAAGGTATTTTGAGACTGGAACGTCATCATGCCTTGTGTGTAATCTTTTAATGATGCAATAAGGGAAGATTTGGAAATCTTTTTTTTTTTTTTCTGATTTGAGGGACTATGTGGAGAGTTTCTTCCGAGAAGCACAAAGCTATAAGGTGAGATGCAGGGATTCCTTTTGTGTTTAGAGAGGTTTTCTACTCCAATGACACTGAATAGGTCGTCGGTATTAGATCGGCTGGGGGTCAGTGGTTCCCCTTGTGATCAGCTCTGTCACACTATTTAGGGTCCGCTCCCTGGTACTGCAGAACAATATATATAGGCTACTTGACCACCAGTGCACTAATTGTTACGTGTGAAATGTCCACTCCCGAAATGACTCGACTTGTATGATGTCATAGGCTACGTTCACATTTGCGGTCCGTGCCGCAGCGTCGGGCGCCGCATGCGTCATGTGCCCCTATATTTAACATGGGGGCGCATGGACATGCGGTGCACTTGCGTTTTGCGCCGCATGCGTCACTGCGGCGCACGCGTCCGGGCGCAGAGGACGCAGCAAGTTGCATTTTTGCTGCGTCCAAAATCAATAGAAAAAAGGACGCATGCGGCGCAAAACGCAGCGTTGTGCATGCGTTTTGCCGCGTTTTTGTTTGCGTTGTGCGTTGCGGCGCCGACGCTGCGGCGCACAACGCAGATGTGAACGTAGCCATATTAGTTTAGAGCCCACTTCCATTTTTCCATCTGCTGCTTTTTTTTTTTTTTTTTTGTGGTTTCTATGCATGGGTAGAGGAAAACTAAAGAGCGGTCTAATCCTATAAATGTTTATGGCATTGTTCTCACTCACCCAGCCATATCAGTGTTTGCACCAGATTGGTTCACCATCCGGAGCAGAAAATGCTGCAGGCCACGCTTTCTTCTTCGGCTACAGATGCCAGCAGGGCCTGAGCAAGAATATTCGCTACCCCGGGGTGTTGGCCGTAGACCTCCACTCTCTAATGGCTAGCTCTCTTCTGGCAGCTCAGTGTAGGGTCATGGGGCCTCCTCATAGCAGTTAGTCTGTTACTGTGTGGCTCAGGGGCTTGATGCCACAAGTGTCCTGCCCATATCAGTGGGATCGTCCCGCAGTGTAATGTGACTGGAGGCCTCTGACCATTACCTGACAGATGATGACTGTGATTGTAAGGGTCTGTCCTGTTGGATTTCAGCATCTGATCCTGTTTCTTTTCTTGGAGACTCACCAAGCCGTGCATTACTGTGTGGGGGAATCGGGAGAGATGGTGGTCAGCGGAACAATCGTGTATGGGTCCGATGTAACCCATGAGCTCCTTCGCACAGCTGATTGGGAGAAGGACCCCCCAATCTTGTATGGATGGGCTATTCTAAGGATGGCAATCTATATAAAAGGACGGATAACTCCGTTCAAACTTTGTGGTTTATCATTTCGGTCATTTTTTTTTTAAATCACTTCCATTCTAACATAAAATTCCTCTACCTTTGTGATCTGTCAGCACTGTCTAGAGCGGTAAATCCGGTAGTTTAACTACTGTGAATGAACAGACCCCACTATAAAGGGTCTTTTTGTGCTTCACTGCTGAAATTCCCCTTTCTGTCAGTGACTCAGCAGTTGCTAATTGTTAAGACTTGGGGGAGGTGGGCTACCTTCTCAGCGCACTGTTATATTGTAGTAGCTGGGTGCATTTTACAATACTCTGCACCACCTTAAGGTTTACATTTTGGGAAATGTTAAAGGGGATTTCACAAAATCACAATGTGTTCGTATAAGCATGTACACATTTATTTAAGTCAACATAAACCATTTCTAAATATGACCTGTTTTGCACATACCAACTTCCCCCTGAATGAAGACCCTCCAAGCTCTATTTACCCTTTAATTGCCACTGGACTCTTTCTGTAATTCCCGGGACCGATTTATCGTGCACATTGCATTCTGCCTCTCAGCTGCCATTCTGTCAGCATAGCTGTCCTGGGTCTAGGACAGACGTTCTATTGTGGGGGATGACGGCACAGAAAGTCGCAGAGCCTCCTTTATTACAGTGCAAATCTAACAGCAGGGAGCAGAGGTGCGCTATACATGGGGTGAGAGGAGAGATGCACTATGGGAGATAAATATGTATACAAAGAAATTAAGTGAGGGGGATACTGCAGAGGGGGCTACGTATACAGGAGGCTGAAAGGAGAGATCTGCAGGAGGGAGCTGAAAGAAGTGATGTACAGCAGGATGGGGCTCTATATAGAGGAGCTGAGAGGATATATTGCTGAAGAGGGCTGTATACAGGGGCTGAGATTAGTTGAGCTTGTTTGTTTCCTGCTGCTAAGAGACCACTGCTGTGAACTGCAAATCCCACTCTATTGTTGCATATGACAAGAATTCTCTTCTGCTATATGCATCAATCGAGTGGAATAAGTTTCACAAAACTGATCTATCCACACTATGCAATAAGCAAAGCTCTACAGTACCATTGTGGAGGAATGCAGGAGAGTTAAGCTTTGCCTGTAGCTAATGTTTTAAAATCACAGACTGCTACTGATGCAGGTGGTAGAAGATAAAATTGGTGAGGCAGGTTACTGCACAGGAGCAGAGAGTGCACAACAGCATACGAGGAATTCTAAACTTAAATTACCTTGATGATGACTCGATAATAAGACTTGGGGATTCTCAGGAGCCTAAAGGAGAGTGAGGAGGGTCTGCGTCAGCACTGAGGAGAAGCCAATGTTGCTGGGAAATGCAGTTTTACAAGCATAGGACTGCCCTTTCTGCTGTGTGGAGCTGGATACAAAAAGGGGCAGAAAGATGAAAAAATACACAAAGATATTAACAATTAGTAGGGATTTGCTGTGCTTTGTGACAAAATGCAATTCTGGGAATAACCCTTTAAAGCTATCATGCATTAGAGTGCATACATTCCCTGCTTAATTGCTGTTGCTAAAATCCATATTTTAAACACATAGCACTAATCAAATGTGACGCAGGAGACTTTTTTTTGTGTGATAGCAAGCTGGATCTGGGGCTGTCTGGATCCTGGTCTGGTGCTGATATCTTGACATCAGGACACTTTTAGCAAATCCACATTTATTTTTTGTCTTTATGGGACAGGCATTCATATTGAAGCTTCCCATGCTAGCAGAAGCCACTACCTGGGTACCTGCATTTACATATTGAGACCTGGTACTATGCTACCTTAGCTTGTGTATCTACCCTGGGTGTTACATGTATTGATGGGAACATTACTGCCAAATGAGCTGATTTTTTTTTTTTTTGTACACTTTTTTTTTACGAATTTGTTTGCCACTAGATGTAAAGTGTACTTTTATTTATTTATTTTTTTTTAAAACTTTTTTCTTTATTGCAAGCTTTACCAAACATACTGGGCTTATTCCAATGTCCCCTGGTGTTAAACGCTGCTCTGCATATATACAAATTTCTGCTTTGTATTTTCTTACCAACATATGTTGCCCATTGGAAATGTCATGCTTCCTCTTGGACACTTTTTTTGTGACTTTGTTCAGTGGTGAGGGAACATTAAAGCCACTGCATGGTTACCTTTGGTAACTTTTAAAAAGGACCTGTCATCACATTCATGCCCCCTGAACTACGGGCAGCACGAGCCAGACACTGACTGTGATTGTACACACGGTCCAACCTGTAAGACTGCAGCTGGGCGAGGGGATGCCATCCAATGACGTGCCTTGGACTAGTCGGCCATTACTGACAGTCCCCTGCCGGTTACTCAAAACATACCTGGCTACAATCACACAACCCATGGTTCTTTTTTACTTTATTATTAATTTACTTAAATAGCGCCATTAATTCCACAGCGCTTTACATACGTTATTGGCACTGTCTCCATTGGGACGCCCAATCTTTATTCCCCATCACTATGTATTTGGAGTGTGGGAGGAATCCGGAGTAAAAGCACACACTAACCTCACTTCCATTCCATCCCGATTGTCTGCTCCGGTCTCTGTGCACCGACACTTTGCACGGCAGATGTGCTATAGCAATGTCCTTGCGTTAGCTGCCTTGGTCACACACGCTGATTGGTGGAAGACAGAGCAGTCTGCTCCATCATCCCATCCACCATTTGTCTGCCCTCTGTTTGCATCCGAAAGGTATGTGCACATGCTGCGGATTTTGCTGCGGATCCGCAGTGGATTTGACGCTGCGGATCCGCAGCAGTTTCCCCAAAGTTTACAGTACCATGTAAACCTATGGGAAAAAAAAACCCGCTGTGCACATGCTGCGGAAAAATCCGGATTATTTTCCGCAGCATGTCAATTCTTTGTGCAGATTCCGCAGCGGTTTTCAACCAGCACCAATAGGAAAGTGCAGTTGAAAACCCGCAGAGGAATCCGCAGAGGAATCCGCAGAAGAAACCGCGAGAAAATCCGCAGTGAAAACCGCAGTGGTTTTGCACTGCGGATTTTCCAAATCCGCTGTGGAAAAATCCTCAGCAGAATCCGCAACGTGGGCACATACCCTAAGGGTGCAGATAGGAGTGACTTCTGGACACCGGGCGGTGGAAGGCGGCTGCATGGTTTGGGCTAATGTTTTCAGTCCTTTGGCTGTCTCGGTCGGACACGGGCAGGAATAGTCAGAGAGCTGGATGTTGCTTACTGGCTGCATCTTTCCCAGGTCTGAGGTAGACTGAACTTTTTTTTTTTTTTAATCCATTGATTATTAGGCTACATTCACTTATCTATCTGTATGACGCGTCCTAGTGTTGTCCGTTTTTTTACAGGACCCTAACCCACTGAGTTTTATTGATCCTTACACACTACGATCCGCGCGGCCGGTCCGTGAGAATTAGGGCATATCCGATTAGGACTTTAGTGCAAAGTTCGGGTACCAGAACTGCAACTAAACTGGAACCAGAACCCAATCACCATTGAATAGATTGGGGACGCTAACTTTTGAGCGCTCTCCTTTTCTCTCTGTCTTCCCCCGGACCTTGCTGAGGGTTTCTAGGAGAAGTTTGTGTTGGGCGTTTAGCATCAAACACTAACCGTCTGGTACAAACGCCAAACTTTTAAGTTCACATTTGCTCATCTCTAATAAAGAGTCAAAAACGGCCACTCTTGGCCCGGTGACAAATCCTCTCTTAAGTCCCATTTTAAAATGGTCCTTTTTTTCTATGCATTAATAATGATGAAATTACAATGTGCTGCTTTTGCGCTTGCGTTTTTTTCTTTTAGCCATAACATGATGACTTATTACATCCAGTGTTTATATTCAGAGAAGTCGTCCTCATCTCCCACTTCCCCTGATGGGAACTGCAGATCATAATTAAGTTACTAGAACTGCAGAGTTTGCAGTTTTGACAGTGTGACAGTGTTAAAATAAACAGGATGGCAAATCCTAACATTCCAGCGGAAGAACAATCCGCATTTGCAACCCAAGAGGAATAAACATGTCTTGATTACAGTCATGTTGGCATTAATGACCCAAACCTCTGTAAAAGAAAACATGAAAGAAATGGCTAAGAAAATCCTTCATATGCTTAAATAACCAAACAAAATAGCATGTAATATATTATAGCTATCAAATGGCACAGGGAACTCAAAAGCACCATATGGGAGATTAAATCCCCATGCGTATAGCCAGAAGAACAGGCTTCCTCAGGGGGGTTGGTGCTGCAAGAAATATCTGTGCTGTATGATGTGATAAAGCAAATCCTAAAAGGTAACAATCAAAGAAAAACCAAAATAAACTATGTGAAGAGGTTGTGAGCCAGTATCATTTGATGCACGATGCATTCCACTCCAGGAGTGTACTGAAACACTCAATTAGTATTTTGTCATCCTCTCTGATTAGGCATTTTATTTGTTTACATGTGTTTGTATTCCATTTCAATATTTGTTTTTTGCTTTATTAGGTATAGTTTCCATGTAGCACCCCCCCCCCCCCCCCCCCCCGAGGAAGCCATTTCTCCTGGTGATACTCACAGGGATCTCATTTCCCACATGGTACTTTTTGACTGCACTGTGCTATTTGGTAGCTGTTTTATACCGCATGCTATTTTTCTTAAGGGTGTGTTTCCACGGTCTGGAAACGCTGCGTGTCTGACATTGCGTAGAGCCGCAGCGTCAAACACGCAGCGTCCAGATGTTACAGCATAGTGGAGGGGATTTCCTGAAATTTCCTGAAATTGTTCTCACGGTCAGCTGTGTGAACGCTGCAGTGTAGGTGATCGCTGGAGAGTTATCTCCGCAATCATCTACAGGCTCTGCTACATCTGGATGTCAGGCATCCAGATGTAGCAGAGCCGGACTCGTCTAGACTGTGTGCACATACAACACACAACATACACCATGTAACATACGACATGCGACGTGCAATATGCAACATACGGCATGCAACATACAACATGCTACATGTGACATGCAACATACAACATACAACATGTGACGTGCGACATGCAACATGCGACACACAACATGCAACATGTGACATGCAACATGCGACACACAACATGCAACATGTGACATGCGACGTGACGTGCAACATACGACATGCAACATGTCACATGCGACATGCAACATACGACATGCAACATACTACATACAACATGCAACATACTGTACATACAGAACATGCAACATTCATAACATATACAGTACATACATATAGACATACAGTACATTAAACATAGAGTACATACTCACCATCACCTTGTCACCTTGATCCCCGAAGCCATTGTCACCTGTAACAAATAATAAAATAATAAACACTATACTCCCTGATCCGCAGATAACCAATTAAAATGTGTGTCCCAAGACGATCTCCCGTGGAGAGCAGCAGCATCAGCTGATGTGACCACTCTCCAGGAATGCAATGATGGAAGGTATCCTTCCACATTGTATTCCCCACAATGTATTCCTCCGCCCCTGTGAGAAAATAGTCCCTAGTCTCACTTGTGGCACTGCTGTGTGGGAAAATTCCCACACAGCTTTGCCATAAAGTGAGACTCTGAACTAAGGTAACCTCAGTGATACACTGACAAGAGACAATGGCTCCTGCAGTGTGTCACTGGAGGCCTATAGAGCAGTGACATCACCGATGTCACTGTTCCATAGGAAGATCGTCGTGGGACATTCGTTATTAATTGGACTATGGCAGAAAGTAAGTATACGGTTGGTTTATTTTTTTTACTTTTTTGCAGGCGCTCAAGTATGGTAAGTATGGTGAAATTAAGAATAATAAAATACTTTTTTCTGGCTGTGTCTTTATTTTATTTTTTTTACACTTTCACTACAATAGGATTAGTAATGGATAGGCGTCTTATTGACGCCTCTCCATTATTAACCGGGCTTAATGTCACCTTATATTAGCAAGGTGACATTAACCCCTTATTACCCCATATCCCACTGCTACTCGGGAGTGGAAAGAGAGGGGCTAAGTGCCGGAGTTAGCGCCTCTTACAGATGTGCCATTTCTGGGGCAGCTGCGGGCTGGTATTTGTAGCGGGGGGCAATATCCATGGCCCCTCTCTAGTCTATGAATATCAGCCCGCAGCTGTCTGCGTAGCCTTTCAGGCTATAGAATATAGGGGGACCCCACATCATTTTTTTTTTTTTGGGGGGGGTCCCCCTATTTGTATAGCCAGTAAAGGCTACGCAGACAGCTGCGGGCTGATATTCATAGCCTGGGAAGCTCCATGGGTATTAACCCCTTCCCAGGCTACAAACATCAGTCCCCCAGGTGCTGGCTTTTCCCTCTCTGGCGCAGAAAATTGCGCGGGAACCCACGCCATATTTTTTTCAATTTTTTTTTTTTTTAATTAAACATTGCGTTTAAGGCCGGGGTCAATACCCAGCACTGCCGCGGGCACTCGGGACCGGAGCGTTCAGCTGCATAGAAATACATGCAGCTGCAGTGCCGAGTGCCGATGGCAATGCCGGGTATTGAAGCGAGAGACTTGTGTGAGTTTCTCGCGAGTGTGATCCAGAGAAAAAGAAAAAAATGGTTTGCACTCACCAAGCCCGATAAAACAGATAAGACTTTATTAGGACATCTGCGAAATGGACAAGGAGATCATGTTGACCACAGCGCTTCCACAGATCCTCAGGACCCAGATCCCAGGGTCCGTCACACAGCTAGCGCACGCCCATTGTGGGCGTGCGCTGGCGATGCGTCTGTCATAGGAATTAATGGCGGTGTTAACTGACTACGTTACACCACGTTATGCCGCGGTGTAGCGTAGTCAGTCTAACGGGCGCCAATAACGCAGTGTGAACCCGGCCTTATATAGATGACGCTTACATATGATGTATTTATTTTGTAATGTGTGTTGTTTTTTTTTTTTAACTTCACCTCCTTCTCCCTGCTCTTTCCATCTACTTTATCATAAATCCCAGAAAACTTCCATCATACTGAACAGCTCATTTAAGAATATTAATAATTTGAGGATCTTTTACATTTATTGATTACTATTTGATGAATTAAAATTATTTTAGTTCATTATTTATGGGGGCTAAGACAAATATTTGCATATTCGTATTTGGAACATATGTGTCAGTTCCATGTGTTGGTGCTTAGTTACCGAAGTACAAATTCTTTGTAGGGGGCCGCCTGACCTTCTATAATGTACACACATCTAATGCTTTCCAGCTATAAAACCTCCATGCCATTCAGGTGATATCATAGACTTTGCCTGTGACTTGAGTAGATGCTCACATTCTTGAATTTATAGGTAATGGCTTTATAACAAAGTAACATTTTGCTGAACTTGCTGTGCATTCTTTCCTATAAAATTATCAAACGGCCTACTTTAGTTACAAACCCATGAGAAGTGAACGTTACTAATCCTATCTAATACATACTAAACATCTGAAAGATTTATCACAGCTGATCACCGTGAATTACAAATTTTGTTCATCTTTAGACATTTATGACCAATTTTACATCACCTCTTGGCCGGCTACACTTTGCTTTTTCTGGCGGCCCTGTTGACTATGAATTGAGCAGTGGTGTGCCACTCCATTTACACTGGGCTGTACACTACCCCGTTTGCCACCATTGATCAGTACTAAATGACCGCTATCCAGCATCTTGATTGCTGCTTGGCGGTCCTTTAATAGGCTGTTTACACAGCAGACCACACTTCAGATGGGCACTGGGCTGCCATTGTTCTCGGAGGCACAGTTGTTTACACAACATGATGTTCTACCAAGAAAGATGATCTTTTCTGCAACACTAAAGATAATTTTAACTGATGAGGGACAGCCTGTTTAAAGTGCAAGATTATTGTGAAACAAGCATTTCTAGGAACACTTTTTGATAGTTTTGTACTGTAAATGGACGTTTTAGTTAAATTTGACTCAATTTCCACTAAAATCAAGGAGCACTCACAGTAGTAAACCTGCCCAACTGAATGTTGCTTGTAAACCTATTGTCCTATCATGTGGAAGTAAAACATTCATAATCAAGAGATCTGCTTCCGTTTTTGGTAAGACTCTACAGTACAGACTTCACGGCCATGTGACTAGAGCCTTACTGGTATAAGAACAAAGTTGTGACCATGAGGCAAGCAGAAGACAGCTTGTTGAAAACGCAAGAAGCAGAATGGCATCCAGTATTTTGGCCCATAATTGAGCCTGTAATTCAGGCTTTGGCGGCAATACAGTCAGGGCTATTGTAATAGTCCTTAATGCTCTATCGACGGTGTAGTTATGTTCAACAAAAAGCTATGTGTTGTGAATTCCGTTCTCGAACTCCCTCCTGTGATCATGAATGGTACTTCGGTGAGTTCTGTCCGTGCACTCCCTCTGGTGGCTGTGAGTGGAGCTGCTGGTTCTGAGATTCCTTCCCCACCTGCCCTCGTTTAGGGCTAGGCTGGATTCTCTATTTAACTCCACTAAGATCATTACTCCATGCCAGCTGTCAATGTTCTAGTACTGGTTCAGATCTCTCCTGGATCTTTCTGAGGACCTGACTACTCCAGCAAAAGCTAAGTTCCGGCTTGTTCATTTGTTACTTATGTTTTTTTTTGCTAAGTTCTAGTCCAGCTTGCTATCATAAAACTGCCTGGCTAGCTGGAAGCTCTGGGGGTGCAGAGTGGCACCACCGCACCGTGAGTCGGTGCGGGGGTATTTTTTGCACACTCTGCGTGGTTTTTGTAGTTTGTTGTGTTGACCGCAAAGATCCCTTTTCTATCCTCAATCTGTTTAGTTAGACTGGCCTCTCTTTGCTAAAGCCTATTTCATCCTGTGTTTGTGATTTCCTCTTAACTCACAGTCAATACTTGTGGGGGGCTGCTTTTACCTTTGGGAAATTTCTCTGAGGCAAGTGAGGCTTTGTTTCCTTTCTTTAGGGGTAGTTAGCGCTTAGGCTGTGAAGAGGCGTCTAGGCAGAGTCGGGCACGCTCCACGGCAATTTCTAGTTGTGTTGATAGGAGTAGGGTTTGCGGTCAGCAGAGTTCCCATTTCCCCAGAGCTCGTCCCGATTCCGTGTTTAACTATCAGGTCATTCCTGGTGCACCTAACCACCAGGTCCATAACAGTACAGCTGGCCCACAAAGTGTTAATGCATCTCAATAGAGGGAAAAGAGAAGTTCTGAGACCATTTTTTTTTTCTCTGCAGTGTGTTTTGCCTTACTTTTGCCCTTGCCAGTCCCGAAAAGGCCCTGGACGCATGTTTCCATGGATTTTATTTCAGATCTTCCTGTTTCTCAAAGGATGTCGGTCATCTGGGTGGTTTGTGATCGCTTCTCTAAAATGGTCCATTTGGTACCCTTGCCTAAATTGCCTTCTTCCTCTGATTTGGTTCCATTATTTTTCCAACATGTGGTTCGTTTGCATGGCATTCCGGAGAACATCGTGTCTGACAGAGGTTCCCAGTTTGTTTCAAGGTTTTGGCGTTCCTTTTGTGCTAAGATGGGCATTGATTTGTCTTTTTCTTCGGCTTTCCATCCTCAGACAAATGGCCAAACCGAACGAACCAATCAGACTTTGGAAACCTATCTGAGATGCTTTGTTTGTGCTGATCAGGATGATTGGGTGACCTTCTTGCCATTGGCTGAGTTCGCCCTTAATAATCGGGCCAGTTCGGCTACTTTGGTTTCGCCGTTTTTTTGTAATTCTGGTTTTCATCCTCGTTTTTCTTCAGGGCAGGTTGAGCCTTCGGACTGTCCTGGTGTGGATTCTGTGGTGGACAGGTTGCAGCAAATTTGGACTCATGTGGTGGACAATTTGACCTTGTCCCAAGAGAAGGCTCAACGTTTCGCTAACCGCCGTCGCCGTGTTGGTCCCCGACTTCGTGTTGGGGATTTGGTTTGGTTATCATCTCGTTATGTTCCTATGAAGGTTTCTTCTCCTAAGTTTAAGCCTCGTTTCATTGGTCCTTATAAGATTTCTGAAATTCTTAATCCTGTATCATTTCGTTTGGCCCTTCCTGCTTCTTTTGCCATCCATAATGTGTTCCATAGGTCGTTGCTGCAGAGATATGTGGCGCCTATGGTTCCCTCCGTTGATCCTCCTGCTCTGGTGTTGGTCGAGGGGGAGTTGGAGTATGTGGTGGAGAAGATTTTGGATTCTCGTATTTCGAGACGAAAACTTCAGTACTTGGTCAAATGGAAGGGCTATGGTCAGGAGGATAATTCCTGGGTTGTTGCCTCTGATGTCCATGCTGCCGATTTAGTTTGTGCCTTTCATTTGGCTCGTCCTGATCGGCCGGGGGGCTCTGGTGAGGGTTCGGTGACCCCTCCTCAAGGGGGGGGGGGGGGTACTGTTGTGAATTCCGTTCTCTAACTCCCTCCTGTGGTCATGAATGGTACTTCGGTGAGTTCTGTCCGTGGACTCCCTCTGGTGGCTGTGAGTGGAGCTGCTGGTTCTGAGATTCCTTCCCCACCTGCCCTCGTTTAGGGCTAGGCTGGATTCTCTATTTAACTCCACTCAGATCATTATTCCATGCTAGCTGTCAATGTTCTAGTACTGGTTCAGATCTCTCCTGGATCTTTCTGAGGACCTGACTACTCCAGCAAAAGCTAAGTTCCGGCTTGTTCATTTGTTACTTATGTTTTTTTTTGCTAAGTTCTAGTCCAGCTTACTATCATAAAACTGCCTGGCTAGCTGGAAGCTCTGGGGGTGCAGAGTGGCACCACCGCACTGTGAGTCGGTGCGGGGGTATTTTTTGCACACTCTGCGTGGTTTTTGTAGTTTGTTGTGTTGACCGCAAAGATCCCTTTTCTATCCTCAATCTGTTTAGTTAGACTGGCCTCTCTTTGCTAAAGCCTATTTCATCCTGTGTTTGTGATTTCCTCTTAACTCAGTCAATACTTGTGGGGGGCTGCTTTTACCTTTGGGGAAATTTCTCTGAGGCAAGTGAGGCTTTGTTTCCTTTCTTTAGGGGTAGTTAGCTCTTAGGCTGTGAAGAGGCGTCTAGGCAGAGTCGGGCACGCTCCACGGCTATTTCTAGTTGTGTTGATAGGAGTAGGGTTTGCGGTCAGCAGAGTTCCCATTTCCCCAGAGCTCGTCCCGATTCCGTGTTTAACTATCAGGTCATTCCTGGTGCACCTAACCACCAGGTCCATAACAGCTATGTATATAGTAAGTAGAGATGGGTGAACCTGTACCTGACGCCTAGTGCACGGAACATTGACTTCTTGAAGTCCAGTGTTACTGTTCTGGTTCGGCAGCCCAAACAAAGCTTGTTGAAAGGCTGCAGCCTTCCAATCAACCAGCTTTCATGTGTGGGCACTTTTGGCTCAATCACAGCCATGTCAAGTATTGTCCGGCAAACTGTGTAAAAAAAACAAAAACAAAAAAAAACAAAAAAAAAAAAAAAAGGGACTCCTCTATTTTTGACAATCAGCACAGACAAAGCCGTCCACTGCGGGCTGCAGCCCCTAGTTATAAGGTTCTCACCTGGGCTTGATATCAGCTGACATTACAAGGCTGACGTCAACCCCAATACTATTACTCAATTTGCCACCTCACCAGGGTAAGTGGGAAGAGTCAAGGCTAAGCACCAGGTTTGGCGTATCTAATGGATGCGCTATTTCTGGGGTCCGCCATTATGTTCTTCCAAGGCTACTTTTCGGAGTCCTAAATCTAGAAACCAGTAAAGTGTCCTATTATGACCATCACCATCTAGCTATCTCGGGTGGCTGAGTGCTGGTGTTTTTAGTCTGGGAAGCGACCGATATCCATGGCTCCTTCCCAGCCTATTAATATCAGCCCACATTTGTCTGTTTAGAATTTGCTGGTTAGTAATATTAAGGGGGACCCCACTTCATTGTTTTCTTTGGTGTCCCTCCTTTACTAACCACTAAAGACTACATAGACTGCTGTGAGCTGATATTAACAGCCTGGGAATAATCATGGATATTGGCTTCTTCCCAGCATAATAGCACCAACCCCCACCAGCTTTCAATCATCTGGTTAGGAAAATTAATGGACACCCCACGCCATTTATTTCAATTATTAATTTATTCCAAAAATACATGTACAGTAAGTTCAGGTGGAGTATGTAAAAAAAATAAAAAAAAAAATAAAAAAGCAAAAAGATGTGGGTTCTCCCCTATTTTTGGGTAACCATTTCAGGTAAAGCTGCGTGCTGCTGCTGTCAGCTTTATCTTGGCTGGTTATCAATTAGGGGGTCCCCACGCCGTTTTTTAATTAAATAATTTGAAAACAAAATGTGTGGGGTCCACCCCATTTTTGATAACCAGCCAAGCTAAACAAGACATCTGATGGCTGGAATTCTCAGACTGGGAAGGGACCATGGATATTGTCCCTCCCCAGACTAAAAATAGCAGCCCACAGCCCTACCCGAAAAGGCGAATCTATTAGTGGTGCAGCAAGTGGGGTAATAGTTTTGGTGTTAATGTCCGCTGTTTTATTTTTGCTGACATCATGCCCAGGGGTTAGTAATGGAGAGGTGTCTGGAAAACATCCCCATTACTTCATAGTCAAAAATAATAAAGACACATGCAGGGAAGTGTCCTTTAATTGAAAAAAAAACACTCCCCACAATAACTCTCTTGTACCCATTTATAAACCATAAAATAAAAATAAAAAATCACAGTATTCCTCACCTGTCCGACAATAATCCATATGTCCCACAACGTACTCCAACTTTGCTACACATGGATGCATTGCTGAGCGGTCATTCCATCGCTCAGCAATGCATCCAGATGTAGCAGAGTTGAAGCACATTGTGGGTCATATGGATTATTGTTGGACTGGTGAGGAATATTGTGGTGTTGTTTTTTATTTTTACTTTTTGGTTAATGTATGGATAGAGGGTGATTTGTGGGGAGTGTTTTTATTCAATTAAGACTTTTTTCTTTGTGTGTTTCTTACTTTTGATTACTGGGTTACTAATGGGGATGTCCGATAGACGCCTGTCTATTACAAACCCCTGGGCTTATTGTCAGCGGACAGAAAACGGCTGACATCAACCCCAAAACTATTACTCCATCACACCAAGGCTAGTGGAAAGAGCCGGGAAAACCACCAGAATTGGTGCATGTCATAGATGCGACTTTTCTGGCCGTCTGTGGGCTGCTATTTTTAGGCTGAGGAGGGCCAATATCCATGGCCCCTTCCAAGTCTGAGAATACCAGCCCCCAGCTGTCTGCTTTAGCTTGGCTGGTTATCAAAAATGAGTGGTTGGCCCACACCGCTATTTTTAATTATTTACATAACTTTAAAAAAAATTGCTTGGTACCCCTTATTTTTTATAAAGCTGTCCGCTTTACATGCATTGGTTATCAAGAATAGAGGGGACCCCACTACATTTTTTTTAAATTTATTCAATAAATACATGTACAGTAAGCTACACACCACTGCACCAATTATTATTATTATTATTATTATTATTATTTATATAGCACCATTGATTCCATGGTGCTGTACATGAGAATGGGTTACATACAAATTACAGATATCATTTACAGTAAGCAAACTAACAATTACAGACTGATACAGAGGGGAGAGGACCCTGCCCTTGCGGGCTTACATTCTACAGGATGGTGGGGAAGGAGACAGTAGGTTGAGGGTTGCAGGAGCTCCAGTGTTGGTGAGGCGGTAGCTTCGGTAGTGGTGAGGAGGCAGCGGGGTCATTGCAGGCTGTAGGCTTTCCTGAAGAGGTAAGTTTTCAGGTTCTGTCTGAAGTATCCGAATGTGGTTGATAGTCGGACATGTTGGGGCAAAGAATTCCAGAGGATGGGGGTATTCTGGAGAAGTCTTGGAGGCGGTTCGGTGAGGAATGAAGAAGTGTGGAGGAGAGGAGGTCTTGGGAAGACCAGAGATTACGTGAGGGAAGATATTGGGAGATTAGTTCAGAGATGTATGGAGAAAACAGGTTATGGATGGCTTTGTAGGTCAGTATTAGTAATTTGAACTGGATACGCTGAGGGAATGGGAGCCAGTGAAGAGATTTGCAGAGGGGGGAAGCGGAGGAGAGAGATGAATTAGTCGGGCAGCAGAGTTAAGGATGGACTGGAGAGGTGCAAGGGTGTGTTAGCAGGGAGGCCACAGAAAATGATGTTGCAGTAGTCGAGGCGGGAGATGATGAGGGCATGCACAAGCATTTTAGTAGATTGACGGTTGAGGAAAGGATGGACTCTGGAGATATTTTTGAGCTGGAGGCGACAGGAGGTGGAAAGAACTTGGATGTGCGGTTTGAATGACAGGGCAGAGTCAAGGGTTACTCCAAGGCAGCGGACTTCTGATACGGGAGAAAGCGTGATGTCGTTAATTGCGATAGATAGGTCAGGTAAGGAAGATCTATGAGATGGAGGAAAGATTATGAGTTCAGATTTGTTCATATTGAGTTTGAGGAAGCAAGAGGAGAAGGAGGAGGATATGGCTGATAGACACTCCGGGATTCTGGACAGCAGAGAAGTGACGCCTGGGCCAGAGAGGTAGATCTGAGTGTCATCAGCATAAAGGTGGTACTGGACTCCATGGGACTTTTATGAGTTGTCCCAGGCCAAGTGTAAAGATTGAGAAGAGTAAAGTGTCCTAGAACAGATCCTTGAGGGACTCCAACAGAGAGAGGGTGGGATGAGGAGGTAGTGTGGGAGACACTGAACGTGCGGTTGGAAAGGTATGCGGAAATCCAGGATGGGGCGAGGTCTTTGATGCCAAAGGAAGAGAGGATCTGTAGTAGGAGGCAGTGGTCAACTGTGTCGAAAGCAGAGGACCGGTCTAGGAGGTGGAGTATCTCACTGTCAAATTTTATTTCTATGGACGAGTGCCAGATAATGAATACTCTCATCAGCCTTGCCTCTTCTCACTGCCACTGGCGAGACCAGTCATACACTGATGAGTTTTACTCTCATCAGCCGTGCTAACCTTTTCACCAGCGGCCAGAGCTGCTGGCTTATATTCTGTCATCTGTGTGACAGTATGGGAACTGCAGTGCTCTGACCGGCCGTAGCATGAAAGATGACATCACACAGATGACAGTGTGGGAAACGCCGAAATGTTCGGGCCCCCCATTCATTTGAATACCGTTCTGGTACCAAAACTGAACGATTTATTGAAGTTCGAACAACCACAGGTCTGCCCATAACGAATAGTAAGTTTGTAATATTTATATTGATACTGTTTTTTTCCCCATCCACTTATATGCAGTTACTCAAACCATAGGGAAGTTTTGCTGGCACGCCTATGACCTGTTCTGCAGCGTCCTGACATGTTTAACAGGTTACAATTTTTTCCCATAGAAAGTATGATTGGGAGTATTCCTGGAAAAGTAACGTGACTAAGAAAATAACCAGTGTAAAGCGTCCAGTTATAAGCTGCCACTCTCATGGTTTTCACACTAAGCGGAAGAACTGATTTATGGGGCTATAAAAATGAGCAAATATTCCAATTAGTCTTCTGTGTGCACTCCTTACAGACGCCCACAACGAATTCATTGGAAATTATCCCAGAAAAGCCATCATGATGTTTTGGGTCAGCCTTGTATGAATATTGTGTTTTATTACTTCGTAAATATTGGTTGATGCAGACTTTCCTGGAAATAGAACAGGAATTATAGATTCCACTAAGGCCCCTTTACATATGGGAGTATTCAATATAGAAAGTTACTTATCTGGTCCTCGCTCCAGAATTATAGTCTAGAGCTGTAATCACACATTCCTCCCCAATGTCTAAAGTTTGCTTTGACAATTTATGCTTGTAGTAATATAGTCATTAGATCAGGCACAGTCTAGTAGCTTGCAAAAGTATTCACCCCCTTGCCTTTCTACCTATTTTGTTACATTGCAACCTGTGCTGAAATTTTTTTTTTTAATCCCGTTTATGTGTGATGCATCATCACTAAATTGTCAAGTTGGTGTTGTATTGGATAATGGGCAAGAGATTGGGGGGTGGGAGAGGGGGAGTTGGTTAGGGGGTAAGGGTGTTGTTTAGTAAAACGAAAATGTATTATCAGGTCAGGTATCTAACGTATGGTATTTGTCTGGAAATTGTATCGGACTGTATTATTGGTGTTTCATATGCTTTAATAAAGAAAATACATGATTAAAAAAAAATTTGTCAAGTTGGTGAAGTGAGAAAAATATAGGCATACATTAAATGTATTTGCTCAAATATCTAAACATTGGCCTGTGCATATGTAGTCACCCCTTTTGCTATGAAGCCCCTAAAAATTTCTGGTGCAAGCAATTACCTTCGTAAGTCACATGCTTGGTGAAAGGAAGTTCACCTGTGTGCAAATGTAAGTGTCACATGGTCTGTCAGTATATATACACAACTTTTCTTAAGGACCACAGAGGCTGCAACAGTATTAAGCAAGAGGCACCACTAACCAATCACCATGAAGACCAAGGAGATCTCCAAACAAGTCAGGGACAAAGTTGTCAAAGTACAAGTCGGGGTTGGGTTATTAAAAAAAAAAAAATCCCAATCTCTGATGAAGCCAAATTTGAACTTTTTGGCCACCAATGTAAACGCTAGGTCTGGCACCAGACTCATCACCTCAAGAACACAGTTCTCACAGTGAAACATGGTGGTGGTAGCAATATGCCGTGGGGATGTTTTATGTCAGCAGGAACAGGGAAAATGGTCCAGGTCGTGGTCAGAACCTAGACCTTAATCCAATTGAGAATCTGTGGTCAGACTTGAAGATTGCTGTTCACTAGAGGGAACAATTTTATGTGAAGGAGCTGGAGCAGTTTTGCTCTGAGGGATGAGCTTAAGTCCCAGTTGCAAGATGTGGAGAGCTCAAAGAAACTTATCCAAAGCAACTTGCAGCTGTAATTGCCTCCAAAGTACTGAATTTACAGGGGTTATACACTCTGTGGTTATGCACACTGAAATTTTCAGTTTTGTCTTATTTGTTGTTTGCTTCATAATGAAAAGAAAATCAAGTATTCAGTTTACATGAACTGATGCAAACTCTAAATCCAGGTTGTGAGGTAGCTAAACACGAAAAATGCCAGATGGGGTGAATACTTTTGCAATCCACTGTATATTGTGGCGATAAAGTTTGGGCCAATCTGTGCTGTTATTATTCCTGCTCTGTTGGTCTAGTATAGGGAATAGATGTGACGTGGCACTACTGTGCAGGTACCATGTGGCTTATATATGGTGGTCTACTGTCGGCACTACACTTCTCAGTTCTAGTTGTGGACACTAAGGCCTCACTCAGACATTATTTTTTTAATTTTTCTGCATACATCATTGTGGCATTTGTTTTTCTAATTTCCATAAGAATACAGCAGAATGTCTAAGCTTCTACCATTTAAACAGTAAAAACCGCAGATAGATGGAAGACGCGTGGCATCCATGTTGTTGTATGATGGCGCTGTATAGGCGAGAAAAATAACTAAATTTGTCTAAGTTTGGCGAGAGAACCACATAATATAATGTAGTTTGTGCACCATTTATAGGCACATTTCCATATATACCGTATAAGCTCTGAGCCGTGTTTGCTTTCTTAATTCCTCAGTTGACGCTCCCGCGAGCCTTGTAGCTATGTGCTGAACTATAGATCCTGGCACATGTCCATGTTTTGGAGTAAAGTTCCACTTTGAAATCATCTTTTAATATAAAATCTGTTGCCCTTTTATCTTTTTCCCCAGTTCCTTCTATTTTACAGTAAGCATACAAATGTCCTGTTGCTGAATGTCAGTAGGTGGTTGATCGATTTCTTCTTTCTTTTTATATTCTTGCACTAATGAGAGCTGTGCATGCACTCTAGATATATACTTAAGATAGTATATAAGGGTATATACAGTCATGGCCAAAAGTATTCACACCCTTGCAATTCTGTCAGATAATACTCAGTTTCTTCCTGAAAATGATTGCAAATACAAATTATTTATTATTATCTTCATTTAATTTGTCTTAAATGAAAAAACACAAAAAGAATTGTCCTAAAGCCAAATTGGATATAATTCCACACCAAACATAAAAAAGGGGGTGGACAAAAGTATTGGCACTGTTCGAAAAATCATGTGATGCTTCTCTAATTTGTGTAATTAACAGCATCTGTAACTTACCTGTGGCACCTAACAAGTGTTGGCAATAACTAAATCACACTTGCAGCCAGTTGACATGGATTAAAGTTGACTCAACCTCTGTCCTGTGTCCTTGTGTGTACCACATTCAGCATGGAGAAAAGAAAGAAGACCAAAGAACTGTCTGAGGACTTGAGAAACCAAATTGTGAGGAAGCATGAGCAATCTCAAGGCTACAAGTCCATCTCCAAAGACCTGAATGTTCCTGTGAAGAAGTTTAAAGCCCATGGCACTGTGGCTAACCTCCCTAGATGTGGACGGAAAAGAAAAATTGACTAGAGATTTCAACGCAAGATTGTGCAGATGTTGGATAAAGAACCTCGACTAACACCCAAACAAGTTCAAGCTGCCCTGCAGTCCGAGGGCACAACAGTGTCAACCCGTACTATCCATCGGCGTCTGAATGAAAAGGGACTGTATGGTAGGAGACCCAGGAAGACCCCACTTCTTACCCCGAGACATAAAAAAGCCAGGTGGGAGTTTGCCAAAACTTAACTGAAAAAGCCTAAAACGTTTTGGAAGAATGTTCTCTGGTCAGATGAGACAAAAGTAGAGCTTTTTGGGCAAAGGCATCAACATAGAGTTTACAGGAGGAAAAAAAGAGGCATTCAAAGAAAAGAACACGGTCCCTACAGTCAAACATGGCGGAGGTTCCCTGATGTTTTGGGGTTGCTTTGCTGCCTCTGGCTCTGGACTGCTTGACCGTGTGCATGGCATTATGAAGTCTGAAGACTACCAACAAATTTTGCAGCATAATGTAGGGCCCAGTGTGAGAAAGCTGGGTCTCCCTCAGAGGTCATGGGTCTTCCAGCAGGACAATGACCCAAAACAAACTTAAAAAAGCACTAGAAAATGGTTTGAGAGAAAGCACTGGAGACTTCTAAGGTGGCCAGCAATGAGTCCAGACCTGAATCCCATAGAACACCTGTGGCGAGATCTAAAAATGGCAGTTTGGAGAAGGCACCCTTCAAATATCAGGGACCTGGAGCAGTTTGCCAAAGAAGAATGGTCTAAAATTCCAGCAGAGCATTGTAAGAAACTCATTGATGGTTACCGGAAGCGGTTGGTAGCAGTTATTTTGGCTAAAGGTTGTGCAACCAATTATTAGGCTGAGGGTGCCAATACTTTTGTCTGACCCATTTTTGGAGTTTTGTGTGAAATGATCAATGTTTTGCTTTTTGCTTCATTCTCTTTTGTGTTTTTTCATTTAAGACAAATTAAATGATGATAATAATACCAAAGAATTTGTGTTTGCAATCATTTTCAGGAAGAAACTGAGTATTATCTGACAGAATTGCAGGGGTGTCAATACTTTTGGCCATGACTGTATGACTGTGTAGTAACGCTTTATATGAACGTACCACAATGAAATGCTGTGGCTTTCATTTCTTTGTAGGCTCACGGTTTGTGACCTGTTCACATGCAGTGTTATGGAGGAATCGTCTCGCTAGATGAATTCCTTATACAGGATATACTGGGCCCTCTGGCACCTTACATGGTCCATGCTCATGCCCTATTGTGCAACAGAAGTTTGGTAATAATCCCACATTTTACCTTCTTTTCACGCAGATCTTACGCAAGATTCTCGATAGAACACTTGCTGCTTCCTCCCTCACATGTCAGTGGAGAAATAGGTCTTCAGGCCTCAGCATGTGGCGTAATTACCCTGTAGCCTTCCTAGGCTGTAATGGTGACGGATCTAATTTGCCCACCATTGACAGGTGAACATTTGGACTCTGAGGAGGATGGAGAGGCGAGGATACTTTTTAATGACTGACTGTGGGGCACATAAGACAGGGAGGCATTAGTACTGTGGGGGATAGAGAAAATAGTAGTTCTATGAGTCTTACAGGGGTTGTCCACTACTTTTTTCCTTATGATAGGTCATGAATTTCAACTTGGTGGGGGTGCGACAATCTGCACCATAGCTGGTCAGCGGCTCTCGGTGGTGGCCGCAGTGAGGTACTGTAGATCCGCTCCTGTTATTTGAGTAGGTTCAGTACCTGGCTCCTGTACAGCTGACAGAGCTGTGCTGTGCTGCTCCACAACTGATCACAGCTGGTCTGTGGAGGTGCCCTGCTTTTGCACCCCTATTGATCTGATAATGCGGACATATCCTTCTTATATGCTATCAGTGTAAAACTACTGGACAACCCCTTTAATATGGTGGGCTGTAAAATCCATTATATTACTGTATAGCTGAAGCTGTAAGGCTATGTGCACATGGTGCGGAATTTGCGGCGGATCCGCAGTGGTTCTGACGCTGCGGATCTGCAGCTGTTTTCCATGCGTTGTACAGCACCATGTAAACGTATGGAAAACAAAATCTGCAGTGCACATGCTGCGGGAAAAAAACGCGCGGAAACGCGGCAGTGTTTTTTCCACAGTATGTCAACTCAATAGGAATCCTCAGGTGGAATCCGCACAAAAACCGCGGAAAATCTGCAGGTAATGCGCAGTTCAGTTTACCTGTGGATTTTGCAAAAACAGTGCGGAAAAATCCGCACACCAATCCGCAACGTGTGCATATAGCCTTTAGGTCATGTGCACACGCTGCAGATTCCATTGCGGAATTTTGCGCAAAAAACGCTGCGGTTTTTACTGCAGATTTATCGCGGTTTCTTTTGCGGTTTCCTCTGCGGGTTTTCACCTGCAGATTTCTATTGGAGTAGGTGTAAACCCGCAGCGGAATCCGCACAAAGAATTGACATGCTGCGGAAAATAAACCACTGCGTTTCCGCGCGGTTTTCCCATAGGTTAACATTGTACTGTACACAGCATGGAAAATTGCTGCGGAGCCGCAGCGTCAAAAACGCGGATCCATAGCAAAAAACGCAACGTGTGCACATACCCTTATAGTCTTAATTCTTTCTGTCCACAAGACTGTAGGGCAGTGGAGACTGATTCGCAAACAGCTGAGCTTACAGAGATCATTTCTTCAGTCTTTGGCTAAAAAATATATACCGTACCTCAGATCCTAAATCATCTTTAAAGGAACCCATATACCTATAGAGTCTGTCCTCGAAGAGTCAGATGGGAAGTTCTTGTCTGTCTTTGTTATGGCTAGGCCTCACAGATAGTTGTTTTTTTGTTTTTTTGAGTATATGAAAAAATAGACTGTTTTTAATCAGCTCCTTTTTTTTTTTTTTTTTTTTTTTTTTTTAAATGTCATCAGGATTTCACTGCCAAAACTATTTCTATGTGCATGTAGCTCTTTTAAAGCCAAGCCCAAAAATACCTTTACATAGCCAGTCCGTTCTTCCGTGATGAAGAAATGTGTTTTATATTGATTTCTAAAGGAGTGAAGCGCTATTATAGATCTGAAGCCTCTGTCACTCCAGCTCTATTCCCACCACACTGACAGACACATTCACTTGAGTTGGTGAGCTTTAAAAGTAAATGTTTTTGCAGACATTGTCCCCAAGAAAACAAAACCTAGAACACACACCTGGAATAGTTTATTTGTAGAACATGAATGAAACATGTACATGAAAAGTGGACTGAGACTGCAATGTGGTTATGCAAATTTCTTTCTTCTGGGGCACATTGCCCCTCTGTCTCCCAGCTTCCGCCATTGCTTTTCCAAAACCTGGAAAACCCTTTTTAATTTTTTTTTTTTTTTTTTTTTAGGCTTCCCAAACTGCTTAGAGTTTAAAAGAAGTGATCGTTTTTGAGGAAGCATTGTGTAAAAGGGAACCTTTCATTTAAAAGAACTCTGTTAATACAGATGTGCGATTAATCTGCAGGTTAATAGTGTTCTAAAGCCATGTGGCCGCCTCACTGAAGGCCTGGCTACCGGGAGGAAATTAACTTTATTCCTTGTGGCACCCTCGGGCTTTCAGTCATAGGGGTGTGGCCAGCACGGCTTCAGTCACCGCTCAGTACATAGTGAGCAGCGGCTGCAACCGCAAGGCTAAAGTCAGTGTCCATTTTGGTGGAGTCGGCATAAAGTGGACCGACTCAGACTCCTAAAATATATGATAAATTGGGTACAGTAGTACAATGCAGGATATGCTGTAAGTTTTTTTTTCATAATAATTTGGAAACTTTATGAAATATCCAATAAATGTCTGTTCTGTTCCTGATCTAAAGATCTCGGCTTTTAGTTGAGATGAATATTTCTTGCACTTTATATACATGCTCAGTAGTGAGGCATGTATGGGGGAGTCAGTGAATTTGAGGAGTCGGAGGTTTGGTTTACTGAGTCCACAGTGCGGTGTAACTGCGCCTCCGGCACTGACTAACAGCCAGCTCAGTACTGATGGACTCCTGAGCTGGCTGTCAGTTAGGGCCTGGGTGTTTACAGCCATACTGTGGCGGCCACACAACTTTAGAACGCTATTAACCTGCAGATTAACCCCATGGCTGCAGGTTAATAGCATTTTTTGACATGACGGGTACCATTTTAATGTTTTTCTTAGTTCACTTTAAACCTTTTTGCTCGAAAACATCAGGATAAAATACGCCTGTGTTTCCTAAATCAGTTTTCGTTTGACAAAACTCATTGTTTTTGAGCTTCTGAAGAAAAGGTTGTGTGACGTTGCCATAGCCCCTCTTTATCTTCTTTGTGGAGCAGCTCATGGTCCAGGTTAGCTTCAGAGCTGATTCATTACAAGGTGGAAAGTGCTGGTGATATTTCCAGAGCCAAGTTTTTTCAGACAGAAGATGCTTCAAGAAACCGGTGGTGTTTTTTCCTGAAGTTCCTTTTTTTTACATCTTTGAGGTTTTTTTTGCGGCAGGTTCTTTTTTCTGTATGAATTAAATAGTGACCCGTCTGAAGAATCGTCAGGTCGCCTTTTAACTGCTTTACGTCTTTGGAAACCTGAAGTGATTAAAAGAATCTTGGCGTTTATGTAGTGCTTTATCAGGAGCGTCGTGGAACTGTACCGGCTTAAAAAGCCGTCTATGCACTGACCCTAATGCAGTTACATCAGTAGTTCATCAAATAGTGAAAATCACTGTGTAGTACTGAGAAGTCCTGCCATTTTAAGGAGGGAAATAGTCAGTTTCTAGCGTGCATATTCGAGCCGTTTTCAAGGTGTCCCCACCCGTCCCATGTTTGCCCTTGGACTTCTTGCTTCCCACTAGTGATCTCCGCGCAGAACATGTGCTCCGCTGATTGTGCAAGCTTCCTTGTTGATGGGAGTTCCCTAGATCGGTCTGATAATGTTTACATTGTATATAAAGCAGACTGCCAAATAAATAATGGAATAACACCGCAGCCATAAAACATTTTTACATTCTTTGCAGGAAATAACTAATAGGTAACGTCTGATTAATGTTTAGAAGGGCCCAGCGACTGCCCTGACCCCCCATTATGCAGCAGATTTTCTGGTTAATAAGTCACCGGCCCACAGGAGCGATTTTTGCTGATACAGTGTGGGTCCGAGCTGCTGCTGCTGACAAGCTTGCTCATGTTGGCTTTGCAATCACGGGATCCGGCTGGAATTTGCCTCCGCCGCTCGTACATACATGACACAACTGCTCCTTGTATACGGCATGCCTGATATTACTTCACACCGTTCGCCAGAGGCAGGTTTTGCACAATTTCAAGGAGTTTTCTCTAACTTGTATAGATCATCGAGTAATTATTTAATCAGCATTACCCTTGGGGTATTTAAAAACATTTAGCATTTTTATTCTTATTATTTATTAGCATTTTGTAATCTCTGGTGAATGAATAATGGTGAATGTATTAATGAGTAACACCGAAACTCTCTAAACCATGACCATAGGGGTACATTACTCACTGGGGCCAAAAGAGGGTCCTTGTCGCTACTTTCTGACCATTAGATGTTTTATATACTGCAAAAAATAAATTGTAGAATAATGTAGGAGACCTCATTGGAGGCTATGGGTTCCAGGTGCTATTTACTGGCATGTCACACTGGCATCCATTGGATATATGTGCCATGAAATTGGCGTGACTGATGCCAATCACCATAGGATAAGGCAATGCATACATATGTAATGGATACATCATGAACAGCTGATGACACATGAGTTATACGGATGCTGGTATATCCTGTAGGTGACGAATGCCCTTATCGTTTCTGGTTTCAGATCTTCTAACATCCTAAAAATTTTGATTGGTGTCTAAATACAATTGAGCACTCGTCACAACACCCAATAAGCTTCACCAGCCAGGTGATTGCACAGTAGATATCACTGCAGATGGAATCATCCCTACTGAATACTTGTCTTTTTGTGACACAAGATGACCCTGTACAACTGTTGTCCCACTCTTTTCCATGCGACTGCTCTCTCTCCTGAATCCTCCATACTATACTCAGCAGGGTTAACCGTTTGTGGTTTTAACGGGGAGAGTGGAGTAAGCCATTAGTGAGAATAAATCAGAAGACACTGCGGGGCTGGGATTCACAGGCAGGGCGGCCGCACAGGCGCAGTCAGCAAGACTGCATATGAGCACAGAGGACGGGCAGCGCTCACTGCGCCTGCCCAAGGCAGGAGAAAAGAGCGCAGGCACCGGATCATTTCAAAACAGCGGTGAGGAGGCGGCTCCCGGCGCCAAGAGGATTTGAGTGACGGCAGTGTGGCGTCTGTAGCAGGGGAGAAAGGCCTGCCTCCAGGACTGAAGGAAGGTATTTGTGACAAATTACAAAACGGATTATTTCTGCAGTTACAGCACCAATAACTAAAAGAGCCACCTTGTCAGAATGCAGCATTACTGCTGCACAAGGTGGCTCTTTTAGTTTCATACGCCTGGGGGGGGGGGGTGACAGGTTCCCTTTAAAGAGGACGTGTCATCACTTATGCTTGCCTCTTTCTATTTCTTGTAATCTATAGACTAACTGTAGCCATTATTTCCTGTCATTTGCGTATATGCACTTAGATTTGTACTTGTAATATTTGGCTATTCCTGTTGTAACCCATGTATTGATATTACTGCATTCAGCAAAAGCACAAAAAGAGGATTCAAAGATCCTCCAAAAATAGAAAATACAGCAAAACAAGGCAGAGATGCTTATCTACCACATGGGTCCACTGCATCCTGAGAGTGCATTTGTTTGGTGGCCTAGGCAGGTAAGCATCTCTGCCTTGTTTTGCTGTATTTTCTATTACTGCATTCAGCCCTATTTTTGGCTGATCGGGAGATCTATAGGTCTTCATATATATTTTTCTATGGAGATCTGCTTTTTAGCACCTCCCCCTTTTTTTGCTTTTTAATTGTTTTAATGTTCCCTATTTCACCATGATTAATTAATAAAACATCTTCTCTTCTTGTGCAGGTTGCTTCATATTCTTATTCATTGTTTCATCTTGAGTTTTTTTTGTATTTTTTTCACCTGGATTAGTTGTATAACTTGTTCCTCTGCTACCAGATTATTTATATGTGGCAGTTATGTTGGACATGATGTTAAAGGAAGTGACCTGTTATAAAGTTTATACCTGTCTGCACACACAAAATAAGTATAGAGCCACAACCATCACTTATCACATCCAGCACATGCTTATTAGCCTTATTTATCGCAGGGCAGCTTTGACTTTTTATAACTTATTCCTCTGACCGGTGTAGGTTTATGACCTGTCTTTATGTATGTAGCAATGTATTTTTATGTCTTGTCTCTGAACCTCGAGAGGTCATGAAATCCTCCTTGGTGTTCTCTGTGACGGATCAGTCTTGAATCTTACTCTGGTGTATATTGGTCGCAGATCGGTCACATAACTTTGTATCAACAACTTAAAGGGAACGTGTCACCCCCTTCCCCAGGTGTTTGTAACTAAAAGAGCCACTTTGTGCAGCTCTGATGCTGCATTCTGACAAGGTGGCTCTTTTATTTCGGGTCCCTGGCACTGCTGAAATAATCGTGTTTGAAATTTGTCCCTCATACCTCAAAATCGCTACGGGGGAGGTCTTTCCCCCCTAAGGCTATGTTCACATTTGCGTTGCGTCGGGCGCAGCCACGGTGACGCATGCGTCATGCGCCCCTATATTTAACATGGGGGGCGCATGGACATGCGTTTTGTTGCGTTTTGTGACGCATGCGGTTTTTTGGCGCAAGCGCCAGGGCGCAGAGGACGCAGCATGTTTCATTTTTTTGCGCTAAAAAATGAACGCATGCGTCACAAAACGCTGCGTTTAGCTGCGTTTTGCGTGCGTTGTGCGTTGCGTCACCGACGCAGCACACGACAACGCAAATTTGAACGTAGCCTTATCCAGACACCTCCCAGTCGTCACTCATGGCCTCTGGTTGTTGTTTCCTCTACCTTCATTAGCGTTCCTGGCGCCTGCACTGTTATTTTTTTTTTCGGCCATGCGCAGTTGTGCTGCCTTTTGAACTTAAAGCGCAGGCGCCAGGAACGCTAATAAAGGAAGAGGAGGCAGCGCCCGACGTGCAGAGGCCCTGAGTGACGGCTGGGAGGCGTCTGGATTAGGGGGGAAAGACCTGCACCCGTGACGATTTTGAGGTATATTTCAAACACGGCTATTTCAGCAGTGGCAGGGACCCGAACTAAAAGAGCCACCTTGTCAGAATGCAGCATTAGTGCCGCACAAGGTGGCTCTTTTAGTTACAAACTCCTGGGGAAGGGGGTGACAGGTTCCCTTTAAACTTTGCAGTTTTGGCAGAAGGGTCTGGTGATGACGTGGTAGACTTCTAGATTGGTGTCGAGTCGACCACAAAAGTTTAAAATCATGTAAATTGATTGTATGTCCTAAACCTCCAGTCAGTGGATTCCTAGCCTTTGAACATGGTATTTTTTGCCTTGTAATAATACTTCTGACTGCTATCGGTTTGTAGCTGCAGACGTTACATTTTCTTTTTTTAATTCTTGATCGCAGGTTGAAGAAGGGAGCAAAGCTGGTGAGATACTAATGGCCGGAGATGAGATTGTGAATATCAATGATATACCACTCTCCGGTTACCGCCAGGAAGCGATTTGTCTAGTGAAAGGATCTCACAAAACGCTGAAAATGATTGTGAAAAGGTAAGAGACTCGCCACATTATTATTGGCACAATTATTTTATTGGTTATAAGTTCTAAATTCTAAAACAATATTGACATAATTTTGAAAAAAATCCCCTTCATGCTAGGTTTAGATACCATAAAAATCTATGGCCCCAATTCATCAAAGCTTTTATTCCAAAAAAAGTGGCATAAAAGCTTCAAAAAATCTCAGAATATTGTCTCAACTCGGAGTTGCGCCAACATTTTGCGACTTTTCAAACCTTTGCCATCAGTTTCTCCCAGCTACACCAAAATGGATAGACCTGGGGTGGGACAGGGAGCGCAGTAAGGACATGACTGTTGTAGCGCACCACACTCGTCACACGTTTCCGATTTATCAGGAGCGTCTGACTCCACCACGCCTCTTAATCAAGACCGGCAAGCAATTACCGATATTGATGAGTCGCAGCTTATGTGCTTAATACTGGTAAATGTGGCAATAATGGAATTGTCCACATGCCACTATCTTAGCTCACCATTGTAAAGGTCCATTTATATTGCACACTTTACACTTCCTAGAAACGCTCGTTTCATCGATGATCTTCACCAATGTACCATACTCTTGCTTAGGTTCAGTTCACACCAGCTTCTTGGCTCCAGTTTATTACAGAGTAATGTTGGATATGCTATATCCATTTTTAAGCAATTACCAGCAAACCCCAACAGCCTCCGTTGATTTTAATAGGCTCTTTTTGGGTCAAGTAGTTTTAATGGTGAAAGTAGCTTGACAATTAGGGCTGTGCATTGTACGTTTTTCATTATTTTAAAAAACCTAAACTAAACTGAAGAACCCTAAACTGTAGTCTGAACACAGACTACTAAAATTAGCTATGCCGAGGGCTGTCTGTAAATAGGAGTGACAGCTTGGCTTTATATTTAGGATTGGTTATGTCCATCAAGTGAATGAGATAATGCTTGTCTGCATTTCCTCAAATGTTCGTGTCATCACTATCTCACTTGACCAGTATATCCGGATAGGACTGTGATGCCAAACATATAATTATTAAATGTATAATTGCATGGGTATATGTTTGTGTGTGTTTTTAATACACTTTTTCATGGGCGGACATACCGCCTGTTCAACCTGTGCAGCTGCACAGGGGCCCGGAGGCTCCAGGGGGCACCTGCAGGCAGGGCCGGCGTTAGGGGCAGGCAGCTGCCTAGGTCCTCGCTCCCCCAGGGGCCCCCAGCTAGCGGCACATCACGCAGCTGCTGTGGGGCCCCTGTGAGGCAGGGGGCCCGCCAGCGCCGACTCCCCCGCCGCATTTAACTATACCGGCGTCTGCCGGTACAGTTCAAAGCAATGATGGAGGAGAGAGCGTCAGCTGACGCTCCCTCTCTCATCATTCCCCGCTCTGCCTCTGACAGACACTGCCGCGAACTCACTGTGTGCCGGCAGGAGCAGGAACTGGAAGCAGCGCGGGCTGTTGTGAATTCCATTTCTCGGACTCCCGCCTGTGGTCATGAATGGTACTTTGGTTAGTTCTGCTCTTGGACTCCCTCTGGTGGCTTTGAGGGGAACTGCTGGTCTCTGAGGTTGCTTTCTCAGCTGCCCTCGTTTATTGTTATGCTTGCTTCCCTATTTAACTCTACTCAGATCGTTACTTCATGCCAGCTGTCAATGTTTCAGTATTGGTTCAGATCTCTCTTGGACTTCTCTGAGGACCTGTCTACTCCAGCAGAAGCTAAGTCACTGCTAGTTCATTTGTTGTTACTGCTGTCTGAATATATTTCTTAGTACTGCTAAATTCTAGTCCAGCTTGCTATCATGATATTTCCTTGCTAGCTGGAAGCTCTGGGGTGCAGTGTTGCACCTCCACACCGTGAGTCGGTGTGGGGGTCTTTTTGCATACTCTGCGTGGTTTTTTGTAGTTTTTTGTGCTGACCGCATAGTTTCCTTTTCTTTCCTCTGACTATTTAGTTAAGTCTGGCCTCCTTTGCTAAAACCTGTTTCATTCCTGTGTTTGTGACTTTCCTCTTAACTCACAGTCAATATATGTGGGGGGCTGCCTTTGCCTTTGGGGAATTTCTCTGAGGCAAGGTTAGGCTTCTATTTCTATCTTTAGGGGTAGTTAGCTCTTAGGCTGTGAAGAGGCGTCTAGGGAGAGTTAGGTACGCTCCACGGCTATTTCTAGTGTGTGTGATAGGAGTAGGGTTTGCGGTCAGCAGAGTTCCCACTTTCCCAGAGCTTGTTCCGATTACTAGTTTACTCATCAGGTCATTCCGGGTGCTCCTAACCACCAGGTCCATAACAGCGGGCACGAGGAGAGGTGAGGAGTGTGCTGTGTTGTTTTTTTTTTTACTCTATAACAGTGAGTACTGGACTGTGGGGCCATTCTGGGGGGGGGAGAGCTGCACTGTATACTATGAGGCAGTGTGCTGTATACTATGAGGCTGCGCTGTATACCATGAGGCTGTGTGCTGTATACTATGAGGCTGCGCTGTATACCATGAGGCTGTGTGCTGTATACTATGAGGCTGTGTGCTGTATATCATGAGGCTGCGCTGTATACTATGAGGCAGTGCTGTATACCATGAGGCTGTGTGCTGTATACCATGAGGCTGCGCTGTATACCATGAGGCTGCGCTGTATACTACGAGGCTGCGCTGTATACTACGAGGCTGCGCTGTGTACTACGAGGCCGCGCTGTGTACTACGAGGCCGCGCTGTGTACTACGAGGCCGCGCTGTGTACTACGAGGCCGCGCTGTGTACTACGAGGCCGCGCTGTGTACTACGAGGCCGCGCTGTGTACTACGAGGCCGCGCTGTGTACTACGAGGCCGCGCTGTGTACTACGAGGCCGCGCTGTGTACTACGAGGCCGCGCTGTGTACTACGAGGCCGCGCTGTGTACTACGAGGCCGCGCTGTGTACTACGAGGCCGCGCTGTGTACTACGAGGCCGCGCTGTGTACTACGAGGCCGCGCTGTGTACTACGAGGCCGCGCTGTGTACTACGAGGCCGCGCTGTGTACTACGAGGCCGCGCTGTGTACTACGAGGCCGCGCTGTGTACTACGAGGCCGCGCTGTGTACTACGAGGCCGCGCTGTGTACTACGAGGCCGCGCTGTGTACTACGAGGCCGCGCTGTGTACTACGAGGCCGCGCTGTGTACTACGAGGCCGCGCTGTGTACTACGAGGCCGCGCTGTGTACTACGAGGCCGCGCTGTGTACTACGAGGCCGCGCTGTGTACTACGAGGCCGCGCTGTGTACTACGAGGCCGCGCTGTGTACTACGAGGCCGCGCTGTGTACTACGAGGCCGCGCTGTGTACTACGAGGCCTGCGTTGTGTACTACGTGGGCTGTGTTGTATACTAAGGTGGGTACATTATACGTTATCTTCTATGGGGGAGGCTGTGTTATATACTATGGGGGGTGCATTATATTCTATGGGGGAGGCTGTGTTACGTACTATGGGGGGCTGCATTATATTCTATGGGGGCTACATTATATTCTATGGGGAGGTGGACTGTATTATATTCCATGGGGGGCTACATTATATTCTATGGGGGGCTGTATTAGATTTTATGAGGGAGGAATGCATCATACTCTTTGATGGGGCTACATTATATTCTATGGGGAGGTGGGCTGTATTATATTCTATGGGGGGGTTGTATGTTTGGTATTTTTCGTTACCCCTGTTCGTATTATCTTGTTAGTCTGGTTGGTATATTACAGTACACTATTAATCACCTCCTTCTTGCGTGCGGTAAGGGTGCAGACTGAGGGTGGAGCTAAGGCAAGGTATGTGGCCACAGCATCTTCATCATCAGAAGTAACCTGGGGAACAGGGCAAGCTAGGGGCCCCTAGTGTTAGGGACAGGGAATGAGCCCCTGGTCCCAGGACACCCGACAACAGAGTTGTGACAAATACACTCCTCAGTCCTCCAAATAGTATAGTACACTAATTTTTGTCCTCAATATTGTATAATGCACCCCCCATAGTCCTTCATGTAGTGCAATCCACCCCATAGTTCTTCATATAGTATAATGCATTCCCCATAGCCTTCCATACAGTATAATGCAGGTTCCATATAGTGCATATAGTATAATGCACTCCCCATAGTACGATAGAATGTAATGCAGCCCTCATAAAGGATAATGCACTCCATAGTCATAGTCATTGATAGAGTATGATGGAGCCCCCTCAGAGTATAATGCATCCCCCCCTCAGAGTATAATGCAGCCACTACATAGAGTATAATGTAGGCACCCCATAGAGCAGTGTTCCCCAACTCTGGTCCTCAAGAGCCACCAACAGGTCATGTTTTCTGGATTTCCTTAATATTGAAGAGGTAATAATTGCATCACCTGCACAAGCAATAATTCCATCACTTGTGCAATACTAAGGAAAACCTGAAAACATGACCTGTTGGTGGCTCTTGAGGACCGGAGTTGGGGAACACTGCCATAGCGTATAATGCAGCCACCCCATAGAGTATCATGTAGCCCAACTGTCCTGCAGTATTATGGCTGCACGTACTCACTAATATATGAAAAAAAATACAATACTCGCCTCTCCTCCTAGTTCCCCCGCTGCTGCAGAGCGTCTCAGCAGCTCCACTGCCCGGCATAGCATGGTGCGCGATTAATTGACGTCATCGCGTACCCACTGCGTCAGAAATAGAGGGGAATGATGGGAGAGGGAGCTTCAGATGACGCTCTCTCCTCTATCATTGCTTTCAACTGTATCGGCATCCCCTGACCCACGGATCCCATAGTGGCCTCATGGTGTGCCGGTATTAGCGGCTGCGTGGTATGCCGCTATTAACGGTATACCACTGGCTGGAGGCCCCTGGAGGAGTGAGGGTACTAGGCAGATGCCAAGTCTGCCTACCCCTAATGCTGACCATGGATCTATGAGAGCTTTATGGCACCTCTGTAACAGTGGTAATGTGAGGGGATGTGTCATTACACCATGTACTGTTCAGGGTGTATGAAAGCTTAGTGATGTCCCCTGTAGGAGCGATAATGGCGGCTATTTTGATTGTCATCCTTTATTTCCAGATACAGATCACTAGGAAATGACACAAAAGCTGTTATTATCACATCTCTTGCTGTGGACGCCTCTCTGCAGGGGATTCTCCTTCTTCATTAATCTTTTCTGGAGGATCTAATCAGACTGGCTGTCTATGATATGGGGGTCTGGTATAGGAAACCCATTCTTCTCTGTCCTGTTAGGAAGTTCTGAGGTAATAGAGGATGGAGCGGCTCAGCGTTCTCATTTATTAGCGGAAATGGAGAAAGGCCCCAGAGTCTCCTGCTCTGGACCTGAGACTCCCAGGAATCAGAGCAATTACCTGATTTATCCCCATTGTATATAATGATATCGGGGCTCATCCAGCTTTACCTCATGTGTGACATTGATCCCCAAACTCCAGTCCTCACGGCCCCAACACATCATGGTGTCAGGATTTCCTTCATTTTGCACTGAGGATGGAATTATTATCGAGGCTTCAGAAGCTGCCGCAGGTTCTCTCCCCCGAGAAATACAAAGGAAATCCTGACACCATGATGTGTTGGGGCCGTGAGGCCTGGAGTGTGGGGGACACTGCTGTATGCACCCACCAGACATAGGGGGCAGTATAATAATGACTACATGGCCGAGCAATGGAGTAAAGACAACACAAAGGTATAGGGGTAAAAAGAAGATTTTATTTATAGATGAGGTTATTATATATTATATATCATGTATATGTGTAAATTATTCATCTATCAGACTAAATCTATCTATGGGCCGTGTTGGTCCAGAGGAAGGCGAAAACCCCCTGTGAGGAATCGGCCAATTATCCTCACATTAGGGGGGAAAATTCCTTCCTGACCCGAAATATGGCGATCAGAATGAATCCCAGGATCAAGGGCTCATAGCTAATGTGTATACGTAAGTTTAATGTAAAAAATATATATTATTTAAAATTATTATATTATTATTATATAAATGTTTATTATATAAAAATATAAAAGTAATTTCTATTTTTCGGCTAATTTACGTTTATATTTGTGTCGAATATATTATTGTAAATCCAAAATATTATATTATTATTTTACATAAATTATATATTTTTTTATTATAAACATAAGCTACTTATTTATTCTATTTTACTAAACCTATCTATGGGCCGTGTTGATCCAGAGGAAGGCGAAAACCCCCTGTGAGGAATCGGCCAATTATCCTCATATCAGGGGGGAAAATTCCTTCCTGACCCCAAATATGGCGATCAGAATGAATCCCAAGATCAAAGGCTGATACCTAACCTGTGTAATGTACCTAACCTGTGTAATATGTCTGTCATGTAAAGTAATATATATGTTTCTTTACTTGGACTAATTATTATTTATAGGAACTATTTTTTTCTTTTAAAGTAAGAACATTTTATTTTATTATAACTTTTTTTGTGCTACTAGTGTGTGATTCTACTTATCAATCTATTATACTAAACCTATTTAAGGCCGTGTAGATCCAGAGGAAGGCGAAAACCCCCTATGAGGAATGGGTCAATTGTCCTCATATTAGGGGGAAAAATTCCTTCCTGACCCCAAATATGGCGATCAGATTAAATCTCAGGATCAGAAGCCGATCTATGTCCTACATCTATGTGCTGATATGTACTGTGTGCTATGTATGTGCCTGTACTGATGATGTAGTGTGGGGACCTGCACTGACCATGTAGTGTGGGTGATGGGTGCGATACTTACCAGGCCTGTGCTAAGGTGAGTTCAGGGCTAATGGACGCTCCTTACATGCTGCTGCTCAGCGGCCCCAGGACTGAAAGGTGCGACTATTGTTCCTGAACTCACCAGATGGAAACTTAGCACAGGCCGCTCCTGGGGTAGAAGATCTTCGGGCTGGAGGGATGTTAGATGCCAGCCCAGGACGTCAAGGGTCTGGGGCAGCAATGGCAGTGGTCCGGCATGAAGAGGGTATAGAGAGAGATGATGTTGAAGGGCAGCCGAGGTGACGTACAGCAGCAGAGACGTGAGGCACGGGTCAGGAGGCATGAAGTTCTGGGCAGTTGGCACGGGCTCATCCTGCAAGACATAAGAGGAAGACAGGAAATCTATCTACCGGATCTTATGTTATATTAGGGGAATGGTCTTTATAATGAACCATTCTGCTATATAACATCAGATGCAATGTACTGACATAATAGGTGTCCTGTGTGTACATCGGTCACTCACCAGATGGTCGTGAATTCTTTCACAGTCCAGATCTTTTCATCCACCTAAGAAAAATAGAAACATAAAGTCACTGTCAGAAAAAGTGGAAAAAAGGTAAGATCGATGATGATGATGATTACCACAATGAGAGAACAGCACCTGATGAGTGTTATCCCCAGAGGAGGAGATACTTACCGGGTCCAGCTTGGTGACACGTACGTAAATCCGGCCACTGGGTGAAGGACTGTGTGCTCCGGCCACTGCAGATGGTGGTTCTCCAGAACTGGCCTGAATGGTGTAAATGGTGGCTCTACTCTCCTTTCCTCCAGATCCTCCCAGCCGATGGTGGTAAAGAATGGATGCTCTTTGATGTTCCCGCTCACACCCAGGCGTGTCTGAGGGTCTTTGCGCAGCAGCTTCTTGATGAGATGTTTCACGTCAGCATCAAGCCAAGTTGGAAATTTTGGCTTCTCGTTGATGATGGATTTGAAAGCCATTTGCTTGACGGGGCCGTTGTAAAATGGATATCGCCCTGCTGCCATCCTGGACACCACAATCCCCAGGCTCCACCAGTCCACTGCTGCGCTATACCGTTTTCTACGATGCACCTCAGGGGCCATGTAATGGAAAGTGCCCGTCACTCCAGAGATGTTTTTGGAGGAGGAGACGCCAGCTTGGGCAAGCCCAAGGTCGATGATACGGATGTGGCCATCTGCATCCAACATGATGTTATCCGGCTTTATGTCACTGCAATGAAAGAAGAAAACAAAATAAGAAATCTGTCCAGTGATACAAGAGATGGAAAATGGGTCACTACAAAATACGGCAGAATAGGAGGCAGGACACCAGGGAAGCTGGGGGCCATATCTACAGCTTGTAAAGGGGACAGAGAGAAGGAGGAAAGTTCTGCTTACCGGTGGACGATGTTGTGTCCGTGGAGGAACTGGAGGCCACTTACTATCTCTGCTGTGTAGAATCTGATGGAGAGAACAGAGTGTAGAATCAATGTCATGAAATCCTTCTCTGGCAATCCCCAAATACCATGGCACCCCACCTCCTGCTTCCAGCACCCTAAATATATAAGTGCTCCCCTAGCTGCACCCCGACCTCAGGTTTTTTCCCTTTCTCTTAGTTCTCTTTTAGGTACGTTCTCTGGTTTCTCACCTCACATTGCCGATGTTCAGGCAGCCGCACATCCTGATCAAATCCTCCACGCTGCCACCGGACAGGTACTCCATGATGAAATATGCCTTGTGCTGAGACTGGTGTGCGGCATAGAGGTGGCACAGGAATGGGCAGTGTCTGGCCGCCAGGAGTATCCGCTGCTCTCTCAAGATGGTGTCCTCGTTGTCCCTTTTGATCATTTTGACGGCCACATTGATGTTACTGCCGGGGACAGATGCCAGGACCACCTGAAAAACACAAATGGAGAATACTTAGAAGGTGTCTGCAGGGGTGGAAGGATCTGGATTTTATAGTCCACAAGGCACATGAGAAAACTGAGTGATCGCTCAGTCTGCTAGTGACCAGGACCATATAGAGGAGCAGATCTATCAGAACAATGCACTGCCTGCTCCATGGATGGGCTATGGAGAGGTCTTAATAAATATTCGTCATTTTAATATTTAGTTCATAAAACAATAATACACATGAAAATATTTAACTTTGTAATACATTTTATCAGCCAAATTGGCTTCTTTCTCCGCCAGGACTGATTTTTTATTTTCAAAATTCTATGTACCTGGGTAAACTCTGTATTTAGTGAAGACAGATTGTTACATTACTGAGGGGAGATGACAGTTGGTGCTGATAATATTCTATGCAGAAGGGAGGGGGAGGAGGAGGGAGGAGTTTTGCATTTAGCCCCTCCTCTCCACTACATAGAATATTATCGGCACCAACAGTCATCTCCTCTCAGTAATGTAACAATCTGTCTTCACTAAATACAGAGTTTACCCAGAGTTTTCTCTTGGTGGAGAAAGAAGATTTATCTGATTAGAATTTTTACAAAGCTGCTTATTTTCATGTTTGCTATTGATTTATGAAATAAAATTTAAAATGACGATGACTTTTTAAAGGGTTTTCCTCTGTTACCATATGGAAATAAACAGAGTAAGCATTAGTAGAGGTATTGAGTTGGCATTAGTATGGTCCAAATATCATTGATTATCTAGATTTAATAAAAACACAGACAAATGTATGTACAATATGGCAGCCTGATAGGAGAAAAAAATAATGTCCCCTGCCCTCTACAGCTGTGACCCCTGAGATGAACCCTCCAGTATAGAAGAATACCAGGTTATAGCAGCACTAGCCCTAACTATGGTGATGTCTTATATCTCATCTCACAGAAGGACACTACAATGAGCAATAACAAAGCAAGACATGGCTGATAACCGAGAACAATACATGGGGATATATGAAAAATCTCAGATTTCAAATAACAAATATGTAGACCTTACTTTGCCAAAGGCGCCTCTACCTAGGACCTGGTGGATGTTGAAGCGGCTGATGTTAAGCCTGGCATAGGGGCCGGATGATCCAGGGTCTCCGCTGCATCCAGGTGTTGGCTCCTCCAATCCGCTGTGGTCTCGTCTCCTTTTCTTCTTTAATCCGGTCACGCTGTCCTCTTCCCTCTTCCTCTTCTCCTCGCGCGCCTTCTCCTTGCTCCTCTTCTCGCTCACTTCTCCTCGTCCAGTAGTCGCCATTCTCTGTAATCTCTTCCCGTCTGTAGACCTCGGTCCAATCACTTCAGCCGACAGTTGAAAGTAAACGGCAGTTGGTCGTGTGCAGGTGACCAGAGGTCAGAGGTGACGGAACCCTCAGGTGGCTCCTGCCAGGCAGCGGCTCCTGGCCCTGCTCTGCCCTATACACTGTGATGTGGGCATCATGGGTGACAGTTTAGAGTCCAGAGGAACGGCAGAGAACTTCATGGCGACTTCCAGTGGTTTATTTATTAGATTATTAATCCCTCTATGTGTTTCATCATCGTTCCATTTTATAACTTACATTATTTTTGTATTGTAAAGTTAATATTTTTATTAGTTTTTCTATGTTTCTTATCACATATTTCCTCGATGTCCCATTTCCCTTTATCATTTCTCCCAAGAGTCTATTCCACCAAAGTGGTGCGCACCTATTACCCCCAGTGCCACCCAGCCGGCTCTACTGCACCTCATGGACAGAATACACGGAGCTGTAAACTCTTCCTGAGCTTTTATATTCTCTGTATAACCAACACTTTCTACCAATTATTACCTCTTACCAGGAATATGGTGATATTGGGGCAGTATATAATAAAGCCATCAGTGCTATATATAATACAGGTTGTACCGTTCCCAATAACCCATCACATGTGATTTACAGTAATCCCACCACAATCCGTGGGAAGGACGGGTCACTGCTGCTCATCTCTGGGGTCACCGAAATCATCTTCTTCCTCTTTATAATATCGCTTTATTTACATGTAACACAAAGAAAACAATTAAAACCCCCATAAATGAAAATGACCCTGTTATTACGGCTTCTTTGTGCTATTGTGTCACAGTCAATGGCTGTGAATACACCGTACCATTTACTGCTGCAGTCAGCGATTAGTTATATACTGGCGGATTGTCACCGTTATTGTAATGCAGGTCCTGTCGCCCTAAATCTGTAAACATTAGTCCCCCAACATGTTTCGCCCGCTCTCAGGCATCATCAGGAGAATGGGGATTAAAGGAGTAAGATGTCACCGCTCACTCCCATATTATTTGTGGTGCAGACGACTTATGACGTCACATCCACACAGACATGTGAAGACATAGCACAATCAGCAGGTGTCCTAGTCTCATAAACAGGACAGGACACAATTATTGACAACTGTGAACACACCTGAGAGGGCTACCTTCAGGGGAATGTCATTAAATTAGACATATGACATCAGACACCATTTAATGGGTGATCTATCATGCCCGATGTCCAGGTGGGAAAATCTACATTGGTCTCCTTGCTAGAGAACTTCACGTATGTATCAAGGAACATGTAAGAGACATGGACAAATCTAGGACAGAGGATGATCTTGAACAATTTAAAACCCTACTAAGATATTTTCAACAATTCCATCATAGGGATTCAAGTCTTCTCAGAGTTCTTTTGGGACCGAGAAGTGGTGATCTCAAGAAAACTCTTGCTTACGTTGAGAGGAAGTGGACTTTTAGATTGGGTACCGACCAGGCTTAATGAAAATCTGGGGTTTGGTTCATTTTTAGAAATATGGAGGCATCTTTTGGGAGGTGGGTTTGTGTTTTTTTATTGATTTTAACTTATATTTGTTTGCTCTGCAGTATACAGCCATGAAGGCCGGATTTTAATCCACCTATCTATATCCATGTATGTGATGATTTCTACTTTGTGAACATTTTTCATCCTATAAAGAGATGGAGAATTGGGGGAGGAAAGTCTTCCTACAAACAAGCTTGTTTTTCTCTGCTATTGTACTCCATGGATCTGTTGCAGAATATATGAACTCTAGAAATGGTCTCTGGCTAGACTGTGAATTCTTTATTATTTTTTTCTATGAGACATTATGGAGCCTTGATAGACTGTTGAACAGCCGGGATTGTGAACCTCTTTATGGACTTGATTTAATTATGATAGATGCTTGTGGACAATCAGGTTACGGATTTTATCATTTGATTTAATGAATTGATGATTGATATTATTAGCTTTCTACAAAATTATTTTCTCTATTATATGGCCATATGGTATGTTGACACATTTAGACCTATTTTTATCTGTGTTATTGGGGACCATACTTTTCACTTTATACTTTTCCCTATTGTTGCTCTGCCTTTTTCACATCTTTTAACCCTTTGTAACTTACCTCTGTTTACATCAATTTCACTTGTGCAATTTTGGCAGAGCCTTATGCTTTGCATACACTTATTTATATTATATATTTTTACCCCTTTTTATACTTTCTCTTATGATCCCCTAACTTTCCTGCTTTGGTAGTGATAATATGCTCAGATTTTTAAGTGTTAATTTCTATTAATAAAATTGATTTTATGGTTGAACATATTCTTTGATTCCCCTGTTACTTTAATTACACCTATTGGGGTTTTTTGTGTTCATAATGCTTTTTGAATTTGGACCTGTTATTTTTGATATTTATCTTGGGAAACTTCTTGTTTAACTACTGAAATATGTCATCAGTAAATGCACTCAATACTTTGTCGGGGCTCCTTTTGCATCAATTACTGCATCAATGCGTCGTGGCATGGAGGCCATCAGCCTGTGTCACTGCTGAGGTGTTATGGAAGCCCAGGTTGCTTTGATAGCAGCCTTCAGCTCATCTGCATTGTTGGGTCTGGTGTCTCATCTTCCTCGTTACAATACTCCATAGATTCTCTATGGGGTTAAGGTCAGGCGAGTTTGCTGACCAATCAAGCACAGTGATACTGTTGTTTATAAACCAGGTATATTGTTACTTTTGGCAGTGTGGACAGGTGCCAAGTCCTGCTGGAGAATGACATTTCCATCTCCAAAGTGCTCTAAAATGTCCTCGTAGATGGCTGCGCTGACTTTGGTCTTGATAAAACACAGTGGACCTACACCAGCAGATGACATGGCTCCCCAAACCATCACTGATTGTGGAAACTTCACACTAAACCTCCAGCAGCTTGGATTGTGGCCTCTCCACTCTTCCTCCAGATTCTGGGACCTTGATTTCCAAATGAAATGCAAAATTTACTTTCATCTGAAAACAACACCTTGGACCACTGACAACAGTCCAGTTCTTCTTCTCCTTGGCCCAGGTAAGAGGCTTCTGGCATTGTCTATTGGTCATGAGTGGCTTGACATAAGGAATGCGACACTTGTAGCCCATGTCCTGGATACGTCTGTGTGTGGCGGCTCTTGAAGCAATGACTCCAGCAGCAGTCCACTCCTTGTGAATCTCCCACAAATTTTTAAATGGCCTTTTCTGAACAATCCTTTCAAGGCTGTGCACCTTTTTCTACAACACTTTTTCCTTCCACTCAACTTTCCATTATTATGCTTGGATACAGCACTCTGTGAACATTAGCTTCTATGGCAACGACCTTTATTGGCTTACCCTCCTTGTGGAGTGTGTCAATGACTGCCTTCTGGACATCTTTCAAGTCAGCAGTCTTCCCCATGATTGTGGAGCTACTGAAACAGACTAAGGGACCTTTTTAAACGCCTTTGCAGGTGTTTTTTTTGTTAATTATTCTAATTTACTGAGATAATGACTTTTGGGTTATCATTGGCTGTAAGCCATAATCATCAACATTAACAGAAATAAACACATGAAATATATCACTCTGTAATGACTCTACATAATATGAGTTTAACTTTTTGATGTTGCACATCCCTGGAATTATTATTATTATTAGGGTCATAATCAGGGTTTCTAGCTCTTTATTATGCTGCTCTCAAATTACAAAAAAAACTACTGAGAAATTCCCTTTACGGGTGCATGTCTTTAAATATGTGTAACTTGTTCTGTGTATAATATTTAATTTTTTTAGATTTTTACATAGAAAAGCATTTTTTGGGATTTTTTTTCCCATATTTTTGTAGATTGGTGACAGAGAGACAGAGGCATGGGCGGACATACCGCCTGCTCAACCTGTGCAGCTGCACAGGGGCCCGGAGGCTCCAGGAGGACCCTGCAGGCAGGGCCGACGTTAGGGGCAAGCAGCTGCCTAGGTCCTCGCTTTCCCAGGGGCCCCCAGCTAGCGGCACATCACGCAGATGCTATGGGGCCCCTGTGAGGCAGGGGGCCCTCCTGCCGCCAGCGCTGACTCCCCCACCGCATTTAACTATACCGGCGTCTGCCGGTACAGTTCAAAGCAATGATGGAGGAGAGAGCGTCAGCTGACGCTCCCTCTCTCATCATTCCCCGCTCTGCCTCTGACAGACACTGCCGCGCACTCACTGTGTGCCGGCAGGAGCAGGAACTGGAAGCAGCGCGGGCACGAGGAGAGGTGAGGAGTGTGCTGTGTTGTTTGTTGTTTTTTTTTACTCTATAACAGTGAGTACTGGACTGTGGGGCCATTCTGGGGGGGGGGAGCTGCGCTGTATACTATGAGGCTGTGTGCTGTATACTATGAGGCTGTGTGCTGTATACCATGAGGCTGTGTGCTGTATACCATGAGGCTGTGTGCTGTATACCATGAGGCTGCGCTGTATACTATGAGGCAGTGCTGTATACCATGAGGCTGTGTGTTGTATACTATGAGGCTGCGCTGTATACTATGAGGCTGCGCTGTATACTATGAGGCTGCGCTGTATACTATGAGGCTGCGCTGTATACTATGAGGCTGCGCTGTATACTATGAGGCTGCGCTGTATACTGAGGCTGCGCTGTATACTATGAGGCTGCGCTGTATACTATGAGGCTGCGCTGTATACTATGAGGCTGCGCTGTATACTATGAGGCTGCGCTGTATACTATGAGGCTGCGCTGTATACTATGAGGCTGCGCTGTATACTATGAGGCTGCGCTGTATACTATGAGGCTGCGCTGTATACTATGAGGGCAGTTCTGTATACTATGAGGCTGCGCTGTATACTATGCGGGCAGTTCTGTATACTATGAGGCTGCGCTGTATACTATGAGGCTGTTCTGTATACTATGAGGCTGCGCTTTATACTATGCGGGCAGTGCTGTATACTATGCGGGCTGTGTTGTATACTAAGGTGGGTACATTATACGTTATCTTCTATGGGGGAGGCTGTGTTATATACTATGGGGTGCATTATATTCTATGGGGAAGGCTGTGTTATATACTATGGGGGGCTGCATTATATTCTATGGGGAGGTTGGCTGTATTATATTCTTTGGGGGCTGTATTAGATTTTATGAGGGAGGATTGCATCATACTCTTTGATGGGGCTACATTATATTCTATGGGGAGGTGGGCTGTATTATATTCTAGGGGGGGCTGTATTATATTTATATTCTATGAGGGGTGATTGCATCATACTTTATGGGGGGTGGCTGCATTATGCTCTATGGGGTGGCTGCATTATACTATATGTGGGCTGCATTATACTGCATCAAGGACTATGGGGAATACATTATACTATATGAAGAACTATGGGGTGCATTATACTGTGGGAAGTAAATTATAGGACTGAGGAGTGTATTATACTATATGGAGGATTATGCGGTGTGTATTTTACAATATGGAGGACTGTGGTGCACATTATAATATATTGAGGACTGAGGTGTATTATACTAAACAAGTAAAATGCTGCCTATTCATCCATTGATTGGATTGGTTATGCCGGAACAGAAATCATTGTTCTCAGCAGCACATCGCCGTTGTAAACTGTAGGTGTGCTGCTGGTAACATGATACTGTATGGTGATCTGTTAGTGATCTATTAGTGATTGTTCTGTTCCCATCATTCTTTCTCAGACGGTGTAAAGAGGCCGGGAAACAAGCGTTGAACAACTTCAGTATTGTCGATCACATTCCTTTAGTGGCCTGAACTCAGCGCTTATAAATACAACAGAAATGCTTCTGTGTAATGTGCAATATGTTAGGATTTGAGGCCCCATTTTAAACTTTGCCTAGGGCCCCACTTTGCCTAAAACCATCCCTGCCTGCAGGGTGGCTAATAATGAAGGCAATCTGGCCAGTTTATCTGTCTCCGGGGGGCCCCTGGCCAGATTGCCATCATGGGATTGCAGCTCCGCTGCCTGCAAGAGAAAAAGGCAGCGGAGCTGCAGGGAATGGATCCATCCTGCTTCCTGCCACACAGCAGCGGCTGAATGACATCATCATTTAGTGCCACGGCTGCGTGAGACAGGAAGCTGCCAGCGATGGTGCGGCTTCAGGATACTGTGTGAGCAGAGGTGAGGTGTGTGTGTGCAGAGAGGTGAATGGTGCTGTGTGTGTGTGTGTGTGTGTAGGTGGAGGAGAGGGCAATGATGGGGGTGACGGGGCCGAAGGCAATGATTGGGTTGATGGAGAGGGCAATGATAGGGGTGGTGGGGCAGGAGGAAATGATGGTGGCAGTGGAAAGGACAATGATGGGGGTGGTGGGGAGGAGGCATTGATGGAGGTGGTGGAATGGGCAATGATATGGGGTAGTGGGGGAGAAAGCAATAATGGAGGTGGTGAAGAGGTCAATCATGGGTGGTGGGGGAGAGGGCAATAATGGGATGCGGGGGATTTATAATGGGTTTAAGAACAGGGGGAGGTGGAGGAAGACATTATCGATTTATTATGTCTAACACAGTCCCTTAGTATAAAGTATACTCACTTATGTATAGCACAGTCCCTTAGCTTTGTCGCCTTAAAAGGAGGGGGGCCCAGGCACATTTCCTGCACAGGGGCCCCAAGCAGTCTGTGTCCGCCCCTGCACTTTTTAACTATCTGTAAGATTGTAGAATGTTAGATTTATGTCATTTTGAGCAGCCCAATTAGCGCAGATCATGAGCTGAACAGTGTTTTCTTTTTAAACCAAGGTGAACAAAAACTAAAATAAAATGGCCAACAAAACACTAATGCATGTAGATTAAATAGTAAAAATAAATGTTATAGTATAGAGATGGTTCTGCGTACAGTTCGGCCCTTCGTGGCTGCCTGTCTGGGATATTGCTCACTTCTGTTCTGGTGTGCCACTGCCTGGCGTCCTGGTCATTTACTAAGCCCCCACAATGTCCTAACATCACAACGCACATTATGATACCACTTGAGTCCTGGTGACAAGGCCTCATTCGACGTCATGACATTGCAGAGGCCTGGTATGTGGTAGAGGTACCATGGCTCTCAAGCAGAGTTTACTGCCCTGGTCCGGGTGCCATGGAGGACCCAACGGTATGACGGACCAGGGTAGTTTGACTCTTTTTGCTTATCTTTTATTTGATGAAAGCTTTTTAATGCAGTGGAAGAAGCAGCTCTGACCTTTTCCCTTGTGGTATAGGGTATGTTCCCACAGTCAGTAAACTCTGCCGGTTGGACGCTGCGGGTTGGACGTTGCGTACATCTGCAGCAGCCAACCAGCAGCGGCCAGATCTTACAGCATAGTGTACGGATGCCTGCAGCTTCCCTGTGGAGACGGACATGTGGTGCGTCTTTTGAGACCACAGCATGTCTATTTATCTTATGGAGACGCTCAGTCTCCGCAAGATAAATATCACCCGTACGTTGTATTGGGTGCAGTGATTCCGCGCTGTTCAATGAACACATGCGGAATCACCTGCGTTCAATAGCCACCAGCTCTTTGGACGGAGCGGACATGTACTGCATCCACAGCGCTGCCTAATACTGAACGTGGGAACATACCCTAAATTTACACTATGTTCCAAATTATTATGCAAATTACATTTTTATCAGATTTTCCTAAATGGTCAGTGCAAATGACAGTCAGTCTAATAAAAGTCATCACCCGTTAGATTATACATCGAATTTTATTGAAGAAATCTCCCAATGATAACAGTATAATCTCCAAAATGAATAAAAACTCAAAATGCACTGTTCCAAATTATTAGGCGCAGTAGAATTTCTAAACATTTGATATGTTTGAAAGAACTGAAAATGCTCATTTGTGGAATTTGCAGCATTAGGAGGTCACATTCACTGAACAAAAAAGCTATTTAACGCCAAAACATCCCAACAGGCCAAGTTACATGTTAACATAGGACCCTTCTTTGATGTCACCTTCACAATTCTTGTATCCATTGAACTTGTGAGTTTTTGGAGAGTTTCTGCTTGTATTTCTTTGCATGAAGTTGGAATAGCTTCCCAGAGCTGCTGTTTGGATGTGAACTGCCTCCCACCCTCATAGATTTTTTTGCTTGATGATCCTCTAAAGGTTCTCTATAGGGTTGAGGTCAGGGGAAGATGGTGGCCACACCATGAGTTTATCTCATTTTATGCCCATAGCAGCCAATGACTCAGAGGTATTCTTTGCAGCATGAGATGGGGCATTGTCAGCATGAAGATGATTTTGCTCCTGAAGGCACGTTTCTGCTTTTTAGACCATAGAAGAAAGTTGTCAGTCAGAAACTCTATATACTTTGCAGAGGTCATTTTCACACCTTCAGGAACCTTAAAGGGCCTTACCAGCTGTTTCCCATGATTCCGGCCCAAAACATGACTCCTCCACCTCCTCGCTGACTTAGCAGCCTTGTTGGGACATGGTGGCCATCCACCAACCATCCACTACTCCATCCATCTGGACCATCCAGGGTTGCTCAACACTTATCAGTAAACAAGACTGTTTGGAAATTAGTCTTCATGTATGTGTGCGCCCAATACAACCATTTCTGCTTGTGAACACCGTTTAAGGGTGGCCGAATAGTAGGTTTATGCACCACAGCAAGCCTTTGAAGGATCCTACATCTTGAGGTTTGAGGGACTCCAGAGGCACCAGCAGCTTCAAATATCTGTTTGCTGCTTTGTAATGGCTTTTTAGCAGCTGCTCTCTTAATCCGATGAACTTGCGTGGCAGAAATCTTCCTCATTATGCCTTTATCAGCACAAACACATTTGTGCTCAGATACAGCCACAAATCTCTTAACAGTATGATGATCACGCTTATGTTTTTGGAAAATTTCTAATGTTTTCATCCCTTCACCAAGGCATTGCACTATTTGATGCTTTTCAGCAGCAGAGAGATCCTTTTTCTTTCCCATGTTACTTGAAAACTGTGACCTGCTTAATAATGTGGAACATCATTTTTAAGTAGTTTTCCTTTAATTAGAATCACCTAGAAAACCAATTATCACATGTGTTTAAGATTGATTTCAGTGATCCATTGAGCCCCGAGACACAATACCATCCACGAGTTTATTTGAAAAACAAAACAATTAAATCTTTATGACACTTAAATCCAATTTGCATAATAATTTGGAACACAGTGTATAGGCTTTTTTGCTTATTTTTGTGTAGCTATCACAATCCAGATGTCCTTTCAGATTCCACTTTAGCATCTCCATGCTTTTGCCCTGAGTAGTCCCTATGATATACTGTACAGTATATAGACATTGGCTAGTAAAACTGCCACCTATTGGATACATTTGTATTATGACGCATGTTTTTTATGCTTTTCTTCCAAATAATGGAGCATGATTAGTGAAGACAGCCTTGGAAATGAACCCGCACGTGTGCCAAGTGAGACATACTTTTGCATGTAATCTGAAGTGATGCTCGGACACTTGCTTCCTGTGACAAATAATAGAATTCTTTTTTGGGAAGCCTGAGTGCAGCTTCCGTCTGATAAGATAGCAACACAAGCCAATACAGGAATGCGGTTTATGCCCTGTGGCATTGTTGTTCTTATTCTGTAAATTATTACAGCTTCTTTTACCTCTTACCCTCCAGGATTCCATTTATGGCCCCAAAGTGTGGAGAAGGAAATGGGGTCCTGTTCCTACAAGGCTTTGTCCAGATCTGCCAGTAGTGTGGGAACCCATTTGGTTGTAATTGAGGATATGACGTGATATTGTGTACTTGTATTTTACAATTATGGCAGCTGCCGATCTCTTTGATGAAGTAAGGATGATAAGATGATATTTATATGGTTCCATTATAGTTATATAATTGGTGTAAAAATGAGTGCATGTGAAGATCATCAATGAAGGAAAAAAGTCTGATTTTATCGAGGCAGGACCTCTTCTGGTTTGTGTCCAGCACATGGTTGCATTTCTTGGCCAACATGTGACCGAAGCAGTGAAGGGGCTTGGCGACTCCTCAATTTCAGTAGCTGAGCCAGACAGTTTGCCATCCTCCTTTATACGTTTTTTCTGGACAACTCCTTTAAAGTTAGACATTTTATAGAAAACCACGCTACTAAGTCACGGTTTAGAGTATGTAATTATATCTATCAAGAAGGCAACATTTCAGAGGCTTCAGAAGAGATGTTGTCTTGTCATTTGATATTGGAGAGTTGAGGTAAGCATGTCTTGGTATCCATTGATAGAAATTGGGGTGGTTGGTGCCCCCAACCAGGAGAAGGCTCATATTCCACGATTTCCACCTCTGCAGGATCTCATTAGGGCTCCAGCAGACGACCATATAACTCGGACGAGTGCTATCCGCTGTTTTGACGGATTGGACTTGTCCTCATTTTATTCAATGAAGCCCTGCACATGTCTGATTTGTATCCGATAATCGGGTCATACTTGGCCATTCACATGTCTGGCTCCATGGAAAACATATGATGATGATATCTGAGTGCAGTCCAGTTTCACTGGCGAGACTGACTGGAGAAGACGGAGAAACTTCTTCTTTTTTTTTTCTCTTCCACCTCGGATCACACTGTGATCATGCTCTGATCAGAATCTGATTAGCCTAATCGGACCGATTTCTTTTTTTTTTTTGTAGAGAAAAACCGGTTGTGTGACCCCAGCCTTAGTCAGCATCCATTCTATGGGTTTCCAGTTACTCTAAGGCCATGTGTCACCACAAGAAGAAAATGACTGGGAACACAACATGATCAAAAGATATGCGGATTTTAAATTAAATTATTTGTAATAGTGTAATTTGGAAAAGTGAGTGTTTTAATTGGATTTTCATCTTTTTCCCTAAATAAAACCTGGCCATCTAGTTCATGCTGTCCAGTCCATGTGCAGGAGTAATCGCATACATGAGAAATGAAAAGGGCTGGGTTGAGCTCACCACGCTGCGTAGTTCATGGTGCCGATCCTGTGGAGGAGGCACAGCTGAAATTCTGGAGAATGAGGAGGAAGTTCGCCACATACTGGATGTCCTCCTCATTTTCCTGAGTAATCCGATAATGGCACTGTGTACATTTTATGCTAAATTGTTGCAGTGTTTCATGGGAAACATACTTTGAGAGCCTGGCCAGGGACTGCACATCTCGGATGACTAGTCTGGCACAGGTCCACCATGTCCTGGCCTGTAGAGGGAATCGGGCGTTGGTTTGGGCAGCATGAATCAGATGACAGGTTCTCTTTAACCCTTTATTTAAAAAAAAAAAAAAAAAAAGAAGTTTTTATAGCAAATCTTCTAGGACAATTCTGTCTGGTTCTTAAGTCAGTGCTGAGTCTTACCACCATTTTCTGACTACCCTTTCCTCTCAATCTGTTGGGTTTCCTTCTATAGAAGTGGTGACATGGTTATAGGGAATATACTGTATAGCAGAGCCTCATGTGGCTGCGGGTACACTCCGGTTTACATCTGCATTAGGCAATTCTTTTTTATTTGTTTGTTTTCTGGGATACAGGTGGTAACCTTTATTCTTGGGTAGGAGAAATGTTACCCCTTAGATCCCAGTCAGAAGCCTCTCACCTAGCCAAACCAGTTCTCATGCTTTGCACTGACGAGGAGCAGCCCCCTGAAATACCGTATCTACAAATTGAGACTCTGGTTTGGCTTTTATCCTAAGCCATGTGACAAGGGTCCTTACAGGGTCCACATTGACTTTTAGGCCGGGATCACACATACGCGAGATACGGCCGAGTCTCGCAGGTGAAAACCCAGCTCTGGCGCCGGCACTCCGTAGCGGAGCAGCTCCATGTATTGGTGTGCGGCTGCACGCTCCGCTCCGGAGTGCCGGCGCCAGAGCTGGGTTTTCACCTGCGAGACTCGGCCGTATCTCGCGCATGTGTGATCGAGGCCTTAGGATTGCTATTCCAGTAGGTGGCAGTAGAGTTCAAGTCCTCTTCCTCTCTGAAGAGGCCAGTTATATACGGTATTTGTTTTCTGAGAAGAGTGAAACTATGTTCATGCCGATGGATCTGTTACGTGGCAGATGAAAACAGAATCCGGAGGACCCCATTCATAATTATAGGGTCTGTCAGGTTTTCATTATAGATTTCTTCATTTTATCGGGAATATGTCGTCATAAAAATAGTTTAACTTAATGGAATTAAATTTAATAGAATGAAAGATATTTTACTGTTGCATGATGCATGTTTAGGTTTTGTATCTGCACACTATTCTGTTTTTCTTAGTTAATTCTCTAGCAATGGCCGGACCTGCTGGTATCTCCACATTCCATCAAAAGCCCAAATTAATTCTTCAGTGGGAGCCTGAAGTTTTCCTGTTCAGTAGGTTCTTTGTGTGCAGACTACTGTGTATGTCTAACACCAATAAATCCCCCACATTCCTGTGCCAACTGGATCCTGATAACCTTGGGACAGCAGAGCCGGCAGGTCTGCACCTTTATCCTCCTGCTTATTTTCATTCTCCATTTCTAGGCCTTCCACTCCCAAACACAAGGAAAGTAAAATAGATAATGTCAGGATAGTAGCATTCTGGTCTTTACTGTGGTTACCATTACACGTCTGCGTTATGTTCTCTGTATATTTTTGTGCATTGTATTATATAATGTGCGTTAGTTTTTTTTCATTCTCAGAGCGTGCTTTCCTGACATGGCCGCTCTATAAGTCCGTGTTCTACCTTTTATCGAACCATGCAAAATAACCAGGGATAAATGCCAAGCCAGAAACTGATCTACAGACAGCCTGCTTCAGGGTGATTGCCGACCAGGGCAGAGCTGGCAAAGAGCCTTTAGGCAACGTGGTGGAAGTGCCATTTCTTAGACACCAGCTAGCATGGTGTCTCGCATGCAATGTTCCTTGGGAGAAAAGCATGCAAACGAGCTCTCCCACAACAAAAGAAACTACATACCACCTGCGGGAGGAGTTTACTTCTAGAAGACATTGTCCAGCCCTTTAAAGTGAATCTGTCAGTAGGTTCACCACTCTTGAGCCATCCATACGGGCATGCAAGTAATAGAAATTTAAATTAATGTATATATTGATATTTGTGATCCAATTTCTTATTCTAGAGAAATCCACTGATCTGCATTCAGATCTTATTTTAAATTAAAGGAGGCATTACCAGTGTGAGACATGTAATGACTGACAGTCTGCTCACCTAACCTCAGTAGAGTTGTATATGATTACAAAGTGCCTGAAATAAGAACAAGTCACCAATTTTCTAAGTACAGTGTATTTCTAAAGGTGCTATCAACATGAAATTCTCATCAGATGCCTGTAACAACCATCCACACAGATAAAGTAATCAAACCATAGATGTCTATAAATTAAAGAAGCTGTCCACTACTTGGACAACTTCTTGTCACACCCCCTTGCTTGGCTCCGATAATATAATAAAGCCTATACTCACCTCCCGTGTTGGCGACGTTCCCACGATGTCGGCACTCACTTTGCAGGGGCTTTCATGGTAGATGGCAGCAGATTTTTTTTAATCAAAAACATCTGGGTACATTTGTCCATTCATCCTTCCTTCAATTATATAAAGTTTGCCAGTGCCGTATGTTGAAAAATATCCCCACTCCATAATGTACCCACTTCCAAACTTCACTGTGGATATGGTGTTTTTGGGTGATATGCAGTGCCTTTTGGCCTCCAAACATGGTGTATATTATGGCATTCAAAGAGTTCAGTTATGGTCTTATTTGACCAGATTATATTCCCCCAGTATTTCACTGTCTAAATATTGTTAAACCTTCCTCTAGTGTTAGGGTCGTGACCGACCCGTTTTAGGTTTTAAATGCATACAAATTCTACATATATTTGTTTATTGCATCAAGACTTTTTGACTTTTTCAGGAACTTATTTTTAAACAAAATACAATAAAATAAAACTATTTTACTAAATTGTAAAATGCTCTTATTAAAATTATAACATTTGTGTTGTTGGGGTCAATTTCGACCCAGGTCTAATATAAGAGTAAAAAAACAATAATAAGTCCCAAAACTGAACTCATAAACACAATATAAACCAACAGCCCACAGCCAGCTCTACCTCCAACAACTTGAGTTAGGGACATGTCCAGGTATGTATGGCCAAATCAGCTTAGGCTAGGTTCACATTGCGTTAATGTGTGCACGCTAACGGACAGCGTTGCACGGCGAAAATGCGCCCAAGGTCCGTTCCCCGCTCTCGCAGACGGGGATCTGCGAGAGCGGGGACGTTAACGCGACCCCTAAACGCGGCCCTGAAAAAAACATTGCGTTAGCGCAATCCGCTAGCGCTAAACGGATTGCCCTAACGCAATGTGAACCTAGCCTTAGAGTTGGTACTTTGCAGAGTATACATCTCCAGTTTACACATGCAACAATGAGGAGAAGATTTGATGTAAGCCAAATTCTGGATTATATCTTAGATGATAATGAATCAGAGGACACACAGCAGCAAACTGATACAGATGAACAGGTTTCTGAGGAGGAAGATGATGTGGAGTATCAACCGGAAGACACAGACAGTTCTGATCAGTCTGATGAGGAGGTCACTGGTGCTGAAGCTGCTCCCGCTGAAAGATTCAAATCCAAAAGTGGCAAGATCAGTTGGAGCTCAGTACCTCCAGATGTACATGGCAGGGCAGATGCTGCAAATGTCATAAAAATGACCCCTGGGATCACAAGGTTTGCTGTGACAAGAGTAAGTGACAGCAAGACATGTTTTGATCTGTTTATGCCATTGTCAATAAAAAAGTCATTATTGCTATGATAAAGCTTGAAGGAAAAAAAATCCACGGCAACATGTGGAATGACCTTCATGATGATGTCCTGGATGCCTACATTGGTGTTCTTCTCCTTGCTGGAGTGTACAAATCCTGCAATGAGGCCACTGATAGTTTCTGGGACGCATCGACAGGCAGGAATATTTTCCGGGCAACAATGTCACTTCAAAAGTTTCAAATGATATCAAGAGTCCTCAGATTTGACAACAGAGACACCAGAACAAAATCTGACAAACTTGCTCCCATCAGGGATGTTTGGGAGAAATGGGTGCAGCTCCTTCCACTGATGTTCAACCCAGGGCCAGAGGTGACAGTAGACGAACGTTTTCTCCCTTTCCGCGGAAAATGCCCCTTCCGGCAATACATGCCATGTAAGCCAGGCATAAAAATCTGGGCAGCCTGTGATGCAAAAACTAGCTATGCATGGAATCTACAGATTTACACAGGCAAGTCTGCAAGCGGCATCCCTGAAAAAAAAACAAGGAAAACGTGTAGTCCTCGATATGACTACTGGACTGCAGGGTCACAACATTACTTGTGACATTTTTTTTACCAGCTATGACCTTGGACAAGAACTTCTCAGGAGGAAAATCACCATGGTGGGCACAGTGGGAAAAAAAAAAAAACCTGAGCTGCCCGCTGAATTGTTGCAGATGAAGGACAGGGCTCCACTTTCCTCAAAGTTTGTTTTTACAGACACCACCACTGCTGTTTCATACTGCCCCAAAAAACGACGGAATGTGGTACTGATGTCCACACTGCACAAAGATGCAGCTGTGTCATCAGTAAGTGACAAAAAGCCCAGAATCATCCTGGACTATAAGAAAAACAAAGGAGGAGTGGACAACCTGGACAAGCTGACTGCCACTTACACTTGCCAGCGAATGACTAGGAGATGGCCAATGGTTGTATTTTACAACATCCTTGATGTGTCCGCATGCAATTCACTTGTGTTGTGGACCCACATTCACCAAGGATTGAATTCGAAGAAAAAAAACAAGCGGAGGATGTTTCTTGAGGAACTAGGAAGATCCCTTGTCAAGGCGCACATTGACCAAAGGGAACGAGTGCCCCGAGACCCAGCCGCTGCAGCCTTGGTCCGACAACTCCAGAGCTCAACAAGTGCTTCGTCCACACCCACAGCAACACAAAGAGCATCCTCACCAGCATCCTCCTCAACCAGGCCTGCCTCAACATCAACCAGAACAGCTATATAATTTTCATCTTTTATTTGTATTAAAGTTCTATAGAAAAAAAAAAAAAATCTGTTTTTTGCCTTTTTCATAAAGTAGTTAGATATGGGTCAAAATTGACCCGTAACACTAGATGTTACTAGAGTTAATAATATAAAATATATATGAATTTTTTTTTACATTTAAGAAATGTGTTCTAAAACCCTTCAGTAATAGTCAGGTAATATAACAAACTTTTTTAAGTTTATATTATTCTCTTGAGGTTCATTTGACAATATTTTTATATTGAAAATGAAGGGTATGCTCTCAAATGAAAGGCCCAGGGGGCCACAACAAAAATATTAAAATCAATCCTTCCATGGATGAGAAACCCTAACAAGATAACTAAGAGGTAAGAAACAAATTGGATCATAAATAACTGTTTTTAGGGTATCCTAGGGGTGATTTAATACACTGGTCAAAACCGACCCGTTAACATAAGAAAGAGTAACAGAAAGCTAACACTAGGGGAAGGTTAAGCAAATTTTAAAGGCGCTTGACCATGCCTTTTTTCAGCAATGGAGTCTTGCGTTGTGAACGTGCATATAGGCCATCGGGGTTGAGTGGATCACTTTATTGTTTTTTAAACAATTGTACCTGTTGATTCCTGGTTTTTCTGTAGCTCTGTACAGGTAATCCTTGACTCTTGGACAACTCTTCTGATTTTTTTTCATACCTCTGTCTGAAATCTTGCAGGTTCTGGCTGGTTTTTGGTGAAATTATGTTCTTTCCACTTCTGGATTATGTCCCCAACAGTTCTCACTGGAACCTTCAGTAGTTTAGAAACTAGTAAATGTTTTGCAACAATAAGGTTGTGAAGGTATTGAGACAGCTCACTGGTTTTATCCATTATGAGGTGTTTCTTGTGTGGCACCTTGGTAATGAGACACCATTTTATAAATTCAAAAAGTAAGAATAGAAATGCAGCACTTGCCCATAACCTTTGAATTAAAAGTCCTTTATTCCATACACATGTACATCATTCTTCGCGGTGACCGGATAAAATCAGGGGATAAAGAGAATGGACCCATAGTAGCGTCATTTACGATGCGAAACAGCCATAGTCCGTTGTTTCTCCTCTCCCCTGATTTAACCCCTGATTTTACCTGGTTGCCGTGAAGAATGATGTACGTGTGTGGAATAAAGGATATGGGAGAATACTGCATTTCTATTCCTACTTTTTCAATTTATGCTATACTTTGAGTTGTTCACCACCCAGATATATCCTATAGGAAGTTGTATATGGACGGCCATCTATACTAATATTTGCAGATCAAAAAGTTGATGCCTCTTCTCTACGTGGTCGAAGACACCATTTTATAGGCCACTAGTTGTAACAAATGACGTTATTTTTCTCTAAATAGGAGGATTTCTAATTACTGTTACATTTTAGCTGCTGTCATGACTTTCCATGGCTTATTGCACCTCCTTTTTCTTCATGTGATCAATACTTTTCCCTGTTTCATTTCTCATTATTACACATATAATCCTTTTTATTTATAATAATAATTTTTTATTTATATAGCGCCAACATATTCCGCAATGCTTTACAACTAAGGCCCCATACACACGTTCAGGAATTGATGCAGAAAATTCCTGTGGAAATCCTGACATTTCTGCCGGATTTCCGCATGAAAACCGCATGCGTTTTTTAGCGCGTTTTTTGCGCGGTTTTGTGGGGATTAATCTTATTAACCTAGGTAGTGCATTCCAAAGAATCGGCGCAGCACGTGTAAAGTCTTGGAGACGGGAGTGGGAGGTTCTGATTATTGAGGATGCTAACCTGAGGTCATTAGCGGAGCGGAGGGCACGGGTAGGGTGGTAGACTGAGACCAGAGAGGAGATGTAGGGTGGTGCTGAGCCATGGAGTGCTTTGTGGATGAGGGTAGTAGTTTTGTACTGGATTCTGGAGTGGATGGGTAGCCAGTGTAATGACTGGCACAAGGTAGAGGCATCAGTGTAACGGTTGGTGAGGAATATGATTCTGGCAGCAGCATTCAGGACAGATTGGAGCGGGGAGAGTTTGGTAAGAGGGAGGCCGATTAGTAGAGAGTTACAATACTCCAGACGAGAATGAATAAGTGAGACAGTAAGAGTTTTTACAGAGTCGAAAGTAAGAAAAGGGCGAATTCTAGAAATGTTTTTGAGATGCAGATAAGAAGAGCGAGCCAGTGATCGGATGTGGGGGGTGAATGAAAGCTCAGAATCAAGGATGACCCCAAGGCAGCGGGCATGTTGCTTTGGAGTAATGATGGAACCGCACACGGAGATGGCAATGTCAGGCAAAGGTAGGTTAGTAGAGGGAGAGAACACGAGGAGTTCAGTTTTTGACAGGTTCAGTTTCAGATAGAGGGAGGACATGATGTTAGAGACAGCGGTAAGACAATCACTGGTGTTTTCTAAGAAGGTCGGAGTGAAAGCAGGAGAAGAGGTGTATAGTTGGGTGTCGTCAGCATAGAGATGGTACTGGAAACCAAATCTACTGATTGTTTGTCCAATAGGGGCAGTATACAAAGAGAAGAGGAGGGGACCTAGGACTGATCCTTGAGGAACCCCAACAGTAAGGGGAAGAGGAGAGGAGGAGGAACCAGCAAAACATACAGTGAAGGATCGGTCAGAGAGATAGGAGGAGAACCAAGAGAGAACGGTGTCCTTGAGGCCGATGGAGCGGAGCATAGTGAGGAGGAGCTGATGATCCACAGTGTCGAATGCTGCGGAGAGATCCAAGAGAATTAGCATGGAGTAGTGACCATTAGATTTAGCTGTTAGTAGGTCATTAGAGACTTTAGTGAGGGCACATATGGTAACTTAATTCATGGACATCTATGGTTTGACTTGTGATTGTGTGGATTGGACGGGTTGTTACTAGAGTTGAGCAAATTTTTCAAAATTCAGGTTCCGATTATGATTGGCGAATATTGTTTTTTGCAATATTCACTGAACACAGCCGAATGTCATTGGAGTCAATGGCATTAGGAATGATTGAATATGTTCGGAACTGATCATCAAACATAAATTCTGCACAAATAAGCTAACAATATGGCATGAATATGGCAAATTCAGATTCGGCAACCGATTCCGAACATATTCGCTCAACTCTAGTTGTTACCAACATCTGGTAAGAATTTCATGTCAGTAGCACCTTTTAGGGTATGTGCACACAATCTGGAATCGGCAGCGCTTTGGATGCAGCACATGTCCACTGCGTCCAAAGCGCTGCCGGCTATTGAACGCAGGTGATTCCGCATGTGTTCATTGAACCGTGATTTACCGCGTCCAATACGTTGTATAGGTGAAATTTATCTTGTGGAGGCTTGTGTCTCCACAAGATAAATAGACATGCTGCGGTCTGGAGAGACGCGCCACATGTCCATCTCCGCGGTTGAGCTACGGGCGTCTCTGGACGCATAGTGGACATGGGATTTCTTCCACTATGCTGTAACTTCTGGCTGCTGCGGGTTGGATGCTACAGAAGTATGCAGCGTCCAACCCGCAGCGTTGACTGATCGTGTGCACATACCCTAAGAAATATATTTATTTAGGAGAGCTGCTAGAACTGTTTGAAATGAGACTAAGCTCTGTTAGTAGAGCAGACTGTCTACTATTACATGTCTCACACTGGAAAGTTTGTTCTCCTGATCCAACTGACAGCACTGAGAGGAGGCTCTATAACTCTAGATGTGCGTGTAATGAAACAAAGTTTAGGTCTTCTGTACTGTCATAGTCACACCCAGCTCTGCGGTGAGACCAGGAAAGTAGACTGTCAATCCTTATTTGTTTATATGCCCCTTCAGATCATAGATATTAAGACATTATTTTATACATTTATGACCGGAGTACCCATATAGACCATATGGAAGGGTTGATCTTACTGACATATTCCCCTTAACAGGCAACATCACCAGGAACAAATGCTAGAAAATCATCTACATAGAGTTCCAGGGTTTTTACTCCTCATTAGTGCAGAGCAGTGGCTGGCTGATGTTACAAGACTCTTTAACCCCTTCCTGACATCAGACGTACTATCCCGTCGAGGTGGGGTGGGCCCGTATGACCGCCGACGGGATAGTACGTCATCATCGATCAGCGGCGCTCACGGGGGGAGCGCGGCCGATCGCGGCCGGGTGTCAGCTGCATATCGCAGCTGACATCCGGCACTATGTGCCAGGAGCGGTCACGGACCGCCCCCGGCACATTAACCCCCGGCACACCGCGATCAAACATGATCGCAGTGTACCGGCGGTATAGGGAAGCATCGCGCAGGGAGGGGGCTCCCTGCGGGCTTCCCTGAGACCCCCGGAGCAACGCGATGTGATCGCGTTGCTCTGAGGGTCTCCTACCTCCCTCCTCGCCGCAGGTCCCGGATCCAAGATGGCCGCGGCATCCGGGTCCTGCAGGGAGGGAGGTGGCTTACCGAGTGCCTGCTCAGAGCAGACACTTGGTAAGCCTGCAGCCCTGCACAGCAGATCGTCGATCTGGCAGAGTGCTGTGCACACTGCCAGATCAATGATCTGTGATGTCCCCCCCTGGGACAAAGTAAAAAAGTTAAAAAAAAAATTTTCCACATGTGTAAAAAAAAAAAAAAAAATTCCTAAATAAATAATAATAAAAAAATATATATTATTCCCATAAATACATTTCTTTATCTAAATAAAAAAAACAAAACAATAAAAGTACACATATTTAGTATCGCCGCGTCCGTAACGACCCAACCTATAAAACTGCCCCACTAGTTAACCCCTTCAGTAAACACCGTAAGAAAAAAAAAAAAAAAACGAGGCAAAAAACAACCGCTGAAAACGTCATCTTGTCCCGCAAAAAACAAGCCGCCATACAGCATCATCAGCAAAAAAATAAAAAAGTTATAGTCCTGAGAATAAAGCGATACCAAAATAATTATTTTTTCTATATTTTAGTTTTTATCGTATAAAAGCGCCAAAACATAAAAAAATGATATAAATGAGATATCGCTGTAATCGTACTGACCCGACGAATAAAACTGCTTTATCAATTTTACCAAACGCGGAACGGTATAAACGCCTCTCCCAAAAGAAATTCATGAATAGCAGGTTTTTGGTCATTCTGCCTCACAAAAATCGGAATAAAAAGCGATCAAAAATGGTCACGTGTCCAAAAATGTTACCAATAAAAACGTCAACTCGTCCCGCAAAAAACAAGACCTCACATGACTCTGTGGAGCAAAATGTGGAAAAATTATAGGTCTCAAAATGTGGAGACGCAAAAACTTTTTTGCTATAAAAAGCGTCGCTGGTTTCACACTTGCGTTTTTGTCTGCAGCGTTTTTTGCACAAAAAACCTAGTGCCACGTATTTCAGTGCCACGTATTTCAGTGCCACGTATTTCAGTGCCACGTATTTAAGTGCCACGTATCACGTATTTCAGTGCCACGTATTTCAGTGCCACGTATTTCAGTGCCACGTATTTCAGTGCCACGTATTTCAGTGCCACGTATTTCAGTGCCACGTATTTCAGTGCCACGTATTTCAGTGCCACGTATTTCAGTGCCACGTATTTCAGTGCCACGTATTTCAGTGCCACGTATTTCAGTGCCACGTATCACGTATTTCAGTGCCACGTATTTCAGTGCCACGTATTTCAGTGCCACGTATTTCAGTGCCACGTATTTCAGTCACGTTTAGGGTTAGGGGTAGGGTTAGGGTTAGGGCTAGGGTTGGAGGTAAAGTTAGGGTTAGGGTTTGGATTACATTTACGTTTGGATTAGGGTTGGGATTAGAATTATGGGTGTGTCAGGGCTAGGGGTGTGGTTAGGGTTACCGTTGGGATTAGGGTTAGGGGTGTGTTTGGGTTAGGGTTTCAGGTAGAATTGGGGAGTTTCCACTGTCCAGGCACAGGGGCTCTCCAAGCGCGACATGGCGTCCAATCTCAATTCCAGCCAATTCTGCGTTGAAAAAGTAAAACAGTGCTCCTTCCCTTCCGAGCTCTCCCGTGCGCCCAAAAAGGGGTTTACCCCAACATATGTGTTATCAGCGTACTCGGGACAAATTGAACAACAACTTCTGGGGTCCAAGTTCTCTTGTTATCCTTAGGAAAATAAAAATTTGGGGGGCTAAAAATCATTTTTGTGGGAAAAAAAAGATGTTTTATTTTCACGGCTCTGCGTTATAAACTGTAGTGAAACACTTGGGGGTTCAAAGTTCTCACAACACATCTAGATAAGTTCCTTGGGAGGTCTAGTTTCCAATATGGGGTCACTTGTGGGGGGTTTGTACTGTTTGGGTACATCAGGGGCTCTGCAAATGCAACGTGACGCCTGCAGACCAATCCATTTAAGGCTGCATTCCAAATGGCGCTCCTTCCCTTCCGAGCTCTGTCATGCACCCAAACAGTGGTTCCCCCCCACATATGGGGTATCAGCGTACTCAGGACAAATTGGACAACAACTTTTGGGGTCTAATTTATCCTGTTACCCTTGTGAAAATACAAAACTGGGGGCTAAAAAATCATTTTTGAGAAAAAAAATAAAAATTATTTTCACGGCTCTGCGTTATAATCTGTAGTGAAACACTTGGGGGTTCAAAGCTCTCAAAACACATCTAGATAAGATCCTTAGGGGGTCTACTTTCCAAAATGGTGTCACTTGTAGGGAGTTTCAATGTTTAGGCACATCAGGGGCTCTCCAAACGCAACATGGCGTCCCATCTCAATTCCAGTCAATTTTGCATTGAAAAGTCAAATGGCGCTCCTTCCCTTCCAAGCTCTGCCATGCGCCCAAACAATGGTTTACACCCACATATGGGGTATCAGCGTACTCAGGACAAATTGGCCAACATTTTTTGGGGTCCAATTTCTTCTCTTACCCTTGGGAAAATAAAAAATTGGGGGCGAAAAGATCATTTTTGTGAAAAAATATGATTTTTTATTTTTACGGCTCTGCATTATAAACTTCTGTGAAGCACTTGGTGGGTCAAAGTGCTCACCACACATCTAGATAAGTTCCTTAGGGGGTCTACTTTCCAAAATGGTGTCACTTGTAGGGAGTTTCAATGTTTAGGCACATCAGGGGCTCTCCAAACGCAACATGGCGTCCCATCTCAATTCCAGTCAATTTTGCATTGAAAAGTCAAATGGCGCTCCTTCCCTTCCAAGCTCTGCCATGCGCCCAAACAATGGTTTACACCCACATATGGGGTATCATCGTACTCAGGACAAATTGCACAACATTTTTTGGGGTCCAATTTCTTCTCTTACCCTTGGGAAAATAAAAAATTGGGGGCGAAAAGATCATTTTTGTGAAAAAATATGATTTTTTATTTTTACGGCTCTGCATTATAAACTTCTGTGAAGCACTTGGTGGGTCAAAGTGCTCACCACACATCAAGATAAGTTCCTTAGGGGGTCTACTTTCCAAAATGGTGTCACTTGTAGGGAGTTTCAATGTTTAGGCACATCAGGGGCTCTCCAAACGCAACATGGCGTCCCATCTCAATTCCAGTCAATTTTGCATTGAAAAGTCAAATGGCGCTCCTTCCCTTCCAAGCTCTGCCATGCGCCCAAACAATGGTTTACACCCACATATGGGGTATCATCGTACTCAGGACAAATTGCACAACATTTTTTGGGGTCCAATTTCTTCTCTTACCCTTGGGAAAATAAAAAATTGGGGGCGAAAAGATCATTTTTGTGAAAAAATATGATTTTTTATTTTTACGGCTCTGCATTATAAACTTCTGTGAAGCACTTGGTGGGTCAAAGTGCTCACCACACATCTAGATAAGTTCCTTAGGGGGTCTACTTTCCAAAATGGTGTCACTTGTAGGGAGTTTCAATGTTTAGGCACATCAGGGGCTCTCCAGACGCAACATGGCGTCCCATCTCAATTCCAGTCAATTTTGCATTGAAAAGTCAAATGGCGCTCCTTCCCTTCCAAGCTCTGCCATGCGCCCAAACAATGGTTTACACCCACATATGGGGTATCATCGTACTCAGGACAAATTGCACAACATTTTTTGGGGTCCAATTTCTTCTCTTACCCTTGGGAAAATAAAAAATTGGGGGCGAAAAGATCATTTTTGTGAAAAAATATGATTTTTTATTTTTACGGCTCTGCATTATAAACTTCTGTGAAGCACTTGGTGGGTCAAAGTGCTCACCACACATCTAGATAAGTTCCTTAGGGGGTCTACTTTCCAAAATGGTGTCACTTGTAGGGAGTTTCAATGTTTAGGCACATCAGGGGCTCTCCAAACGCAACATGGCGTCCCATCTCAATTCCAGTCAATTTTGCATTGATAAGTCAAATGGCGCTCCTTCCCTTCCAAGCTCTGCCATGCGCCCAAACAATGGTTTACACCCACATATGGGGTATCATCGTACTCAGGACAAATTGCACAACATTTTTTGGGGTCCAATTTCTTCTCTTACCCTTGGGAAAATAAAAAATTGGGGGCGAAAAGATCATTTTTGTGAAAAAATATGATTTTTTATTTTTACGGCTCTGCATTATAAACTTCTGTGAAGCACTTGGTGGGTCAAAGTGCTCACCACACATCAAGATAAGTTCCTTAGGGGGTCTACTTTCCAAAATGGTGTCACTTGTAGGGGGTTTCAGTGTTTAGGCACATCAGGGGCTCTCCAAACGCAACATGGCGTCCCATCTCAATTCCAGTCAATTTTGCATTGAAAAGTCAAATGGCGCTCCTTCCCTTCCAAGCTCTGCCATGCGCCCAAACAATGGTTTACACCCACATATGGGGTATCATCGTACTCAGGACAAATTGCACAACATTTTTTGGGGTCCAATTTCTTCTCTTACCCTTGGGAAAATAAAAAATTGGGGGCGAAAAGATCATTTTTGTGAAAAAATATGATTTTTTATTTTTACGGCTCTGCATTATAAACTTCTGTGAAGCACTTGGTGGGTCAAAGTGCTCACCACACATCAAGATAAGTTCCTTAGGGGGTCTACTTTCCAAAATGGTGTCACTTGTAGGGGGTTTCAGTGTTTAGGCACATCAGGGGCTCTCCAAACGCAACATGGCGTCCCATCTCAATTCCAGTCAATTTTGCATTGAAAAGTCAAATGGCGCTCCTTTCCTTCCGAGCTCTGCCATACGCCCAAACAGTGGTTTACCCCCACATATGGGGTATCAGCGTACTCAGGACAAATTGTACAACAACTTTGGGGGTCCATTTTCTCCTGTTACCCTTGGTAAAATAAAACAAATTGGAGCTGAAATAAATTTTGTGTGAAAAAAAGTTAAATGTTCATTTTTATTTAAACATTCCAAAAATTCCTGTGAAACACCTGAAGGGTTAATAAACTTCTTGAATGTGGTTTTGAGCACCTTGAGGGGTGCAGTTTTTAGAATGGTGTCACACTTGAGTATTTTCTATCATATAGACCCCTCAAAATGACTTCAAATGAGATGTGGTCCCTAAAAAAAAATGGTGTTGTAAAAATGAGAAATTGCTGGTCAACTTTTAACCCTTATAACTCCGTCACAAAAAAAAATTTTGGTTCCAAAATTGTACTGATGTAAAGTAGACATGTGGGAAATGTTACTTATTAAGTATTTTGCGTGACATATGTCTGTGATTTAAGGGCATAAAAATTAAAAGTTGGAAAATTGCAAAATTTTCAAAATTTTCGCCAAATTTCCATTTTTTTCACAAATAAACGCAAGTTATATCGAATAAATTTTACCACTAACATGAAGTACCATATGTCACGAGAAAACAATGTCAGAATCGCCAAGATCCGTCAAAGCGTTCCAGAGTTATAGCCTCATAAAGGGACAGTGGTCAGAATTGTAAAAATTGGCCCGGTCATTAACATGCAAACCACCCTTGGGGGTGAAGGGGTTAAAGGGCTGGGCATTGATTTATAGGGCAGCTACTTCTCCTAGGTGGTATTTTATTAGGGAATATGTATTACCGTAGAGCTCAGCATCCTTCCTTACGGCAATCTTTAGAACGCACAAACTTATGGTGTATTTGTACCAGTAGAATCGGCAATAATCCGCTTGTCTGCCTGCATAAACATGATGGTAATCATTTGGCGGTGATGTTCATCAAGCGCTTGGATCGTTTATGCCAACAAAAGAAATGATTGTTATTGGCAGTGCATCGCCGCCGTGTAAGTAGGTGATATGCTGCTGACATCATGATGCTCCATGGGAACACAATGATCGATTCCCTGTCGTTCGATCCCCATCAATATTAGTCGATGAGGACTTGTGTATAGTTGATCGACACTCATTAATGTTTCATTTAGGGGCTGAAATCAGCATATCTAAGTGCACCATAATTCTCGGCAAAATATGCCGTTTCTAGTGAGAACTGTCTATATTACTTGGGTGCCGGCATTTGTGGAATTGAGAAGTTTGGCCCCTTGCTCGCGACTGCTTGGAAAATACACTACAGAAGCGCAACATGCACATTTATTTCCGGCATAGGTGCCAGCTCTTCAGAACGGCCATCAGTCTCCTTCTGCAGCTTTGTTCAGTTTGTTCTGCAGATTTCCTCTAGAAATTGTGACGGAGCTATGTAATACTATATTGTAATGCATGATCCGAAGCAGAAAATCTGATGCCTTTTGGCCCCGTGGGAAGACCTCCAAGAGCATCATGGAGACCTGCTAACCTTCTGGATAAGTCTTTGGTGGCTGTTTGTCTATTTTGTATGACCGATTTAAAAAAATGTTTAATTCTTAATAAGCTTCAGAAAAAAAGCTACAAGTGTCCTCGCGGCTCTGCCATGTTGTACGTGCAGGCTCCACTGAACAAATTGCTCAATAAGGATGGTGCCAATCACATGTGAAAAATACAGATGACTCCGTAGAGTGACCAAGTGGGGTCCTTTTCATTCTTAGTTTGCACCTTGGTAACGATTCACAGGATGCTGAGAATTTCCAGCAGTGATGGAAATCACACTTTCCTTGGGTCCTATAAGATGTCATGAAGCTCACACTAAGGAAAGCCGACCATTCTAGAAATGAAAATATGTCAGTTTGTTTTTAAAGCAAAAACTCTGCTGCTGATCTTATTTTTCGTCCTTGTACATTTTGGTGTAAAATCCACATTTGATGTACTCCCCCTTGTGGTATATTGGAGAAGTGCAGTCCATTACTTTTCAGAAGGACTATACTTATATGTGTAGGGTAATGTGTGTGTGTATGTGTGTATATATATATATATATATATATATATATATATCTCACTTGTTTTGAACATCTAAAACAATTTTTAGAGGAGTCAGATCAATAAAGAAATGGAATTGTATATTGCATACCGTAAGTAAAAATGGAGCTAGACGGTGCCTGATTATCTATCACAACGGCCAGGCTCATAATAATCCCCTAAAGTGCAATTTGATAAAGAAGTGGTGTATAATGTGAGCTCCGGGCAGCAGCGAGATCATATGACACTTTACTACAGGCTTACTCTTGGGCCAGGGTCACACAAGTTTAATACGGCCGATAGCCCCAGCCCGACCGTGGGTCTAATGACCCTAAATGGCCTTGGCATGGACACCGATATTGAAGCTTTTTATTTTGGTGGTGTTCACAGCATGAATTTCTGTACAAAAACACTGTGGCCAGATTTTATAAAGCCTATAGTAAATGCACATGTTTCACAAGCTCCAAAAAAACAACATGGAGCACAGTAAACTTTTAAGAATCTGAAAAAGGGAGGAGGCGGCCTTGGCATATTAGGAGTTCACATTCCTTACTGTTTCTTAAGTTTTTTTTTTTTTATTTAAATGCAAGAGAGAATGCATATGAAGAGGTCCTAAAGTCCTCCAAAAATTCTAAGTTGGGAGGGGGCGCTGTTCAGTTCGGCGGGGGCGCTGTTCAGTTCGGCGGGGGCGCTGTTCTCGGTTGGGAGGGGGTGCTGTTCAGTTCGGAGGGGGTGCTGTTCAGTTCAGAGGGGGCGCTGTTCTCGGTTGGGAGGGGGTGCTGTTCAGTTCGGAGGGGGTGCTGTTCAGTTCGGAGGGGGTGCTGTTCAGTTCGGAGGGGGTGCTGTTCAGTTCGGAGGGGGTGCTGTTCAGTTCGGAGGGGGTGCTGTTCAGTTCGGAGGGGGTGCTGTTCAGTTCGGAGGGGGTGCTGTTCAGTTCGGAGGGGGTGCTGTTCAGTTCAGAGGGGGCGCTGTTCTCGGTTGGGAGGGGGCGCTTTTCTCGGTTGGGAGGGGACGCTGTTCTCGGTTGGAAGGGGGCGCTGTTCTCGGTTGGGAGGGGGCGCTGTTCTCGGTTGGGAGGGGGCGCTGTTCTCGGTTGGAAGGGGGCGCTGTTCTCGGTTGGGAGGGGGCGCTGTTCTCGGTTGGGAGGGGGCGCTGTTCTCGGTTGGGAGGGGGCGCTGTTCTCGGTTGGAAGGGGGCGCTGTTCTCGGTTGGGAGGGGGCGCTGTTCTTGGTTGGGAGGGGGCGCTGTTCTCGGTTGGGAGGGGGCGCTGTTCTCGGTTGGGAGGGGGCGCTGTTCTCGGTTGGGAGGGGGCGCTGTTCTCGGTTGGGAGGGGGCGCTGTTCTCGGTCGGGAGGGGGCGGTGTTCTCGGTCGGGAGGGGGCGGTGTTCTCGGTCGGGAGGGGGCGGTGTTCTCGGTCGGGAGGGGGCGCTGTTCTCGGTCGGGAGGGGGCGCTGTTCTCGGTCGGGAGGGGGCGCTGTTCTCGGTCGGGAGGGGGCGCTGTTCTCGGTCGGGAGGGGGCGCTGTTCTCGGTCGGGAGGGGGCGCTGTTCTCGGTCGGGAGGGGGCGCTGTTCTCGGTCGGGAGGGGGCGCTGTTCTCGGTCGGGAGGGGGCGCTGTTCTCGGTCGGGAGGGGGCGCTGTTCTCGGTCGGGAGGGGGCGCTGTTCTCGGTCGGGAGGGGGCGCTGTTCTCGGTCGGGAGGGGGCGCTGTTCTCGGTCGGGAGGGGGCGCTGTTCTCGGTCGGGAGGGGGCGCTGTTCTCGGTCGGGAGGGGGCGCTGTTCTCGGTCGGGAGGGGGCGCTGTTCTCGGTCGGGAGGGGGCGCTGTTCTCGGTCGGGAGGGGGCGCTGTTCTCGGTCGGGAGGGGGCGCTGTTCTCGGTCGGGAGGGGGCGCTGTTCTCGGTCGGGAGGGGGCGCTGTTCTCGGTCGGGAGGGGGCGCTGTTCTCGGTCGGGAGGGGGCGCTGTTCTCGGTCGGGAGGGGGCGCTGTTCTCGGTCGGGAGGGGGCGCTGTTCTCGGTCGGGAGGGGGCGCTGTTCTCGGTCGGGAGGGGGCGCTGTTCTCGGTCGGGAGGGGGCGCTGTTCTCGGTCGGGAGGGGGCGCTGTTCTCGGTTGGGTAGGGGGCGCTGTTCTCGGTTGGGTAGGGGTAAGGGCGCTGTTCTCGGTCGGGTAGGGGTAAGGGCGCTGTTCTCGGTCGGGAGGGGGCGCTGTTCTCGGTCGGGAGGGGGCGCTGTTCTCGGTTGGGAGGGGGCGCTGTTCTCGGTCGGGAGGGGGCGCTGTTCTCGGTCGGGAGGGGGCGCTGTTCTCGGTCGGGAGGGGGCGCTGTTCTCGGTTGGGTAGGGGGCGCTGTTCTCGGTTGGGTAGGGGTAAGGGCGCTGTTCTCGGTCGGGTAGGGGTAAGGGCGCTGTTCTCGGTCGGGAGGGGGCGCTGTTCTCGGTCGGGAGGGGGCGCTGTTCTCGGTTGGGAGGGGGCGCTGTTCTCGGTCGGGAGGGGGCGCTGTTCTCGGTCGGGAGGGGGCGCTGTTCTCGGTCGGGAGGGGGCGCTGTTCTCGGTTGGGTAGGGGGCGCTGTTCTCAGTTGGGTAGGGGTAAGGGCGCTGTTCTCAGTTAGGAGCAGGAGGCTCCAGGATACATCAGCAATTGGAGAACACAAGGAGTTAATACTCATAATGACATTTTATTAAGTGCTATAAATTACCAAGTGATGTACATAAAAACCCTTAAAAGCAGAGAAAAAGCAGTACAAAAAGGTGGACCATGTCAATTAGCACAGACAAATTAATATACATATGTTTAAAAGAGCCAAGTGGTCAGTATAGGCAATGTTTTATGACACAATTGTTAATCAGAATGTGCTCCATACATATAATATACAAATATGACATAGCCATGCCTTTAGCAGACATGTGCAACCTATTTCTTTTACTCACTAATATAGCGCCATTAATACCGCAGCACTTTACAGACTTTATCATCACTGTCCCCATTGGAGCTCTCAATCTAGATTCCCCATCAGTAGGTCTTTGGAGTGGACACCGGATACCCCGGAGGAAACACAGACAAACCATGCGAGAACATACAACCTCCTCGCAGATGTTGTCCTTGGTGGGATTTGAGCCCAGGACCCCAGTGCTGCAGGACTAGTGCTAACCACTGAGCCACCGTGCTGCCCTCATGACATCATAGTCATAATGACCATAAGTGCTGCCATATAAGAAATGGTTAACATGTCACAGTTTCATACCCATAGCAAGAGTAAATGTGTGTCCGTGTCAGGGTCCACCCTAGGAGAAGTCCCCAATGTGCCTGTCACAATGTTTAGGTATCTTGCTTCATGAGAGGGAGATCTGGACTCTGACAAACAATATCTGGGGAGATAAGGACCTGGCATGTCTGTCAGTGTCTCTCTGTGTATGGAGGAGTCGGGAGAGATGGTGGCGGGCCAGGGCCTAGCTCTTGGATTCAGCACCTCCAGATCTACTTTACTCCAGAAACAGACTGGTTTCACGTGAATACTCGGATTTATCACAAACAACCCAAGTCCACAAGCCGTGCGGCAGCCATGTATTTGTGAGGGCTCCTGGCGCTGGCCTCTGCCACTGATGACTTCTGGGGGGGTCGGCACAGAGTTTCGGCTCAGGTACAGTTGCTCTGCTTTGTTAGGCTAATTATATCCACTAAGCTTAGACAATGGTCCGGATTATCAGCGAGGAGGGGGCCCCTGTGAGTTCAGGAGCCAGCAGGGGGGTGGGCTTTGTCATCCTATGCTTTCAGTAGCTTCTTTAGGGTAAACAATGATGGTTAACTTTTTGGCAGTGACAGATGTCATAGGGTCACAAATTGAGCGACATTGCAATGTACTAAAGTAGTTTCTGTGCTCTTAAAATGCATTGTTCACATGGGAAATTCCCAAGTGCTTCTCCTGTGCTCCCCCATGTGCAGTAGGTAATGGAATGCTCCATTGTCAAGGTAGGACCCAAGCTGCTCGGTGTGGCCCCAGGGGAGCTCCATACCAGGAGAGCGCCACACCGGCTGCTGCTCACTGCCGGCACCATGGGTACGTGCTGGAGCCATCATCCACCGTCTGAGGCTGACGGGCCTGAACATGGGGGCCAGTGACTGGTACAGTAAGTAGTGGGGCGTTATTGTGTGCGACCTCCGTGTGTGTATTGCTATTTTCTGCTTTTACCTTCTTGTTTTATGTTCTGTCCGGCTTTATTGCACTACCTTGTGGTTATGTTCCTGCTACCAGTGTATTTGTGGTTAGTACAACTTGTAGCCAAGATTAGGATGCAGTGCTTTGGGATAATAATGGGACCCATCTACAAAGAAACCCCTTAGAAGTAGTTTTTTATGGGTCTCCTAAAGCTCCCCCATACATAATAGATAGAAAGTTCATGAAGTGAACGATTCCAACATCGATTGTTCCGTAGAAAGGTTTTTGTTCGTGGACGGTCCAGCATCGATGGTTCTGGTTTTTCTTCATGGACGGTCCAGCATCGATGGTTCTGATTTTTCTTCGTGGACGGTCCAGCATCGATGGTTCTGGTTTTTCTTCATGGACGGTCCAGCATCGATGGTTCTGGTTTTTGTTCGTGGACGGTCCAGCATCGATGGTTCTGATTTTTCTTCGTGGACGGTCCAGCATCGATGGTTCTGGTTTTTCTTCATGGACGGTCCAGCATCGATGGTTCTGGTTTTTGTTCGTGGACGGTCCAGCATCGATGGTTCTGGTTTTTGTTCGTGGACGGTCCAGCATCGATGGTTCTGGTTTTTGTTCGTGGACGGTCCAGCATCGATGGTTCTGGTTTTTCTTCGTGGACGGTCCAGCATCGATGGTTCTGGTTTTTCTTCATGGACGGTCCAGCATCGATGGTTCTGGTTTTTGTTCGTGGACGGTCCAGCATCGATGGTTCTGGTTTTTCTTCGTGGACGGTCCAGCATCGATGGTTCTGGTTTTTGTTCGTGGACGGTCCAACATCGATTGACTTTCTGAACGACGAACATTCACAGTAGTCTGAAATATTGATTGGGCATGTTGGACATTTTTATTTTATTTTATTTTTGTATGAATTAAAATATCAAATACTAAAAAAAATAGGCCAATGTGTCATATACTGGACCTAGGGTAGAGTATGAACATATCATTTTTCTTAATTATTTCCTCAGATTATCTTAACAATTTTTTTTTTTTTTGGTACACCTCGAGAATGTAAGGTCCATTGTCCAATATCCTCAGAAATGCGGATGGTGAAGACGTGTGACCGGACACGATGACGTATTTGCCTTTAGTATTACTGCAGGAACCTGGTGATGTCCATCAGGACCAGCTCTTGACATCTGGGTTGCAGATAACATTGTCACTGGCATCTTTGTTTTCTACCCCTGCCAAGATTGGTTATGGATGTGACTCTCGTTTTTAGGTTGGGTTCGTATTGCACTACTTGTCACAATACTGGGGAAGCACAAACTAACCATGTAATTCACAAGTACTGGACGCCGGTATGAATAGGGTTTTCATTTTTTCACTCCACATAACGCCGGGATGACTGCAGAGTGTAAACGCGGCTCTATGGCTGACGGTACATTCCAGTACAGACATGCGCCCTATTCACTTGCCATAAAATTAGAGTAACCATCGTCTTAATTTTTATTTCATAAGACAAGCAGATTTCTCTTATAAGATATTTTACAAACTTTTTTCATGTGTGCTATTGATTTATGAAATGAAAATTGTAAAGATGGTTACTCTAAGTTTATGGCAAGTCAGTAGCGCACATCTCTGTATTGCAATTGCTGCAGGTTACAGGTCCCAGTATAAAGCAGCTGTGTGAAAGAAACTGGAATAGGAGGAACATTTATTTTTCTTTTTACTTTGCAAGTCTGAAAACCAAACTTATCACAATTGAACTAAACAATTAATCTTCCACTCCTGGCATTGTGCATAATGGCATGATATGACAATATTTGATAGTACCATTTTAGATTAAGCATGTTTTTTTTTTTTTTTTTTTTTGCAATTACAGTATTTTGGAGCAGAGATAATTATAACAGAAGATGATTCTCACCCCGGATCTCCCTGATTGCTTCTTTCTCGCTGGCCATAGCACAGCAGCTAGTTGTCAGTTGTTGTATGTATGTAGAATGTTGTATGTAGAATGTTGTATGGATGTATATATGTATGAATGTAGTATGTATGTGGGTTTTGTTTTGTTTTTTACATTCAACACATTAGCCGGACTACTACTGTCCCATCATTGGCTAATGTGTCAATCACTGTCATTGTACCAGGCATAGCCCCATGGGACTTGTAGTCCCATTGGACGATGCCTGCTCACACACACACACACACACACAAAGACCCCGAGAGGCCCGCACAGACCCCCCCGAGAGGCCCGCACAGACCCCGCCCGAGAGGCCCACCTGAAGTAAAGGTACCTTCACACGAAACGACTTTGTAACGATATCGCTAGCGATCCGTGACGTTGCAGCGTCCTCGCTAGCGATATCGTTGTGTTTGACACGCAGCAGCGATCAGGATCCTGCTGTGATGTCGCTGGTCGCTGAATAAAGTCCAGAACTTTATTTGGTCGTCCGATCGCCGTGTATCGTTGTGTTTGACAGCAAAAGCAACGATACCAGCGATGTTTTACACTGGTAACCAGGGTAAACATCGGGTTACCAAGCGCAGGGCCGCGCTTAGTAACCCGATGTTTACCCTGGTTACCAGCGTAAAAGTAAAAAAAACAAACAGTACATACTCACCTGCGCGTCCCCCAGCGTCTGCTTCCTGACATTACTGAGCGCCGGCCCTAAAGTGAAAGTGAAAGCACAGCGGTGACGTCACCGCTGTGCTGTTAGGGCCGGAGCTCAGTCAGTATCAGGAAGCAGACGCTGGGGGACGCGCAGGTGAGTATGTACTGTTTGTTACTTTTACTTTTACGCTGGTAACCAGGGTAAACATCGGGTTACTAAGCGCGGCCCTGCGCTTAGTAACCCGATGTTTACCCTGGTTACCCGGGGACCTCGGCATCGTTGGTCGCTGGAGAGCTGTCTGTGTGACAGCTCTCCAGCGACCAAACAGCGACGCTGCAGCGATCGTTGACGCTATCGCTGCAGGGTCGCTTCGTGTGAAGGTACCTTAAGGCTGCTAGAGGAGTTTTCAATTTGGCACTTTTTTTTTTTTTTTTTTTTTTTTTTTTTAACTTTTGAAAGGATTTGAGACTTTTGGTGCTGGAAAGTCCCTACAGTAGTTTACAAAAAAAAAGTAAATGTATAAGGGATTTATGAGCCTTTTATTTGCACTGGACTCCTTGAATTACACAGCAGGAATTCTTCTTTTACATAGCTGGACTGGTAAAGGCCCCGTCTCACATAGCGAGATCGCTAGCGAGATCGCTGCTGAGTCACAAGTTTTGTGACGCAACAGCGACCTCCATAGCGATCTCGCTATGTGTGACACGTACCAGCGATCAGGCCCCTGCTGCGAGATCGCTGGTCGTGTCGGAATGGCCTGGACCTTTTTTTGGTCGTTAAGGCCCCGCTGACATCGCTGAATCGGTGTGTGTGACACCGATCCAGCGATGTCTTCACTGGTAACCAGGGTAAACATCGGGTTACTAAGCTCAGGGCCGCGCTTAGTAACCCGATGTTTACCCTGGTTACCAAAAAAAACAAACAGTACATACTCGCCTTTCGGTGTCCAGGTCCCTTGCCGTCTGCTTCCTACTCTGACTGAGCCGCCGTAAAGTGAGAAGTGAGAGCACAGCGGTGACGTCACTGCTGCTCTCACTTCTCACTGTACGGCCGGATCTCAGTCAGAGCAGGAAGCAGACGGCAAGGGACCTGGACACCGAAAGGCGAGTATGTACTGTTTGTTTTTTTTGGTAACCAGGGTAAACATCGGGTTACTAAGCGCGGCCCTGCGCTTAGTAACCCGATGTTTACCCTGGTTACCCGGGTGCTGCAGGGGGACTTCGGCATCGTTGAAGACAGTTTCAACGATGCCGAAGTCGTTCCCCTGATCGTTGGTCGCTGGAGAGAGCTGTCTGTGTGACAGCTCCCCAGCGACCACACAGCGACTTACCAACGATCACGGCCAGGTCGTATCGCTGGTCGTGATCGTTGGTAAATCGCTTAGTGAGACGGGGCCTTAAGAATACACTAGTTTAAAGCTGTATTTACACTGCGAGATAATCGTGAACAAGTGGTATTAAAAATAATTGTTTCATGATTAGTAGTGATGAGCGAATATACTCGTTACTCGAGATTTCCTGAGCATGCTCGGGTGTCCTCCGAGTATTTTTTAGTGCTCGGAGATTTAGTTTTCATTGCCGCAGCTGAATGATTTACAGCTAATAGCCAGCCTGAGTACATGTGGGGGTTGCCTGGTTGCTAGGGAATCCCCACATGTACTTATGTTGGCTAACAGATGTAAATCATTCAGCTGCAGCAATAAAAACTAAATCTCCGAGCACTAAAAAATACTTGGAGGTCACCTGAGCGTGCTCGAGAAATCTCGAGTAACGAGTATATTCGCTCATCGCTAATGATTACCTTACCATGTAAACAGGTAGTACAAAAAAAAAATCATTGTTCTCATCGGTACACTGCTTTGTGTCAGGAGGGCTTGTGCTGCCGAGCCTATGCACACTTAGCGAGCAAATGAACAGCACTGTGTGGGCACCATCTACTTTGGGCTGCCTGTGTAAACAGACATTTAAATGACCATTGGTTGGTCCATGTGCCCTGACCTTAAACAAGTGGTCCGCTACTTGGACAACCCCTTCTCATACCCCACTCTTGGCCCCAATAAAATAAAGCTTTTACTCCTGTCCCTTGCCAGTGCCATTCCCTCGGTGTCGGCACTTTCTCTCCCCGGTTCTCCTGTGCTGTTGTTGCGACATTTTGTTACTGTTTCTGCCTTGTATCGAATTGAACATGAAGAGGAAGTTAGACATCAGCTGCGGGTCGGACTTCCTCTTCATGTTCAATTTGTCCGATGGCGGAGACAGTACAGTAACGCCAGCACTGATTGGGTGCCAGGGTCATGTGTCACAACAACCACACAGGGGAGCCCCGTGGACAGAGAGTGCTGACACCGTGGGGACGGTACGGTAGGCGAGTATAGGCTTTTTTATTTTATCGGGTCCAAGTGCAAGGTAGGAGAAGAGTTTTTTTTTCTAGTAGTGGACAACCCCTTTAAGGCCTCCTTCATACCTTTGTGTTTCCAGTACGTGTGATATCCGCTTTTTTCACTGATGCCTCACGTACCATTATAACCTATGGTGCTTTCCCAACAACCTTGTGTCTGTGCAAAACAAACAAAGACATGTCCATTTTTTTCCGGCAGAGCGGATGACAAGAGCCAGTACAAGTTTATGGGTCTGTGAAAAACACGTACACCTCACGGATGGCTTCTGTGTATAGTCTGTGTGCTCTTCGTGTCTACCATTGCAAAGTATAGGAGACGCTTTGTAATTATTTCCTTTCTCTATACTGAAAAAACACTGAGGACCACAGTGATGGTAAAAACGGACACACTGATAACACCGATACCGGTTTTCACTTAGGCCCCTTTCACACATCAGTTTTGAGCCGTCAGGCACAATCCGGCTAATTTTGAAAAAAAAAAACGGATCCGTTGCAAATTGTGAAAAACTGATGTGACGGATTGGATCTGACTTTTTTTAACCTGGGGATAGAGTATGGACTTCCTGTACCGGGGAAAAGGAGAGAGCGAGAGACTGACTCCATAATGGAAAATGCATGATTTCTTTAAAAAGAAACGGAATCAGTCGCCGGAATCCATCATTTCACCTCACGTTTCAACTGTTTTTCACCGAATCCGTCACTGTGCATTTTTTCGCTGCAAAAGAAAAAAATGTTCCTCTGTACTTTTTCTCCTGCCACTGGAAAACTAATTTTTGACGAATCCGGCAAAAACTGGATGAAACGTGAGGCCATCCGTCGCAATCTGACGCTAATATAAGTTATAAGAAAAGAAAACTGATCTGGCGCCAACTTTTGCCGGATCCGTTTTTTTTCACAATTCACCGGATTGTGCCGGACGGCAATAACTGATGTGTGAAAGTAGCCTTACGTGTTTCATACGGATGTGTGAAGGAGGCCTGCCACCCCAAACTTGGTCTCTGTACCTTGGGTATAAATGTTTAAAGGGAAGTTTTCATCAAAAATAACCTATTGTTTAAATTAGGTTTTTGTGTTATATGTATTTCTGGATGAAAAAATTGTCAATATTTTTTTTTCATATCGCAATTGATTACATTTTATTAAAAAATAGTAATCTTACAATTATCATATTGGCCACTACGAGAATGTTATCCTCCTACGTCCTGTCCTCCCAGGAAGAGTTTACAGCAGTTTTCCTTATCCTCAGAGGCATGATTACAATGACACTTCTGATTTCACCTATTGTGATTGGTGGATATGTGTTATCAGTCACAGCTGACCCCGTCCCCCTCCCGTCACAATAACTTTTGCACACATTCATTAAATGGTTGAATACAAAAAAGTCAGTTTGTTCATTGCTTCTATTATAAATGTCGATTTCCTGAAACAACAAGAAGCATAAGTCTAAAATAGCCCCAGTGTGAAAATTGCAGGATTTCTATTTTTTTTTTTTTTTTTTTAAATACTGGAAATCATTGCTAAAAATCAAAATAAACCCCTCCGCCCCCCAAAAAAATTTAATACAAAAACGTCATTTGAAAAATAACTTTCTGATGATACCTTCCCTTTAATTGAGATTTAATAAACCTTTAGAAGTCCCATTGGTGCACGTCTGAGGTTGCACTTTTTATGTTTTTTCTTGCTGTCCTGTATGAATGGTGCAGAGGTCATCTGCTTATTTCTATTGTAAAGGTCATATCGGCAGTGATGGGTAAATCAGCGGAAGACTCAACTATTCGATAGTGCACAGATTATCACTCTCTGACCTATTTTATACCTTTTTAAAAATGGTTAAAAAAAACCTACTAGAGCACGCTTTAGAATCTGCTGGTTTTATTAGTCACTAAAAAAGTAAAATGGTGTTCATGTTCCGCATGTAAGGAAGGAAGACAATCCAACCTCGTAATCTGAAAGGGTCCAGCTAGATGCCAAAAGTGTCTTTTTGCCAATGGGGTAGAAGTACAGTGGGGCAAAAAAGTATTTAGTCAGTCAGCAATAGTGCAAGTTCCACCACTTAAAAAGATGAGAGGCGTCTGTAATTTACATCACAGGTAGACCTCAACTATGGGAGACAAACTGAGAAAAAAAAAAATCCAGAAAATCACATTGTCTGTTTTTTTAACATTTTATTTGCATATTATGGTGGAAAATAAGTATTTGGTCAGAAACAAAATTTAATCTCAATACTTTGTAATATATCCTTTGTTGGCAATGACAGAGGTCAAACGTTTTCTGTAAGTCTTCACAAGGTTGCCACACACTGTTGTTGGTATGTTGGCCCATTCCTCCATGCAGATCTCCTCTAGAGCAGTGATGTTTTTGGCTTTTCGCTTGGCAACACGGACTTTCAACTCCCTCCAAAGGTTTTCTATAGGGTTGAGATCTGGAGACTGGCTAGGCCACTCCAGGACCTTGAAATGCTTCTTACGAAGCCACTCCTTCGTTGCCCTGGCAGTGTGCTTTGGATCATTGTCATGTTGAAAGACCCAGCCACATTTCATCTTCAATGCCCTTGCTGATGGAAGGAGGTTTGCACTCAAAATCTCACGATACATGGCCCCATTCATTCTTTCATGTACCCGGATCAGTCGTCCTGGCCCCTTTGCAGAGAAACAGCCCCAAAGCATGATGTTTCCACCACCATGCTTTACAGTAGGTATGGTGTTTGATGGATGCAACTCAGTATTCTTTTTCCTCCAAACACGACAAGTTGTGTTTCTACCAAACAGTTCCAGTTTGGTTTCATCAGACCATAGGACATTCTCCCAAAATTCCTCTGGATCATCCAAATGCTCTCTAGCAAACTTCAGACGGGCCCGGACATGTACTGGCTTAAGCAGTGGGACACGTCTGGCACTGCAGGATCTGAGTCCATGGTGGCGTAGTGTGTTACTTATGGTAGGCCTTGTTACATTGGTCCCAGCTCTCTGCAGTTCATTCACTAGGTCCCCCCGCGTGGTTCTGGGATTTTTGCTCACCGTTCTTGTGATCATTCTGACCCCACGGGGTGGGATTTTGCGTGGAGCCCCAGATCGAGGGAGATTATCAGTGGTCTTGAATGTCTTCCATTTTCTAATTATTGCTCCCACTGTTGATTTCTTCACTCCAAGCTGGTTGGCTATTGCAGATTCAGTCTTCCCAGCCTGGTGCAGGGCTACAATTTTGTTTCTGGTGTCCTTTGACAGCTCTTTGGTCTTCACCATAGTGGAGTTTGGAGTCAGACTGTTTGAGGGTGTGCACAGGTGTCTTTTTATACTGATAACAAGTTTAAACAGGTGCCATTACTACAGGTAATGAGTGGAGGAAAGAGGAGACTCTTAAAGAAGAAGTTACAGGTCTGTGAGAGCCAGAAATCTTGATTGTTTGTTTCTGACCAAATACTTATTTTCCACCATAATATGCAAATAAAATGTTAAAAAAACAGACAATGTGATTTTCTGGATTTTTTTTCTCAGTTTGTCTCCCATAGTTGAGGTCTACCTATGATGTAAATTACAGATGCCTCTCATCTTTTTAAGTGGTGGAACTTGCACTATTGCTGACTGACTAAATACTTTTTTGCCCCACTGTATATCACACTCTATGGGAGATTATCAGCAACCATATATCATATGACACAATGTACCATAGGACACATGACGTGCCAGGATGCTCTGCCAGCAAGCCTGGATTCCACTGCCAACAAAGAAAAGTTCAGCAACATGCACAGTTAGAAAAACGAAAAAACTAAGAATTACTGCAAAAATCCTATTATACAAGAGGCTGTTTTTGACGTAGCTATCATAAAAAACCTCATTAAAGACAGATGAAAAGTTAAACCTTTATTATTAAATCCTAAAAAGGGGACACACAACATGTAATAACACACACCATACAAAAAGTGCATACTAGGTCCACCCTAACAATAGGCCCTAAACCTATCACCTACCTACCAGCGGAGGTTGGCACCCTATAAGAAAATACGAGAATGGCGCCCCCGCTCACCGATGGCTGATCCTAGTGTCCTGTGTGTCCACAAAAGTGACCAATACATAACTGACATGTCAAAAGGGGACCACACAGTCACACTAATTGCTGTAGGGACAGCGAAAAACAGGCAGGAAGGTGTATACAAGGTCAGAGATAGTGGCCCGTTATGCACAGTGATGAAAAAGATTATTCAATGCTAATTGCATAACCCCACTGTACTATACCAACACTGTGCCCTGCCTACACAGCGGAGGTTGGCACTCTACTGGTCAGCAGATATGGCGCCCCCGCTCCATGACAGCTTTCCCTAGGAAGCCCTAATAGACCAATACCCCAGTGATTGCAAAAGATACACGATATACATTATCTGGAGACAGAGGGTTTGTGGGTGCCAATACAATTTATATGATCAAATCCCAATCCACAAATGTAATATCGGACAATTCTATACTAATTAGAGATCTATCAGCCAAAGGCTCAATCCTCAAATAGGATATTAGTGACCAGAACAATGTCCATAGATATGAACCTCCCTTAAGTACATCAGTAAGATCTAGAATAACGCATAATGGCAGAGGAATAGTCAGAGGGGAGAGTACTTATCAATTAGATGTCATGTGACCTCTACGCGTTTCACCACACGGCTCATCAGGAGGTTAGATCGACGGATGAGTATGGTACATATTGAAAATTTCAGCACATCCATTGAAAACCAGTTGAATCTGAGAGCTAGAATGATTGATTTTGATTAAAAGTTGCTTCTGTACCGTCATCAATGTGGTGACAAAGCAGGACTTAAGTCCGTTGTCCACCAAATACCCGTGACCAAAAAGTTGCCATGGGAATTCTGATGGCACTTTATAGGCATGCAACTGAAAATTATGCATGTTTGTCATTTTTTGTAGTGAGAAATCTAGGTCTGAAATTCCAAAGAGCCACATATATTGACAGTCTTGTAAGACTATTCATTAACTTTAGTTTACCTGCACATATGATACATTTAAGGCAAAGAATTCAATGGCATCAACATGCTGCCCTTGAAAAATCCTTGTTGGGAGCCATAGTGAGATATATCAAAGCAGAGCTGTGATATCTTTGGTAGTCCCGCAGAAAATGAATAGAGCGATACTGCACACGTCTCCAGTCATATAGGTGACAAGCGACCTCTGGGAAAGCCAGGCAAGTGCCAGGGTCCACAAGCATGGATGTCCCTCTCTGCCCAGGCTTTAGTTGCTTGTAATCTATGGAAGCAGTCTGAGGATCTGGCTCACTCAATCGCAACAGTTTAACCTGTTAGACCACCACGTTTCAGTGGTTAAACATGGAGGTTGATGTCCCTTCTGATGCCCATCTACTCCTCCTACAACATGATTGTGGAATGGCATTGTCATGGCAGCTGGTAGACTGAACCTCTTGGCTAGGTTCATAGGAGATCGGCAAGTTGACAGTACACTTCTCCACTAGAGTAGTGCAGTGTGCTCTATTAGTGATCTGTAATTTAAGACTTCTGGTGAACCAATAAAAAATATATAAATGTTTATAATCCCCACCCCCGTTTTCTGTTTCCAGCACATACCGTATATTAAATGGTAAAAATCCCAAACATACAGTGGGGCAAAAAAGTATTTAGTCAGTCAGCAATAGTGCAAGTTCCACCACTTAAAAAGATGAGAGGCGTCTGTAATTTACATCATAGGTAGACCTCAACTATGGGAGACAAACTGAGAAAAAAAAATACAGAAAATCACATTGTCTGTTTTTTTATCATTTTATTTGCATATTCTGGTGGAAAATAAGTATTTGGTCAGAAACAAAATTTCATCTCAATACTTTGTAATATATCCTTTGTTGGCAATGACAGAGGTCAAACGTTTTCTGTAAGTCTTCACAAGGTTGCCACACACTGTTGTTGGTATTTTGGCCCATTCCTCCATGCAGATCTCCTCTAGAGCAGTGATGTTTTTGGCTTTTCGCTTGGCAACACGGACTTTCAACTCCCTCCAAAGGTTTTCTATAGGGTTGAGATCTGGAGACTGGCTAGGCCACTCCAGGACCTTGAAATGCTTCTTACGAAGCCACTCCTTCGTTGCCCTGGCGGTGTGCTTTGGATCATTGTCATGTTGAAAGACCCAGCCACGTTTCATCTTCAATGCCCTTGCTGATGGAAGGAGGTTTGCACTCATAATCTCACGATACATGGCCCCATTCATTCTTTCATGTACCCGGATCAGTCGTCCTGGCCCCTTTGCAGAGAAACAGCCCCAAAGCATGATGTTTCCACCACCATGCTTTACAGTAGGTATGGTGTTTGATGGATGCAACTCAGTATTCTTTTTCCTCCAAACACGACAAGTTGTGTTTCTACCAAACAGTTCCAGTTTGGTTTCATCAGACCATAGGACATTCTCCCAAAACTCCTCTGGATCATCCAAATGCTCTCTAGCAAACTTCAGACGGGCCCGGACATGTACTGGCTTAAGCAGTGGGACACGTCTGGCACTGCAGGATCTGAGTCCATGGTGGCGTAGTGTGTTACTTATGGTAGGCCTTGTTACATTGGTCCCAGCTCTCTGCAGTTCATTCACTAGGTCCCCCCGCGTGGTTCTGGGATTTTTGCTCACCGTTCTTGTGATCATTCTGACCCCACGGGGTGGGCTTTTGCGTGGAGCCCCAGATCGAAGGAGATTATCAGTGGTCTTGAATGTCTTCCATTTTCTAATTATTGCTCCCACTGTTGATTTCTTCACTCCAAGCTGGTTGGCTATTGCAGATTCAGTCTTCCCAGCCTGGTGCAGGGCTACAATTTTGTTTCTGGTGTCCTTTGACAGCTCTTTGGCCTTCACCATAGTGGAGTTTGGAGTCAGACTGTTTGAGGGTGTGCACAGGTGTCTTTTTATACTGATAACAAGTTTAAACAGGTGCCATTACTACTGGTAATGAGTGGAGGAAAGAGGAGACTCTTAAAGAAGAAGTTACAGGTCTGTGAGAGCCAGAAATCTTGATTGTTTGTTTCTGACCAAATACTTATTTTCCACCAGAATATGCAAATAAAATGATAAAAAAACAGACAATGTGATTTTCTGGATTTTTTTTTTCTCAGTTTGTCTCCCATAGTTGAGGTCTACCTATGATGTAAATTACAGACGCCTCTCATCTTTTTAAGTGGTGGAACTTGCACTATTGCTGACTGACTAAATACTTTTTTGCCCCACTGTATCTGGTAACACCACGTGCGTAACTAACTGTTCAGCTTTGAAAATATCATATTTATCCCATTCGGTGACCGTCCAAATGATAAAATAAAATTGGCTAAAAAGAAATCAGAAAGTTATGTTTCCCAAAAAATCCAAGCCCTGATAATCCTCTGTAGACTGAAAAGTTTAAGTTATAGCTCTTGGAAGGTGAGGAGGAAAAATTGAAAATGAAGGGGCCCGGCGGGCCTCCCACAAAAACTTGGAGCCGGTCCTTATGCCTTGTGTTTAGACTGTCAGGATATACTGGAAATTACAGTTTTGCTTTGGCTGATGAGCCACAGGTTGGAGATTATGGACTAATGCAATAATTGAAACAGCTTCTAAGCCATCTGCTGGTGTTTAGGTCTCATTTTGAATAGCTCTCGGTGTTTTCCTTGGCAGGATTCAAGAGCCTCCTAGTTTTTCTCATTTTCAGAGGAACTGTTCTCTATTTTGCTTTCCTCAGTCTTTGGATGTACAGTTCTCAGTTTCTTCTCTTTCCACTTGGCTGCCATTGTGTAACTGACATTATAATTCATCTAAACAAGGCATGAAAGGGCCGGACTAACACTTTGTCCCCGGGAGAATTTACCCAAGATAAGGTCCATGTGAAGCACATCATCTGACCAGGTACAATAACATTCTTGGAATAGTTTCTTCAGTGGAGTAGATTCTTGAGACATGTTGTGTTCGCTGCTATAAATTCTTGAAAAATATTTGTTACGGCAGATTTGCTTTAGTGCATTTTACATACATATCTGTTATACATTTACTGAAGTCATGTCGGCCTTGGTTAGTATGTCAATAAATGGTCCTCTGATATATGGACGCTCGAGGTTCAGCCTGAGTGCACGCTCTGTTTAACCATCAAGTTACTTCTATATCTAGGTTGGAGTGATTTCTGGCAAATTCCATGAATAGGTCATGCTTTGGAAATGTGCATGTATGTCTGTATAACGTCCCACTGCTGCCCATGTATGTCATTCCCAAAAGAATTGTTTTCAGATCTCCAAGACCGGATTATCTCAAGGCACAGATCAGGGGACAACATGTGAATTGGTATTGGAGATCTTTAAGAATACAGTGGCATCCTTCACTCTTAAAAGGTTGGCTACTTTATGGAAAAGAAATTAGAATATGCATTAAATTGTGGGGTTATGCTGGTGAAACTATGCATACTGGACTTGTATATCGCACCCCCACTATGACGTAGCGATCGTTGTCCATTTACAGTAGTAAACCTGATGGCAGTCACATTATTGCATTATACCGTTTGACTGCCACTATTGTTTTCCACTTCTGCATAGATGCCAGTCTCGTCCATCACTGGCACAGATAATGGAGATTCTGCTGCCTATACCTGGCAGAGAGAGAGAGAACTGATCGTTCACTCCACCTAAGTGGATGTATTACTGTGCGCTCTGACCTCCTATTCCTGCACTGTACAGGCAGACAGTGGTGCTCCTTGGCCTCCATCCTTTATATTGGCAGTATTAGCCTCCCTGATTGGCTGCACTACTCCTGGTGATGTTACGGTTTTAGGGCATTATGGAAAACTCCGCGTGACCACAGCTGATGTCACCAGTCTTCAGCAGTGTGTGAAATTTGTAGGGACATGAATCTCGGGAAATTCACCATGAAGTTGATCCGCCCAGCTGCATGGATGGCCTGGCAAACCCGGGGGGCTCTGTTTCATAGCTATAAATGTGCAATGTCAATTTTTACCACCAAACTAGGTGGAATTGTGCCTTATGAGGAGCCTTTGGGCTGTAAAGTGCCTATACATACTGTTCTTGCACCGGGGCTCTCCCTTGACCGTGCAGTTAAAGGGTCTCCTATGTGAGGCATCCTACTTATGGGGTCAATATACCAAATGTAGCACTGCATTAATAATTGTTCTGTGTGCATGGAAGTCCAGGCAGTCTGTCCAAACAGGCTATTAAATGATGCTTTCATGTAGTCGATGGGCATTTAATGCTGCAGGTCAGCTCGTCTAAGGCTACGAGCACACAACCTCTTTCTCAGGCTTTTAAAAATATCAATTTTTCAAGCGGTAGACTCTTCAGGAAATTTTCTTTTTCTCTGGTGTTTTCCAAACCTGAATTGTCACTTTTTTAATGTTTAATAGTGATGAGCGAATGTGCTTGGATAAGGCGTTTTCCAACCATGCACGGGTGCTAACCGAGTGTCTTCGGAGTGCTCGAATAATATGTTTGAGTCCCGTGGCTGCCTGACATATGCGGGGATTGCCTGATTATATGGCATATTACGAACATATTATTCGAGCACGCCAAAGACACTTGGTTAGCACACGAGCATGCTCGATTAACACCCTATCCGAGCACGTTTGTTTGTCGCTTTTTTGACCTGCTGTGTTTTGGGGCGTCTTTTGTGCTAATGATTTCCAGATGTTTTTATCAACCAAAAACTGGGCAACTTTTGAGCCTTTCCATTGACTGCCTTGTAAGCAGAAGGTGGCTGAAGAATGGTCAGGTCACTTCTTTGAACTTCTTGGCGTTTTTAGAAACCTAAAGCTGTTAGGACATCCAAAAGACTGAACATATGGACAGCAAGTCATTTTTACATAGAAATGTTCATTCTTTTGAGCATTTTGTTAGCTCTTTTTCAGGCTGGTTTGAGTGGATTTTCTCCAAACCCTCCTGGAAAAATCGTAGTTTGCCCATATCATGAGATTCCCTACAGCTTTTAGAACTCCTCAAGGAGAATCATTACCTTAGAGCTGCTTTAAAAAACATCTCACCCCGCCGACCTGCACCCTATTACTAATTGGATAAAAACTCTGACACGTTGCCATCTACAATGGAGTGCCTCCTATATGAGTTCTCGTGTCTCAGGATTGTACAGTTTGTTAGAGAAACCTCAAATCCGGCAAATAAAACAATAGAAATTCCGTACCCCTCCCCCACCAAAAAACCACCCTTCTCGTTCTTTTAGGTTGAGTATTCGTGTCCATAATTATTGGATTCATCAATAACTAACAGTTCTGTCCACCGAACCTCCTGGAGATGATTTGCTTCTGCCAGAGAACCTGATACCAACTACTACTGTATGTATTTCGCCACATCTCCCATTCATGTCAGTGGGCACCCATGTAGTACATGGTCAGGCCTAGTCCATCTGACCAGGACCAGCCTATCCTCTCCCTGCTCTTGTTGCTGTCCAAGGCAGTGTTTCTCAACTCCAGTGTTTGAGAGCCACCAACAGGTCATGTTTTCAGGGTTTCCTTAGTATTGCCAGGGTGATAGAATGCCTGTCAAGGTGAAGCAGATGTCATCTGGGCAGTACTAAGGAAATGCTGAAAACATGACCTGTTGGTGGCTCTCAAGGACTGGAGTTGAGGAACACTGCTCCATGGCATATCTATTCCCTATGTGGTCCTATTACTTCCTAAAACATAATACAAACAAGGGCAGTCCTTCCGAGTAGGAAACCTGAGATGTCACCTGGCTTTCCACAAGAGTGAATATGATGTCCAGAAGAAAATATACATGTGCATCTAATTTTATATCCTTCTGCGCCACCTCTGGAATTAATTGATCTGCGCTAATGAAGAGCAGGGGGAGGGGGGGGGAAGAGTTTCTTCCATTTCTGACTAAATGACTAAGTCCTACCTAAAGTCTTGATTCATTATACATTATTTTATGAATACAATACATGGTGAAATACTGGTCATAATATATTGCTTTGTAAAATGGCTTGGACGCTCAGCCATTTCATACTGTGGCCACAAGGTGGCAGGATTAAATTGTTTGAAAAAAGCTGTCGTACAAATCAGTTTCGAGTACCGGAAGGCAAATCAAGAGGAAGCAGCTATAAAGGGCTGGTTCACAGCGGTTCCACCACCACTTTCAGTAACCATTAGGGACCCTGGGACAATAGCTCTTTTGTGTTGTGGTAGTTATTTTTTTCTTTCTTTCTTCAAAACATTAGCTGTTTCTGTAGACGTATTTGCTGTTTTTTTTTTAAATATGCTTGAAATGTTCTTCTCTTTATTTGGCAGCTTATTGCTTTCCGGGTGTAGAACCACAATTTCCAGAATACCTCATTAGTTTTCACGTGGATGCCTGTGCACCTCTTTGTGGTACTGTGGGGTTTTTGTTCACATGTATGTGCAGTACGGGTATGTGGAATTTTCTGTAGAGATTCTTTCTTCCCAGAAAACGCAGGTGCAGATTTGATGCGCTTTTTTTCATGCAGATTTGTATGCCTTTTTGAAAGCTAAATAAAGATCTATTATTGAAAAAAAAAAAAAAGTGATTTCATTTCTTGTCCAACCTCTTCATTTACATACTCCATTGAAGAATAATGTTTACACACACAGAAATATTGATAGATAGATCTATAGATAAATATATATATCTATTGATAGATCTAGAGAGATCTATCTATAGATGGCTATATCTAAAGATAATATCAAGCCTGATCTTTAGTAATAAACATAATAAAATACTTAGAGTTAAATAAAGACACACACACACACAAAATCTGCGTTGGCCGGGGTCACACTTAAAAAAAACTTGCACGAGTCTCGCACCTCAATACCCATCACTGGCACTCGGACCGGAGCGTTCAGCTACATAGAAATACATGGAGCCACACACTCTCGTCCCAAGTGCCGACGGCAGTGCCGGGTATTGAGGTGCGAGACTCGTGCGAGTTTCTTGCAAGTGTGACCCCGGCCTTAATCACAATATCATTTTAATTACAAAAAAAAATTGCTTGGGCTCCCACGCAATTTTCACTTCCAGAGTGGGAAAGCCAGCGACTGGGGGCCGATGTTTGTAGCCTGGGAATGGGTTAATACCCATGGAGCGTCCCAGGCTATGAATATCAGCCCGGAGCTGTATATTTAGCCCTTCCTGGCTATTAAAATAGGGGGACCACCCCAAAAAATGACGTGGGGTCCCCCTATAATTTATTGCCAGAAAGGCTATGCAGACAGCTGCGGGCTGATATTCATAGCCTAGAGAGGGTCCATGAATATGCAGAAACGCCAAAAGAATTGACATGCTGTGAGGAAAAAAAAGCCGCAATTCCGCGCTTTTTTTTTCCAGCAGCATGTGCACAGCAAACGTAAATTTCACATAGACTAACATTGGCTGTGCACTACACTGTGGAATTGATGCAAATCTGTGCTGCCAGAAACGCATCAAAATCCACACACATAACCTACCAGTAAGAGTGATGTACCTTAAGGTACCGTTACACTAAACGACTTACCAACGATCACGACCAGCGATTCGATCGTTGGTAAGTCGTTGTGTGGTCGCTGGGGAGCTGTCACACAGACAGCTCTCTCCAGCGACCAACGATCAGGGGAACGACCCCCTGCAGCACCCGAGTAACCAGGGTAAACATCGGGTTACTAAGTGCAGGGCCGCGCTTAGTAACCCGATATTTACCCTGGTTACCATTGTAAAAGTAAAAAAAAAAAAAACACTACATACTCACATTCTGATGTCTGTTACGTCCCCCGCTGTCCACAGGGTTACGCGCTGCTGCCGAGAGCTTCCTGCACTGACTGAATGTGTCAGCGCCGGCAGCAGCGGTGACGTCACCGCTGTGCTCTGCTTTACGGCCGGCCGGCGCTGACACATTCAGTGCAGGGAAGCCGCCGGCGGGGGACGTGACAGACATCAGAAGGTGAGTATGTAGTGTTGTTTTTTTTTAACTTTTACAATGGTAACCAGGGTAAATATCGGGTTACTAAGCGCGGCCCTGCGCTTAGTAACCCGATATTTACCCTGGTTACAAGTGAACACATGGCTGGATTGGTGTCACACACGCCGATCCAGCGATGACAGCGGGTGATCCAGCGACGAAATAAAGTTCTGGACTTCTAGCTCCGACCAGCGATATCACAGCAGGATCCTGATCGCTGCTGCGTGTCAAACGCAACGAGATCGCTATCCAGGACGCTGCAACGTCACGGATCGTCGTCGTTCTCGCTGCAAAGTCGCTTAGTGTGACGGTACCTTTAGATGTCCACCATGGATGAAGTCCTACCAGGGGTGGTGTGCTAGTAAGTGTTTGCCAATCAGCGGCCCTGTCTCTGTTCTCATTGTGCCAGGAGGAGACCGCGTGGCATCTGCAGCTTCAGAGGAGAGGAGCGACCCGGACACTTTCAGATCAGCATTGACAACCTATATACCAAAGAGCTTGCAAGAGCAGATTATTTGCCTAGGAGATTGGCTGCCTCCTGATAGCGGTGGCTGCGCAAACAGGCAACCATGTCATTAAAAATCCTTACATGTTTGAGAAGGGAGATTTAAAAAAAAAATAAACTTACTGTTTTTTCGTCTGCAAAACCCTCCCTATAAATACTCAATAAATGTAACTACACTGGAAACATTTTCTCTCTTCTTCAGTTTTTTTTTTTGTTAAAACTGCCACGGGCAGCCAAATCACCACAATGTTCCTTTGCTCCCCAGTAAACCTGACCACTCAATAACTTTAAAGCCATTAGATCTACAAAAAATAAAAGTATAGAGTGTATAACCTTCCCAAGGGTGCTTATATGCTTTCATAGTCAGCTGCTAACTATTCTTTCCCATACCGATATATATATATATATATATATATATATATATATATATATATATATATATATATATATATATATATATATATATACTCGACTGAGTGTGCATATGTTCTTTCTTCAACTTCTTTTGGGAGTCAGGAGACCCTACCCCCATGCCAATTAGATAGCTGGCCATGATTGTTAGGGTCATCTGACTATATTAGTCAATAGTCTAAAGGCTGTGGTTTTTACTTGCCTTTCCCCCCCCAACCCCACACTCTTGGTTTCATGTTGAATTTTATTTTGTCTGATTGTGGTTGATGAGTTGGTAGAGAGGTGGGTTTAGCCGCTTGCCTCCATCCAAGCAACTAAAAGTGCAAGTTTAGATAGGAGTGAGAGGTTATTGTGGTTTCCCAAATGATAGCTGGACCTTCAGTTATTCACTGTTTGTAGCTGCCATCTTTCACTGCTATCTAAGGCTTTGATCTTATCGGTAAGCCTAATGTGAGCACCAAAGTAGAAACTCTCTGCTATATTGTGCAAATACAGAGCCAAAATAATATATATTTTTTTCAAAATATTTTCTGATGTATGTAATATCTTGTACTCTGTCCTCTACACTGAGGCGTCTAGTAAATTAATTTAATCGGTTGGAGTGGTTTGACATCTTAAACTGGTTTGTCCTCTCTATTGCTTGCTGGCGGCTCAGGAAGAGGCAAGTAATGGTGAATATTATAACAAAGACCATGCCATCAGATAAAGATCTCCTTGTGGCCAGGAGTTTTCTCATGAACATCTTGAGAAGTTCCATGAGGTACAGTATTGCTGTATTGTCCCTCCTATGTGACCATAGTTGACTAGTTCTTGTATCCGTAGTGAATCCTCATAGACTCCTGTGCTCCCCTTTCTGTGCCTTTGCCTTGTCGTAATGCATTTTAGATTTATCTTATGTCATACATGATAAATCTAATTAGTTACCGTGTACAGCATTCTGTGCTATGTAGTAGTTTCATATTCCATTGTGATGGCACCTGTATTTCCTTTTACAAATGGTATATTTCCATGAATCTCTCTGCAATCTTGGCAGTCTTGGTGCAACGCTCCATAATGTTGTCAGAACATCAAAAGATCCAAAATCCAAGGCACCAGACATTCTCTAATCATTAATAGCTTTATTAATTAACAAAGTAAATAACCTGCAATGTTTCGGCCACATAGGGCCTTTGTCCAGCCATACGTTGACGACTACCGGTAATCGGAGAACGTCTGGTGCCTTGGTTTTTGGACCTTTTTTATCATATGATAAAATATGAGTGTTTTAAGGTGGCATACAAACGCATTATTTAAACATTGTTTAGGTAGGAGGAGCAAGAGGTCCATTTTATTTTTATGGTTATGACCCAACTTTTTCCAGGTAGCCGATGTCAGGGAAAGGAAAGATTGGACTTGTTGTATTTTACCACGCACAACCCTGTTGCTTTCTTCTTTAAGAACACATGGATGCTCACTCAACTAAAGTTAGGTTCACATTTGTATGTATGCATAGGATATACACTTTGAAACCTATAGAAGTATGTCCCCTACGTTGAACTACATCGGTACATCGGTTTGAATTTTGACATATATGTCCATCTCCGTCTCTATTTTGATTTTATTTTTTCTCAACTAGCGTTTTATCTTTTAATGGTGCGGATAGTAAAACTTACAAGTTTTAGGCAAGGTTCTCACTTATATAGTGCCGTCTCCCCGACAGAGCCCTTCACTTCAGTTTAGCCGAACGAGTTACTGTGAACTCGGTTTGGCCTCATTCCTCCAGTATTCATGTATTTCAGACAAATTTTGTACATGTCTGAAAAAGATGTGGCTTCATTGGCTTAATGCAAGTGAATGGCTATGCTAGAGCTCTGTTCAAGTTTCCTTAGTGCTTAGCGAACAGCATTATTAGCGTGAACCTAGCCTTAGTGTATTGAAAAGTTCTAGAGCAGCAGGAGTGAGGTTTAGTTTTGAGAAATAGTCAAGCATACACAATGCATTGCTATTCATGGTCTACAAGGCTGAAGATACTTACGAAATCTAAAATTATAATACACCCCATAATACAAACATATAAAAGCTAACTCTAAGGGCTTGTTTCCATTTGCGAGAAACATGTCCGTGTCTCGCATGTGGAAACCAAGCTCTGGTGCTGGCACTTGGGAGCGGAGCGTGCGGCCGCAAAGCAATACATGGAGCCGCATGCTCTGCTCCCAAGTGTCGGCGCCAGAGCTTGGTTTCCACATGCGAGACACGGACGTGTTTCTCGCAAATGGAAACAAGCCCTAAAAGAGAGGAGCAGGCCACTAAGGGCCTCCATACACAATAGATAGCTGTCGGCCAAACGATGATTAGGCAGATCGATTGTTTGGCCGCCTATCTCTCCTGATTCCTCCTTACACTTGAACACTTGTGCCGAGCGCTCCTGTGTTCTCTACTAGAGAGCCATTGTCAGACTCCTGGTGGCGACTTAACTTACAGAGAAAAAAGGATCCGAACTAGGACATATTTGATCCTCATCTTTCCTGACATCAACTGTTGGGGAGAGTCAGGAGACCTCAATGCACATTAAACCAGTATCACCAGCGTTGGCCTATTATGTAGGGGGACCTTAGATGACAGCATGAATTACATGCTAAATAAACAGTATCTACCACTCAATGAGAAAAGGGGAACAATATTAACACTACTGGATCACTTTGAGCCGGTTTGCTGGACGAAGTGAAAGGCAATGCGGATCAGACTGATGTCACTCTCTCTGGTATGCCTTGTAAAATATCTAATTCTCCTCAAAAAAAAGATCAAACCCCCACACCATATAATACCCCTAAATATAATCACTAGTTGCACTCTTAATTCTCATTGCATGAAGAGTCTGTTCTCCTTGACATGAATGGGCCTTACCAAAACTTTGCAGCAATTTATCTCTTTAAAACTTCCCTTCATTTTTATGGACTGTGACCACATATTCATTGAGGATCAGTGGTCTGGTCACTGGTGGAATTTTTATAATGTGAGCTAGAAATTCTTCCAAGATGTTTCAGATATAAAGTTACAGGAATAGCTAAATAGAGCAGTGGGTTATGGGTGCCAAGTCTCTGCCCCCAAAGAGACGAAACAGCCAAGCGTTGCTCTGTACTTGCCACCTTTGTCAGTGCCAGAGGCATTACCTGGAGCAGCAGAGCTCTTGCGCAGCTAGCCAGTTTATTCAAGGCCTCCATTCTTGCAGCTGGGGGAAACTGAGACACACCAGTGTTGCTGCTTGGCAATCATGTGGGTCCCACCAGTATGACCCTCCATGAGCTAACAATTATCACTTTTATCCAGGGGATACTATTTGTAGGCAAGCATGCCTCCTTTAATACATGTATGGCTAGGTTTGTTATTCACTTATCCATTTTTCAGTTATAAAACCTTTGAAATTAGATCTGTGACCATAACGGATTATTCCAGAATTCAGTTTGTATGCCGCTAGTTTTATGGCTAATTACATTTACTGTTGAAATGTCCGGGTACTTAAAGTAAATATTAATAACTTTTTTCTTTTAATTTTCTTCTTTTGTAGGAAAAATGATATTACTTATAGACCTCATTCTTGGCACTCTACAAAATTTATTGAAAATCCCATGGAGTCTTTGACTGCACAGCTTGCAAGCTCAAACTTCAACCCTACGTGGGGGAACAGATATCATTCCAGGTAATTGTTTTTAATGTCTATTGCTTGTAGTAGTGCAACTTCCCCCGATATCTGCTAGGATCAGACAAGTCCTCTTGTTTTTATGGAAGATATGCCATCCCAGAGGGGTGTAGCAGCAGCTTAGTCCCCATTCGGTTCGTGGGGTTAGGAGGTGGACTGCCAGCTATGGTTGTGAAGCATCAGGATATTGGCTGTAGCTTGAAGCATTGTAATCTCTGCATTGAAGCAATATTTGACCATAGAAAAATAATTAAATATTTAAATATACCCTAATGGTCCTATACTACACGCCTTATGGTAATTAGTGTTATATGGTGTGTTACCCCGTTTTGTCAGAACTACTGTGACTTATCTCTGTACCCTTTCTAGGTTTTATTTCATAAAATTGTCTATTACCTTGTATTATAATCCTGCATAATTTAAGGTTGCTATATGTACCTTCAGTGACTGAACAGATATTGCTAATTTAATATACGCAAGCCTTCTTGACATATTTCAGGGACTTTACAGGGCTGATAGTTTAAAAAGAAGCCAGGAAGGAGGAGTCCAGTCATCTGGGCCTGGCCCTGCATGCTTCTCCCAGCCAGGGTTGGCTGGATTGAGAAGTCTCCTTCTCCACAGATAGGGACCTGTCAATCGAACTAGCCTGAGAGAAGTTGTCAGACCAATCCAGATGACTGTTCTCGCCATTCCCGGCTCCCTTATATACCCTGTTTTCTCTGAATCTCAGTAGCATTTTAGAGTAAAAAATAGATGGCCGTAATGGGGCAGCCTGTCCCTGACTAATGTTACCTGTGATACAGGAGTCATACATTTATTTAATTTTAAGGATAGACAAATAATTTTAAAGCTGTGGAAAATGTAAAAGACCACCATACAAATTAGGTAAATTTCAGCTGAATCTGAATGTCTCAGGGGGACTGGACAACCATCTGTTGTGTATGGGGTCCTCCTGACTCTTCCTCAACAGTTTATGTAGGGCGAAATATGCAATGAGCTGTTGGAATCCAATTGCCTTTTGTTCTGAGGGACGACATCTACTCTGCCTATTTCGGCTTACTTGGCTTTCTCCATAGAGAAAACAGGAACACTAAGGCTAGTTTCACACTAGCGTTCTTCAGGGTTGCGGATGACATCCTTCTCCCTCAGTTAAGCCCCGCCCACTTCCACACCTCTTCCTTCAACTTTGTCTACGTCTGCATGCGTCCTGCGTACCCTATCTTTAACATTGGGTACACAGGTCATGCGGATGCCTCCACATGCGTCGCTTTGACGCTGGCCCGACCGCAACAAAATGCAACATGTTGCGTTCGACGCAGTTCAGCACAGCATCAAAACGACACATGCGGAGGCATCCGCATACATCCGCATGGCCTATGTACCCAATGTTAAAGATGCGGTACGCGGAACGCATGTAGATGTAGGCGGAGCTGAATTAAGTGGTGCAACAGTGGGCGGAGCTTAACGGAGGGAAAAGGCTTTCATCCACAGCCCTGCCGAACGCAAGTCTGAAACCAGCTTAAGTGAAGTGTCATGAGACGAGAGGCTTTGCTTTTTTAGGATGATAATCGTTAAACTTTTTTATATAGGTTACATAAAACATATAAATTAAGAAACTTATTTTTTTTTTAGGAAGCAAATGTAAGAACAAGATGACAATAATGTGTATTCCTATTCTGTTAGTTGTAACATACCTGATATATTTGTTTTTGTTTTGTTTTCTAGCTCATCATCTCATGACTTAACAAACTCTTGGGACCAAACCAACTTGCACAGGACTTCTGGACATTTTAGTTCAGTGGGTAGCATGGACAGTATTGACCAGACCTACCAGTTTGGCAGACTATCTTCTGCTAAATCCAATAACAGCATAGATAATATAGGTAACCACAGTAAGAGAGATTCGGCATATGGATCATTCTCCACCAGCTTTGTCACTCCAGACCATGCACTGTCTAAAAGTGGATCTGTTTCAACTGAGAATATATTGTATAAAATTAATGAATGGGACACTACAAAACAGGGACCCACAAAGACTGGGCAGATTATCCATGAAACCAAGGGAGCAGAAGATAAACAGGGATACCAGTCGCCTTCTACATTTTATGAGCGTAACAAGTCTCCAAGAGTAGATGATAATGGGGAAACAAAACATTCCGGACGATCAAGTTTTGGACCAGTTTGGCATGTTCCTGAGAAGAAAAAGGCATCTTCACCTCCTCCACCACCACCTCCACTTCGCAGCGATAGTTATGCCATTACTAAAACCCACGAGAAGCCTCCTCATACACATTCAGAATTACCAGGCACACAGCACTTTAATGTTGCAAATACATCTCATTCAAGAGTTGACTGGAGTTCAGATCTTGCTGATTACCAGCAAAGACATATCAAAGGACCAGATAGGAACGTAGAAGATGTTAGACGAATTAGTAATGCTTCTTATCAGTCAGAAATCAATTTGGATCAAATAGGATCCTATCACGACAAATATCAGAACATTGCACCTCATTCCAATAGATTGCAACTTTCTCAGTCCACCACAGATGTAAGGTTTGTACAGCCATCATACAGTTACTACCACCAGCGTCAGTACAGCGATGAGAGCACTTTGTTCCAAAATTCAAGAGCTTCAGCCTCTATCAAAGCACAACCTCAACAAGTGACCTTCTATTCTGGAACTCATGAGCTGATGGTAGACCCAACGCATGCTTATGGTCCACATCAGCGAAGAAGCTTCAGTAATTCTGAGAGCAATACTGGATTAAAGGTAAAAGGAGACAATAATGGACAGAGTCGTGTTATCAGTGCTGGAACCAAACTGCCACCTCAGGGAAGCATCACACAACATCCATATAGGGAGGAGTATAGTAAAGTAGATGTCTTGGATCGAAGATCTATCTCTCAAGACAATACTGCCCTAAAAACCACTTATTGTCTACCTCAGCAGAACAATCCGCCTTCACCAGAAAACTGTGAGAAATATAGTCCTAAAATGACAGGGAAAAAAGACGGTCATTCAGGCAGTAATGAAAGGATGAAGCCGAGAAAAAACAGTGATTACTACGAAGAACAATATGATAGCCATAATTTTGCACAACATGTTCAGGCAAACAGAGCTGTCTCAAGCAATAAGTATAGATCACATCAGAAAGATTATTCTTGGAATGAAGAAGAAGAAAGCAAGATAACGCCTCAGATTACCCCTATGTTGCATTCCCTAGCTCGGGAAGGAAGAAATCGATCAGTAAGCTCCCCTGAAACAAATGAAAAACAACCATTCACAGAGTCAAACAAACAATCGCGAAGAAGTGACCGATTTGCAACAACTCTCAGGAACGAAATTCAACAGAGGCGGGCCCGTTTGCAGAAGAGCAAAAGTACAGCAGCGTTAACTGAATCGAACGAAGGAGAAGAAGCAGAAAACTGGAACCAGGATTCTATAGAAAGTATTACCCCTTCTACTGATGGTTCTTTTTCCAACACGTACAAGAACCATTTAAAAGAAGCTCAGGCCAGAGTTTTAAGGGCTACTTCTTTCAAGCGTCGAGATTTAGAACCCAGTCTTGTAGACCCTACACTTTCTCCCGAACGAAGAAACCAAGGGTATTGCATTTCAAAGCCTGTGTTACCCTCTGATGGCACATCTTACCAGTTTGACAATCTTCAATCAAAGCAGAGTACAGCAACAAGTAATTCACAAAACATAACTCGCATTGGTGGCCGAAAAAGATTTACAGCACAGCAAAAACTTAAATCCTACTCTGAGCCGGAAAAGATGAATGAAGTTGGGATTTATGAAGATAATCTTCAGTTTCAAAGTCGAGATGCCACTCAAGGAACAGTTGGTTCTTTTGCAGATAGATGGAAATTTTTTGAAGAGACAAGCAAAAGTACGCAACCTCCAGCTGCTCCGAAACCACTGCCTTTCGTTGCAACAGAAATCAATGTCACGTATGAGATGCACAATGTCAAGGATTTTGAAAAAGAACCTTCTGAATCATTGTATGAAAATAGGTCTCGGGCTGCATCGCTAGGCTTTGAACATCAGCCTGATAAGGATAGAAATCGTAAAGACGAATATCATGGGGTCAGTTATAAATCTACTGATAACATTGCATCACATCAGCTTCCGAGGTTAGGCACTTTTGCAGAATACCAAGCATCTTGGAAAGAGCAAAAGAAACCTTTAGAAAGGAAGAATTCTGGCAGATGCCATTCAGCTGATAATATTCTGGATGCTGACTTTGACCAGTCTCAGAAATCACAGTACATGCATGAGAGGTCAAGATCATCCCCTACAACTGATTTCTACACTCAGGTAAATTTGTTTCTCTGCCATTGACTTATTTCATCTGCATATTCTTAAATCAGACCTATCAGCTTGATATGCTGCTATGTAAGAACAGCATAGAATTATACAACTCTGTCCTATTAACCAAAATAGTACAAGAAATGTTAGGGGCAAAGCACTGGTGCATTAATAAGAGGAGCACCCCACCTCCCCTTCTCGCAGTGACTGATGGCTAGCTACTGTGTACGCATAGTACCTCGTTAATCACTTAAGATGGTGTCAGAAGTGCTCTCATAAATATATTGCACACAGAAACTGTCTGATATATCCTGTGATTGCTCCAATAATCCAATCATCACTATTTTTTGCACGGTTTTGCCAAATAGACCCGTCTGTATAATCTGATGATAGATCTACGTTAACATTTGAGTTAAAGGCTTTTACTGATTGTGTTTGGTCTTCCGCTTGTGATATTTTCGTGTGAAGCAATTCTGTATTAAAAATGAACGGTAACTTACCAGACAGTGTACCTGATGCTTGAAATCAATAGTGCCACCACCAGCGTATCACATACGTGATGGTAGAGAGACACGTGACAAGAAAGAAAGAAGAAGAAGAAGAAGAAAGATTAAAATATCAAGATTTTATTTAGAAAAATGATTAAAAATGAATAAACCTAAAAAAACAACAACGAAGTGCCTCAAAATGTTGTGATCGTCTGATAGAAACCAGTACCAGGCCAGTCTTAGGCTAGGTTCACATTGGGTTCTTGGCGTCCGTTAGACGGACTACGTTACACCGCGGCATAACGCGGTGTAACGTAGTCCGTTAACGCCGCCATTGAATGCAATGTCTGACGCATCGCTAGCGCACGCCCACAATGGGCGTGCGCTAGCCATGTGCCGTCATTGAGTGACGGACCCTGAGACGCGGGCTGCAGCGTTTCCGGGTCCGTCACTGCTAGCACAGATAGAGCTAGCAGATGCTCTATCTGCGCTAGCGCGATGTAACGTCACCACTTGCGTTAACAGCAGCCCGTTAGCGTATATGCTGAACGGGCTGCTGCTAGAAAGTGAGCAGAAACATAGCTCTAACAATGCAGGTAGAAAATCAATATTGCACTTGAATCCACTAATTTCCTTAGATTATAATAGCAGACAATGCAGGGTCATAATCTGGTGAAAACAAGGGTGGTACAAGGTACCGTCAATCCTACTATAGAGCGGTGGCCGGAAAAATCCTGCTTCCGATACACACGTGTTTGTCGCAATTTTAACTTGCAAGTTTGCAGCGTTTTTTACTTGCTGTTTTTTTTTATGTGTGAAAGGCGCTGCAAAAAACGGTGAAAGAATCGACATGCTGTTTTTGGCAAAAACAACGCAAGGCTAAAAATACACACAGTAAAAACACACTGTGTACACCAAATATGCTGCGTAAAATACGCAGAAAAAACGCCATGTGTGAGCATAGCCTAGGAGTACTTTTTTGCAGCCGTTTAAATGTATGATCTTGTGATTTATACTGCTGGGAAAGTTTTCCTACTACATAAAACAATAATTTCCAAATCCGTTTGGTTCATGTGAATTGAAACCACAACTTGTTGTGTACAGAGGCAACACCTAAGCCACCATTACACAGTGCTCAGTGTTTGTGGTCCTAGGGGGCGCACCCTATCAGCCACAGAAATGGTGCTTCCAAGATAAACATAGTCACAGATGGAGCCCTGTATTTAGTCCATTCGTTTTCCTCAAATTTGAATTTTTGTATTAGTTTATAACAAAAAGATTGAGGTGGGAGGTGGTGGCAAAGCATAATATGTACCCTAGACTCTCCTTTCCAATAGCTCCATAACAGGAATTGAGAGGAGCCCCAACTTATGACCTGGTCTTCTATGTAATAGAAGGTAAATATTCCAGGGTCATTGTAGATTGCCTCCTCCTGAGCTGTTTCATGTAGGTGAGAAAAGAGCAACCTACAGGATGAAATCAGTTTCCAAAGAGAGAAGAAAGCAAGCCTAGGAAGAGAGGGTGGGTGCTGAGTAGTGATGAGTGAGTGTACTCGTTGCTCGGGTTTTCCCGAGCACGCTCGGGTGGTCTCCGAGTATTTGTGAGTGCTCGGAGATTTAGTTTTCGTTGCCTCAGCTGCATGATTTACTGCTGATAGACAGCTTGAATACATGTGGGGATTCCCTAGCAACCAGGCAACCCCCCCATGTACTCAGGCTGGCTAGTAGCTGTAACTCATGCAGCTGCGTCAACAAAAACTAAATCTCCGAGCAGTTACAAATACTGCAATGAGCAACGAGTATATGGAGCGCCCCCAGACGCAGGGCCGAGGGGTACTCGGTACCGGGCCTCTCTGTCTCGGTCTTAGGGTTGTCACGGTGGCTAGACCCGGTCCGTGACCCTGCTAAGGGGCGTCCAATGAAAGATGTGATGGTGATGCGTGGTGCAAGTCGCGGTGAATAACGAGGACACAGGGTTGCAGTCTCTTTACCTCTTTACTGAAGGCTTCAGGATCCTCAATCCAGAGTACCGCTAACAGGGCTGGCTGAGACCGGCCGGTCCGAAGGCACCTCCAGAGTTCCCTTTGCAGGTGGAAATCAGTGCCTACCTTCTAGCGCCTGTGTGTTGTAGTACTTCCCTGCTGAGCACCACGGGATAGTCCTCACAACTGTTGTCTGTTTCTGATGTTCTTTCTCACAACTTGTATCTGTTCTGATGTTCTTCTCCGCCCCCAGATGATATGGCTAGGACGCACCCGTATGACGGGTAGGCCTGGAGTTCTTCCGGGACCCTAGTGTCGCCCCTCTCCCACAATCGTCCCCTATGTCTGCTTAGGTGATTTAGGTGAGACCGCCAACCTATAATTAACTGTCCTGCCGTTGGTTTGAAGTAATGCTTGGAGCCCAATACTCCCTCGGCGTTCTGGCCACCGGCTACGCGCCTCAGTAGGATGTTGCCTCGATCTTACGGCTTTACTCCTACTGGTGTTATCTCCTTTTTGCTGTCATCTCGTTTCTCACTCTCCACAATAACCCTCGCTTCTTGTCCTTTCTTGAGATACCGCCGCAATGTAGTGCAGGCGCGGTTCCTTAACGTTCTGTCTTGTTCGGTAGGCCTCTGTCAGGATCCCACCCCTGACAGGGACCCCCCTGAATCTTTCCCCGCAACACCCTCTGCCACAGGATGTTGCCTAGTTCCAACCCAGTCAGCTTCTCTCTAACTTCCTATCCAACCCCCAGTTTTACCAGATTGTGAGGAGTGGCCTAATACATAGTACCCTTTGCTCACCCTGGAGGCCAGACTGTGAAGTGTATTGGTGTCTGTGATACCTGGTCAGGTGAACTCCTTAAGTGCCATCAGACGTACCATCACTCCCCTTAGCGGCGGAGCGTCAGTACTGCAACGACCAGGACTCTGGGGCGCTGCATATACTCTCATCACTAGTGCTGAGGAAGAGTTGGCCCGCTGCCTGGTGAGATGGTTGTGAGGACTTGTCTACAAAGAATCCACTGAAAAGCATGGATCGAGTCCTGTCTTTTTTATTTCTGTCCATAAATCATAAAAATAAAATGAAACAAGATGTAAGTCATTTAAATATGGCATTATAGCATTAAAGAAATACCACCGCTATCTCATTGATACAGTGTAAAACTGTTAGCACCATACCGGATCCCTGCTCTGACAGGCAGGGCCTCCGGCATGTCTCTTCACTCACCCGTGCTGTGGTCGGTTCTCCCCTTTCTCGTGCTCTGCATGCTTCCATCAGAGTTTCCAGCCAGGCCTCTAGCCATGTCCTTAGTGTGCGCAAGCCCGCCCTCCCTCTTAAAGGGCCAGCACGTGCATTTGCTATTTCCTCCCCAGCCAATGGCTGTGAGGCAGTATGTATATATTGCTTCCTCCCCACTGGGGAGGTGCCTGAGCAACCTTCCTGTTGTGTAGTCTAAGTTGCATACCAGTCCTTGCTGCACTCTGGTGCAGATCCTGCCTGCTGCACTCTGGTGCATATCCTGCCTGCCACACCATCCAGTCTGTCCTTCCGGTTCCAGCTGCCGAGCGTCCGTTGGTCTGTCCTGGAGTGGCTCCTGGCGTGCATCGGGAGCCAAGCCTAGCCTCACCATCAGAGGCTCTAGTGAACAGTCCGGTGATCTTAGTCACGCCCCTCCAGGCTCTCCGCGGTCCGAGGCACAGTGGTTCCACAACGAATCTCGACGATTAAAGAGTTATTCCCAAAATCACAACTTATTACCTTCAAAGGTGATAAATTGCTGGTCAGTGGGAGTTCGACCACTGAAAATCCCAACAATCCCAAGGTGAACATGCTCGGTCTCTAATCAATTATGAATGGGACTGCTGGAAATAGCAGGATACTGAGTTCTTCTTTCTCCGGCAGGCCCATACATGTTAAATGGTGAAGAGACCAAGCATGTGCTCCTTCGTTTCATTTGAGACAAGGCTGCAGAGCCCTGTTCTTTACGTTTCAGAGCCTTGATCTTGGGATTGCTTGGGGAGGGTACCCAAGGCCCCGCTGCCTGGTGAGATGGTTGTGAGGACTTGTCTACAAAGAATCCACTGAAAAGCATAGATGGAGTCCTGTCTTTTTTATTTCTGTCCATAAATCATAAAAATAAAATGAAACAAGATGTAAGTCATTTAAATATGGCATTATAGCATTGTATGGCATTTAGGCCCCAAGCGATCAGCAGATTGTGTTTTTGAGAATAACCCTTTAAGTACTAATTGAAGGGGCCCCTGTAACTTGTCACTGTTCGCGTAGAGGTGGTCAGAATGATCATTCACCTCATTGCTTTCATTCACCTCTCCTCTAACTAGTTCCCATGTGCAACCCGACCCCTGTTCTAGAGAATATACATTTCTTGCGTATCTTGTGGATATGCTCCATATGTGTGAGATGGGAATTCCCCTTGAAGGCCTCTGGTAAGGATGTGATCGTTGAAGTAAGGTCATTGCTGACCTAACATGTACTTTGTGGGTACACGTTTAGCTTTCCAATGTGCACAGCTAAAATTTAGCTGCAAGTTTAACAAAATGTTTACCTACAGTATAATTACATGGCCAGAAAAGACGTCCATCAGCAGATTATTACGTGTTGATCTAGAGGAAGGCAGAAACTAACTTTTGTGTGGGGTAGGTAGGGAAAATAAATACCTGTTACCCACATGAAAGCAATCTACTGTGCTGTGAATAATTAGTAGGGCATTACACACCTTTTTTAATTAATGTAAGGTGAAGGTATCTCCTTCCTTTACTTATTAAATGCAGATACTGATAATATTTTTCTTTTCTAATCTGAATTAATTTTCTGATTTGCAGAATTTTTTTTTTTTTTTATTGTTGTTTTTCTCTCGTGATATAGAGGTGGCCATCTTGCCAAAGCTGCAGTTTTAGCGGTTTTCTAATTTTTTTTTTTTTTTTTTTAATGAATGGCCTTGCTTAGTATTGGCCGTGTCTTCTTCATCGTCTACAATCCTCCATGTGGCACACCTCCATACTTTTGATGGCAGCTCTGCTTGTTATTGCTGCTCACAGCTCATTGCTGCCCATTCACCTGATTGGAATGGAGCTATGATGCTAGGCACTGCCGCTGTGTCTAATAACTAGGAAGGGACACTGCACAGAAGCATCATGGCAGGAATGCTGAATGTTGGACCTACATCAATCAAAAAATGTTATATTATGGAAAGGCCGCTGTAAAGGGGTTGACTAATGTGAGACCTATTTATGTAGCGCTGTTAAGTCGACAGCGCTTCACAGACATAATCGCTATGCCCATTGGGGCTCATATTCTAAATTCCTTTTCAGTATGTCTTTATTACAGGAATACGGAGTACCCGGAGGAAACACACCAAACATGGGGAAAACATACAAACACCTTGCAGATGTCATCTTTGTTGGGATATGTACCTATAACCCCAGCGCTGCAGCTGGTGCTAACCACTAAGTCACTGTTCAAACCCTTGAGCCAGGGAGCTGTATCAGCCATTGTCCACTACACAGTGAGAACGCTGTGGTCCCGCCCCTGCTCATTGACTGACAGCCTCTCCCGCAGAGTCTGCAGCATATGTTCAGAGCAGGCTGTCAGTCAATGGGAGTGACTAAGGCTGCCCTCACTGTGTAGTGAGTAGGGACTGTAACAGCTCTCTGCACAGTCCCCATGACTGGAAGCAAGCAGCGGCAGTGAGAATTTAACCGTTTTCTCCCTGGAGCCACTGCCCAGTAAGCTAGCCAGCCAAAATGCTACTGTTACTGATGTTGGGTGCGCAGCCTTACAGTGTAGGCATGCCTGGGGCCACGTGAAGATTTTGTTGTGCAGGAAAGGGAGGAGATGAGAAGTATCTGGTCCTTCTCTATATAGGTGTTCTTTCTTAGGCTATGTGCACACGTCGCGGTTTTTCGCTATAAAAACGCTATAAAACCGCGAAAAAAACGCTCACATTAAGCATCCTATTAATTAGAATGCAATCCGCAAATGTTGTGCACATACTGAGAGTTTTTCCGCAGCGGAAACGATTTGCAGTAAAATATGCAGCATGTTCATTAATTTGCGGAATCGCGGGGATTCTGCACACCTAGGAATGCATTGATCTGCTTACTTCCCGCATGGGGCTATGTCCACCATGCGGGAAGTAAGCAGATCGTGTGCGGTTGGTACCCAGGGTGGAGGAGAGGAGACTCTCCTCCACGGACTGGGCACCATATAATTGTTAAAAAAAAAAGAAAGAATTAAAATAAAAAATCGTGATATACTCACTCTCTGATGGCCCCCGGAGTCTTCCCGCCTCTCAGCTGTGCATGTGGCAGCTTCCATTCCTATAGATGGTGTGTGTGAAGGACTTGCGATGACGTCGCGGACACACCATCTATAGGAACGGAAGCCGCTGAGATCGGCTGTTTGCGGAAGGTGAGTATAACCATTTTTTTTTATTTTTTTTTTAACATTCTATATTTTACTATTGATGCGGCATAGGCAGCATCAATAGTAAAAAGTTGGTCACACTTGTCAAACGCTATGTTTGACAAGTGTGACCAACTTGTCAATCCGTTTTCCAAGCGATGCTACAGATCGCTTGGAAAACGCTAGCATTCTGCAAGCTAATTATGCTTGCAAAACGCTAGTTTTCTGCGGGAATATGCATGCCAATTCCGCATGCGATATGCCCGCGGCAAGAGGCGCAGAATTGCCGCGGAAATTTCCGTGGCAATTCTGCAACGTGTGCACTTAGCCTTACTGTTTCCCTGCCCCTTACTATAGTGAGATGACAGCTGAAGTCTCCTGTGCAGGGTAGGAAGGACCAGCCTAACATGCGGCTCAGTGGCCAGACTGACAACTGTACAATGTCCAAATTATTTTTCAATATACTGTAGATATTAACATGGAAAATTTTGACACCACAAATTCCTAAAAAACATGACTAACCTAAACTAACCGGGTCATGTTCTGATGACACTTTGTTTCAATAATTAACACAGTTCCTCACTTTTTGTGCTGTAACAATAAACATTCTTACTTCGGTGCATGTTTCTTGAGGATTCGGCCCACTTGATTATCATCTGATTCCCTGGTGGACCACTGGGACTGTAGATCCTTACTGTATTTCAACATAGTAATTAAATGAGGTTTAGACTTTCTTTTGCCAAAATAAACAAACTTAAAACTCCAGTAAGGCGTGTTCCCTGCACGTTGTCAGCACTTCCATGCAATGGTAGTGAGGTTTCCTCCAGACCTCCGAGATATAGCATTGTAATCTGCAAGCCACACCAAAGGGCATTTACACTGCAAGCTAATGATGAACAAGCATTGTTAGAAGCGCTCATTTCACGATTATCCTGCCATGTAAACAATCACCCGGTGAACAAGCAAACGCTTGTTCATCAGTGAAATGATTTTTTTAGGCAGCGTAAAAGACCATTGCTCTCAGCATTGCATCATCCTGTGTAAACAGGTCTCTTGCTGCTGTAGAACGTCAGCCCATGCGCACTGAGCGATCAAGTATAGACAGCTGATTAGTAAAAGGTTACCAGTTGTATCGTGCCACTGGTCAGTCTGGCACAAACGCCTTCAGAAAAACATCCTAATTTACAATTAAAATAAGATTTGATTTAATAAAGTTTCCCTACCTGCATCCATTGTCCATCATAAGTTACTAACCTCTTAATAAATTGGGTGCATCCTCCTCCAGCGGCCATAGGTACAGTGCTGGCATATGAGATGTCGGTCTTGATAGATTCCCCCCTACGTGTGTTATGTGTACGATGCAATAGCACTGCACTATGTTTTATGCCTGACACAAAAGCTCTAGAAAAACTTCACATGTAATAATGCACTTTAAAATCCACAGGGTGTTCATTATTGGCCCTAAGTAAAAAAAAAAAAAAAAAAAAAAAACGCAAAAACCCAAATACCAAGTTAGGCTACTTTCACACTAGCGTCGGGTTCCCGACACTAGCGTTGTCTCCGCCACACAACGGGGGCAGCGGATGCATTTTTCCAGCGTATCCGCTGCCCCATTGTGAGGTGCGGGGAGGTGGGGGTGGAGTTCCGGCCGCGCATGCGCGGTCGGAAAAAGTGGACCGTCGGGAGCAAAAATGTAACGTTTTTTGCTCCCGACGGTCTGCCACAGCACGGCGCAACCGTCGCACGACGGTTGCGACGTGTCATTGCGTCGCAAATGCGTCGCTAATGTTAGTCAATGCAGAAAAAACGCATCCTGCAAGCACTTTTGCAGGATGCGTTTTTTCGGCAAAACGACGCATTGCGACGTAATGCAGTTAACGCCAGTGTGAAAGTAGCCTTAGTTGTAAAGAATAACCATTAGGCTATCCTCTTGGTGACTAGTTATGCCAAAAACTCAAGTATCCGCTGAGAATTTCTACAACGATTCAGTTGAATGTGTAAGCATATCCTTTAAGTGTCACTGTACATTAGTTCAATATTGACCCCGGCCAGCCAACTTAGTGCCATACCCATCCAATCCCCTTTATTTGATTTAGACTTCTTGTTAGGACTGGCGGAACGCACCAAATAGTATTTAGCGATGATATGAGGTGCGTTCGCAGTCCGGGGTCCACCGTGCAGAAAGGACACCTGCTGCTCGGTAATGGCGGACTACATGGCGGTATAATGTGAATACACACACGGGTTAGCTTCACCTGGCTTGAAGGAAGCGAACCCTGTTGCGTCACAGGGCTGCGATACCGCACAGAGAGCGCAAGTAAAGGGTCACAGAACTCTGTCCCAAGACACGGGGAAAGAGTTCCTCTAGACCTCTTACGCTTGACACCGTTATTGTGGTGTCAGGGGTAGAACTGAACTAATAATTTATCGCACAAGAGTGCTTACAACGCTGCTCTGGCGGACGCCACTAACCACCCTAACCAGGGCCCGGAAAGCGCACAGCGCCACACTGGTGGTCGCTACTGAGAGATGCAGAATTGTGTGCTGGATGTGCAGAGTAGCACTGTCTGGCGCTAGGTAGCTTGCACCATTTGCGAGCAGGCAACAACCCTAGGGATGGGAATTATTCAGAGCTTTTATCCATCGACAGGCATTCATCTACACACACACACAAGTAAATCAGTTTACACTAGCGCATGGCCGAGCAGCCATGCGAACCTTTTATAGCAGTAGTGCTCCAGGACCTTCCTGATGGTCCAATAGGAGCCGCAACAGGACCTGAGCATGTGACCCCCGACCTCCAATGGGAGGTCATCCCGTGGGCATGCTCAGTATGGGAAAAGCAGGACTTAGTCCCAGAAAGGCCTGCTTGCTGCTGATCTGTGCTGGCTACAAAGGCAGAGCCTGGAAAGGCAGCAGTAACCATTCGCACAGTATCAGCTTGAGCCAGACGCTGGGACCGACGTCTCCGCTGAGCAGGTTCCACTGTGGCTGGAGGAGAATGGGAGACCGCAGCGGACATGGTTCGAGATTCCCCCTGTGCATCGGCGGCAACTCGACACCTAACACTTCTGTCCCCAAATCGTTCCCTTACATGCTAAGGACAGGTGTTTAATTTACTCACTTTCTAGAAAATGTCTTCGCTGTTCAGCGAAGCGTCGCCCAACCCCTTTGGCCATGATTACATCCCGTCAAACACCTGCATGGTCCCCAGCGCTCCTGGCTTTGCCTTGTTGACTGCACTTGCGAACCCCATTGAGATGTGTTTTGTTTTGTTTTTTATTGCAGAAATTAAAAATTTTGCACTTGTGAATATAACCTAGCAGTGTATTCTGGCAGCCGTCGTTCTGCCTGGGTCCTGCTCTCGCAAACTGGACAGGAAATGCTGCTGGTCATCAGTGGCACTTCTGTTAAGGAGAGAGAAATCTTTCAATTGATAGCTGTCGGCTGAGCGATGGTTTGGCTAATAGTTTGGCTTGCATCTATCTCTCGCGACTTCTCAATACAGGAAGCTCGCTCTACGGAGTTCTCCTGTGCTTTCTAGGAGAGAGCCGCTGCCGGACACTGCTGGTGGCAGGAACAAACGGATCGACGGGCTGAAATTACACATGTGGAGTCCTTATCTTGCCCAAAGTCATCGATTAGGGGAGAGTCGGTAGGCCCCCATACACATTAGACTGTCAGTTGAGCCCAAGGATGTGTTTTGCGTTCATCTGTTCCATTTGGGTCAGAATTAGGACAGACATATGGAACAGATGAGCACACTTGTAAGTATTTGCAGCAGACATTTCTTCACTAAAAACCTGTCCCTTGGCAGGAAAAACTCTGCTTAATATACCTGTATCTTTAATGCATTTTTTTTTACCATTTACTTGCATGGGTGAAAAAACGCTGAAAGAATTGACACACTTCAAATTAAAAACTGCTTCAAACCTGGAAAAAATAAGCAACATACGAATGAGATTTTCAGAAATCTCATTCACTTTGCTGGTACAGTGCTTTTTTTCCGCGGGAAAAGCGCAGTAAAACTGCCACGTGACTAAGCCGAACAATGGAATTCGGATCAGTCTGAGCAATCCTGTGTCAAACAGGAGCAGAGGGGCCCATAGATTTATTTGGGGTCCGTCTGCTTTCTGCTTGTTGTGGGGGGGGTTATTATAATGGAAGAAGGAAAGCATTTGATGGCATTTGTGACATGTGAACAGAGCCCAAGTCTCAATTATTACCGTGCTCATATTTATGACTTTGCTTTCTTGGAATAATTGAAACAAGTGTCTGACGCTTTCTTGGCGCTCGTCTGCTGCTGTTTCCACTTTATTCCCAGATAAGAGCACAATGGCCAAGTGGCAGCAGATCTGCCCGAGTCATGTGCTTCATTGCTGAGCTCGCAGCCCAGCCAGCATGACAAGACAGCACACTATTGGCTTCGTGCTCTCCGCCGCAGACCAAGCCCACAAACACAGGCTTCCATAATCGCAGATTTCTCCGTCCTGAAACCTGATGACTGGGTGACTGACTGTGTGCTTTGAAATCTTTTCTGCAGGGAGCAGTTGTAGATCCAACGAAGCAGCCGAGCGGCGAGGGGGAAGATGCTGAGAGCGGCTCCGCACCCTGCAGCAGTGCCACAGAAGGCTCGTCCGTGAGGTAAGGGTCCTCCCCTGTTACCAAGGCAGTAATTCTGCAGATGATTAGCACTTCATAAATCCTATAGTCAGTAGACACACATTACTGTTATTTTTTAATGCAGATTTTATTTTTTCCCCAATAATGCCTGTATATAAAGAATAGCACGTGCTCATATCATAAAGAGCCTCTTGTATATATCTTGTGTATGTAGCTATAGCCGGCTGTGTTGTGTTGCATTTCCCATATAGTGAATGACACAGGCAGAGAAAATGGTAAATTCCTCTCAGAGAACATCCTGTGTGTCCGGCACAATCGGCCCTTGTTCTGCACGGACCCCTATTTCTGCCTCATGTATAGCTGTATTCTCCCTGGCCTCCATTTGATTTCTAGATCAGTGTAGGAGGCATAAATCACTGTCTGCCATAACGCTGCTCTCCGCTGTCTGAGCGGTGTCTGATGTGCGTCCTCCACCCACCGGGGCGGCTGAGAAAGACGTTTTCACTCTTACCCCGAATATAAACGACATGGATTTATTCTTCTGAAGGATTTGTGGAATGCGGGACGTAAAGGGTTACATGGCACCGTGTATTGGGGACATAGTGTATCTGCATAAATAGGAATATTACATGGAAATGTATAGACTGGTCAGGGGCTACAAGAAATGATATGTATCCATATGTACACACCCTGGAAGGGTCACGCGGAGGACTCGAGTAAATTCCTGGACAGTGGGACTTTTTTTGCCCTATGAATGACTATCAGGATTTGTGGACTATCCGGGGAGATGTTTGCTGTATCCCTGCCATAGCATGACCTGACATTACGGAGGTCTGCCGTGTGTATGACATGCCCTTTGGGCAGTGTTTCCCAACCTGTGGCTCTCCAGCTGTCAAGACATGATGGGTGCTGTACTTTTACAACAGCTGGAGAGCCACAGGTAGGGCAAGACTGCCTTAGGGGAAGTACACACACTGCGTTTTACGTAGTGGAGTTTCAGTCCTGGATCTTTAATATTTGTAACAGATCTTCCAGACACAGAACCTGCAGCTTATTTCTGTAAGTAGCATGTACACAACTACAAACTAAGAGGTTCTGCAGGGGAGAAATGGAGGGCTGTCCGCTGACACGGCTGATTCACTCCCAGGTACAAGGGTGGGACGTGCAGGTATCCACAGTGACGTCTGCAGTGGTTTCTGTTGCTGCGGATTTCACTGCTGATTTCCCCTTGTGTACATACTATTGGGTATTTGTGCTGTCCTCAGTGTATGCCATCGTATCCCTGCCGGAGATTTCCCATTCCCCACCGCTGCCCTCCAGGTGACTTTAGCAGGATAGTTTTCTGCTGAGAGTATGGAAATGTGAGTCTGTCCTCTGAGATCAGAGTCGGGACTGTGTGTAAAGCTGCAGTTGGTATAGTAGTGCTCTGCCAGGTCTTTATTTTTCCTCTTTAAGGGTGAAGATTCACATTGATATTCGGTGTAAACCATAGAGGCGGACCATGAGAAGATAGGGGTTTCTGTAGGTCATTTGCAGGGTGTATTGAGACTGAAAAGGAGAAAGAAACTCCTATAATGATTGGATCTTATGCACATTATCAGCGCAGTTCATGTGATGGCCTCTCCATGTAATGGAGCGGGGGTTGGTAGCCAGTGCTCCTGCCAATCTGCTCCGCCAGAGGCAAGCAGTGTATAGATCCTAGCAATATCCCATACAGTGACTGGTGTTGCTAGGATATACCCTCTTATTATGATTATTAAGGCTTGGTTCTCCGGGACCCCCACTAGCCCTGAAGTGGACAGGGGCTGCAGTGCTCTCATAGCGCTATTTTTCGTTTTTTCCTGTAGTTTTTCCTTGGGACCCACTGTGGCCAGAATGAGGTCGGCTGCTAGTCCCTCTGTGCAAGGAAACGTGCGCTACGTGGTGGGAATGGGGGAGTCACAGAGGTCCCACCAACCAAAAAGTGATGGTATAATAGCTCTAGTGCTATGCCATATCCCGGGTTCCCTTTTCAGGTCCTTCTACACATTAAACATCCCGCCAAAAATGAAATTGGCAATGAAGTAGCAAAATAAAATGAATGCGCAGGTGCAGGATGTTGTGACCGCATTACTACAGCGTACAGGCACATACACACCAAGGTGAACATTGAGTGGATGAATTGTGATCGGCATTACTACTATAAACTGAGGTGCTCAGCGCACAGTGTGATTACACTGTGTGAGCCCATCTGCCAGCGACAAGGTGACCTGATACTAACAGACAAACCTATCCGGAGAATGTCAGGTAGGTCACACAGTGTGATCCATATGTGCACGAATATCTGTTGTTTTTGTGTTGTTTTTTTGGTGTAATGTAATTCAGTCCAGAGTTCATACATTCGGTGTTCACTAGTGACGAGCGAGCATGCTTGGATAAGGTGTCATCTGAGCATGCTCCTATGCTGAGTTTCTTCGGTGAGCTCGAATAATCCCTGCACCTGCATGTCTCGCAGCTGTTCCACCGCCACAACATATGCAGGGATTGCCCAGCAAACAGGTAATCCGTGTATGTGACATACTTTTTGAGCACACCGAAGTCAATTGTTCAGCACATGAGCGTGCTCGGAAAACACCTAATTCGGGCACATTCGCTCATCACACACATATTAATACATCACACATGCATACACACATGCATACATACATCACACATGCATACATACATCACACATGCATACATACATGCATCATACATGCATACACACATCACCCATGCATACACACATCACCCATACATCATGCACGCATACATACATATATATCTATCATTAGTGCCTATGATAGAAGCATTGTGTGTGGGAGTGAATCGCATCCAGTGTCCTCTGCAGTGAAGGGAGGGTGGTAATAAGAGGGCTGCTGTTTGGTTTGACAGGGCGGCAAACATCTTTGAATATATGTGTTATTTTATACCTACGCCACATGTTTTCTTTTAGCATACCAATGTGCAGAGTCAGATTGATTTTGCTATTTTCGCTTTTTGCGTTTTAATTAAAGCTGAGGGTCTGCATCTCTTTTAGCAGATGTAGCCATTTCAGTGGCTGATGGCACCGAGCGGAGTGTTTTTCAGCATAATGGAATGCAATAAAGCATTTAAGGGGGACTTATCACCAGGTCAAATATTACCAGTCTTATGTTCTTCCCTCTGCTTACCTGAGTAATGTTTTTGTTTTATTGTTAGTTTTTTCAAATCCACCATTTGGTTCTGGAGATGTGATTCTTTTTATGTAATGATTATTCTGGTCTTTTCCAAAGAGGCGTGGCTCACATGCTAATTATAATGAGCAGCCCAAAGAGGTGACCCCAGAGAATCCTGTAAGCACCGCCCCTTGGTAAAGGCCATAAACTAAATAATCGGCCCCGATAAAATGATAAAGCCTACGCTCCCCTCCTATGCTGGCGCTGTTCCCACTGTGTCGGCACTCGCGGTCCTGGCGCTGTGATGGATGCGGTGGAATGACACATGATGCCCGTCACCCAATCAGCGGTGGCGTCACTGTCCCCGCCTTTGGACAAACTGAACATGAAGAGGCAGTCCGGGCTGCAGCTGATCTCCGACTTCTCTCCGTGTTCAGTTCATATGTAAGCGGGGACAGTGACGCAGGGCTGATTGGGCGCTGGGCATCATGTGCCACAACAGTAGCGATACTCCATTCACACTATCCTGAGTGCCAGGATTATTGCTACTATGGGATTACGGGGTGGAACCCTACCTGGTCACCAGAACCACTCACCAGGAGGTCCGCTTTCCCTGTATGATCATGGACCTAGAAATATCTGTCGGAATGAGACCACCCACAGGACTCCCAAGGCCACAAAGAGGGGCTCAAATTAGGTAACGTATTAAAATAATGAAATCACTGATTTTATGCTAATAGACGATGGCTGCATATTCCCTGCATCTGTCTCACCGGTCCTTTATCAGCCGAGTGCATATACCCACTGCAGCCAATGATGGGCCTCAGCGGTAATGGTAGCATGGTCAGTATATAGTCAACTCATCATCCCTTCCTGACATTAGAGGGTACACCACAGCGCATAGGGAAATTAGCCACTGAATACATATTTTTTTTTATAATTTTATTGCTTCTCCTCATTTCAGTCCATTAAAAAAAAATTCTTGGATAATCTGTTTGAAACAATAAACCTTGTTGTACTGAATCATTTCCCGCTATATATCCGGTTCCTCTCCTCCTGTCGCTCTGTAGCACGACATTTTGACAGTGACAGGTTCCCTCTAAAGTGATGATAAAACATTTTCTTGAAGCTTACATAGTGTACCATAATTTTTTCTTTTGATCTTGTTGTAGACATTTTTTTATTTACTAGTGAGTAGAAATATTTATATGTGCTGAGGTTATTGCTTGAAATCTGAATAAAGGGAATCTGTCACCAGGTTTTTGCCATCTAATTTGAGAGCAGCATTATGTAGAGGTGTAAACTCTGATTCCAGTGATGCATCACTTACTGGGCTGCTTGCTGTAGTCTTGATAAAATGCCTGTTTTATCACCAGAGGGACTCGTAAACCCACTGCCATGTAGCCCTTCATATCCATGGGCTCTGCATAACCCCGCCATTCCCCACTGATTGGCAGCTTTCTGCCTATGCACAGTATACACATAAATGTCAGTCGTGGTGTGGGCGGAGTTATATAGGGACTGGTATTCGGAGAATTGCTAGATCTGTGGCAGATAAAAACAGTAATTTTATAAAAACTGCAGCAAGCAGCTCAGTAAGTGATGCATCTCTGAAATTGGGGTCTCCGCCTCTACATCCTCCTGCTCTCAGATGGAGTAGCAAAAACCTGGCCACAGATTCCCTTTAATGGAGAATAGCGTTACCATGGTGGGAGCTGCGCAGACTTCAGCACTTTCGCTCTTTCCCATGAATATGTTGATGGATTGGGAATAATAAAACCTGAAGCAGACATGTTCTAGTCCCCACAGCGTTCTGGAAGCGAGTGGTCTTAAAATGATTTTTGTGAGCTGTGACCTGGATTTGTAGCTGCATGTAATGATCACTGGAACTTGTTGAACCTGTTGGGCCATTGTGGAGCGCTGCCAGGAAACACACAACCTCTGCACGTTCCACGTTCTCTCGTGTCGCAGCTTCATTTTCTTTTATGCTCTTTTTTTTTCACTTTGACAATCCAAATTGCCTTCAGCTTGACAATTCTCATGATGACACGTTTACTAAGACCGTCCCAAGCTGTCCGTACACGCTCGCTCCTGTAGCTCGAAAGGCATCTCTGGGGTCACAGACTTTAAGTGGAAGTAAGTTCTAGATTTGAAAGTGGTAGTAACATTTACTTGTGGTAAATCTCGCCATTTTGTCAGAGGTGCTAGCTATTCAGACAGTGTAGGTCATTACTAGGGGTCTGTGTGTATAAGCTCAACATAGAAATATTTCAGAAGTATGGTTGTGGCAGCTTCTCCCTTTCTTCTTTCCACATGCACCAAAAAGTTAGCCATCGTGATGTATAAAGTCGGAGTCGTCGGGCAGAATGATGACTTGTGGCTTATTGCATTGTAGGGATGACGCTACTACTTTTTTCGAATTTATCTCTTTGGTGCACTTTTGTTTTCAAACAATTTATTGGGTTTTAAATTTTAACTGGGAAGGGAAGACCAGGAGGGGGAGGAGGGGCAAGGGGAGGGATACGCACTTTTAGCAAGGATTCATACTAACGTTTAGCCCCTCTTTGGTGGATTAAACTAAGATTGTGCATCCAAATATTACACAGTGATGTACTATAAAATGTTCAAACATGAACACGAGGTTCTTAGCCAACATTTTGATCAAATTGTATAAGCCCACTGCCACATCATGGTGACCTCTTATTAAGTGTAGCACTGCTTGGGGGCAATCGCCACCACTGTTCATAGACACCAGGTGCCCACAGCCCTGCCGCCTGCCAAACATGACTTCCCTGGGCTCGGAGCAGCACCACCTTACAGACTCGGCACTACCGCAGCAATGGCTGCCATGCTACACCAACAACCTAGTGAACTGACGTTAAAGCACAGACTTTCATGTAGTTTCAGACAACTAGCTGGAACCTCCTGCTACAATAAAAGGGAGGCCCTGTACAAATGGAAGGAGTGCCGGTACCAAAGGAAAGCAATTAAAAATAGGGGACAGATACAAATTAAGTAAATAAACCACAGCGGTAGCAAAAAAGACACTGACCCCACATGCATTTCTCATTTAGAAACAGGTCACTATGACGTGGTAGTGGGCTTATACAATTTTAAAATGTTGACTAAATTTAGGAGTTTTTTCTGGAAAATTTTACTTAGTCTCAATAGGTCAAAATATATTTGAATGTAGGGTTGGAGTCTTTATTTCTACAGTCCTGGCACTCCATGAAGGGATCTCCCAATTATTTTTTACTTCCGTTTTCCAGTTCTGCAGTAATAATATGCATCACTTTTCTTAATGGCTTACTTAAAAAAAAGAAATCTGAATGCACTCCCACTTCCTTTGGGCCCGGTGCTGGAGCTGCCGCAATTTCACCAGAAGTGGTAATGGATCCATATGTAAGTGACTCCGCAGGCGGAGCGTCATCTGTAGGGGCCACACTCTTCCTGCCGCGAAGTGTGATCAGTATTGTGCAGCTCTATGCCTTTCAGAAGTGATGCTGCAGAGTTCCAGTGGGATTGGAGGAAAGAGGGGCAAAATTACACCTGAAAACAGTCGGGGAAGGGGTATCTATTTCATGCTCTCCTTTAGTATCACTGTAGCTGGTTTCTATATGTGATCCTCCATTGTTAAGCTGCCATTGATTATAATATGATCCTCAGCAAAGCTTCCAGGCTAAGCATTTGAGGTGCCCTTTAAATCTTGTGCTTGACATATGAGTGACCATATAAGAAGGCCTGGTATCAGGAAGATGGGACTTAGCGCAGCTCGGTGATCTTGTGGTTACAGCTCTTAGACAAAACAACATCTGGTTGTAGATTATTTGTGAACACATTGCGAGACCAGAACATGCTTTTAAGTCTAATGACTCAGCTTAGCTTTTTATTATTCTTTTTTTATTTTTTTTGGTTAGAGACATATGTAATATAGAACATGTGTAATTTCTGCTGATATTGTCCCAATTCTTCTAAGTCTCAAAAAGTTGGACAATTTCTAAAACTAAAAAATTGAATCTACTAAAATGCTAATATAATATAATTTATTTTATTTTATTCAGTGTGTATACTTTGATGCTTATAAAGAAAACAGATAAATGAAGATAACTGAATAAAGGGCACAGTGCTTGTTGATATATACGATGTTCAAATATTTTTCTGCTATATGCAATAAAATTAAGAGAAGACGGTCAGCGAGTGCATCTGTCATAGCGGCAAAGGAGTTGAACGCCATATTAATGCCTTTGGACTGAGCACGGGGTGTTATAAAAGCTCCTCTGGGTGTAAGATGTAGGCGTCTCCATACTTTTGTCCATATAATCTACATTTTGTACAGCATGAATCTGTGATATAGCCATGTGTATGGGACCTGTAGAAATTCAAAGCTACTCTTCTCCATCGTCCTGGTGCATGGCATCTGGCTGGAAGCATTGAGGTGAAGAGGTAAAATCAAGGGATCATTGGAGGTCCCTTCACTCAGACCCATATTGTGGGTAGGGTGGGAGGTTGCTCTTTTAACTGTGGAAAAAATAAACTGTGTGTGAACATTAAAATTTAAGTTACAGAAAACCCAATGTGTATTTGCAAAAGAATCCACAGCAGGAATCAGTGGACTCTGTGTTTCTGCCATGGATTATTCTGTGAGGCCTAACCCATGTGGTTACCAGACATGGTGTCCTAGAGAAATCCACTGAGAAACCACCCCAATAAGTGATATTTCAGTTTTCAAGCAACAGCGTGAAAAATCTGTGGCCATTCGAACAGCCACGTTCTCATTGCATACAATGGGTGGCCACTTGTGGGCGGTTTTTAACGTAGATTATGTGAAGAAATACAAGGTAAAATCCCAGTGAGTTGTTGACATGCCCTAGTAGTAACATAAATGGCAAAGCGGAGTATGTGAGGCCTAGATTTGACCTAGAGGAAAAGTGTAACAGCTCGGCAGTCGGTGGTGGAGAAGATGATGTGTGCGGTAAATGGCACTATTATGAGGGCAATGAACTTGTCATACTGTGCGCCTGTCTCTACTGCATTTTATGTCTCCAAGGGCAAAAGGAATATCATATTGAGCTATTTGATGACATACGAGCAGAGTGCAGATCATATTTATTTCAAGTCATCACTTTTTAATGTAGTTATGCTTTAGGTTAGAAATAAATCCTGCTGCCGTGTAGTATATATGGTAAAGGTGTCAGCATTTAATACCTGCTAATAACGTGTGACTGCTAAGACTCAGCGGTAGTGAAATATTCTTATATATTTGACTTAAGAAAGGAAAGGTTAGATCGAACGACAAGAAGCCTTAAATGATTGGTGATTTCCAATTTAATACAATAATAAGACATCTTAAAGATCATGTTTTTCTTATGTCTTTTCCTTGTTTACATATCCTAAAGACCTGAAAGTTCTGAGTCCCGAGACCCCCACCAAATGCTCAAAATAGACTTTTATTTGGGCCCATACACCACTCGGTGCGCAGGTTTTCTGAACGTCTTATCGGGCGAGCAGAGTACTTTGGAGCAGTTTATGAGCATTGAGTGGTGGTCGTAAGACCTGGAGCTTTTAACCCATTTTAAATCCATAGGCATTCATGTGGAGTTGGTCAACCAACACTTTTGCATCTAGAACCACTTACACTCTTCAGATAAGGTCTTTTGATTTCAAAGACAAATTTAGAGAAAAGCTACACCTTGAGATGATAGTGGTGCCTCCCAATGTGGACCAACCCCTATTAGCTAGAGCTTTTGGCATTTGGTCCACAGGGATAGATGTTTTAAGATATCTCATGTCTCGAATACATTTCTAGTTTCTGAAGTTAGGCGCCTATAGAACTAATCTTTAGGAGTTGACATCTGGGTCCCTTCATATTCCAGTTTGCTGAAGGCCTACTTTATAATTTCCTGTGACATCAAAAGTGCACCCTGTTTTCCATTGACCTAAAACTGGCTTTTCATACCTGGGCGATCGGAGAATTAGTTGGATGTATTAAGAGCCGAAGCAGTGTTTGAAGTATATTTTCCAGAAATGATGAGACAATTGAAAAGTCAAATAGCAGAGAATATGAAATGTTAAACTGGTCAACCACATTTAATATAATAATAATAATAATTTTATTTATATAGCGCCAACATATTCCGCAGCGCTTTACAACTTATAGAGGGGACTTATACAGACAATAGACATTACAGCATAACAGAAATCACAGTTCAAAACAGATACCAGTAGGAATGAGGGCCCTGCTCGCAAGCTTACAATCTATGAGACATTTACCAGTATTCCCACTACAATAATGATTTTAGGGTATGCTAAAGTTAAAATCTCCATCATAGTCACCTTCCAGTTGATGGTTATGCGTGAAAAGGTTTCCATTGGTTCATGTTTGGAGTGCCGTGACTGCTCTCTATCAGACATTTACACTATATCCTGTGGATCTATCCGTAATGTCCACGTGGGAAGCACAATGCCTGCCCTCATCACTACTATTTTGTCCCCAGTTGTGAGACATCCACACGTCCGTGATACCTGTAGCTTATATGTTACTGATCCTTCTGTGTTCTGGTTTTGAGGGAAACCTAGTGAAAAGAAGTGTCTTGTGCAGCTTTCTATCATTAGCATGTCCGCTCTAGTAGGCGGTCAGTCTTCCAGGCAGTGCACTATGAAAGGGGCACAGTGTGCAGCCCAAACCTTCTGTCAACAGGGTTAAAGTTGACAGTGCGTGCACGGAGCGACACTGCCGCTGCTGTAAGGAAACGTGTAATATCCTCAGTATTCTAAGAGTAAAAGCGCCTGAATGCAAAGACTGAAGAGCTCCGATAAGTGTGTGAGCCACATTTATAAAGGGACTGAACCGCACAGGTTACTTGGTGCCAAGGGCTCGACTCTCGGTTATTTAATAGTGCCAAGAAGGTGGATGTTGTAATCCGTTCTGTGTCTTTTGTTGCAACAAATCTTGTTTAAACATAAACCCGACTCGCCCAGCCCCATCCAGAAGGCGACAGTAGCCGGGCTCAAATAACACGACGTGGAGGGATTTGTAAGTGTCTTTTCAAAGAATCCCTGTGTCTTCTGCTCCAGGAGCGCAGCAGACGGTAGGAATGAATCCGGCTTCACTATTTCTCCCGTCTAGGAGGACGGGGCTTCAGGCAACCTCGCAGCAATCCTGTATGTTTCTGTTCTGGGCTGTCCGCACATGCGGTGTGTCCCAGGCTATACGCACGTCTTGTCTTCTTAGATAGGGAATTTGCTAAAGCGACCATGGACATGACATTTTGACAGAATCTCTGTGGGACTAGATCACTCTTAGCCAAGGGTTGTTGTTGAGGTAGAGGAGAGTTCAACAGGATGGATTTACCTGTCCCCAAAGCACCAGAGATCTCTACAAGATGCAGAACACCCCCAGCCATTCACTTTTATGTAGTTGTGCATGCTATCCTGAGTCTGTGGGCACCCTTACTTTAAGATTGTCATCAGATGAGTATGTATAGGTAAAATATCTATCTATCTATCTATCTATCTATCTATCTATCTATCTATCTATCTATCTACCTACCTACCAACCTACTCCAGGAGTCTCAAACTCAGGCTTGGGTCTTTATGGATGTGGCAATAAGGCTACTTTCACACATCAGGTTTTCAGTGTCAGGCTAAATCCAGCGAATGTTGGAAAAACTGGATCCGGCGCAGATTTTGAAAAACTGATGCGACAGATCCGGTTTTTTGACGGATCCGGCCAGCCTATCTAGATTATTGGATAAAAAAAAAAAATTGGAGCATGCTCAGTTTAAAAAACCGGATCAGGCCGCCGGATCCGCCTTTTTCTGGATCCAGCACCTTCCGACTCCCATAGGCTTTCATTGTAGCAAACAGCCGGAAGCGCCGGATCCGGCACTTCAGGCTTTTTCGCCGGAGACCAAAAACGTTGCAATGGACGCTTTCTCAAGAAACCGGACGAAACACAATGTCATTCGGTGCAATCCGGCACTAATACAAGTCTATGGGAAATAAAAACCTGATCCGGCGGCAACATTCGTCTGATCCGTTTTTTTGAAAATTTGCTGGATTTAGCCTGACACTGAAAACCTGACGTGTGAAAGTAGCCTAACAAATGTGCACTTTTTTGTTTACTTTAGTTTATATATAAAACAGCATTTTAGTGACAAAATATTTTTTAATGCTTAATTTTGAATTTTTTTGTGTATTTTTGCAATTTTTTTTTTCCCCAGTTGGGACAATACAGTAATATTCTCTTACAATTCGCACCATATGGTAATTCTGGCAAACATCTTGTAGTAATGCCCCATCCTGGTCCCCTCCTTGTAGTAATGACCCATCCTGGTACCCTTATTATAGTAATGCCCCATTCTGGTCCCCATATTGTAGTATTGGCCCCTATTGGACCATTCTTCGCATACACATTAAAAAAAGGGAAAAAGGAAAAAATGTAAACACTTTTTCTCACCTGTCCTCTGTTTCTTTGGCTTCCTTTCTGCACATGCGGCCCGCAGTCACTGTAAGACCCCTTGTCGATCGCAGCCCGTTCCAGGCCCCCCCCGACTTTAGCTCTTTATTTCAGTTGAATATGCATCCTTGAACGCACATTCAACTGAAATGTGTTGCCATGCCGAGACCATCTCTCTGCACACCAGTGCCAGCCTCCAGCCAATCAGATGCCTGCAGCTGACATTGGCGTGCCGGCGCGTGCAGTAACGGCATAAGCCGCCGCACTGCACACTGATGTCAGCTGCAGGCCTCTGATTGGCCGGTGGCTGGCATTAGTATTGCTGTCCAGAGAGCGTGTATACACTTTTATGTCAAGCAATAAGTCCTTTTTAACAAAAATTATATAATGTTTAATCTCTTCTCAACATATGGCACCATGCGCCTATAGGCTCCCACCAAGAGGCAATCGTGGGGTGCCGATTTTTTTTTTTTTTTTAGAATTTTCAAATTATTTTTTAGATTACTAAAAAAAAAAAAATACCGACCTGTGCAGACCTGGAGAATTATGTTTTTACCATGCAATGAAAAACCGTAAAAACACCTCTCCTAGCCCCCCCCCCCCCCCCCCCCAGAAATTGAAGATCTATTTATTTTTTTGCAATTTCACCCCCTTAGAAAAAATTTCTGTTGTCCAGTATATTGAATTGCAAAACGAATAGTGTTGTTCAAACTTCGTCCTGCAAAAAAATCAAGCCCTCATACAGCCATGTTGATGGAAAATTGTGAAGGGGTTAATAAGCAATGTTGCTTCTTTATATGTTGCTGCATTGTCTTTCATTGCATTTCTAGTTGGGGGAAAAAAGTATTACATGGATAAGTGGATGATGAAATTTCAATGCAGTTTTGTTATTTAAAAAAAAAAAAATCGCTTTCTGCCTGGTAACAGGGAGGTGGCCGTATCTCTGACAGAGACATACATATTTGGTGGTTGCTAGGCAACAGCTTTTCACGGCAAGTCATAACTAAAGATCAGAATCTGTGGTGATTTTTTTTTTTTTCCTCCATTCCATAATCTATTCAGTAATAATATAAAATAAAGTTACAGGTGTAGGTTTGGATATATATACCTATACACTCCCATACAGAGAGATTATCTGTTATATTGTTACTCACTTTAATGCTCACATTTACACATGTGAATATATACAGTACACATATGTAAATATGGTAGAGTATGCGTGCGGAAATATGGTAGAGTATGCGGAAATATGGTATACAGTATGTATAAATAGTGTACACTGCATATATAAATACGGTATACAGTACGCATATGTAAATATGGTATACAGTATGCGTGCGGAAATATGGTATACAGTGTGTACATATGGTATACAGTGTGTACATATGGTATACAGTGTGTACATATGGTATACAGTGTGTGCACATATGGTATACAGTGTGTGCACATATGGTATACAGTGTGTGTACATATGGTATACAGTGTGTGTACATATGGTATACAGTGTGTGCACATATGGTATACAGTGTGTGTACATATGGTATACAGTGTGTACATATGGTATACAGTGTGTACATATGGTATACAGTGTGTGTACATATGGTATACAGTGTGTGCACATATGGTATACAGTGTGTGTACATATGGTATACAGTGTGTGCACATATGGTATACAGTGTGTGTACATATGGTATACAGTGTGTGTACATATGGTATACAGTGTGTGCACATATGGTATACAGTGTGTGCACATATGGTATACAGTGTGTGCACATATGGTATACAGTGTGTGCACATATGGTATACAGTGTGTGCACATATGGTATACAGTGTGTGCACATATGGTATACAGTGTGTGCACATATGGTATACAGTGTGTGCACATATGGTATACAGTGTGTGCACATATGGTATACAGTGTGTGCACATATGGTATACAGTGTGTGCACATATGGTATACAGTGTGTGCACATATGGTATACAGTGTGTGCACATATGGTATACAGTGTGTGCACATATGGTATACAGTGTGTGCACATATGGTATACAGTGTGTGTACATATGGTATACAGTGTGTGTACATATGGTATACAGTGTGTGTACATATGGTATACAGTGTGTGTGCACATATGGTATACAGTGTGTGTGTACATATGGTATACAGTGTGTGTGTACATATGGTATACAGTGTGTGTGCACATATGGTATACAGTGTGTGTGCACATATGGTATACAGTGTGTGCACATATGGTATACAGTGTGTGTGTACATATGGTATACAGTGTGTGTGTACATATGGTATACAGTGTGTGCACATATGGTATACAGTGTGTGTGCACATATGGTATACAGGGTGTGTACATATGGTATACAGGGTGTGTACATATGGTATACAGTGTGTGTGTACATATGGTATACAGTGTGTGTGTACATATGGTATACAGTGTGTGTGTACATATGGTATACAGTGTGTGTGTACATATGGTATACAGTGTGTGTGTACATATGGTATACAGTGTGTGTGTACATATGGTATACAGTGTGTGTGTACATATGGTATACAGGGTGTGTACATATGGTATACAGGGTGTGTGCACATATGGTATACAGTGTGCGGAAATATGGTATACAGGGTGTGTGCACATATGGTATACAGTGTGCGGAAATATGGTATACAGGGTGTGTACATATGGTATACAGGGTGTGTACATATGGTATACAGGGTGTGTGCACATATGGTATACAGTGTGCGGAAATATGGTATACAGGGTGTGTACATATGGTATACAGGGTGTGTGCACATATGGTATACAGGGTGTGTGCACATATGGTATACAGGGTGTGTGCACATATGGTATACAGGGTGTGCACATATGGTATACAGTGTGTGCACATATGGTATACAGTGTGCGGAAATATGGTATACAGTGTGTGTACATATGGTATACAGTGTGTGTGTACATATGGTATACAGTGTGTGCACATATGGTATACAGTGTGTGTGCACATATGGTATACAGGGTGTGTGCACATATGGTGTACAGGGTGTGTGCACATATGGTATACAGTGTGCGGAAATATGGTATACAGGGTGTGTGCACATATGGTATACAGTACGCATGCATACAGATGTTCTGTAGTTACTGAACAGATTTTTCCAGAGTAGAGACACAGAAATGTCAGATTAAAAGCATTATCTACTTTCACATGCTGTGCTGGGGAATGCTGGGTTAATGGAGGAGACACTCTGCTCTGGATTCTCCTGACTTGGCCAGAGTGCAGAGCGGATATAAGGAGCGTCTCTCGCTTTGGAGGATCTGTACTATCCTACACTACACAGCATTCAGTGATATGAACAGGCACTGTGTAATACCAAATTTCACCTCTAGTAGTGCTGCAGGGAAATGACACTGCCAAGTTTACTTATACTGTAGATTACAATTGATCACTGGGACCCTTATTAAAGGGAATCTGTCACCCCAAAATTGGCCTATAAGCTAAGGCCACCGGCATCAGGGGCTTATCTACAGCATTCTGTAATGCTGCAGATAAGCCCCCCGATGTCACCTGCAAGATAAGAAAAAGAGGTTAGATTATACTCACCCAGGGGCAGTCCCGGTGCGGTCTGGTCCAATGGACGTCGTGGTCCGGGTCCAGCGCCTCCCATCTTCATACGATGACGTCCTCTTCTTTGCCGCCTGCCTCGGCTCCTGCGCAGGCGTACTTTGTCTGTCCTGTTGAGGGCAGAGCAAAGTACTGCAGTGCACAGGCGCCGGGAAAAGTCAGAGAGTCTTATCTTGCAGGTGAGAACCCCAATAAGAATTTAGCATTTTTCTCCATACTGTCACATTTTCATAAAGGTGACAGTGTTCAGCCAACAGCCATCTCCTAACTCCGCCATACACAGGAAGGCTCTTGTGTTCTCTCTGAGCGAGCCACTGGCAGATTACTCTGGCTGCGGCTTATCGCACCAAGAAGTATAGGATCGGCAATCTGAAATTGAATATGCCGGATCCTTATCTCCCTTTAATTATGAGGCAGGAGGCCCCCAGACACATCAGACTGTGAGCCGAGCCAATATTGGCATGGGGCATGGGCGCTTTAAGAGGTTAGTATGTGTAATTGTGTAAGGAAAGGTCCCTAGAATATAAATGGCATTCCAGGTCTGGAATGTGGAGCCATATTATGGAACTTCGTGAATTCTTCCAACCTTGAGAACGATCTCGCTAATAACCTCTGTGATGTGTAGACCTTCCTGCAAGAGGTTTTCTTAATACTGTAACTTTACATATTCTGCTTCATGCGCCGCAGACTGTTGTTTTTATGATGTCTCCTGAACAAGCCACTTTTACTTTATGCAGTAATTGCATCTAGTAATCCCTTCAAGTAGCACTTCTTTACTGTAGAATACCTGAGATTTACCTCCGTAATCTGTGACTCACTACTACAATGTCTCTGAAGTCGATCTGTCATGAGGCCCATGCCTTACAAACAATGGCGTCTACAAGATGCACATAATGGGATAAAGGAAACCTATAGATGATGTTTTCTCTCTTAAATCATTAGTAGATGAAACATTCTCATCTGAATTCCTTATATGTAGGACTCTGTAAATGTTAAGACCTTTCTAAAGTGACCATTCACCCTGGCGAGGAAGCTGGATTAAACATTTGTCCTGTCGTCCTACATAAAGCCCTCCACTTGTCTCCTGATGCCATCTCCTCCAATCCTCCTCATCCATGATGGCCACTGGAGTGGCATGGAGCGCACACCATTAGTGTGAACCTGTCACGTTGGACAATGCTATTAGCTTAAAGAGGTGGGGTTAATCTGCAGGTCAGCAGCCCAACCATTGAACTAATGGCAAAGCTCCTGGGAGACTATGAGCCACCAGATTTGCCGGTGTGGTTACAGTACCGCTCATACTGCAAAGAATCACTTTGACTGACAACCGCACTCTACACTGATACACTGCACCAGGAGCTGGCAATCCAAGTGCCGGGGCATGCTTACAGCCGGCGGTCACAGTGCTGTATTTGCTCCAGGCACGCCTAGGTGGCTGAAAGGCAGCGGCTCCTGTCAAGAATAAAGTTAAGTTTCTCCCTGGAGACATGCTTTCAATACGGCTACCGGGCACCTTTCTAATGAATCTGCAGATTAGCCCTAGTAGCGTTATGCATCATGACCGTTTCCCTTTGAGTCTGAACCACGCCTCAACAACAGGGGTTTAGACTTGCATGTCCCCTTGTCAGTACGGCAGACATCTTGGACGCAAGAGGACTGGAATGCCCGTCTCAAAAGAGGAGACAGCGGGAGGCAAATGGATGGCAGCAGGTACGATGACCAAACATAACAAATATATAGTCCCTTTTCAGGGAAAATGTGGTGTAAAGCCATAAATAGTGGAAGATAAGGATTATTATGTTGCTTTAGTTTCTCTTCTGCAGCAGCATCAATGAGGCAACCAGGTTAGATGTAAGGTCAAATTTTAATGTCACAGGATCAGAGCCGCCATGGTGCCTAAGCTTAAATAACGGTATATTGAAATGGAAGTTTATTTGACATACAGTAATGTATTTGTGTCACAGTACAAACAATTAAAACATTTTAAATAAAATAAAATATGGAGAAGATACAGATTAGATATTGGAAGAAACTTTTTTGACAGTGAGGATAATCAATGAATGGAACCGGCTGCCACGAGAGATGGTGAGTTCTCCTTCAATGGAAGTATTCAAACAGAGGCTGGACAGACATCTGTCTGAGATGGTTGAGTGAATCCTGCTTTGAGCAGGGGGGGTTGGACACAATGATCCAGGAGGTCCCATCCAACTCTACCATTCCATGATTCTATACCTATATATCACAAGCAATTAAAAATCTTACTAAATTGTATCTGTACTTTAAGTGTAATGGCAGTGTTGATACTTGACACTCATAGGCTCCAATGCAGGCTCTACAACAGGGCCCCAACTGTTACAGACTTTAATAGGATTGGTTGTCTTTGAGCCAGGAGGACCTTTTGCGAAATCCCTTCTACCCTCTATGGTTGCGACCTTTGTTAAAGATTATCTTGGATATTCCTTTTCCAGTATGTGTATGATTAGTATACTAACATAAGAAAAATGTCATTCTATAACCAGAAGCCACAACCTTCTCTCGTGATCAGTTCTTGGATAGTGTAAAGTGGAAAATAAATTCTGAGACATTATTAGTAATGTTGAATGAAAATGCCAGGCATTACGCTTCCCCAAAAACCTAATTAAAATCAGGTTAGTGGAATGCGTCATTAAAAAAAAATCTCTCCATGAAGAAATGCTAGAAATAATGTAAAAGTCAGTTGTGAATGTGCGGGACTGAAGTGCGTAGCAGGTCGTCACCTAGAGCAAAGTAAGATTTTCACCATTTAAAGGGAATCTGTCACCCCAAAATTGGCCTATAAGCTAAGGCCACTGGCATCAGGGCTTATCTACAGCATTCTGTAATGCTGCAGATAAGCCCCCGATGTCACCTGCAAGATAAGAAAAAGAGGTTAGATTATACTCACCCAGGGGCGGTCCCGGTTCTGTTCTGGTCCGATGGGTGTCGCGGTCCGGGTTCGGCTCCTCCCATCTTCATGCGATGAATTCCTCTTCTTTGCTGCCTGCCGCGGCTCCTGCGCGGGCGTACTTTGTCTGCCCTGTTGAGGGCAGAGCAAAGTACTGCAGTGCGCAGGCGCCTGGGCTCTCTGACCTTTCCTGGCCCCTGTGCACTGCAGTACTTTGCTCTGCCCTCAACAGGGCACACAAAGTACTCCTGCGCAGGAGCCGCGGCAGGCAGCAAAGAAGAGGACGTCATCGTATGAAGATTGGAGGAGCCGAACCCGGACCGCGATGCCCATCGGACCGGACCGCCGCGGCTGAGTATAATTAACTTCTTTTTCTTATCTTTCAGGTGACATCTGGGGCTTATCTGCAGCATTACAGAATGCTGTAGATAAGTCCCTGATGCCGGTGGCCTCAGCTTATAGGCCAATTTTGGGGTGACAGATTCCCTTTAATTTACAAACTTTAATACTGAGTTGACCTATGGAGGGTACCATATATATTCAATAATATCTGATAACTTGTGTATATAGCATAGCTCGCGACCGTTCCAGATTCAGCAGGATGGTCCCGAAGTCCCGATTTGAGGGCTCAGTACCGCCGCCCTCCCTCTGATGCTCCATAGCTGCTCCTCCTCAGGGGTGGGGCCACATCTCTGCTCAGTGCATAAATTAAATTATTCTATTCTCTTGTATTTTGATCGGGTCTCCCTGAGACAAACCAACGAGCAACTGTAGCAATGAGCCATAGCCCATGTTGGATGTCCATAGGAGAATTTGGTCATCTTGAGCTGTGTTGCAATCTGTGAATCCATAAGTATATTATACTATTATAGAGATAAATTATATGCAACAGTTTATTCTTATGTATTCTAGAGGTGAAGAAAAAGTCAGATTTTTTTGTTCCTGTAAAACTACTAAAAATAACGACAATCTAGTGCTGAGCGAGCGTGCTCTGATAACGTGTTATCCGAGTATCTTTGGTGTGCTTGAATAATATGAGTGAGTCACTGCGGCCGCTGTGCTCTGCTTTCACTTTACGGCCGGCACTCAGTCAGTGCGAGAAGCAGACGGCTAGGGACCTGACGGACACCGGAATGTGAGTATGTACTGTTTGTTTGTTTTTTACATTTACGATGGTAACCAGGGTAAACATCGGGTTACTAAGCGCGGCCCTGCGCTTAGTTACCCGGGGACTTCGGCATCGTTGGTCGCTGGAGAGCTGTCTGTGTGACAGCTCCCCAGCGACCACACAACGACTTACCAACGATCACGGCCAGGTCGTATCGCTGGTCGTGATCGTTGGTAAATCGTTTTGTGTAACGGTACCCTTAGACAAACTCTGTAATTGCAGGCAGGAGCTAAAGCTGCTGCTCTGGTGATGCCACTATATACTTGATCTGTATCACAGCCTCTAAAACCCAGAGTCAGATTATACTGAGACATAGAGATACATTGTATATCACAGTGTATTTTTATGTCTCTGTATTCTAGAGGGAGAATAAAAGAAAAATGATTTTTCTTCCTATAAAATTACTAAAAAAATAATGAAAAAATATTAAACATCACTAATCCACAAATAACATGGACATAATTTGGTGTCCCTGTAATCGTAACGACCTTCACAACACAGCAACCAAATTATTTACGGGGATCGGTAAATGGTGTGATTGATACTTTTTTTAATGTGTTTAATAGAGAAAAAAAATGTAACGCTGAAGCCGTGATCACATGTACTGTAAATACTGTGTCTTCTCTACTGCTTTTTTTCCTGCACGTTTTCTGCAGATGTCTGCACCACACGATGTAATAACAATCTTCTCTGGTTATTGCATGTTTGCTGCTTTCTTTTATGCATTTCCCCCCATATTTGATGCATTTTTGGTGCAGACGAGAATCCGCATTTGTAATGCTTTAATACTGTGTTTAAAAATGCAACAGCATTTTTTTTTTTTTTACTTGTGTTTTTTTCAGGCTCCACATAGAAGCCTATGGAAGAATAGTGTAAATGCTGCCTATTTTTCTGCTTTTTTTGCACAGAAATTCTGCTGTTTAACTGTCCAAGCAAAGTACAGTAGATATGATTTTCTGAAAGCTGCGCCCCGTCTGCTTCTGAAGATGCTGCTGCACTCTGCGGTTTTGGCGCTTTTTTTAAATAAGTAAACTTCCATGTGGAGCTTAAATATAAGCGCATGTTAAAAAAAAAAAAAAACATTAAAGAGTGATTTACATCATTACAAAAAACAGATTAAATATGGTGGAAAAGGCATAAAAATGCAGCAAAATGCAATAATCAGAGAGGATTGTTATTGTGTAGTTTGGTGTGAACACCTGCTGAAAAAAAACACCATATTTAAGCATCGTGTGAACACAGCTTTAGAGAAACCAAAAATTCAGATGTGGTATACTGAAGCGAAATAAAGATGAGAAAGTTCTTTCTGCTAGGACTATGAATGAATGAACAGAAAATAAATCCATAGATGCCAACTAGAGATGAGCAGGATGCACAGATGACACCGCGCCAGCCCGCCTGGCTAATCATGCTGCTCTGGGGACTTTGGAAGGTAAGAGATTTGTGGTCTCCCGTCCAGCAGCGAGGTACCACTGACCCAGATAGATCCAGGGCCGGGGAGACCCGTGAATCGATCTGCTCATCTCTATTCCCAACCGTCCTGATACTGCGGACAGTCCTGGATTTCGGTCTACGCCCTGCAGTCTCGGGCGTCTGCTATACTATATATATACTATATACTATACTGCACCTCTGACATCTCTGGCTAGGGGAGAAAAAATGTCCGCAGCACACTATGCACATCACATATTTTGTCCCTCTTTCTGTTCTTAAAAAGTTGGGAGGTATGCATATAGTAATCATTGTTTGCAAGAATTCAGTGTGTGCTGATCCTAAGTGTGGTGTTGGTGTCCAGAGGAAACCGCTGAAGGTGTTGGATACTTCTAAGCAGGCACAGCTTACCATTGTCTAGCTGATTCTAATCAGTATAAAGTTTATTTTTAAAATCTCAAGTTAAAGTTCATCTGTCGGTAGGAACAACCTTCCTAATCCGTCTACATGGGCATGTCGATCCCAGAAAGTTGAATGATACCTTGAAATCTGCAAGCCGGTGTCTTATTCCAGAGAAGTCATGTTGTCTTGATATAAGGGCCGGACACAAATCTCACTGAGAATCTACCTGCAGAGCTTCTATTAATTGAAAGGTGACAATACCAGTTTGAGACATGAGAGCAGACTGTCAGTCATTACATGTCTCACACTGGTAACGCCCCCTTTCATTTACAATAATCCCTGGAGGCAGAGTATCGGTGAGATCTGTGTTCAGCGCATAGATCTAAACAACTCATTTACATATTAAGAAAAGCATGGATTTCTGTAGAATACCACATCGGATCACAGGGGGGTTAGCAAGGTGCATTGTCATGTGACACAAATGGCCATTGAATGATTTTAGTGCTTTGATGGCATGTAATCAACAAAGAGGAGGGTGATTGCCTTCTTGTATTTTCTCCCTATTTATTGATCTCAGAAGTCAGGGCCAGCCTTTAGCATAACATATCTTTTTATATGGATTGTATTAATTTAGAACTGTAGCTCTGGGGCACTGATGTCTGGGCACTTTTTAACCTCTGACATCCCCCGCCCCTCCTAATGTTATTTCCTGCAGGGCAAGTTATCACCTATCCACAGATTAGGTCTCAACTTGCTGATCAATGAGGGTCCAACTGGTGGGACCTAATAATGAGAAAAGTGTAGTAAAATGCCTCTTTACCTCCGTTCATTAACTATGAGACTGCTGGAGGTATAGTAGGCAAGCAACGTACTCGGTTGTCCCATGGAAAATAAATGGATTGGTACCGCCGTTTCATTTTAAAGGGACTTTAGGACACCGTGTCTTGGGATCGGGAGGAACTTAGTGGCTGGATTCCCCAGCAAACAGCTACTTTTCACCTATTCTTTGGATATGTGATAACTTGGCTTGTTGGGGATAACCTTTTCATTATAAAGTCTGCAAAATATACCTCTATTCAGTCACAAAGCTCCTCTACAACTCCATTTCTGAAGACTGATAAAAGATCAGTAGGGTCCCACACTTGGATAACGATCTCCCACTGAGTGAAGGTGACCTATGCTAGATCTGGAAGTGTAAATCCAAGAAAATAGCAGCTTCTGCATCCAGATGTAAATTTACTTCCCTAAGAAATGTCAGCCTGATATTATTTGGATCAACAACTTTTTATTTTACGAAAGTGGAAATTCTGCCTGCCTGCCGCCATATACTGGCAGTATTATTAGGTAGTGTGGTTGCCTGGAACCACATCCAGTGTCATCAGCCCAATGATATTTTCAGAAATCATCAGAAATGTGCCCTGCGTAAAAAAAATTGACAAAATCAACATTTTCTTATTTGCTGGAGGCTGCTGACTCCACACAGTGTTGATTTACAACAGTCTGGCATATTCCTTGTAAATGCTGAGACAAAAAAAAAAGCAGAGGATATATATTTAGATGTACTCCATGACTTTGGGTTGGAATTCTGCACCCTTCCTTTTTGGCCAGTTTTTTTGTCTACTCAAGTCCGCACCTGAATAGATTACTGAAGGAAGTGTTTCATGTTGGTTGATTTTATAAGCATATAAAAAGTGTGATAAAAGGGTAAGAGAAAATAAAGGCTGAGCTAATACTACCCGTGCCTCCTAATTTGTGTTGTATTTGGCAGCTCGTCCTCTCGACCCAAACATGCCAGTTGGTTATCCCTTTGAAACAGGCAAAGACAAGTTTCCGTTCTGTACGATTTATTACCGTACTTGGCAATTTGACACACAAGTGAAAGTTTAGGAGCTTTTTCTCCCTTGTGATGGCTTCATGTAATGTGAATTATTGTCTTTGGGTATGTGAGCAAAAATTGTAATCTGCCGGCAGAAGTGAGGTTTAGTGAGAAGGAAATGGATATTTCCAAAAATCCTCTTATTTGTATTTATCATGGTATGTCAGTATAGCATTTCAGATTTCTAAGAAAAAAAAAGGTTCCAAGATGAAGATGGTTAGAGAGGAGCTTTGTTTCTCTGGCAGATTTTAGAAACCCCCGTTGCCCTTTCCACACAAAGGATGGCATTGCCAACCAGACTTCTTGTGGAATGATAGAAAGGTACCCAATCGATTTTACGATTTTTTTTTTCTATTAAAGTGAGAAAAATAACAGTCCCGATCTGTTTTTTTTTTCTTTTGCCGTTTTCAATTGAGTGCTCGATATACAGATCTATAGTGCTATAGCGGTCCAAAAATATACCGCTAGCAAAGAGGCCGTGGTGCGTAAGGGGGGATTCTGACAAAGAAAAAGACACAACTATTGTAAATGTCATAGGAAATTCAAGATATGAGTCTGGCTGAGGATGGACATTTAAAGGGGTATTCCCATCTCCAAGATCCTATCCCAATATGTAGTAGGTGTAGTAATAATAATATTAGCAAATACCTCCAATTAGAAATGTAGTATAGTTTTTCTTTCTCGCTATGTTTCTTTCTTGATGTGCAGGCATTGCAGGACCTTAGGTATCCATGGTTAAAACAACTCATATAGTGAGTTAGCTAGTGGTCATAACCATGGATACCTAAGGTCTTGCAATGCCTGCACATCAAGAAAGAAACATAGCAAGAAAGAATGACTATACTACATTTCTAATTGGAGACATTTGCTAATATTATTATTACTACCCCTTCTATTGGGATAGCATCTTAGAGATGGGGACACTCCTTTAAGGCATATCTATAGAACCCTCAGGACCTACACCTATCTCCAGCTAAAGGGTCTCCCCATCCCACTCAGTGATGGGTCAGCTTCGCTTTCTGCCTTACATAATAATACACCCCAGTAATATGTGTAAGAAGAATACGATGACTGTTGAATCATGTCTGCACCATGTTCCTGACTATATGCGGAGTGATATATTTGGATAGACAAATCCTGACTGTTATTTCCTGCTTCCTGAACAGTCAGTGAATATTTTTGTGGTATTTTGCCTGCTTCGCTGGCGAACCCTTATTGAATATAATAATTTCTCACGTCATGGTGCCGTGTATGGAGGCCATCTGTCCCTCGTTACATGAATCCATAACTATTCTGACACTACAGTTTGTTTGGGGCTCATACGCTGCGTTCTCCACACATGGGGGCACATTCATTAACTGCATCCCATGAGATCATTCCTACATGCTGGAATCGCCAGTATTTTGAATACCTTTTTTGTATTGCTTGACTTATGATAACGTTGCACAGCCTTGCTTGAGATTTCGATGTTTGAAGGGCCGACATTGTTTCTCCCATAGTGCACGCATCATGAATTTGTACGGGAATTATACTAATTCTAGATGACCCTCACTAAAAGGCGGAGATTTACTGCCGAAGAGCCAAGTGCCAGGAACGGTGACTATCATACAATGCCAACTAAGTTTGAGCAGTTCCTTATCTGCTAGATCTGTCCCAGCAACATGTAAGCGATATAAACATGAGCTTTATAAAATGAACCTGCCATACCAAATTCTCACTTATTAGCTACCATGCTTTTTGAATGGAATGTCCAGTAGACCCATATTGGTGTGATGGCCAAGTGTCTGCATGCCATTGGCCGTCTAGTGTATTCGGGGCTGGATTAAGAGTAGCCAGGACCCCAACTTAGAAGACATTGACACCCTCAGGTACCCAATGTATCACATGACCTCCCCCCCCCCCCCCCCCCGCCGATAGGTCATGTGAGTAACACACAGGTGCTCAGGTGCACATCCCTATACAGAATAGCAGCAAATTTTTCACTTAAGTACAGCATTATACATAACATAGCATAATACATAACATGGCGCTATACGAAATGAGATTAATTTTCCCAAGGGACCACATGACAGACTGTGACTATTGTGGAGGCTGAACCAATAGGCTGAAATTAATTCTGCTCAATATTAATATGATTTAAAAAATAATAATTAATAATTGTATGACTAAGTATTGAGCAGAAGTAATTATGCTGACATCGCCCTATGTACGGAATGACCCACCACATAGCTCCCCACATACAATATGAGCTCCACATAGCCCCATCAATCAACAACCAAAGTAATCAACCTATGGGGCCCTTATACTTATAAACCATAACAAAAAAAAACTTAAAAAATTCTCTTTATTTACTTAGTTTAAAAACCTAATACATAAATGCACACTTGCACAGAAAAACAGTGATATGAAAAAGCAGAAATGAGGGGAGATAGGGACTAGTTTTGCCCTTGAAAATTCCCTTCCTGACAGCGGAGGTTTGTATCCTAAGTTGAAACAGTATGGCGCCCTGCCCCTCACCAACTGCCCCTCTGGTGCCCTATCACTACTCTCAATGACAAGACATCCTCAATAAGTGATCAGAAAATGTGATGAATATATATAAATATTTACAATATGTATTTGTCAAATAAAGAAATATATCTCACACACACCCTATGTGGCCTGAAAGTTGTATACTTGGCTTAATAGCATCTTCTTCCGACGCATTTTCCCCCTCTTTTGGTCATTCAGGTTTTTATCAGGGAATTCCTTCAATCGGGACAAGAAAAGGAGATCATAAGTTGTAACGCAAAGAAGATAACAGCTCACAGGCAATATGCCTCCACACAGCACTGTACATACAGTATGAAACCACACACAGCCCCTACAACTCTACATACAGTATGAGCCCCCACGTAGCTCCGTATATATACAGTATGAGCCCCCATTTACCTACCTAGCTACAATATGAGCACTGACATAACTCCCTATATACAGTATAAGCCCGCACCTAGTCTCCTATATAGTGTGTGAGCCTGGACATAGCCTTCTATATACAGTATGAGCCCGCACATGGCCTGTATACAGTGTGATCTTGCACATAGCCTCCTGTATACAGTATGAGCCTCTATATAGCCTCCTGTGTATAGTGAGTCCCCATATAGCCTTCTATATACAGTATGAGCCTGTACAACGCCTCCTATATACAGTACGAGCCCGCACATAACCTACTGTATAGTGAGCCCCATATAGGCTCTATATACAGTGTGAGCCCATATATAGCCTCCTATACATATGAGCCCCCATATAGCCTCCTGTATACTGTGAGCCTGTACATAGCCTTCTGTATACAGTGAGAGCCCCCATATAGCCTGCTGTGTACAGTGCGAGCCTGCACATAGCGTCCTATATACAGTATGAGCCAGCACATCCCATATACATATTAATAAGAGAAAAAAACACTCTCCTCGCTCCTGGTGCTCTGGTCCCCGAGGCTCCATTTGTAGTCTGGCCAGCATGTACATGCTAGCGTGATGACATCCGCACGCCTCCGTCAGCTGATGACATCGTGCTGGCGCTTCACAGCAGACGCGACGGGAGCTCCCCTTGAACTTTGCTGCCATTTTGCATCATTGGTAGCGAAGCGCCAGGAAAGTTCCCTGCAGGGATATGTGTGCCGCAGATGGCGGTGCACAAAACATTATAATGAGGGTAATCGGGTGATGGGGCCCCACTGGAGCTTCGGGCCCCTGGTAGCTCAGATTGCCCTCATAATCTGCCAGTAAGTGTATTTCCAATATCAGACTAGTAAAAGAGGATCATTTATGAGCATAACATCTAAAGGATTAAAAGGTTTGCCCCGCAATTATTGGTTGTCTCCTATCCATAGAAGGCTTGGAGACCCCCATTCTACTTATCGTGAAGGCTTTAGTGATGGGGCCCCAGCTTTCATACATTAATCCCCAATGCTGAGGATAGATGATACATTTTTGTTATGGGATAAATTAATTAAAAGGTTCTTCTCCTAAAATATTATTGATGACCTATCCCATGGATTAGTTATCAGTATTAGTTTGGTGGGGTCTGAAATGCAGCCATACCCACCCATCTGCTGTTCTCAGGTGGTTGCATTGACCAGGTGTAATCAATGGCAGAGCTGATCAGCACAGCTCCACCAACTGTTTAGTGGCAGAGGACGGGTACTACGGATCTGCTGCTACTGAACAGTTGCCAGAGCTGAGAAAAGCTGATCAGTGGGGGTGGGTGCCACGGCAGACTACCACAGATTTGAAATTATCAACCCTATAAGCTATTATGTTTAAGTTTTTCCCTTGAGCCAAAAATGACTGTGTTAATGGAAGAACTGCTTTAAAAAAACACAACAGTTCAGCTAAAATTTTGATAAATGTGGGCTGGTGGTCGGGCATGTTTTCCGCAGTTGTCATAGAAATGTCGTCTTTGATTTTCAGAAGTGGAATGTTCATTGGCAATTTCAAGTCAAATTACGACTCGTCACTGTCACAGCCGCTGCGATAATTAACATCTCTCATTATGTTCAGGAATAAACTGCCGCATTCATTGCTTTTCACATGCAGTGCAACGTTCAGCAATCTGTCAGAGACATTGGAATATCAGAGTATTACATGAAATTACATGATGCACATTCTCCCTCCTCCCGTGTCCTCTTCTTTAATCCCTAGATGGCTAGGTCCCCTTTGTTTGATTATCTTGTAATGGATTTGCCAAAAATAACACCTTCAGGGTGGATAAAAATGCTCACCAATTGTAATTTTGCCTCAAACGCTATGTTGTATCAAAATCTCATACAAAGCAAGTGACATGATATGGATTTGTTTTGTTTTCTCGTAAAAAGCCTTCATGGATCTGGTATATTCTAAGTGATAATCTGAAGCATACATACCTAAATGTAGAACAGCCCCCATACACATTGGAGCAAAGTTTTCATGACCCTTTGATTTTGGTAAGACCTGTATGGGGGGATTCCAACTGTCCTGTAGCAGATAATGTCCAGGAAACCATGCCAGCGGAGGTGGTCAAGCCAAGGCTGGCGTTACGCCTACTGTTCGACCCACAGCCATCTCAGCCGACTCTCCCATATATTTGACGGAAAAACTTGGCCCAGTGTTCAGGTGTTTTCATTGGAGAGAAAGGATAAAGTCACTGCCAGACACCATTGGCAGCAACATATTTCACTAAAAAGGTTCGGGTGTTGAAATTCCAAGAACCAAATCGGTCCTCTCCGCCTACATCACCTCCCATGGTGTTTATTCTTTAAGGCCGGCTTTAACATAGGAGCACTTGTTCGGCAAAGCACTCCTGTGTTCTCGATGAGGAAGGTACCGACTGACCCCTCAGCCGGCGACTTATCTCAGAGAGAACGATGTGATCAGCAGTTCGAAATCAGACCTGACCAATCAACATCCCTCCAACCATTGGTCGACCAGCTCCTCTGCACACATTAGACTGTCGGCTGAACCGCCAATATCAGCAGGTTCGGCACACATTAGTCTAATGGGTACGGGGGCCTAAGTGTGCATCTGTATGGAAGGTCAGAAAAGCCTAAGTTTACAGGCACCTTTAAGTTGGAAATAACGGTCTGCTGCTATTTTTGCCTACTGTAGCTAACTAATTGGCTAGACAATTTGACATTTTATAAGACTAGGCCCCGTATGAAGATGTATATAAAAATATGGGTCTTTTGCTGGTTTTATATATGTAAAGACCACCTATCATGTGCCAATAAAACGTAAGTGTCTTATCTGGTCTAAATGATGCTGTTCTGAATCTGGTGATGGTGTGTTGTTGTTTTTTTTCTCTCACCCCGTTGCTTCTCCTTTAATGATATGGCCTTCACCTCCTTGTATGTAAATGTAGTCTTTTCAGCCAAGTGGGCGTGATCCAAGACAGAGAGGGTTATATCTTGGGTATGGAAACAAAAAATAACACGAGATTCGGAACCGCAAACCTCGTAAAATTATTATTATTATTATTACATATTAATGGGACTTCAAAGGTTCTTTTTAAAATAAAATGGATCAGTTTGTTTTTACAAAGTTTTCGAAATGCATAGCTAATAAAATATATACTAGTATTGTACTAAGGTAGTAATTTTTGCAAAAATTCTACTACAAGCCCTGGTCTAAATGAAAATGGAAAGCATTTGTTTACAATGTGTGCTGAACTCATTGCTAAATATTTCCATTGAAATCACTGGTTTAATTCTGGAAGGCTTCGATTTAGCAACAGATAACAGAGCGTTGCCTTGGAACGATAAAGCTCCTTTTTTCATGGTTCTAGTATTTTTAGCCTTTTCTCTTGCACATAAATGTCCACTGCAGTCACAGCAGCAGTCATTCACCAGTAACCGTTCCCTTTGTTCTTGTGTGGGTTTCGCCAGTCCTCTGCATCATATGCATCCACTGATGGAGGAGACTCCTCGATACTCTGTGGCATCCCTCAATATGTCTATCCCTGGCATCAATCCTACTCATATAAGCAGTTGTGAACAGGGCCCTATGCTCCCTCTATGATGGGCACCATATGTATGCTTGTTATTAGAGGTGGTGTGAATTTCTTCTCTATTTTATGAAGGCTTTCATTTAATAACCATTTGTTTGCTTTGAGCTGACGTCTTGCTGCCCTGTTGCTTCAGTGTAACGTACAATAGTCTGTCATTAAATTCTGATAATATACTCTATCCACTTCCAGCTTCTTCTCTCAGCATACGGTGTCTTTCCAGTCTCCTGCTTCAGAACAGCTCTGCGATCTTTCTGAACCGCTGAGGTACTTTTTGTTCCTTTTTCATTCACTTTTCCTCCTAGTGTTTGTGCTTTGCCGTGGACACACTACTTCATCACCACTTAGTTCTTCAGTTTCCAAAAAGCCATCAATATCGCTCGCCGTTAACATCATCTATTTGTCAAAATTTTACCAAAATTTGAGTAATTACAAAGGTTAATCTATATTTATTGGAGTGCCGTAGGCCATATGGAATTTCACCTGTTAATGATTGTACAATTTTGGCTTCTTAACAGGACCAGACTGCTCTCCGGACACGTGCTTTAGTAAATACTTGGGTTCTCCATGAAATATCAGTTCTAGAACATTTCTTTTAATTTTGTGTTGTGCTGTCTCCTCTGTTACTCCTCCTAGAGATTTGTTTATAAGGTGACCGTTGTGTATTACCATTCCCTTGTCAATGAGATGTCTACACTGCCAGTACTGATGGGCCAGTGTCAGAGTCTGTAGGGACCTACCCCAACTGCGAACATCGAGGAGTAATAGAGGAACAATGCATTAAGAAAATCTGCAGAGGAATTGTTAGACTTTTATCATATGATTATTTCCAAAAATTGTCACCTCTGATAAGTTCTCTCTTGAGTCCAGTGTTGGCTACATTTTTTCTGTTAACACCTCATCTTTCATTATGTGTTCTGCTCATTTCACCAGTACTAGTGTGTATGCACGTACGCATGGTTTATCTTTACATTTTGTGACTGCCTTTCTGTTTTATTTTAGGATCGTAGAGGTAGAAGATAAAAGTGATCTTGTGCCCATAAAGGAGACTATAGTGTATGAGAACAATAGGAAGGTGCCAAATGAATCCTTTGAAGTAACACATACACTCAATGTTCCCCAGAAAAGTAGGGCTCGTTCTGGAACACTGCCCAGTGATTACAGATTTACGAATGAAAATGTGAGGTTAAAGGGCAGAGATATCAGCTTCTCAGCTGTGCCTATATCAGAATCTCATTCTAACACCGGAAATTCCACACATCCAAGAGAAGAATATCAGAGGGAAGAGCCCATACTAGTCAACAAGAAACGTGGACCAGCTCCTCAAAGACCACCACCTCCAAAACTAGACAAATACTGGCGGCAGAACGGATCCACATCTTCTCTAGCAACTTCTACCGAATCCTTACTGACACCATCTCATGGGAAAAGTGCATCTTATTCCCCAGGCAATGCAGATGTTGTGAAACCTCAGACAACACCTGTCCACAGTCCCGGGGGGCCTTCAAATAAACATTTAAATGTCCTTTTGCCCAACCCTACACTTTCTGGGTCATCCGAGAATGTCAGCCAGAACCTAGACAAGAAGCACAACAGTTCTGAGACTGAAGAGACAAAGGCCTCTTACCTTCAGAAACCAGCGATGGAGCCATCACGATCACCATCTCCTCAATTTGCTCCTCAGAAGCTTACGGATAAGCCTCCCCTTCTAGTCCAGGATGAAAGCTTGGCAAGGTATTGTATGCAAACAGAGAAAAGATAAATATAAAGCCAAATTATAGTTTTCTTGTTCTGATTTTCGTTATTGGGCTTTTCCTAATGTAATAATACTTTGTGTAATTCTATATATTTCACCATTCAATTTGAATGAAAGGAAATTATCTAACCTTGAGTTTGAAAACATCTAATTTTATGTTATTTTGGGGTTTTTTAACAGATTTTTAGAAACCGCTTAAAGGGAACCTGTCACCCCCAAAATGGAAGTTGAGCTAAGACCACCGGCATCAGGGGCTTATCTACAGCATTCTGGAATGCTGTAGATAAGCCCCCGATGTATCCTAAAAGAGGTTAGATTATACTCACCCAGGGGCGGTCCCGGTTCGGCGCCTCCTATCTTCATCAGATGACGTCCTCTTCTTGTCTTCACGCTGCAGCTCCAGCGTACTTTGTCTGCCCTGTTAAGGGCAGAGCAAAGTACTGCAGTGCGCAGGCGCCGGGAAAGGTCAGAGAGGCCAAGCGCTTGCGCACTGCAGTACTTTGCTCTGCCCTCAACAGGGCAGACAAAGTATGCCTACGCAGGAGCCGCAGCGGGAAGACAAGAAGAGGACAGCATCGTAAGAAGATGGGAGGCCCCGGACCGTGACGCCCATCGGATCGGACCGCCCGCCCAGGTGAGTATAATCTAACCTCTTTTTCTCATCCTTCAGGATACATCGGGGGCTTATCTACAGCATTCCAGAATGCTGTAGATAAGCCCCTGATGGCAGTGGGCTTAGCTCAACTTTCATTTTGGGGGTGACGGGTTCCCTTTAAGAAAAGTGTTTAGAACAAACAGGGTATTTACTAACCAGTACATTAAACTGAAGCCATCATTGCCTATGGCCCCCTAAATTGGCACAATGTAAGAAGATATTAACCCCTTAGTGACAGAGCCAATTTTGTACTTAATGACCAAGCCAATTTTTTACAATTCTGACCACTGTCACTCTGTCACTTTATGAGGTTATAGCTCTGGAACACTTCCAACGGGTCCTACTGATTCTCAGACTATTTTTTTGTGACATATTGTACTTCATGTTAGTGGTAATATTTCTTCGTTATGACTTGCGTTTATTTAGGGAAAAAAAACACATTTAGCAAAAATTTAGAAAATTTTGCAATTTTTAAACTTAAAATTGTTGTGCCCTTAAATCAGAGAGTCGTATTGCAAAAAATAATTAATAAATAACATTTCCCACATGTCTACTTGGCATCAGCAAAAGTTGACCAGCGATTTCTCATTTTTCTAACAAAATTTACAAAACCATTTTTTTAGGGACCACCTCACATTTGAAGTGAGTTTGGGGGTTCAGTATAACAGAAAATATCCAAAAGTGACACTATTCTAAAAACTGTACCCCTCAAGGTGCACAAAACCACATTCATGAAGTTTATTAACCTTTCAGGTGCTTCACGAGAGCTAAAGCAATTTGGAAGGAAAAAAAACCCATTGAACTTTTTCCACAAAAAAATTTACTTTGGAAACATTACCCCATATGTGGGGGAAAGCCACTGTTTGGGCTCATGGCATGGCTAAGAAGAGAAGGAGCGCCATGTCATATTTGATGACCCCCTGATGTACCTAAACAGTGGAAACCCCCCCCGATTCTAGCTCCAACCCTAACCCCGACACCACAACCCTAACTTCCGACACCAGCCCCAAGCCTAACCCCCGACACCAGCCCCAAGCCTAACCCCCGACACCAGCCCCAAGCCTAACCCCGACCCTAACCCCAACCACAACCCTAATGGAAAAAAATACATTTTTTTATTTGATTATTTTTATCTAACTACTTATGCACCTTGCACTTTTGTAATTTAGAAATTTTGTTAATTTTGCCTTTTAGATTTTTTGAATAAAGGTTATGTTTTAATCCTAGACGTATATACAGGCAGCTACTTAAGGTTACAACACAGGCTGAATATATCTTAACTAATTGAGTGATAAAGGGGGGATTGATTTAAAATTTTCTTTTACTTTGATCACTGTGATATACCCTATCTCAGTGATCAAAATGAATCAATATGAAAAATCTCCTATTGTTGCCGGGGGCTGGCCGGCAGATCTCGGCGGCCGCACTGCGCATGCACCCACCATTTTCTTTCCGGAAGAAGATGCTGAGGGACAGGGGGACACCAGGGGGGCGGAGGGCCCCATTTCTCTCTCCTCTGATGTGCTAGATCATATCATAGGAGAGAGAAATAAGTGGGAAATCAGACTTTTTTTTTTCTTTTTTTTTTTTTTTTGCGGTTTCCGTTATTCCATGAATAACGGCGATCGCAATACTGGGGACAGTAAAAACCGACCTGAATCATGCAGTGGATTAGCATAGCCCAGCTTTAAGCCTCTATTGGGATGGTATATGTTGGACTGTGGACACATTCATCCTATGTGTCAGGAGTTTTATTGGCATACATGCTAAAGTTAAGGAAAAAACCCACATCTTGCTAGAGTATGCTTGTTTATTTCAATGAGGGAAGAAAGACTAGCTGCTGATACACGATATTACCTTCCAGCCACAACATCCTATTATTCCAGTTCTGAAATATTAGAGGGATGTTTAATGACCTGAGCATATCACTTCTTGGCATGTGTGCATCTACTTTATGTAAATAGACCTTTATCATGCAGTTTAGTGGATGAACAAAAGCAGAGATTGCCGATGATGACCGTAAAAATATTTTTTCATAGCAATGTTGAATTTTTAGTCACATATCATAGTGAAGGGTTACATAATTTACATTCCCTGAGTATCCGCGTGAAATGTACAGTGACTCAAGTGCCTCTTGTTGCAAACAGCTGGAAAATTTAGTCCGGAAAAACTGAATGAATGTTTTTCCGTCTGCTGTTATTAAACCCTCTTAATGGCATCAAGCATCTGGGTTTTTTCTTTTTCCAGCTTTCACTTAAAAAAAAAATGAAATAAAGGAGAAATTATTATCCTTGGAAAGGTCATTTAAAGATCACATATGGTGCTGGAGCTATAAGAAGTGGGTCTTCTAAGTTCCTGGTGACCACTGTTCAATGTACATATATATCGTACTCCAATCGAGAGCATCTGATAGTGGCTATTAACATTGAACTTTAGATGTTAGTGTTTTATATACATATATATATATATATATATATATATATATATATATATATATATATATATATATATATATATATATGTATATGTAAAACACTAGCGTATAGACATACACTGCTCAAAAAAAATTAAGGAAACACTTAAGCAGAATATAACTCTCCAGGTCAAACTTCTGTGAAATCAAACTGTCCACTTAGGAAGCAACTCTGACAATCAATATCACATGCTGTTGTGCAAATAGAATAGACAACAGATGGAAATTATTGTCAATTATTAAGACACACTCAATAAAGGAGTGGTTCTGCAGGTGGGGACCACAGACCACATCTCAGCACCAATGCTTTCTGGTTGATGTTTTGGTCACTTTTGAATGTTGGTTGTGCTGTCACACTCGTGGTAGCATGATACGGACTCTACAACCCACACAAGTGGCTCAGGTAGTGCAGCTCATCCAGGATGGCACATCAATGCGAGCTGTGGCAAGAAGGTTTGCTGTGTCTGTCAGTGTAGTGTCCAGAGGCTGGTGGCGATACCAGGAGACAGGCCAGTACACCAGGAGACGTGGAGGGTGCCGTAGGAGGGCAACAACCCAGCAGCAGGACCGCTACCTCAGCCTTTATGCAAGGAGGAACAGGAGGAGCACTGCCAGAGCCCTGCAAAATGACCTCCAGCTGGCCACAAACCGACTCCATGAGGATGGTCTGAGTGCCCGACGTCCACAGATGGTGGTTTTGCTCACAACCCAACACCGTGCAGGACGTTTGGCATTAGCCACAGAACACCAGGATTTGCAAATTCGCCACTGGCACCCTGTGCTCTTCACAGATGAAAGCAGGTTCACACTGAGTACATGTGACAGGCGTGACAGTCTGGAGATGCCGTGGAGAGCGATCTGCTGCCTGCAACATCCTTCAACATGACCGGTTTGGCAGTGGGTCAGTAATGGTGTGGGGTGGCATTTCTTTGGAGGGCCGCACAGCCCTCCATGTGCTCACCAGAGGTAGCTTGACTGCCATTAGGTACCAAGATGAGATCCTCAGACCCCTTGTGAGACCATATGCCTGTGCAGTTGGCCCTGGGTTCCTCCTAATGCAGGATAGTGCCAGACGTCATGGGGCTGGAGTGTCAACAATTCCTGCAAGATGAAGGCATTGAAGCTATGGACTGGCCTGCCTGTTCCCCAGACCTGAATCCGATTGAACACATCTGGGACATCATGTCTCGCATCATCCACCAACGTCACATTGCACCACAGACTGTCCAGGAGTTGGCGGATGCTTTACTCCAGGTCTGGGAGGAGATCCCTCAGGAGACCATCCACCGCCTCATCAGGAGCATGGCCAGGCTTTGTAGGGAGGTCATACAGGCACGTGGAGGCCACACACACTACTGAGCATCATTTCCTTGTCTTGAGGCATTTCCATTGAAGTTGGATCAGCCTGTAACTTCAATTTCCACTTTGATTTTGAGCATCATTCCAACTCCAGACCTCCGTGGGATATTAGTTGTGATTTACGTTTATAATTTTTAGGTTTTATTGTTCTCAACACATTCCACTATGTAATGAAAAAAGATTTACAACTGGAATATTTCATTCAGGGATATCTAGGATGTAGGATTTTAGTGTTCCCTTTATTTTTTTTGAGCACTGTATACAGTATACAGTGAAGGAAATAATTATTTGATCCCTTGCTGATTTTGTAAGCTTGCCCACTGACAGACATGAACAGTCTAAAATTTGAAGGGTAGGTTAATTTTAACATTGAGAGATTGAATATCAAAAATAAAATCCAGAAAATCACATTGTATGAATTATATACATTTATTTGCATTTTGCAGTGAGAAATAAGTATTTGATCCCCCTTCCAGCCCAGTTAGACACTCCTAATAAACTCGTTACCTGCATTAAGGACAGCTGTCTTAGGGTATGTGCACACGCTGCGGATATTGCTGCGGATCCACGTTTCCGCAGCTGCAGATCCGCAGTGGTTTCTCTTGCATTTACAGTACCATGAAAAGCTATGGGAAATGAAATCCGCAGTGCACATGCTGCAGAAAAAAACGCGCGGAAACGCAGCGGTTTATTTTCCGCAGCATGTCAATTCTTTGTGCAGAATCCGCAGCGGTTTTTCACCTGCTCCAATAGAAAACTGCAGGTGAAAACCCGTAGCAGAATCCGCAATAAAAACCGCACATAGCCTTACAGTCACCTTTATAGAAGACTCCTGTCCACAGACTCAATTAATCAGTCAGACTCTAACCTCTACAACATGGGCAAGACCAAAGGGCTTTCTAAGGATGTCAGGGACAAGATTATAGACCTGCACAAAGCTGGAATGGGCTACAAAACCATAAATAAGACACTGGGTGAGAAGGAGACAACTGTTGGTGCAATAGTAAGAAAATGGAAGAAATACGAAATGACTGTTGATCTGGAGCACCATGTAAAATCTCACCTCATGGAGTATCCTTGATCATGAGGATGGTGAGAGATCAGCCTAAAACTACACAGGGGGAACTTGTTAATGATCTCAAGGCAGCTGGGACCACAGTCACCAAGAAAACCATTGGTAACACATTACGCTGTAAAGGTTTAAAATCCTGCAGTGCCGCCAAGGTCCCCCTGCTCAAGAAGACACATGTGCAGGCCCATCTGAAGTTTGCCAATGAACACCCGGATAATTCTGTGAGTGTGAAGGTGCTGTGAACAGATGAGACAAAAATTGAGGTCTTGGGCAATATCTCAACTCGCCGTGTTTGGCGAAAGAGAAATGCTGCTTATGACCCAAAGAACACTGTCCTCACTGTCAAGCATGTAGGTGGAAACATTATGTTTTGGGTGTGTTTCTCTGCTAAGGACACAGGACAACTTCACCACATCAATGGGAGAATGGATGGAGCCATGTACTATAAAATCCTGAGTGACAACCTCCTTCCCTACTCCACAACATTTAAAATTGGCCGTGGCTGGGTCTTTCAGCAAGACAATGAGCCAAAACATACAGCCAAGGCAACAAAGGAGTGGCTCAAAAAGAATCCCATAGAAAACTTATGGAGAGAGTTGAAGCTCAGAGTTGCCAAGCGACAGCTTAAAAATCTTAATGATTTAGAGATGATCTGCAAAGAAGAGTGGACCAAAATTCCTCCTGACATGTGCGCAAACCTCATCATCAACTACAAAAAAGTCTTACTGCTGTGATTGCCAACAAGGGTTTTGCCACCAAGTTTCAAGTCTTGTTTGCCAGAGGGATCAAACACTTATTTTTCACTGTAAAATGCAAATAAATTTACCGTGTATAATTTATACAATGTGATTTTCTGGATTTTATTTTTGATATTCTATCTCTCAATGTTAAAATTAGCCTACCCTTAAAATCATAGACTGTTCATGTCTTTGTCAGTGGGCAAACTTACAAAATCATCAAGGGATCAAATAATTATTTCCTTCACTGTATATATAGTTAACGTCTACCAAGGGGAACCATTTCAGAACTTTTTCCACCTTTTAATGTCACTCATAATCTGTACAAATACATTGAGAAACAAGCTAGAATAAGGTGGAAATAAAAAACTAAAATAATGTGGTTGCATAAGTGTGAACACCTTTTTATAATTTGTCATTGTGATGAATCGCATTTAGGACAGGTGCAATCGAGTGCATTTTCATTGCGATGGTGATCGCACAGAACATGGGATTGCCCTTGGATCAATGTTGGTCTATGGAGCCATGCACATGTCAGATGGGAGAATTGACTGCATGTTCAATATTCGGATCACACTAGGCCATGCAAGTTAATGAGTGCTTTGAAACTATTGGCCTGCACTTGGGTGACATCTGAATGCAGTCCAATTTCCACAGAATTTTTTTTCTCCATCTTCTCATCTGAGAAAATCGTATCACACTATGTTCAAACTGTGATCAGAGTTTGATCAGAACGCGATTTGCAGAATTGGTCTCAATCTCTCTTCTGAGAGAATATGCATTTGTCTGCACCTGCTTTTAAACTCATATTACAGTAAATAGTAGTCAGTACACTGCTGCCATCATTTACAGTTATTCTGATTAACCCTGTGTATAGTTTAGCTGTTCTAGTAGGATTTCCCTGCCATTTTCTTAGTTTCGTTTTATAGCCAAAGCCATGATCCTTAAACCGCTTACAATACAGCGAAGGGATCTCACTGTTAAAAGCTATCAGTCATTAGAAAGGTACAAAAAATGTTTCACGGCATTAGATATACCATGGAAAATTGTGAAGACAGTACAGGGTACGTATGAGTTATACATACGACCGACCAGTTGGCTCGTCCTCGCTTCTATACTCTTGTATGGAGCGAGGCCGCTCCCTTTAGTTGGAGATGCCCACTGGCCAGCCGCGTCACTAGACGAGGTGCTGCCTCGGCCCAATACAATACCACTGCCCGGTGGTATGCAGAACTCATTCATACCCTCCGTTCCCGGGTCTGAAACCGGCGAATCCCCACAGTGAGTGCACTGAGAGGATTTATATGCCTGCTGTCATACTTAGAGACTGCAGACTTATTCGTTTTGACTGGACAACCCCTTTAAAGAGGACCTGTCACAAATTTTGACTTGGAAACTGTAAATTCCTGTGCATATAGTATCAGGAGCCAAAAACATGTTTTTCCTCCTAGTTGTGGGGATGCAAGGAACCGAAATTACTGACAGCTAAAGTGTTAATTGTCTTAATGTTCAATTAGGCGTTTAATTTCATTCATCTCTGGGGGAGGGGGTGTACTTACAATGCACTAGGACGCTGTCCAGTCATAAAGGGCAGCGCCATAAGGAGCGAAAAGTATTCGCCCACAGATCTGACTGAAGCAAAATGCCACTCCCATGAGGACCGCCCCGCGTCCTCGGCTGCCCCCCACGACCTTCCTCACTTTTCCTGCTGCGCTGACACTGATGCTGCTGTCCACTTTTCCTCTCGGTGCATTACTAACAAACGGTCCCGGACGGGAGGTGTTGTCAGCGTGGTCACATGCGCCTGTCTCACAAATACAAAAAAGACATTTATTTTTCAGACTTTTATTACTTTAAAATAATATTGAACCAATCAGTGTCATCTGCAAATATGGCATATTTTACTCCATATACCAGCTTCAGATGCGCCAACAGCCCATACTGACAGCTGGGGTGATCTCATGGAGAAGAGGGAGACCGAGTATCAGCAGCTCCCTCTCTGGTGGTCCCAGCCTTTCCATGTATTACGTGGCTTGTGCTCTGGTAATGTATGGCTGACCAGTTTGAGCTGTTGACCAAGCCAGCCATATCATTGTGGTCATGTTGAGACAAGCCCTTTGCTAAATATATTGAAAAGTTCTGATCTCTGCGGCTCCTCAATAATTGTGCTCCAGTTTTCACTGTATTAGAAAGGATAGGAGCACTTTCATTTGTACCCGCACAAATCTGAAATGTATCACCTATCCCTGGAGAGGAAATAAATGTCATTCAACTAAAAGCCTATCAAAGGGAACGTCTAGCCTAGAGTCTAACCTGGAGTCTTCCATCTGCATCACCTTCTCTAGAAGGACTGTAGGTTGTTTTTTTATTATTATTTTTGAGGCGGTATTCCTTTCCCTTTGTCCCTGTAGTTAAACATATCCGTTTATCCTTTTTTTGACCCTCAGCATCTTCTTAAGCCTTTAATTTTAGTGAATGTATTTTTGTACAGAACTAAGAAAACATGAATTATTTTCTTGTTGCTTGAGGTTTGAGCTATCCTACTGTGTAATTTTACAGAACACCAAGCCATAGCATTTAAGCAGTGTAACATCTAAACTATATTTCTGCATATTTTGTCAATTTACTTTCAATTCTAGTCATCCACACAGTGCTTGATTTGAGCCTGACTGTCAAGAAAATCGAATTAAAAAAATATATTTTTTGTTTTTTTCAGATTTGAAAGGGTGATAGACAACACAACAGTGAAGATGGTCCCAATCAAAATTGTCCATTCTGAAAGTCATGCCGAGAAGGAAAGCAGGAACAACTTGCTGAGTGCCATTGAGCCACCTGCCTTACCAACCGGTCTCACCAAAGACCAGATCAAAACCCTTAGCACATCTGAACAGTCCTATTCCCGCTTTTGTGCTTATACCAGACATGACCATGATTCAGACGACCAGTCCAGAGCGTCCAACAGTCAGTCAGTCCAGGACTTTGAAGAGAATGCCAGTCCTGACCGATCTCTTACACCTGGTAATTCCAAGGGCAAAGATTTGATCTATGCTGATCTGAAGTCTGAGGAACTGGTGAGAGAAATTGTAGGAAAAGATAAGTCTCTTGCGGATATTTTACATCCTAATGCCAAAATGATGACCACAATGGACCTTATGGAAGGAATATTTAGAAAAGATGAAAATCTTCTTGAAGAAGCGCAGCAACGCAGGAAGATGAATCCTAAAGTTCCATCTCCAAGGCCTCCAGAGGAAAAGTATGTATATTCATGTCATCCATTACATAACATAACTGCATTTTATGTTTTTAACAAATATATTGAGACAACAAGATTGCAGTTGAAGACCAAATAGCAGATTGCTCAAAAATATCTGAGAAGGAATCTGGAAGTTTTGGAGCATTGTTGGCTATGGGGACAACACGCTTTTTCCTCTTTTTGCTAAGTTTTGGTAATAATGTGTATTAGGTACTTGCTGCCTACACTGTAATAAGACATATGGGGCATGGGTTACCTAGTTACATAGGTTGAAAAAAGACCTAAGTCCATCAAGTTCAACCTTTCTCCACCACTAATACATTATATCAATTATCTATATCCCACAATGTTGTGTACTGAGGAAATTATCCAGCCCTTTTTTAAAAGCTGTTAATAGTGTCCGCCATCACTTCCTCTTGTGGTGATAGGACATTATACAGCCTGACTGCTCCAACTGTAAAGAATTTAGCTACCGGAATCGCCTTTCCTTCACCCGTAATGAGTGCCAGTGCTTTGTATCGAATATCTATCTATCTATCTATCTATCTATATATATATATATATATATATATATATATATATATATATATATATATATATATATATATATATATATACACCGTATATATATACCGTATATATATACCGTATATACTCGAGTATAAGACGAGATTTTCAGCCCAAATATTTGGGCTGAAAGTGCCCCTCTCGGCTTATATTCGAGTCATGGTCGGCAGTGGGGTTGGCGGGTGAGGGGGAGAGAGCAGTGTCGCATACTCACCTGGTCCCGGCGCTCCTAACGCTGTCCCAGCCTGTCCCATGGTCTCCCTCGCTGCAGCTCTTCCTCTATTCAGCAGTCACGTGGTACCGCTCATTGAAGTAATGAATATGGACTCCACTCCCATAGGGGCGGAGCTGCATATTCATTACTGTAATGAGCGGCACCGGTGACCGCTCATTACAGGAAGAAGCTGCGGTACCATGGGACAGGCAGGGACAGCGTCAGGAGCGCCGGGACCAGGTGAGTATTTCATATTCACCTGTCCGTGCTCCATTCGCCGGGCGCCGCTCCGTCTTCCCGTCCTCTTGCAGTAACTGTGCAGGTCAGAGGGCGCGATGACGTATTAGTGTGCGCGCCGCCCTCTGCCTGAACAGTCAGTGCGGAGAGACTGGATGCTGAGGAGCAGCGGGCAGCGACGAGAGGTGAGTATGTGATTTTTTTTTTTTTTTATTGCAGCAGCAGCATTACATGTGACACAATGCTATATGGAGCGTCTATGGGGCCATAAAGAACTGCATGGAGCATTATATGGGGCCATAACTGTATGGAGCATTATATGGGGCATCTATGGGGCAATAACTGTATGTAGCGTTATATGGGGCCATAACTACAAGGAGCATTATATGGGGCATTATATGGGGCCATAACTGTATGGAGCATTATATGGGGCATCTATGGGGCCATAAAGAGCTGCATGGAGCATTATATGTGGCTCCTGATTCAATATGGATATTCAAAAACACTTAACCTACTGATGTCTCAATTAATTTTACTTTTATTGGTATCTGTTTTTATTTTTGACATATACCGGTAGCTGCTGCATTTTCCACCTTAGGCTTATACTCGAGTCAATAAGTTTTCCCAGTTTTTTGTTGCAAAATTAGGGGGTTCGGCTTATACTCAGGTCGGCTTATACTCGAGTATATACGGTATATTGTATATACTCGAGTATAAGCCGACCCGAGTATAAGCAGAGACCCCTAATTTTGCCACACAAAAATTGGGGAAACTTAATGACTCGAGTATAAGCCTAGGGTGGAAAATACAGCAGCTACCGGTAAATGTCAAAAATAAAAATAGATCCCAATAAAAGTAAAATTAATTGAGACATCAGTAGGTTAAGTGTTTTTGAATATCCATATTGAATCAGGAGCCCCATATAATGCTCCATACAGTTTATGATGGGCCCCATAAGATGCTCCATATTAAAATATGCCCCATATAATGGTGCACAAATGCTGATTATGGCCCCATAAGATGCTCCATAGACACACTTGCCCCATAAGATGCTCCATAGACACATTTGCCCCGTATAATGCTGCACAAATGCTGATTATGGCCCCATAAGATGCTCCATACAGACATTTGCCCCATACAGACATTTGCCCCATACAATGCTCCACAAATGCTGATTATGGCTCCATAAGATGCTCCATAGAAATATTTGCCCCGTATAATGCTGCACAAATGCTGATTATGACCCCATAAGATGCTCCATATACTATTATGCCCCATATGCTGTTGCTGCGATTTAAAAAAAAAAAAAGACATACTAACCTCTCGTCGCTCAGGCCCCCCCGGCACTTGCTTTAGTCACCTGTCTACGTTCCACCGTCAGGCGCTGCTGTGTCTTCAGCGTCCTTTGCACTGACTGTTCAGGTAGAGGGCGGCGCACACACTAATCACGTTATCGCGCCCTCTGACCTGAGCGTCACTGCAGAGGACGCAGAAGACACAGCGGTGCTGACGGTGGAACGGGGGACAGGTAAATATCGCGCACTGCCCCCGTCATACTCACCTGCTCCCGACGCGTTCCCTGCACGTCCCTGGTTCTCTGGGCACCGGCAGCTTCTTCCACATGGTACTGCTCATTACAGTAATGAATATGCGGCTCCTTCCTTATGGGAGTGGAGTCGGGTCCATATTCATTACTGTAATGAGCTGTACCATGTGACCGCTCAATACAGGAAGAAGCCGCCGGCGCCCGGAGAACCAGGGATGTGCAGGGACCACGCCAGGAGCAGGTGAGTATTAGACAGCTGCCGCTCCCCCCTCCCCTGCCGACCCCTGGGAATGACTCGAGTATAGGCCGAGAGGGGCAATTTCAGCATAAATGGGCTGAAATTCTCAGCTTATACTCGAATATATACGATATATATAAATATATGTATGTGTGTGTGTATATATATACACATATATATATACATTTCTATTTTATGCAGTTAGCAGCGTGCACGTGTTTACATTAGGAGTGCTGGTTGGTTTTTATATATATATATATATATATATATATATATATATATATATATATATAAATAATGTGAATATATAATAATCTCCTTTGAACTGACTCTAACTTCTGAATATCCTTTTGGAAATGTGGAGGCCAAAAATGGATCCCGTACTCTAGATGTGGCCTCGCAAGTGGTTCATAGAGGGGTAACAATGCTACTTTGGGTTCGCAGGATTTTATCTCTCTTTTTTTACACCTTAAAATCTTGTTTGCTTTTGTGGCTGCTGCCTGACATTGAGTACTTCTGTTCAGCTTACTTGTAACCAGAATACCCTTTTCCTGTTATGTAGTCCCAAGTTTGCTCCCATTTAATGTGTATGCAGCAATAGGATTAGACCGTCCTAGGTGCATCTGATTTTATTAGTTCGGTCGTGTCTGACTCTTGGATACTTTAAAAGTCACTCCTCGCCATGCTTCCCTGTTTTCCACGGCTTCTATCAATTGCTTCATGTTCATTCTCATGTCATTATTAATTTTATTCAGCCATTGGGCCTATAGTTTTTTTTCCTCGTTTCTTTTCATCACTGACCATTCCAAGTAGCATCTACCGTTCTAGTGAATTAGCCCTCATCACATGTCCAAAATAGGTCAGTTTCTGTCTTGTGATCTTTCCTTCCAGGATTTATATGATCTCGAGCAGTGATGGCGAACCTTTTAAAGACGGAGTGTCCTAACGGCTACCCAAAACCCACTTACTTATCAAAGTGCTAACACAGCAATGTAACCTGGGCCTGCTGCGGACCCCACAGGAGACAATGGGGCTTGAGCGGACATTACAGGAGGCATTGGGGCTGGTGCGGACATTACAGGAGGCATTGGGGCTGGTGCTGACATTACAGGAGGCATTGGGGCTGGTGCTGACATTACAGGAGGCATTGGGGCTGGTGCTGACATTACAGGAGGCATTGGGGCTGGTGCTGACATTACAGGAGGCATTGGGGCTGGTGCTGACATTACAGGAGGCATTGGGGCTGGTGCTGACATTACAGGAGGCATTGGGGCTGGTGCTGACATTACAGGAGGCATTGGGGCTGGTGCTGACATTACAGGAGGCATTGGGGCTGGTGCTGACATTACAGGAGGCATTGGGGCTGGTGCTGACATTACAGGAGGCATTGGGGCTAGTGCTGACATTACAGGAGGCATTGAGGCTGGTGCTGACATCGCAGGAGGCATTGGGGCTGGTGTGGACATCACAGGAGGCATTGGGGCTGGTGTGGACATCACAGGAGGCATTGAGGCTGGTGCTGACATCGCAGGAGGCATTGGGGCTGGTGCGGACATCACAGGAGGCATTGGGGCTGATGCTGACACTACAGGAGGCATTGGGGCTGGTGTGGACATCACAGGAGGCATTGAGGCTGGTGCTGACATCGCAGGAGGCATTGGGGCTGGTGCGGACATCACAGGAGGCATTGGGGCTGATGCTGACACTACAGGAGGCATTGGGGCTGGTGTGGACATCGCAGGAGGCATTGGGGCTGGTGCTGACATCGCAGGAGACATTGGGGCTCATGCGGGCATCACAGGAGGCATTGGGGCTGGTGTGGACATCACCGGAGGCATTGGGGCTGATGCTGACACTACAGGAGGCATTGGGGCTGATGCTGACACTACAGGAGGCATTGGAGCTGGTGCAGATATAACTGGAGGCATTGTCGCTGGTGTGACAACAGGAGGCATGCAAAATACTCACCTCTGCAAAATATTCATACACACACTGCTTCTCTGTAAAATATACACACACACTGCCCCTCTGCAAAATACACACACACACACACACTGCCTCTCTGCAATGTATGCACACACATACTGTCCCTCTGCAAAATACACACACACATACTGTCCATCTGCAAAATACACACACACACACACACTGCCCCTCTGCAAAATACACACACACACACTGCCCCTCTGCAATGTATGCACACACATACTGTCCCTCTGCAAAATATACACACACACACTGCCCCTCTGCAAAATATACACACACATACTGTCCCTCTGCAAAATACACACACACACACACACTGCCCCTCTGCAAAATACACACACACACACTGCCCCTCTGCAATGTATGCACACACATACTGTCCCTCTGCAAAATATACACACACACACTGCCCCTCTGCAAAATACACACACACACACACACACACTGCCCTCTGCAACGTATTCGTACACACACTGTCCCTCTGCAAAATACACACACACACACACACTGCCTCTCTGCAATGTATGCACACACATACTGTCCCTCTGCAAAATACACACACACATACTGTCCATCTGCAAAATACACACACACACACACACTGCCCCTCTGCAAAATACACACACACACACTGCCCCTCTGCAATGTATGCACACACATACTGTCCCTCTGCAAAATATACACACACACACTGCCCCTCTGCAAAATATACACACACATACTGTCCCTCTGCAAAATACACACACACACACACACTGCCCCTCTGCAAAATACACACACACACACTGCCCCTCTGCAATGTATGCACACACATACTGTCCCTCTGCAAAATATACACACACACACTGCCCCTCTGCAAAATACACACACACACACACACACACTGCCCTCTGCAACGTATTCGTACACACACTGTCCCTCTGCAAAATACACACACACACACTGCCCCTCTGAATAAAGCAAACCCCATCCTCATACACTGCCTCCAATAAAGCTGTGTCCCCTTTCACAATTACCCCCACCCCCCATACACAGTTATATATGTAATGTTCGGCTCCCCCTCTTATCAGTGCCCATGCTGTCTCCACTCCTGTGCGCCCCCAGGTGGCAGTGTGATGTCAGTGGTGTGATGACGCCATCATACTTCTGCACGTCTGACCTGGGGCTGGCAGGCTCCTCTGCTCCGGTCCCGGCACAACACTGTTCACTATTCACGTCTCAAATACTTCAAACACAACAAGGCAAATTCATTTGAAAATGGAAAGAAGGGAGTGGTGTCTCCCGGGCCTGGCGTATGTGGCCACAGCGAGGGCTCAGAGTGCCCCCTATTGCACTCGTGCCATAGGTTCACCATCGCTGATCTAGAGCATCTTGTTATTTGTTACTGTTTGTAACCCAATACTGTATAGTTGCTCCGAGTGGATAGTGCCATTCATTGGCAGGAAGTAAAAACCCGCGGCTTTGCCTTTAAGAGCTTCTTGATGCGACATGCGTACTTGACCTTACCATGCGGGCAGCAATGCATAGTGCTGTATGTTTGGTTGTAGCTATAGATATATTATGGTTTGTCTGAGTAACACGGTGACTTATATCCCACAGAAAAGAAGAGCTGAGTAAAGCTGCAGCAATCTCTCTGACAACCAGCTCTACCTACTACAGCACATCTGCGCCTAAAGCCGAGCTCCTCATCAAAATGAAAGACATGCAGGAGCATCAGCACAATGACGAGAGCTCGGAGGATGAGATGGACCATAACCTGTATGAGAAAAAGGTAACAATGTAGTGACGATGGCAGCTTGGCAATTTAATACGCCGTATACTTGGCCAAACATTTTTGACTAGTAACTGTTTTAGTAAATAAATGTATACCCCATGAAGTAAAAATTCTGCAGCACCTTTTCTTAGTGTTTGTAGTATTCAGTAGTATTCATCTGTTGTTCCTTCTTGGAAATTGAGAACGGTGTGAGAACCGGGTGTTACAATTTCCATTGTCGGAGGTGTGTTATCGCAAGCTCTGATTGGACAGTGCAGGGACACGCCCCTAATTGTTAAAATTTATGCCTACATTTTTGAGAGTTATAATAGAGGAACGGCTTAACACAAAGGTATAAGAAAAGATGCTCCAGAATTGTTATTTTAAGGGTTACTTACCTAAACAAACATGTCTGGGGAGAGGAGAGACCTTTAATAGTTTTCAGCAATATAACATTTTTATGAAATTATTGGATCATGGTATACCAAAAATGTACATAAAGGTTGAGGTTTAATAGTATACTATAAGATAAAACTCTACATTACCAATTACTAACTGGTAGGTTCTCTTTTACTTTACTTTCTATCATGTCTAATAACACTAATAACATGCAGATTTGGGGTTATTCTACAGGTTAGTAGTGTTGTGAAAATGTCCGGCTGCTGTACTGAAAGTGCGGCACCTGGGAGAAAATGAAGTTTATTTCTCTCGGAAGCGACTGCTGTCAGTTAAACAGGTGTGCCTGAAGTAATTACAGTCACTGCACACACTACTATGAATGGCGACTGAAAACACAAAAAGACATAGAACAATATCGTCCCGGATAAAAAGTAACAACGTTTATTAAGAAAAATATTTATACACTGAAAAAAGTAACAAAATAATGAAAATGCTGACATAGTGGACAGTTTAGAACACAGGTGTAAAGCACAAGGTCCCACACTATTTTAGTGGATGAAAATTCCATTAGATAGCAGCAAATTAAAGTGCTTATACGGTTAATGCCCCCATCGGTACATGTTTCCATGAAGATACAATCACTGAATGCCTCATATACAGAATAGTACAAAATAGGTAACTGGTGTTGAGAGACACAAGTGAGGAATCAAAAATGGAGAGGTGTTTATCACTAACAGGAGTGATAAGGTGTATATCACTTTAAGAGGAGGACACAATCAGCAAGGACAATACTGTAATCCAAGGGTCTTGCCCATAGTCTCCACTGTCAGCCCCAGCCCTCTCTATTTTTGATTCCTCACTTATTTTTCTTAATAAACTTTGTTAATTTTTATCCAGGGCGATTTTACTCTGTCTTTTTGTGTTTTCACCATTTATGGGAGTGTCCTGCATGAGTGTAGCCCCCTCACCACTAACTATAGGGTCTGACTTCGTATTATTATGTCTTATTATTCTGTTCTAAGGATCTCGCTTATATATGAATGGCGGCTGTAGGCACACCCCACCACTTTGACAGCCAGCTCCAGATTAATGCACTGCAGAGGCGGCTGTCAGTCAGTGCCGGGGTTTGCTTACTATGAGCGGTGACCATAATTGCTCCCAGCATACCTGTGTGACTGAAAGCCGGTGGCTCCCAGGAGAAATAAATTGCATCCTCTCCCAGGTGTCGCACTTTCAGTACTGCGGCCGGACTCTTATATACCGCTATTAACTTGCAGCCTAGCTCGATATCTGCAGGTTAATGGCATTATTTGACAGGACTGGTTCCCCTTACAAGAATGTCAATGATGGTGTCAGCTGATCACCTACTTTCAGATGGCATTCTACCGTAGTAAAGGGAAATGCCAGCCGATAAACATTTCCGTTGGATTTCGTGATGCTGTCTCCCTCTCCTCCTCTATTTTCCGACTGTAAACCTGGAGAACGTGTTGCATTGAATTTTTATTACAAAACCTGGGGATCTCATTATACGAGACTGATTGTTGTTCTGTAGATGAGATTTTGCTCTAGCGATTATTCATGCCTCAGCTATAATACATGATCATCTCTGGGCCAGGCCAGCTCTTCTCTAAGAAGACTTATTACGCAGTGTCCCCTCTGCGCTGAGCTGACTAAAACTGAATGGCTTACATGTGAGGCCTTCTAACATTACCTTCACTGCAAAATTCATTTTCAACCTCAAAGCCATTTACTGTTTTTTTCCAAGTGTCTGTGCAAGCGATATAAAGACAGTGTGAGAAAACAACATATTTTTCTCAAAATGATTTTATATAAGAATACACCAGGGGTAGCTCGAACAACCCTTCATAGCCTTGCCCTCCTAAAAAATGACTCTTATTAACCCTTCAACACCCTATAGTGCTAGGGATTTGTGTATTAATATTACTAGAGGGCCTGTGGTGTCTCTGTATACTTTTTGAGTTCCCTAAGGCCATCCCTGTTGGTTTTGCCATTAATCCCTTTACTGTCCTTGACCACAAAGGATGTTATGACTCATTCATATATTTGCCCATATTACAGCCCAAAACATACATATCCAGGCTGTGTTTACTCTCCATTTGCCATTGGAACCTTCCTGTTGTATTTCCACTGACATAGAATGTTTTCTAACTTTTGAATGTACTCTCTTCCTCTGTACCCTTTCTGTTCCTGTACACAACTCTACTCTACCAGTCGAATTTTATCTTCTACATCAGTATAGCTGTGTGGTTTTACATCATTGTTAGCTCCGCTCTTCATGCACAGTGCAGTTTGCAGTGATGGTCAGCGCAGGTCTGAAACACAAGATGAACTGTGTGTGTTGACTGCAGCAGACAGAGCAGTGATATGAAACTGTAAATGCTGCTCTGATCATGTATGTGGCAGAAGATAATCCTCTGCCATAGGCATCAACAGGACAGCAATTGCAGTTTCATTTCATTGATCTGTCAGCAGCTAGCAACAAACACATCTTAACTTACGTTTTCGCTCTGTGCTACGTAGTTATTGCAAACTCCGTTGTGGAAAATGTGGAAATTTTCTAACAACGATGTAAAACAGAACATTTAATTCATCAGGTAGGGTCATATACAGGAACAGAGAGTGCACAAAACATAAGGAGAATTCTAACCTTAGGTTAGATAGGTAACTCAGAGAGTTTGGGCTAGTCAAACGCACAAGGGAAGGGGGATCTACAACACTGAGCAGAAGCAAGTACTGCTGGGAAATGTAGTTTTAGAAGTTGGTAAAAGGACTGACAATTCTGCTATGTGAAGGTGAATGCATAGGGGGCAGATATAGATGAAAACAAGACAGTAAGGTACTAGAAGGAAACATTATGCATTATGGTGCATTTGCACTTCAAGATTATCATTAAACAAGTCTTCCTACGAGTTGTACCATAATCTTTCAGTCTAAACAGGCTGCTGATCACTGTATATTAACAATAATGCATTTACTGCACTTTATTAAAAATATAATTATGGGTATAACCCTTTAACAATAAAGAACATTTTCATTATCCCTTACTACCTATTCTGTAGTGAAGTGTAAGTATCTGCATATAACTTATGGCTTCATTATATGGGCACTGTATGGAAGTACTGTGCGTATACTGTATCTAATTTGATCACCATTTGGTGGTAATATGCTGTCACTAAAGGAACAAGTGCATTATGTCTGTTGTGTAAAAACATGTTACAAGTTCTACGTTGCGGGGTTTGCGGCTGCCCTTCTGGAAGAGATGCAGGAAATGGATACAGATTTATAGAAAATATACGGATAAGAAATCTATAGATAGGCTTCCTAGGAATCTGGCTTTGTTGGCCAAGGAGATTTTCTTTTTTTTCTTTTTTTTTTAAAGTACTGTATGAATAGTTTTATTTTACTTATTCCATATAAAATGAACGTCAGTCGTCCCAAATAGACATACAAATTTACTATGGTGTTTTATGGCACTGGTAAGTTTTAGTAAAGTTCCATTCCTACTTGGTAAATTTTCCTGCAGTTATGTTGGGATGTTGAATAGAACACATATAATCCATTAGATGTCATTATTCAGCATATTTTCCTCTCTCTTCACCACAGCAAGAACTCATCGACAGCATCAGTAAGAAGCTACAAGTCCTACGTGAGGCCCGAGAAACTCTCTTAGAGGACATCCAGTGTAATAATGCGTTAGGAGAGGAGGTTGAGATCATAGTGAAAGAAGTCTGCAAAACAAATGAATTCGACAAGTTCCGAATGTTTATTGGTGATCTGGAGAAAATAGTAAATCTACTGTTGTCACTGTCCGGAAGGCTCGCTCGGGTGGAAAATGCCCTTAATAACCTTGATGAGAATGCCTCCTCTGAAGAAAGGGTATGTAGAAGTGTCATGATCAAGTCCTCTTTAGCTCTTGGGGACCATATTAATAGCATTTATCTAGAATATCCAGTTTTCTGATTTGGTCATTCATCTTGCTGGCATGTTCATGATGCTTGTATTCATATAAATCCATTTTATTTTTGGCCATCATATTAAGGAATGTGTCCCCAACATGAGATCTTAAGTTTTGGGTCTTCCTATTCTAATGAATGCTTGTCTATCTTTTCAGCGGACATTAGTTGAGAAGAGGAAGTTGCTGACGAGACAGCATGAAGATGCAAAGGAATTGAAAGAGAACCTGGACCGCCGCGAGCGCACCGTCTTTGACATTTTGGCTAGTTACCTTAATGAAGAAAACCTTGCAGACTATGAGCACTTTGTGAAGATGAAATCAGCCCTCATCCTCGAGCAGCGAGAACTGGAAGACAAAATCAAACTGGGAGAAGAACAATTGAAATGCCTCACCGATAGCCTCCCTCCCGAACGTACGAAGTAGAGAATGGCAGAGCCAAAGCTGGACTTGTGGCCGGCCTTCCCTGCACGTTTCTTAATCTCCATCCAGCAAAATGACCAGAATGACCAGATGAAAATGCTTCTCACTAGCAATAATGTTGTTTTTTTGTTTGATTGGAATTCTATATATTTAATTTTTTTTTTATTTTATGACGGACTCCATATTTTAGATCCATAGGTATTTCTGTTAGAAATGTAAATGTACTATTTGAAATCCTCCGTATAGTGAACTATTCCATTATTCTGCATGTAGCCATGGTCTCTTCTGTTTTATGTGTAACATTCAGTTTAGGAAATTTCTGCAATGAATCAAGTGACCGCAAATCTAATCTCATTGAATCTTGTCCTGTAGAACAGTTGCAGATAGAATAGTTGATATTTTTTTCTGTTTCTCATTTTTCTTGTCTGATCTCATCCCACCACAGTTATGCAGAGGTTTTATTTATCAGCCTGAAAATCTGCTGTTGTCTCATTTTCTCCTGGAGAAAGATAATAAACATGAAAAACAAATGGCGTCTATCTGTAATTGTTGTGGATTGGTGGATCATACCAGAACAGTATATACAAAGTGACTTCATACAGATATGTGAGCATGCATGTGTAAGAGGGGTATATGGCATTACGGGGGGTCCTTCCTTTTCCCTAATAAGTAACATTCACATATTGCAAGTTTTTTGGGGGTTCTCCGATATTTTTTTTACTAAAGATACCAAATAAAATCACACTTTCCCCTGTCCCCAAAATCCGCTGCTTCGCAGTAACCCTTGACTCTGCCCTGTCCTTCAAACTGCACATCCAAGCTCTTGCCACCTCCTGTCACCTCAAGCTCAAAAATATTTCCAGAATCCGTCCTTTCCTCAACCCTCACTCTACCAAAATGCTCGTGCATGCCCTAATCATCTCCTTCTCGACTACTGCAACATCCTCCTCTGTGGCCTACCTTCTAACACTCACACCCCTCCAGTCCATCCTTAACTCTGCTGCCCGACTAATTAATCTCTCTCCTCGCTACACTCCTGCTTCCCCTCTTTTGCAAATCCCTTCACTGGCTCCCAATTTCCCAGCGTATCCAGTTTAAACTACTAACACTGACTTACAAAGCCATCCATAACCTTTCTCCTCCGTATATTTCCAAACTAATCTCTCACTATCTTCCCTCACGTAATCTCCGGTCCTCCCAAGACCTCCTTCTCTCCTCCACGCTTATTCGCTCCTCACCCAATTGCCTCCAAGACCTCTCCCGAATATCCCCCATCCTCTGGAATTCTGTGCCCCAACACGTCCAGTTATCCACCACATTTGGATCCTTCAAAAGAAACCTGAAAACCCACCTCTTCAAAGAAGCTTACAGCCTGTAATGACTACACGGCCACCTCAACACCATCGGAACTACTGCAACCCTCGACCTACTGTCTCCTTCCCCATAATCCTGTAGAATGTAAGCCGCAAGGGCAGGGTTCTCTTCCCGCTGTACCAGTCTGTCATTGTTAGTTTTGTTTACTGTAAGTGATATTTGTATTTTGATGTAACCCCTTCTCACGTACAGCACCATGGAATTAGTGGTGCTATATAAATAATAATACCAAATGACTCAGCTTTGAAGGAGAGTAAGATTGGACACCATACTGTAGATCAATTAAGGCCTAAACTGTAACTCATTGGATTGAATGGCGCCAAATGTATTGTAATATGTGCATGCCTTTTAATGTACACTGCTCAAAAAAATAAAGGGAACACTTAAACAACGGAATATAACTCCAAGTAAATCAAACTTCTGTGAAATCAAACTGTCTACTTAGGAAGCAATTGTTTGACAATCAATTTCACATGCTGTTGTGCAAATGGAATAGACAACAGATGGAAATTATTGGCAATTATCAAGACACACTCAATAAAGGAGTGATTCTGCACGTGGGGACCACAGACCACATCGCAGTACCAATGCTTTCTGGCTGATGTTTTGTTCACTTTTGAATGTTGGTTGTGCTTTCACACTCGTGGTAGCATGAGACGGACTCTACAACCTACGCAAGTGGCTCAGGTAGTGCAGCTCATCCAGGATGGCATATCAATGCGAGCTGTGGCAAGAAGGTTTCCTGTGTGTCAGCGTAGTGTCCAGAGGCTGGAGGCGTTACCAGGAGATAGGCGAATACACCAGGAGATGTGGAGGGGGCCGTTTGAGGGCAACAACCCAACAGCAGGACCGCTACCTCAGCCTTTGTGCAATGAGGAACAGGAAGAGCCCTGCAAAATGACCACCAGCAGGCCACAAATGTGCATGTGTCTGCACAAACAGACTCCATGAGGATGGTCTGAGTGCCCGACGTCCACAGATGGGGGTTGTGCTCACAGCCCAACACCGTGCAGGACGATTGGCATTTGCCACAGAACACCAGGATTGGCAAATTCACCGCTGGCGTCCTGTGCTCTTCACAGATGAAAGCAGGTTCACACTGAGCACATGTGACAGACGTGACAGAGTCTGGAGACGCCATGGAGAGCGATCTGCCTGCAACATCCTTCAGCATAATCGGTTTGGCAGTGGGTCCGTAATGGTGTGGGGTGGCATTTTTTTTGGAGGGCCGCACATCCCTCCATGTGCTCATCAGAGGTAGCCTGACTGCCATTATGTACCAAGATGAGATCCTCAGACCCCTTGTGAGAACATATGCTGGTGCAGTTGGCCTGGGTTCCTCCTAATGCAGAACAATGTCGGACCTCGTGGCTGGAGTGTGTCAGCAGTTCCTGCAAGATGAAGGCATTGAAGCTATGGACTGGCCAGCCCGTTCCCCAGACCTGAATCCGATTGAACACATCTGGGATATCATGTCTTGCATCATACACCAACGTCACGTTGTACCACAGACTGTCCAGGAGTTGGCGGATGCTTTAGTCCAGGTCTGAGGGAAGATCCCTCAGGAGACCATCCGCTGCCTCATCAGGAGCATGCCCAGGCATTGTAGAGAGATAATACAGGCACGTGGAGGCCACACACATCTGAACATAATTTCCTTGTCTCGAGGCATTTCCACTGAAGTTGGATCAGCTTGTAATTGGATTTTCCACTTTGATTTTGAGTATCATTACAAATCCAGACTTCCATGGGATATTCATTTGGATTTGCTTTGATAATTTTTATGTTTGTGTTCTCAACACATTCCACTATGTAATGAATAAAGATTTGCAACTGAAATATTTAATTCAGTGATATCTAGGATGTAGTATTTTAGTGTTCCCTATTTTTTTTGAGCAGTGTAATTGATGCAACTTTAACTGTTCTACAGACAGATGATATCTATTCCGGATGTGAATCAGCATGGATTTGTTAGGGTTTTCCTCCAGTTTCTGATGAATCAGATGAAAACTTGCCGACAGGGTTGTGGAGTTGAAGTCAGTGTCCATTTTGGTGGAGTCGGTATAAAATGGACCGACTCCAAGTCCTAAAATATATAATAAATTGGGTTCAGTAGTTCAGTTAAGGATGTGCTGTGATTTTTTTCATAAGAATTTGGGAAAGTTATGAAATGTCCTATAAATGTTCATTCTGCTACTGATCTAAGGATCTCGGCTTTTAGTTGAGATGAATCTGTGCTGCACTTTAAGTACATGCTCAGTAGTGAACAGTGCTGAGGAGTCTGAGTCAGGGAAATTGAGGAGTCTGAGTCAGAGGTTTGACTTACTGACTCCACAGCCCTACTTGCCGTACCGTACTTTTCAGGTCAACCGCACTCCCTTTTCTCAATAGTTTTTGAAAACTCACAGTTTGTGTTAGAAACCAATAATTTTAACTCAGAAATGCTGGTGTAAAACCATTAATAAATCCAGTTGAATGTTTTTATTGGCTTTCTGCTTTTTTGTATTTACTTGTGAGATTTTTTTCATGCAGGATCTCTCGTGGCTTGCAAAAGGAAATTTTTAGGAACAATAAAAAACACAGAGGAAAACTTTTAAAGACTGCACTAGAAGATAGATAGCTTAAAGTAGGTTAAATGACTTGTAATGTGCACTTTAGTACATCATGTATCCTTTTAGCTATGCAAATACCAGCAGCTGTCCTTTACTCTATCTATGCTGGTTGGTGATGATGAGTGTTATTTAGCCTTTAGGGTATGTGCACACGTCAGGATTTCTTGCAGAAATTGCCTGAAGAAAACCGGAAATTTTCTGCAAGAAATCCGCATGTTTCTTTTTGCGTTTTTTTCCCTTTTTTTCGCTTTTTTTTTTTAGCATTTTGCAAGCGTAATTAGCTTGCAGAATGCTAAAGTTTTCCAAGCGATCTGTAGCATCGCTTGGAAAACTGATTGACAGGTTGGTCACACTTGTCAAACATAGTGTTTGACATGTGTGACCAACTTTTTACTATAGATGCTGCTTATGCAGCATCAATATTAAGATAGAATGTTTAAAAATAATAAAAAAAAATGGTTCTACTCACCTTCTGCAGACAGCCGATCTCCTCAGCGGCGTCCGTTCCTATAGATGGTGTGTGTGCAGGACCTTCGAATTCTGTTCAAGTCCGGGCTTCCCACTGTCTCACTTTTTGACAGCTGTGTGAGACTTCTTGCTTCTCAAAAAAAGAGAATTTAATACCTCATGTTGAATGTAACATGGATCTCTGTATAGGGAGCTGGGGAATAGGTAAAAGCTGCAGACTTCATTATGTGGTGTAAACATTGTGTAGCAAGAGACTCAGTAAGCAGCTATGTCCTCTTCCTTCAGAGCTAGTCTGCAGAATACTCACAGATATTCTGTTATATGGCTTGATATATAACTATATTCACTATTAAAATTAAGTTCTGGCTACTGGATGAAGGAGAAGAATATTTCTTCCTAATTTGTTTCATTGATTCACTTTTTAATTGGTATGCATTGGTGAAACAATTCACCATGTTTGTGAATCCATTTATGTGAATTCTGGAGAAAACGAGGTTAAATGATTCTCCCATTGTATTCAGTTGAGTAGCAAACTTACAAAACAGACAAATTGATGAGCCCCCACCCCTAAAGGCTGAGTCACACATAACGATATCGTTAACGATATCGTTCCAACGTCACACTTTTGGTGACGTAGCAACGATCCCTCTAACGATCTCGTTATGTGTGACAGCGACCAACGATCAGGCCCCTGCTGGGAGATCCTTGGTCGATGGGAATGATCAGGACCATTTTTTGGTCGCTGATCACCCACTGTCATCGCTGGATCGGCGTGTGTGACGCCGAACCAGCGATGTGTTCACTTGTAACCAGGGTAAAGATCGGGTTACTAAGCGCAGGGCCGTGCTTAGTAACCCGATATTTACCCTGGTTACCATTGTAAAAGTAAAAAAAAAAAACCAGTACATACTCACATTCTGATGTCTGTCACGTCCCCCGGCGTCCACAGGGTTAAAACTGCGTTCGGCAGGAGCGCTGCTAATATGCATGCGCTACTGCCGAGAGCTTCCCTGCACTGAATGTATGTATGTATATATTGTGGCTGTGTTGCAATTTTTGGAGCCCCAACATTTTTGCAGCGATTTTGGAAAATTGCTGCAAAGTGATGCGTTTTTTTGCCGTGATTGTAGCGACAAAAAGAAAGCAACATACAAATAATAGCAGTGTGTTCAAAAATAAGAGTTAATCACAAAATCTTTATACTAGTTTTTATTTCCATGCATTGGGAACATTTTGCACTGTTTTTTAATTCAAAACATGAAGAGAAATGTATATAATTTTAACTACCGTATATACTCGAGTATAACCCGAGATTTTCAGCCCAAATTTTTGGGCTGAAAGTGCCCCTCTCGGCTTATACTCGAGTCATGATCGGTGGTGGGGTCGGCGGGTGAGGACTGTCATATACTCACCTAGTCCCGGCGATCCTGTCGCTCCCCCTACCCGTCCCACGGTCTCCGGGTGCTGCAGCTCTTCCCCTGAGCGGTCACGTGGGACCGCTCATTAGAGAAATGAATAGGCTGCTCTACCTCCCATAGGGGCGGAGCCGCATAATTCATTTCTCTAATCAGCGGTGTCGGTGACCGCTGACAGAGGAAGAGGCTGCAGCACCGAAGACCAGCTGTCTGGGGGAAGGAGCGGGACGCCGGGAGCAGGTAAGTATTACATATTCACCTGTCCTCGTTCCACACGCCGGGCGTCGCGCCATCTTCCCGGCGTCTCTCTCTCTCCGCACTGACTGTGCAGGTCAGAGGGCGCGATGACGCATATAGTGTGCGCGCCGCCCTCTGCCTGATCAGTCAGTGCAGAGACGCCGGGAAGATGGCGCCGAGGAGCTGCAAGCAAGAGAGGTGAGTATGTGTTTTATTATTTTATTGCAGCAGCACAGCTATGGGGCAATAATGGACGGTGCAGAGCACTATATGGCAGAGCTATGGGGAAATAATGAACGGCGCAGAGCACTATATGGCACAGCTATGGGGCAATGGTGCAGAGCACTATATGGCACAGCTATGGGGCAACGGTGCAGAGCACTATATGGCACAGCTATGGGGCAACAGCGGTGCAGAGCACTATATGGCACAGCTATGGGGCAACGGTGCAGAGCACTATATGGCACAGCTATGGGGCAACAATGGTGCAGAGCACTATATGGCACAGCTATGGGGCAACGGTGCAGAGCACTATATGGCACAGCTATGGGGCAATGGTGCAGAGCACTATATGGCACAGCTATGGGGCAATGGTGCAGAGCACTATATGGCACAGCTATGGGGCAACGGTGCAGAGCACTATATGGCACAGCTATGGGGCAATGGTGCAGAGCACTATATGGCACAGCTATGGGGCAATGGTGCAGAGCACTATATGGCACAGCTATGGGGCAATGGTGCAGAGCACTATATGGCACAGCTATGGGGCAACGGTGCAGAGCACTATATGGCACAGCTATGGGGCAATGGTGCAGAGCACTATATGGCACAGCTATGGGGCAACGGTGCAGAGCACTATATGGCACAGCTATGGGGCAATAACGGTGCAGAGCACTATATGGCACAGCTATGGGGTAACGGTGCAGAGCACTATATGGCACAGCTATGGGGCAACGGTGCAGAGCACTATATGGCACAGCTATGCGGCAACGGTGCAGAGCACTATATGGCACAGCTATGGGGCAACGGTGCAGAGCACTATATGGCACAGCTATGGGGCAACGGTGCAGAGCACTATATATATGGCACAGCTATGGGGCAACGGTGCAGAGCACTATATATATGGCACAGCTATGGGGCAACGGTGCAGAGCACTATATATATGGCACAGCTATGGGGCAACGGTGCAGAGCATTGTATATATGGCACAGCTTTATGTGGAGTATCTATGGGGCAACGGTGCAGAGCATTGTATATATGGCACAGCTTTATGTGGAGCATCTATGGGGCCATAATGAACGGTGCAGAGCATTATATGTGGCACAGCTTTATGTGGAGCATCTATGGGGCCATAATGAACGGTATGGAGTATCTATTTTTAATTTTGAAATTCACCGGTACCTGCTGCATTTTCCACCCTAGGCTTATACTCGAGTCAATAAGTTTTCCCAGTTTTTTGTGGCAAATTAGGGGGGTCGGCTTATACTCGGGTCGGCTTATACTCGAGTATATACGGTACTTTGCAGAAAATAACAAAAAGTGAACATTGTGCTGTTCTACAAAAAATAGCAGTGTGTGCCTTTGTCTTTACAATCTGATATGTCCTTTTTTGAGGATTTAGCATTCCTGTGAATCACTAACCTAATATTTTAGTTGTATACCCACAGTTTTTAGAACTGCTTCACATCTATGTTTCATAGTCAACCAACTCCTGGCACCTGCCAACTGTTGTTCGAATATAGGCTGCATGAAGTACATCCCACAATTTTTTGACATTGTTGGCTTTGCCTCAGAAACGGCATTTTTCATGTCACCCCACAAGTGTTCAATTAGATTAAGGTCCGGGGATTGGGTGTCGGTTTTTTGTTTGTTTTTTTTAACAGTGGGACTTTACGGGGACTACTTGCTAAGAAATTAGCTCCACACAGATGTCTTCTAACTGTCACAGTACTCACAGGTACCGTAACTTGAGATTGTCTTTGGTCATCCTGGAGCTGATCATTGGCTGAGCTTTTGCCATTCTGGCTATTCTTCCATCCATTCGAATAGTAGTCTTCTGTTTTCATCCACGTCTCTCTTCTTTTTTTTCTTTCCATTTTAAAGCATTGGAGATCATTTTAGCTGAACAGCCTATCATTGTCTGCATTTCTTTATAAGTTTTACTCTCTTCAATCAACTTTTTAACCCCTTAACGTCCAATGATGGACACAGTCGTCATTGGACGCCTCCCCGTCTGGTGCTGGCTCTGGCGATGAGCCCACTCCTTTTCCAGCACGACAGCTGATCTGATCAGCTGACGTGCCCGGAACAGCCGCGGGTGGAATCGCCATTCACCCGCAGCTGTTAATGTTAAATGCTGCTGTCAAACGCTCACGTCGGTATTTAACATGGACGCACATGAAGCGCATCATTACCTCCTCCCAACGGCGCTCGTGTCACATGACCGCGGGTCGCTGATGGGTTGGCATGACAACCCGGTGTCAGCTGGAGACCCCTGTGGTTGTCATTGCTGGATCGCTATGAGCGCCGCCTAGTGGTCGGCGTTCATAGCAAGTGAGCATATTTGCTACATAGAGCCATGCTGCAGCCCTGCTCTATGTAGCAGAGGCGATCAGACAAGTGCAGCTTCTAGTCTATTGAAACACGTAAAAAGTAAAAAAAAAAAAAAATATATATATATATATATATATATATATATATATATACATATATATATATATATATATATATATATATATATATATATATATATATATATATATATATATATTTAAAAATATTAAAAAAGTTTAAATCACCCCCCTTTTGCCCCATTCAAAATAAAACAAAAAAAATTCAAATATACACGTTTGGTTTTGCCATGTTCAGAATCACCCGATCTATCAATATATAAAAAGAATTAATCCAATCAGTAAACTGCGTAGCGAGAAAAAAATCGAAATGCCAGAATTATTTTTTTTTGGTGGCTACAACATTGCAATAAAATGCAATAACTGGCGAACGTATCTGCACCAAAGTGGTATCAATAAAAATGTCTGATCGGCGCACAAATAATAAGCCCTCACCTAGCCCCAGATCCCGAAAAATAAAGACGCTACGGGGCTCGGAAAACGTCAATTTTTTTTTTTTTTCAAAGATTGGAATGTTTTTTCACCACTTAGATAAATAATAACCTAGACACATTTGGTGTCTTTGAACTTGTAATGACCTGGAGAATCATAATGGATGGTCAGTTTTAGCCTTTAGTGAACCTAGCAAAAGTCATATAAAAAACAAGTGTGGGATTGCACTTTTTTTGCAGTTTCACCTCACCTGGAATTTTTTTCCCGTTTTCTATTACAAGATATGGTTCAAAATTACAACTCTTCCCGCAAAAAACAAGCCCTCATTTGGCCATTTTTACCAAAAAATAAAAAAAATGATGGCTCTGGGAAGAAGGGGAGCAAAAAATGAAAATGCAAAACCAAAAACACCCATGGTCGTTAAGGAGTTATTCAAAGTACGCTGTTCTTCTGAATAATGTCTTGAAAGACCTATATTTCTCAGGCTTTCATGGAGAAATGCCTGTACAACATATCCTGGCTTCACCCTTAAATAAGGGCCACCTGAATCACACCTGTTTCTTCCCAGAATGATTGACCTCACTAATTGAACTCCACACTGCTATTACTTATTCAATTAATTATTCTAATACATAGAATCAAAAACCTGCAGAGCATGAATACGGAGTTTATTTCCTTAGAATCTACTGCACCAACTGGGAAATTGTTTGACATGTGGAAATATAATTTATACTAAAAACAGTGATCGGTCTGGTTAGTCACATTGGACTGCTAGTATTTTAAACACTACTGTACAAACATGACCTAAATTCTGCAGATATAAGCACTATGCTCCAATTACCATTCAGATGCTGTATACAGTCAGCATCCGCTCTTACAGTTGGTCCATCCCAGGCAAAACAAGCTGACCAGATTTTCAGCTCAGTATGGTAATGTGAATTTAAAACCTGCATGCCAGTAAGGCCTGGTTCAGATGGCCGTATTGGAAATCGGGCCAGTCGTGACCCCAGATTGCGGACAAGACAGGGTCCGAGTGCAGCTCCATATGCGCTTCTGCACTGCCGGTGGGTGCCGGAGATTCCGTCCATTGCATGCATTATTCTGAATGAAAAACTGACCAAAGTAGTGCACGCTGCAATTTTGTTTTCCATGCAGATCCTCCGTTTGCGTGATAAATTGGCTATGTGCACTGGCTATAATGGGGCCACACGGAATAATTATACGCTCATCTGAGCGAGCCCTAAGACTGACAGAAACTGTTTTGCTGATGAGCTGTATTTGCCTTCTTATTTCAACGTGTCACTTTTTGCATTTTCAGATAAATTACCTTTCAATACTCATAGGATTAAAATGACATAAATCACAACTTTGTATTCATGCAGATCCACTAGCGGACACAGACTGAAATGGGCCCTTGTACAAGAGCAGTATATGGGCCCTTAGGGCTCATACCCATTTGCGAGAAAAAGAACGGTCCGATATCCGGACTGAAAAAAACGGACAAGTGTAATGCGATTTCCGTGCAATTTTTCCCACGGAACATCCTTATGACATGCGTATGCAATCTGTATGCAATGCGATTTTAACATGAGGTTTTACATACAGCAGTTCTCCGTATGTAAAAGCTCAGGTTAAAATTGCATTGTAAAATTCAACTGTAGACAGTTTTTTCAAACCAAATAATCTTCAAAACATATATATATGTGTGTATATATATATATATATATATATATATTTGAAAAAGGTCCGCTACACTGAACCGAAACGTCGCCATCATGGGCTAAATAAAATAGCTCCTGTCCTTATTCACAGACAGTGGTGTGCTGCTTCCTTTTTTGGACTAATAAATATACGGTATATATAGAGGGAGAGAGATTAAAAGCTGACATGCCACGTATGGAATAGGATAGAATAGAAATATAAACATAGTATATATGTGTGTGTGTGTGTGTGTATATATATATATATATATATATATATATATATATATATATATATATATATATATATATATATATATATATATATACAGAGTGCCTACAAGTAGTATTCAACCCCCTGCAGATTTAGCAGGTTTAATAAGATGCAAATAAGTTAGAGCCTTCAAACAAGAGCAGGATTTATTAACAGATGCATAAATCTTACAAACCAAAAAGTTTTGTTGCTCAGTTAAATTTTTATAAATTTTAAACATAAAAGTGTGGGTCAATTATTATTCAACCCCTAGGTTTAATATTTTGTGGAATAACCTTTGTTTGCAATTACAGCTAATAATCGTCTTTTATAAGACCTGATCAGGCCGGCACAGGTCTCTGGAGTTATCTTGGCCCACTCCTCCATGCAGATCTTCTCCAAGTTATCTAGGTTCTTTGGGTGTCTCATGTGGACTTTAATCTTGAGCTCCTTCCACAAGTTTTCAATTGGGTTAAGGTCAGGAGACTGACTAGGCCACTGCAACACCTTGATTTTTTGCCTCTTGAACCAGGCCTTGGTTTTCTTGGCTGTGTGCTTTGGGTCGTTGTCTTGTTGGAAGATGAAATGACGACCCATCTTAAGATCCTTGATGGAGGAGCGGAGGTTCTTGGCCAAAATCTCCAGGTAGGCCGTGCTATCCATCTTCCCATGGATGCGGACCAGATGGCCAGGCCCCTTGGCTGAGAAACAGCCCCACAGCATGATGCTGCCACCACCATGCTTGACTGTAGGGATGGTATTCTTGGGGTCGTATGCAGTGCCATCCAGTCTCCAAACGTCACGTGTGTGGTTGGCACCAAAGATCTCGATCTTGGTCTCATCAGACCAGAGAACCTTGAACCAGTCAGTCTCAGAGTCCTCCAAGTGATCATGAGCAAACTGTAGACGAGCCTTGACATGACGCTTTGAAAGTAAAGGTACCTTACGGGCTCGTCTGGAACGGAGACCATTGCGGTGGAGTACGTTACTTATGGTATTGACTGAAACCAATGTCCCCACTGCCATGAGATCTTCCCGGAGCTCCTTCCTTGTTGTCCTTGGGTTAGCCTTGACTCTTCGGAGAAGCCTGGCCTCGGCACGGGAGGAAACTTTCAAAGGCTGTCCAGGCCGTGGAAGGCTAACAGTAGTTCCATAAGCCTTCCACTTCCGGATGATGCTCCCAACAGTGGAGACAGGTAGGCCCAACTCCTTGGAAAGGGTTTTGTACCCCTTGCCAGCCTTGTGGCCCTCCACGATCTTGTCTCTGATGGCCTTGGAATGCTCCTTTGTCTTTCCCATGTTGGCCATGTTTGAGTGCTGTTCACAAGTTTGGGGAGGATCTTAAATAGTCAGAAAAGGCTGGAAAAAGAGATAATTAATCCAAACATGTGAAGCTCATTGTTCTTTGTGCCTGAACTACTTCTTAATACTTTAGGGGAACCAAACAGAATTCTGGGGGGTTGAGGGGTTGAATAATAAATGACCCTCTGAAAAAACTTTTCACAATTTAAAAAAAAAATAAACAAAGAAATAACATTCTTTTTTGCTGCAGTGCATTTCACACTTCCAGGCTGATCTACAGTCCAAATGTCACAATGCCAAGTTAATTCCAAATGTGTAAACCTGCTAAATCTGCACGTGGTTGAATACTACTTGTAGGCACTGATATAAATATATATATATATATATATATTTCATAGACAGCAGAATAGCCAATAATTCATTTGTCGGCTTCTGCAATCATTGCAGACCATGTAATGAAAACCATGTAATGTAAACCATGTCTCCTATCCTGTCGGCTTCTGCAATGGTATTGCAGAAGCCGACATCGAATTATCGGCTATTCTGCTATCCCTCCATGAAATATATAATAACAATCTTTATTTTTATATAGCACTAACATATTCCGCAGCGCTTTACAGTTTGCACACATTATCATATCTGTCCCCGATATGGAATTTAGATTGTGATCCCCATCAGTATGTCTTTGGAATGTGGGAGGAAACCGGAGTACCCGGAGGAAACCCACGCAAACATGGGGAGAACATACAAACTCCTTGCAAATGTTGTCTTTGGTGGGATTTGAACCCAGGACTTCAGCGCTGCAAGGCTGCAGTGCTATCCACTGAGCCACCGTGCTGCCCAATGAGCCACTGTGCTGTATATATACATACACACTGCTCAAACAAATAAAGGGAACAACAGAATATAACTTCAAGTAGCCACCTTTTGCTTTGACTGCTTTGCACACTCTTGGCATTCTCTTGATGAGCTTCAAGAGGTAGTCACCAGGAATGGTCTTCCAACAATCTTGTTCTGTTATGAATTCTGCTCTTGGGCTCCCTCCGGTGGTTGTAAGTGGTAGCGCTGCTGTCTCTGAATCACAGCATTTATCAGGTGTGTTCACTTTCTGCAATTGTGACTGGGCTATTTAGTCTTGCTTCACCCTTTAGTCAGGGCCAGTTGTCCATTGTTCCTGGAGGATTCACATCTCTGCCTGGTCTCTCCTGCTTTGCAGTTCTTTTCATCAAAGATAAGTTCTGGCCTTGATTTTTTGCTGTCCACATGCTGTGGCCTTATTGTTCAGTTCTTTTCCATGTTTTTTGTCTTGTCCAGCTTGGTCTGTATAAGGATTTGTTTAGCCAAGCTGGTATCTCTGGAGATGCAGATGTACCCTCCATATCTTTAGTTAGCTGTGGAGTTTTTGTATTTTCTGTGGTGGATATTTTCTAGTGTTTTAATACTGACCGCATAGTACTCTGTCCTATCCTTTCTATTTAGCTACAAGTGGCCTCCTTTGCTAAATTCTGATTTCAGTCTGTATGTTTTTTCCCTCTCCTCTCACAGTCAATATTTGTGGGGGGCTGCCTATCCTTTGGGAATTTTCTCTGAGGCAAGATAGTTTTCCCTTTTCTATCTCTAGGGGTAATTAGTCCTCCGGCTGTGTCGAGATGTCCAGGGAGTGCTAGGTACATTCCACGGCTACTTCTAATTGCGGTGTTTAGTTCAGGGTCTGCGGTCAGTACAGGTACCACCTTCTCCAGAGTACGTCTCATGCTGCTCTTAGGCCACCAGATCATAACAGAGTTCCCAGAGATGCTTAGCACTTGTTGGCCCTTTTGCCTTCACTGCGGTCCAGCTCACCCCAAACCATCTCAATTGGGTTCAGGTCTGGTGTGGAGGCCAGGTCATCTGGTGTAGCACCCCATCACTCTCCTCCTTGGTCAAATAGCCCTTACACAGCCTGGAGGTGTGTTTGGGGTCATTGTCCTGTTGAAATCAGAAAATCAGATTAAGTATAATCGTGATCTAAAAGACTATCAAACTAAGAGGGTATATTTGTGGAGGAATAAGTATGATTCCAAAATTCAGAGAACACCATCTTATACATCTGTTTCCTCTTTGAGTGGCCAATCAGAGGCATCTATTTCTTCTGCCACTTCACTTATGATGAATACCACCCAGAGATTGCGTGATCATGCTTACCATCCCTACAGGAGACGCTCGGGAATTTCGTTTGGTGCGCATGGCAGTGATAATAAGGTGATTAATTTAAGTAAACATGTGTTAACGGAGGTTGACCTTTCCATTTTGGGTAGGGGTCTGTCTTTCTCTCCCACCCCGGGGTTTGACATTTTCACCACTGTTAAGGATTTACATATCTTTGCCAGATCGTTGTTATTCAGGAGACACTTTTTTAATGATGAACTTCAACGTCTCTTCCCTACAGAGGAAGAGCAGGAAACGTTGAGGATCCTGGAAGAACTTGCCTTAGAGCATGAGAGTGAAGGAGGTAAGATTCCTCCATGCATTCGTCCACGTTCTGCTAAGTTTCCTCCGTTTAACTCTTGTCCCAGCATCGATTTGTTTGTGCGGGTGGTGACAGAGGATCTTCAAAAAATATCTAAATTTGGCAGAGGGGACAATTTATCGAGAGAAGAGAGAATTCGACTTGGGGTTCTTCAAGACCTCCCTGATGTGGTGCTAAAGCCGGCCGATAAAGGTGGCAACGTCGTAGTCTGGCCTACCTCAATGTATGAAGGGGAGGCATTCCGCCAATTAAACAACACTGTATATTAACTTACATACAACCCCCTATCTGCATTTAATGCTAAATTAGAGATTATTTTGAGGAGGGCCTTGGACTGCGACGTTGTCACCAAGGAGTTGGTTCTGGCACTGCAAGTTAAGGAACCTACAATTCCCACTCTCTACCTTCTGCTGAAAATCCATAAAGATCTTATGTCACCACCCGGCAGACCTATCATGTCTGGGAGAGGTAATTTTCTTGAAAAGGTGAATAAGTGGATTGATTATTATCTTCAACCATTGGTTTGTAATCTCCCTTCATTTCTCCAGGATACTGGAGATATGCTGCGCAGGGTCGACGGCCTGTGCTTTGAGGGTGATACTCTTCTGGCTTCCGTGGATGTTGAGTTCCTCTATACCAACATTCGTCATTCTGATGGCCTTCGGGCGGTTAAATTTTTTCTGGGTATGTCGAGTCTCCCTGTATCCATGAGGGACCTCATCCTGGAGCTATTAGAGTTCACCCTCACCCACAATTTTTTTGTCTTTAAGGGATCCTTCTACCTACAGCTCCAGGGCACAGCCATGGGAGCGGCCTTTGCGCCATCCTATGCTAACCTGTTCCTGGAACTGTGGGAGAGGGATCTATTCCTGTCGGACAAACAGGGGTCGATGGACCGTGTCCTCTTATGGACACGGTACATCGACGACATCTTCTTTGTCTGGCAGGGCACGGCCGTGGACCTTGCGCGGTTTGTGTCGGTCTTGAATGACAACGGTCTGAACATACGTCTGACCCCGGTGTGGGATTCAGAGAGAATTGACTTTCTGGATGTTACCATCCGGAAAGATAGGTATGGCCAAATTCAGACTGATATTTTCAGGAAACATACGGCCACTAATTCTCTGTTACACGCTACATCATGCCATCCGCACCATATGATCCGAGCAATCCCAGTAGGTCAATTCCTCCGCCTTCGTCGGGTCTGCTCTACTGATGCGGACTTTGAGAAGAGGGCGGAGAAGTTGAAATCAGTCTTTCTCTTGAGGGGTTATAGTCATCGGAGTGTGAAGCGCGCGTACCATCGCGCTAAACACTCGAATCGTAATAACCTCCTTTACAACAAGGTACCTAAACAATCTAAAGGAGGTGGTTCAGTAAGGTTTGTTACATCTTATAATCCCCAACATCTTCAAGTACGTGCAGTGATGAATAAGGCATGGCCCATCTTAAAGGTGGATCCGATAATTGGTAAGTTTCTTCCGGACAGTCCCCTAATTACATTTCGACGAGCAAAAAATCTTCGTGATAGATTGACGCGGAGCCATTATACTAGTCAGCCAGTTACCACCTTTTTGGATAAGATGGGACCAGGGGGTGGCTGTGTTCCGTGTGGTAGATGTGTCGCATGCCCTAATATTGAAAGAAGTACCTCTTTTGTTGATTCTAGAGGTACGAAAACATATACCATCAAACAGAATATATCATGTGTCTCTAGGTATGTAATATACTATGCCACTTGTCCGTGTGGTCTTATCTACATTGGATTGACCACACGCCAACTTAAAGTGCGTGTTAGAGAACATGTTTTGGGTATTGAGGCGGCATCTGCCTGCACGGACACAGCCACCCTCAAAACACTGCCACGTCACTTTAGGGAATTTCATCAATGTGACGCTTCTGGCCTAAAAGTTCGAGGGATTGATCTATTGAGCATTAATATTAGGGGGGGTAATCTCAGCAAACGCCTCGCCCAGGCAGAGACTAGATGGATCTGGACTCTCCAACCATATACCCGAATGGGTTAAATGAAAATATTTCATTTGCACCTTTTCTGTGATCCCTATTCTTTGTGCACCTGGGTGTTGCACTTATGGTTTGTACATTTTTTATATTCTGATTTTATTCATTTTATTGTATTATATGTATACATACAGATGCATCGTTCTCTGGAAGCTTTATACAGATGGAGAAATTCTTGATTGTGACCAGTCGACACTATGATGTATTCTTCAAGCAACAATATTCTGGACAAGAATCTATGCGTGGGACTTTTTTTCACATGGATATTTGCAATCATATCCATATAAGCTGTGTTATTTGACTGTCCATGTATTATTTTGGTTTGTTTTGTTGTTTTCCTTACGAGGGTTATTGTTTTTTAGTGGGTTTGTCATATTTGTATTCATATACTGTTTTGTAGGTCCTTGTCTTCTTATTTTTGGTATATTGTCTAATTCATTCATCTGTTGTTATATCTTGCATCTATAATGGTGAGCAATGTTTTGCCCTTACCTTTTACCTGTTCCAATATGGCCGCGATTGTATCGCGCATGCGCGCTGCCTGCGTCCTACCGGGTCTCGCGTCTCCCTGGCTACCTGGTGGAGGATCACGTGGGGCCCCACGTGTTTCCTGCCTCGGCTGGCGGGGTGAGCGCCGGATACGGCGGATCTAGGCATCGGCGTGCCGGGATACTTCCGGTAAGGTGCTATAAAATGTGACATGCGTCACCATTTCTTTGTGCCCCTTGAGGAAGGAGTTTAGCGCTCCGAAACGCGCGTCGGGGTGGACTCTGGACCGCTCACTGCATCATTACTATGTAGTTGCATGTACATGTGGATGTTGCTGGCCCTGCTCTTTTGATACAGTTATCTATGATTTTGTGGACACTGATCCCAGTTTGACATAAGGCTATGGGCTTTCTATAAGTTAGTACGTATGCTGCAGTGAGGTGGACATGAGTCCTTTGGTTTATTGTACTATCATATAGTGCTTCACTTGTTTCCCTTTGTTATCCATTAACCTGTTCTGAATTGCATTATTTCATTTTAATGAATATTTAATACATTTTCACTTTTTATGGGATTTTCAACTGTAGATTTGTGAGGTTATTGAAAAATAAATGATGGTCCAACTAAACGCAAACCGGATGGAATAGCATGCCGCTGCATGATGCTGTGGTAGCCATGCTGGTTCAGTATGCCTTCAATTTTGAATAAATCCCCAACAGTGTCACCAGCAAAGCATCCCCACACCATCACACCTCCTCCTCTATGCCTCACGGTGGGAACCAGGCAAGTAGAGTCCATCCGTTCACCTTTTCTGCATCGAACAAAGACACGGTGGTTGAAAATAAAGATCTCAAATTTGGACTCATCAGACCAAAGCACAGATTTCCACTGGTCTAATGTCCATTCCTTGTGTTCTTTAGCCCAAACAAGTCTCTTCTGCTTGTTGCCTGTCCTTAGCAGTGGTTTCCTAGCAGCTATTTTACCATGAAGGCCTGCTGCACAAAGTCTCCTCTTAACAGTTGTAGAGATGTGTCTGCTGCTAGAACTCTGTGTGGCGTTGACCTGATCTCTAATCTGAGCTGCTGTTATCCTGCGATTTCTGAGGCTGGTGACTCGGATAAACTTATCCTCAGAAGCAGAGGTGACTCTTGGTCTTCCTTTCCTGGGGCAGTCCTCATGTGAGCCAGTTCCTTTGTAGCGCTTGATGGTTTTTGCCACTGCACTTGGGGACACTTTCAAAGTTTTCCCAATTTTTCGGATTGACTGACCTTCATTTCTTAAAGTAATGATGGTCACTCGTTTTTCTTTACTTAGCTGCTTTTTTCTTGCCATAATACAAATTCTAACAGTCTATTCAGTAGGACTATCAGCTGTGTATCCACCTGACTTCTGCACAACACAACTGATGGTCCCAACACCATTTATAAGGCAAGAAATCCCACTTATTAAACCTGACAGGGCACACCTGTGAAGTGAAAACCATTCCCGGTGACTACCTCTTGAAGCTTATCAAGAGAATGCCAAGAGTGTGCAAAGCAGTCATCAAAGCAAAAGGTGGCTACTTTGAAGAACCTAGACTATAAGACATATTTTCAGTTGTTTCACACTTTTTTAAGTACCGTATATAATTCCACATGTGTTAAGTCAAAGTTTTGATGCCTTCAGTGTGAATGTACAATTTTCATAGTCATGAAAATACAGAAAAATCTTTAAATGAGGTGTGTCCAAACTTTTGGTCTGTACTGTATGTATATATATATATATATATATATATATATATATATATATATATATACATATATATATATATATATACAGTACAGACCAAAAGTTTGGACACACCTACTCATTTAAAGATTTTTTTATCAGATTGCACTTGTCCGTTTTTCTCACAAGTGAGTATGAGCCCTCACAGACCAATAGCTCATCAGTTCCGCAGCATGTGCACTGTGGATTTTGTTTTCCATAGGTTTACATGGCACTGTAAACGCATGGAAAACTGCTGCGAATCTGCAGTGGCAAATCCGCTGCGGATCCGCAGCAAAATCCCCAGCGTGTGCACATAGCCTAAGTGTTTTAGCTATTTAGACAGATCTGACTGAAACAAAAAGATTTTACAGAATTTTTAAACTTGTGCATAATAAATAAAATACTATTTGTGGCATAGATATTTTTGCATGAATTTTTCTCATTTTTATTGTTGGGTCTTGGGTACAAATTGCCTCTTTCCTTATTTTCAAGAAGTGACCAGAAAAATAGGTGGTAAAAGAAACTATACCTCATTTTGAGTGTGATTTTTGACATGCCACTTTGCCTTCTGTAGATGCAGGCAATACATCTATAAATGAGGCCCATATAAGCACAAAGCAATAAAGTGCAGATATGATTGTTCAGTGCTAGGTTCAGCATGTCTCTAATGATGTCATGAATTAGCAGTACTTGGATAGATTGTCACAGGCACATACAGACATAATTGTGCTCCAGAGTAAAGCTGAAGTCCTGTTAAGTTCTGCTCTCTACTCATTATTTTTCATACTTTAATAAAGGACACATTATAAGTCAATGAGATCTTTGTTAAAAGTTGGCAATGACTGAAGAATGAGCGCACAACAGACAAATCTTCCACTTGAGCCTGGCTGTTTCTTCTTTTTGGCACCAGGGCAATCATTAACCTGTTGAAGGTTCACACTTTATACATAATCTCCTATTTGTCTTTTTTCCTCTCCAAGAAAACAATGCTGCCCCCGATGTAAGTGCAGGAATCGGTTTCATATGCCACCACATCTAGATGTTTGGCTTCCTCAGCCACATACCGAGGCCACACAACCAAGTATCATTCAAGAAAACTGTACCTTGGTCAGAAGAAGCACATGGATTCAATCTGGGCAGCTGAAAAGCACATTAGAAACCATTATTAGTGTGCTTATGCCATGTGGTTCTGCATCATTTTGGCTTCTTCACACTTTGCAGATTTTCTGCTAACATTGTCAGTGTGTATATTGACTTGCACTGTACTTTTGGATTTTGTTGCAGATCCACATCCAAATCCATACAGATTTGCTCCATTACATGTGAACCTAATTACTGTAAGTCTATAAAAATTGGTTCTATGTGTAGCAGAAATAAATAATTGAAGTTATACAAATTTATTAAATCCAATAATGCTTTGCCATACTCCCCAAATCATTCATTCATGCTTTGATGCAAAACCTTTTTTCTTTTATCATGTAAAATGCTTATCAGAGAGCACTTATATAATAATTTAATAATTTAAAGATATTTAATAGAAGCCAAAAATGTGGTCATTGTGTTCTAATATCTGGAGATTATATATATATATATATATATATATATATATATATATATATACATATACACAGTATATACATACACACATATATATGCCCCTAATCCAAGTATTCATGATCCCCTCATTCCCATCCTGGTATCCACGGCCTCCTCATCCCCATCCGGGTATGAATGTCTTCCTCATCCCTATCCTAGACTGCATGGCTCCTCATCCCTATCCTGGTTTGCATGGCCCCTTTCCCCCTATCCTAGTATGCATGGCCTCCTCATCCCTATCCTGGACTGCATGGCTCCTCATCCCTATCCTGGTTTGCATGGCCCATCTTATCCCTATCCTGGTATGCATGGCCCATCCCTATCCTAGTATGCATGGCCTCCTCATCCCTATCCTGGTATACATGGCCTCCTCATCCCTATCCTGGCCTGTATGGCCTACTCATCCCTATCCTGGTATGCGTGGCCCCCTCATCCCTATCTTGGTATGCATGGCCCATCCCTATCCTAGTATGCATGGCCTCCTCATCCCTATCCTGGTATACATGGCCTCCTCATCCCTATCCTGGCCTGTATGGCCTACTCATCCCTATCCTGGTATGCGTGGCCCCCTCATCCCTATCTTGGTATGCATGGCCCCTTATCCCTATCCTAGTATGCATGGCCTCCTCATCCCTATCCTGGCCTATATGGCCTACTCATCCCTATCCTGGTATGCATGGCCCCCTCATCCCTATCTTGGTATGCATGGCCCCCTCATCGCTATCCTGGTATGCATGGCTCCCATCAGGAAAACATAAAAAAAGCATAAACCATTCTACTTACCTTCCCTGGTCTCCATGGCAGCATCCTGTTCTGATGCTGGCAGCTGATTTATGCTTGTAAGCAGCGCATGACAGTGACATCATGCACTGCTTACAAGCAGAGGACACCTTCCGGAATACTCACTTCTCCCCATGCCGGGACTATGGGCATGTGGAACAGTGAATATTTATTGATTTTTAATAGTGGGCACAGTGTTAGCCGCAGCCACCGGCTTCTGCAGCTACTGGGTGATCACGTTTGCCCGCTATTAAAGAGAATGAATATTCACTGCTCTCCACTCACATGGGCGTGGAGAGCAGTGAATAGTCATTCTCTTTAATAGCGGGCACATGTAATCACCCAGAAGCTGCTGGAAGCCAGCGGCTGTTACAACTACTGTGCCCGCTATTAAAGATCAATGAAAATTCACTGCTCTCGATGCCCATAGGAGTGGAGAGCAGTGAATATTCATTCCCTTAAGTAGCGGTCACACTCCAGAGTCCAGCAGCTGCAGGAAGTCGGCTGCTGCGGCTAACAGCATGTTCGCTATTAAAGAAAAATGAATATTGACTACTCTCCACTCCCATGGGCGTGGAGAGCAGTGTATATTAATTTTGCTTTAGCAGCGGGCACAGAAGTTAGCCACAGCAGCAAGCTGCAGCAGCCAGCTGCTGCCACTATGACTCGCTGCTACCCCTCTGTCACTACCCCACCTCCACAGCCAGAGCAGGTACATCCAGGCTATAAGACGCACCCCCCATTTTCCTTCACATTTTTGGAGGAAAAAAGTACGTCTTATTGTCTGAAAAATACAGTATCTATTCTATCTATGTCTGTATAGAAGATTGCTTTATTTGTAACCTAACATAAAATTACGAAGATTTTTAGAATATGTAAAAGCTGATGTTAAAAATGCATTGCATACTGGTGTCATGGGGATGGTAGGTGAGGGAAAAAAGCGCATGACACTCGCCAACTTTTCTGGCTGAGAATCTCAGAGAATTTATACACACCGATGTGAGAGAACCCTAAAGGAAATTATTTGTCATCTTTGTTCAATAGCTGTTCTGTTTCCATGAGGTTCATGCTAATGTGTTTGCCTTATAATTACAACAGGTCAAAGTCCAAATCCATTTAATAATTTGCTTGATTGATTGTTTCATCATTTGTAAATGTGTGAAATTACTGCTCACAAGGAATGATTTATTGTATTATACTGATCAATATTACATGAAACATTTAGATCACAGATAATGTACTGAAAAAGCCAGGTGTTCAGTAAAGTGGCTCACGTACTGCATGTAAGACACTCAGGTTTGTGATAGAAATGGATCCCAGCAGATGGCGGTAAGAAAATCTATCCCCTCCCTTTGCAGGAATCCATTCCCATATACATGTAATAAAATAAAATTTAAATTGATAGAAAATGCCAATAAATCAAAACCTGATGGTGCAGTATTCATTATACTGGTGACATTCCACAGTAGTATTAAAGGGGTTGTTCATCTTTTGGGGACTTTTTTTTATTTAATAACATGCATGTACTTTTGGCTAAAAATTCTGTTTGCAAATGATTTTCATTAAAAATTTTGCACCGCTCGCTTTTCTATAACCTCTGTGTTAACGTTCGCTCACATGAGCAAACAACAAGGCTGAGTGCTATCCTATGTTTTGTTGGATAGCACTCAGACCAATGTTATACTATGGGGCAGTGCCAACTATTTTTTCTCATGCTGATTCGGCATGAGAAAAAAATGCATCATACTGTGGGTGCATCCGATATGCGAACCATGTGCACCCATACAAGTCTGGGTGCACATGAAACACTGGACTGCACTTGGCTGTCAGTAAACTGGGCTCTGACAGGGTTTGATTAGCATAATTGGCCGATTTTTTTTTTTTAAATGAGAGAACATACAACCATCTCAATGCAACCTTAGTCCCCATGCCCACGTCCATGTTTCCGGTACATGTGGTGTCCTTTTTCACCATACTGGAGACACACATCCATTATAATCTATGGGGCTGCGCACATGTTCGTGTCTTCACATGGACCGTGTGTCCATGTGACCCACATGTAGAAATGTCCACTTTTTTCCAGCAGCATGGATGACAATATACTCCGCTGTTATGATCCGGTGACTTTGGAGCCGCATGAACTTTCTCTGGAGTAGGTGGAAACTGTACTGACCGCAAAACCTGAACTAACACCGCAACTAGAAGTAGCCGTGGGGTGTGCCTAACAAACCCTTGACACCTCGACACAGCCGGAGGACTAAATACCCCTATAGATGGAAATAGGAATACTACCTTGCCTCAGAGCAGAACCCCAAAGGATAGGCAGCCCCCCACGAATATTGACTGTGAGTAGGAGAGGAAAGACACACGCAGGCAGAAAACAGGATTCAGCAAAAGAGGCCACTCTAGCTAAATAGGGAAAGATAGGACAGAATACTAAGCGGTCAGTATTAAAACCCTTCCAAAAATATCCACAGCAGATAATACAAAAAGTTACACAATCTAACTAAAGACATGGAATGTATATCTGCCACTCCAGAGAATCCAACAAGACTGAGAAAATACTGACACAATCTAAGCTGGACAAAAAAACACTGAATAGCATAGAATTATTAAGCACACAGCATGTGTGCCACAGAAACAAAACCAGACACTTATCTTTGCTGATTTGGCAGAAGGCAGAAGGAACCAAACCAGGACCAAAACCTCCCAACAACCATGGACAACTGGCAAGGACTAATGAATCCTGCACGCCTAAATACCCCAGTCAGAACTGCAATCAGCAGATACACCTGACCAGGACTGCAACTCAGGGACAACTGCATTACCACCTACAACCACCGGAGAGAGCCCAAAAGCAGAATTCACAACAGTACCCCCCCCCCCCCTTGAGGAGGGGTCACCGAACCCTCACCAGAGCCCCCAGGCCGATCAGGACGAGCCAGATGAAAAGCATGAACCAAATCAGCAGCATGGACATCAGAGGCAAAAACCCAAGAATTATCCTCCTGGCCATAACCCTTCCATTTGACAAGATACTGAAGCCTCCGCCTCGAAAAACGAGAATCCAAAATGTTCTCAACCACATACTCCAACTCCCCATCAACCAACACAGGAGCCGGAGAATCAACAGAGGGAACAACGGGTACCACATATTTCCGCAATAAAGATCTATGGAAGACATTGTGGATAGCAAAAGAGGCAGGAAGCGCCAATCGAAAAGACACTGGATTAATAATCCCAGAAATCCTATAAGGACCAATAAACCGAGGCTTAAACTTAGGAGAAGAAACCTTCATAGGAACATGACGGGAAGACAACCAGACCAGATCCCCAACCTGAAGCCGGGAACCAACACACCGACGACGGTTAGCAAAACGTTGAGCCTCCTCCTGAGACAACACCAAATTGTCCACCACATGAGCCCAAATCTGCTGTAACCTGTCAACCACCGAATCCACACCAGGACAGTCAGAAGGCTCAACCTGCCCAGAAGAAAAACGAGGATGAAAACCAAAATTACAAAAAAAAGGCGAAACCAAAGTAGCCGAACTAGCCCGATTATTAAGGGCAAACTCGGCCAATGGCAAAAAGGTCACCCAATCATCCTGATCAGCAGACACAAAGCATCTCAAATAAGTCTCCAAGGTCTGATTAGTTCGCTCGGTTTGGCCATTTGTCTGAGGATGACATGCAGAGGAAAAAGATAAATCAATGCCCAGCCTAGCACAAAAGGCCCGCCAAAACCTAGAAACAAACTGGGAACCTCTGTCAGACACAATATTCTCCGGAATACCATGCAAACGAACCACATGCTGAAAAAACAACGAAACTAAATCTGAAGAGGAAGGCAATTTAGGCAAAGGCACCAAATGAACCATCTTAGAAAACCGGTCACAAACAACCCAGATAACCGACATCCTCTGGGAAACCGGAAGATCAGAAATAAAATCCATAGAAATATGCGTCCAGGGCCTCTCAGGGACCGGCAATGGCAAAAGCAACCCACTAACACGGGAACAACAAGGCTTGGCCCGCGCACAAGTCCCACAGGACTGCACAAAAGAACGCACATCACGTAATAAAGAAGGCCACCAAAAGGACCTACCAACCAAGTCTCTGGTACCAAAAATACCAGGATGACCAGCCAACACAGAACAGTGAACCTCAGAAATCACTCTACTAGTCCATCTGTCAGGAACAAACAGTTTCCCCACTGGACAACGGTCAGGTCTGTCAGCCTGAAATTCCTGAAGAACCCGTCGTAAATCAGAGGAAATAGCAGAAAGAACCACCCCTTCTTTCAAAATGCCGACCGGTTCAAGGACCTCAGGAGAATCAGGCAAAAAACTCCTAGAAAGGGCATCAGCCTTAATATTCTTAGAACCCGCAAGATACGAGACCACAAAATCAAAACGGGAAAAAAACAAGGACCATCGAGCCTGTCTAGGATTCAGCCGCTTGGCAGACTCGAGGTAAATCAAATTCTTATGATCAGTCAAGACCACAATACGGTGCTTAGCTCCCTCCAGCCAATGTCGCCACTCCTCAAATGCCCACTTCATAGCCAACAACTCCCGATTGCCGACATCATAATTGCGTTCAGCAGGCGAAAATTTATGGGAAAAGAATGCACACGGTTTCATCAAGGAACCAACATGATCCCTCTGGGACAAAACGGCCCCTGCGCCAATCTCAGAAGCATCAATCTCAACCTGAAACGGAAGGGAAACATCCGGTTGGCGCAACACCGGAGCAGAAGTAAATCGACGTTTAAGCTCCTGAAAGGCAGAAACAGCCGCAGAGGACCAATTCGCCACATCAGCGCCTTTTTTCGTCAAATCGGTCAAGGGTTTAACCATGCTGGAAAAGTTAGCAATGAAACGGCGATAAAAATTTGCAAAACCCAAAAATTTCTGAAGGCTCTTTACGGACGTGGGTTGAATCCAATCATGAATGTCCTGAACCTTAACCGGATCCATCTCAATAGATGAAGGAGAGAAAATAAAACCCAAAAAAGAAACCTTCTGCACCCCAAAGAGACACTTAGACCCCTTCACAAACAAAGCATTGTCACGAAGGATCTGAAATACCATCCTGACCTGTTCCACATGAGACTCCCAGTCATCAGAAAAAATCAAAATATCGTCCAAATATACAATCAAGAATTTATCAATATAAGTCCGGAAGATATCATGCATGAAAGATTGAAAAACAGATGCAGCATTAGTGAGCCTGAACGGCATCACAAGGTATTCAAAATGGCCCTCGGGCGTATTGAACGCAGTTTTCCATTCATCACCCTGCTTATACGCCCCCCGAAGGTCAATCTTCGTAAACCAACTGGCACCCTTAATCCTAGCAAACAAATCGGAAAGCAAAGGGTAAAGGGTATTGAAACTTGACCGTGATCTTATTCAAGAGGCGATAATCAATACAGGGTCTCAAGGAGCCATCCTTAGCAACAAAAAAAATCCCGCTCCCATCGGTGAAGAAGATGGCCGAATATGCCCTTTCTCCAAAGACTCCTTAACATAACTCTGCATAGCGGTATGTTCAGGCACAGACAGATTGAAGAGTCGGCCCTTAGGAAACTTACAGCCTGGAATCAAATCAATAGCACAATCACAGTCCCTGTGCGGTGGAAGAGAACTGGACTTGGGCTCATCGAATACATCCTGAAAAACACAAAAACTCTGGAAGTTCGGAAGAGGAGATGGACATTAAAGGAACATCATTATGAACCCCCTGACAACCCCAACTAGTCACAGACATAGACTTCCAATCCAATGCAGGATTATGTACCTGCAACCACGGAAAACCCATCACGATAGCATCATGTAAATTATGCAATACCAGAAATCGACAATCTTCCTGATGGGCTGGCGCCATGCGAATGGTCACCTGTGTCCAAAACTGGGGCTTATTTTTAGCCAAAGGTGTAGCATCAATGCCCCTTAAAGGAATAGGGTTCTGCAAAGACTGCAAGGGGAAACCACAACGCCTGGCAAATTCAAAGTCCATTAAATTCAAAGCGGCGCCTGAATCCACAAACGCCATGACAGAAAATGACGACAATGAGCAGATCAATGTCACAGATAACAGAAATTTAGGTTGTACATTTCCGATGGTAACTGAACTAGCGATTCTCTTTGTACGCTTTGGGCAGACTGAAATGACATGAGAAGCATCGCCACAATAAAAACACAACCTATTCTGACGTCTGAATCCTTGTTGTTCCGTTCTAGACAGAATCCTATCACACTGCATAGGCTCAGGCATCTGCTCTGAGGACAACGCCACAGCGCGCACAGTTCTGCGCTCCCGCTCTGACAATACAATTCTGCCGCTTCTTGACCCTGAGACAGGGCCAACAAGGTCTTCTCCGCTTGATCCACAGAATTTGGTTCATCATATAATAATCCTAGAGCCTGAAAAAAGGCATCTACATTAAGCAAGACAGGATTCCCAGATTCCAGGGAAAATGCCCAATCCTGAGGGTCGCCACGCAGCAGGGAGATGACAATTTTAACCTGCTGAATGGGATCACCAGAGGAACGAGGCTTCAGAGCAAAAAACTATTTACAGTTGTTTTTAAAACTCAAAAATTTGGACCTGTCCCCAAAAAACAAATCAGGAGTAGGAATCTTCGGCTCTAAAAGCGGAGTCTGAACAATATAATCAGAAATACCCTGTACCCTAGCAGCAAGCTGGTCTACACGAGAAACTAATCCCTGAACATCCATGCTAGCACAAGACTCCTCAGTCACCCAGAGGAAAAGAGGGAAGAAAAGACAAAGCAGGCTACAGAAAAAAAAATGGCTCCTTCTTCCCTTCTTCTGAGATGCATTTAACTCATAGTGGGCCAGTTGTACTGTTTTGATCCGGTGACTTTGGAGCCGCATGAACTTTCTCTGGAGTAGGTGGAAACTACTGACCGCAAAACCTGAACTAACACCGCAACTAGAAGTAGCCGTGGGGTGTGCCTAACAAACCCTAGACACCTCGACACAGCCGGAGGACTAAATACCCCTATAGATGGAAATAGGAATACTACCTTGCCTCAGAGCAGAACCCCAAAGGATAGGCAGCCCCCCACGAATATTGACTGTGAGTAGGAGAGGAAAGACACACGCAGGCAGAAAACAGGATTCAGCAAAAGAGGCCACTCTAGCTAAATAGGGAAAGATAGGACAGAATACTAAGCGGTCAGTATTAAAACCCATCCAAAAATATCCACAGCAGATAAAACAAAAAGTTCCACAATCTAACTAAAGACATGGAATGTATATCTGCCACTCCAGAGAATCCAACAAGACTGAGAAAATACTGACACAATCTAAGCTGGACAAAAAAAACACTGAATAGCACAGAATTATTAAGCACACAGCATGTGTGCCACAGAAACAAAACCAGACACTTATCTTTGCTGATTTGGCAGAAGGCAGAAGGAACCAAACCAGGACCAAAACCTCCCAACAACCATGGACAACTGGCAAGGACTAATGAATCCTGCACGCCTAAATACCCCAGTCAGAATTGCAATCAGCAGATACACCTGACTAGGACTGCAACTCAGGGACAACTGCATTACCACCTACAACCACCGGAGGGAGCCCAAAAGCAGAATTCACAACACTCCGCAAACGCACACATGGATGACATATGTGTCTGAAATATACTGGAATAAAATTGTCACGGTGTGCTAGGTGTGACAGTCATTTTGGAACTGGCTGTAGAAGGTCTCCCTTTAGGACCTAGCAGCATTCTCCACCTTCTGCTGCTTGTGGACACAGCCTTGCTGGATGTTTAAATACCCTGAGTCCCTTCAGTAAAGCTCTGGTATTAGCTCTATTCACCTCTGTCTGGTTGGAAGTACTAGAAGTCAACTAGTCTCCTCTTGAAGTTCTCTTGGAGGTTTTCTGGCATAAGCACTTGTGTGTCGTCTCAAGCTAAGTTTATTCCCTTATTTGTTTTCTTACTTTGTCTTTAGTTGTAGTGGTGGCTGACTAGCGCTTACCCTGTTCCCTCCCTATCCAGGTCCTATCGATAGGATCAGTCAGGTATTAGGTTCCTGCTCGGCGATAGGTGCGGAACCAATTTAGGGATATTGGGGCAGACAGGGTGTTGTCAGATCTGCTTAGGGGTATCCACTCACCCCTTTCCTAGTGTCTGGGCATCCCCACCCTCTTCCCTTTGTTGTGCACTTAATTTCTTCCTCACTCAGTGTGACCAGAATGTAGAATAGAAGTGAAAGATTTTTAGGTGTTAAAGATGTGCAAACATAGAAAATAGGTATATAGATATGGGGTAGGTAGAAGGATAGATATCTGTGAGATATACAATTAATGCCTTACATGTGTAGCTTACTGTACATGTGTTGAGTTAATAAATAAATCACGTGGGGTCCCCCCATTTGTGAAATATATAATTAGTGCTGTACGTCTGTTGGTTACTATTCAATAGGCTAATAAATAATCCCACTGATTGTGAGATTGTTTTTTCGTGACATATTGTACTTCATGATAGTGGTAAAATTTCTTTGATATGACTTACCGTATACACCCGTGCATATGCCGAGGTTTTCAGCACATTTTTTTGTGCTGAAAATGCCCCCCTCGGCTTATACAAGAGTCAATTGTCCCAGAGGCTCGGCTGGGGAGAGGGAGCAGGGGATCACAGAGGCAGGAGCCGGCTGTCACTGTGCCCGCTGCTAAAGAGAAATTAATATTCATTTCTCTTATAGCGCTCAGTGACACCCACAGCCACCGGCTTCCAGAAGATATACAAACCTTCCTGCGCACCCTCGTGGAGTCTCTGCATCTCGTTGGTTCTGATGCCAGTAGCATTTCCTGCCGTGCGATCACGTGGCCCGCTCATTATGGTAATGAATATGCACGCCTCTCCACTCCCATAGGCATGGAGTGAATATTCATTACCTTAATGAGTGGGGCCACGTGATCGCTCGGCAGGAAGAGCTGCTGGAGCCAGAACGAGATGCATCAGGACGCGCAGGAAGGTGAGTAGGATTTTTGCTTTTTTAATATGAAACATACATAACAAGGATAGGGGAGCTATGCATACAAGGACAGGGACCGGGGAGCCGTGCATACAAGGACAGGGACCGGGGAGCCGTGAATACCAGGACAGCGACAGGGGAGCCATGCATACAAGGATAGGGACAGGCGAGCCATGCATACCAGGACAGGGATGAGAGGACAATGCATACCCGGCTTATACTCGAGTCAATAAGCTTACCCAGTTTTTCGTGGCAAAATTAGGTGCCTCAGCTTATACTCAGGTTTGCTTATATACGGTATGTTTATTTGTGAAAAAAAAAACGCACAACTTAGCATTTTTCAAACTTTAGCATTCATGCCCTTAAATCAGAGAGTCATGTCACACAAAATAGTTACTAACATTTCCCACATGTATTATTGAAATCAGCACAATTTTTGAAACTTTTTTTATAGGAAGTTATAAGGGTTAAAAGTTGACTTCTGATTTCAAGGGAGAGCGTGTCTAGGATGCAGAGCTGAGAGGACACTTTGCAGAAGAGCTCCCTTCAGGCATCGTAACTAGTTCAGCTCCTAGTGCTTGCATCGGCCTTTAACTTACCCTGTGATGGGTCCCAGGAGGGTGAAGACACCTGCACAAATGGGAGTGGGATCAGTCATCCCCGCAACGGCCCTTTACGCTTTCCTTCTGAGGGAGCAGATGTACTCAGTGGATCCGGCACCATTTTGCTCTGCAGTGGAGGCGGCCGTGGAGCACAGAGAGCACGTGGTGCTCGGTGACTCATGAGAAGTGACAGCAGACCCCAGCTGGAGAGGATGTGAAGGGAGGGGGTAAGAAGAACAGGCCTGCGGGTCTTGCCCCTCAGCAGCAGCAGACTCATGAGATGAGAGATGGGGATCATGTAGTGCAGCATGGCTTGCAAGATGGCAGTTCACCACAGGGAGAAACAGGAGGATGCCTCTCCCCACCCCCCAGAGTTGGTTTTAGACAAAGTGGGGCTCCAAATGGTCACATATTGCACCATGACTGTTGTGAATTCTGCTCTTGGGCTCCCTCCGGTGGTTGTTGGTGGTAGTGCAGTTGTCTTGGGGTTGTAATCCAGGGCAGGTGTTTCTGCTGATTGCAGCTCTATTAGGTATTTAGGTGTGCAGGATCCATGAGTCCTTGCCAGTTGTCCATTGTTCTTGGAGGGATTGCATCTCTCTCTGGTTCCTCATGCCCTGCTGCCAATTCAGCTAAGATAAGTGTCTGTTTTTTTGTCTCTGTGCACACATGCAGTGTGCTTTGCAATTCAGTGCAATTCATTGTGTTTTTGTCCAGCTTAGACTTTGTTTGGATTTTTCAGTCATGCTGGATTCTCAGGAGATGCAGATATACTTTCTATGTCTTTAGTTAGATGTAGAATATTTGTATTATCTGCTGTGGATATTTTTAGGATTTTAATACTGACCGCTTAGAATTCTGTCCTATCCTTTTCTATTTAGCTAGAAGTGCCTCTTTTGCTAAATCCTGTTTTTCTGCCTGCGTGTGTCTTTCCTCTTATACTCACAGTCAATATTTGTGGGGGGCTGCCTATCCTTTTGGGTTCTGCTCTGAGGCAAGATAGAATTCCCATTTCCATCTATAGGGGTATTTAGTCCTCCGGCTGTGTCGAGGTGTCTAGGACTTGTTAGGTACATCCCACGGCTACTTCTAGTTGCGGTGTTAGTTTAGGGTTTGCGGTCAGTACAGGTACCACCTACTCCTGAAAAAGTCTTTCATGCGGCTCCAAGGTCACCGGATCATAACACATGACACAGAAACATTTCTGTTACATTTACATTTGCTGAGTCCAGAACGCTAAACGAGCACAATCAACAATATTGAAATCGTTCAACGCTTGTTTCCCAGCCTCTTTAGGGTAGGTGCACACGTTCAGCACTTAGCAGTGATTTGGACCCAGCACATGTCCGTTGTGTCCAAAGCGCTGCCATCTATTGAACGCAGGTGAATCTGCATGTGTTCACTGAAATGCACAGATTCACTGAGTCCAACACATTGTACGGGTGACATTTATCTTGCGGAGGCTCATGTCTCCACAAGATAAATAGACATGCTGCTGTCTGGAGAGATGCACCACATGTCCATCTCCGCGGGTGTCTGTGCACGCATAGTGGGCATGGATTTCTTGAAATCCATCCACTATGCTGTAACATGTGGATGCTGCACATGTACGCAGCGTCCAACCCACATCGCTTACTGACCCCGTGCGCCTACTGTTACGGCTAAGGAAGCATGATTGGTACAGATAGTCCTCGATACAGTATAATGCATGTCTCATATAGTACATATGGTAAAATGCACTCCCCATGGTCCATGATAGAGTATAATGCAGCCTCCCTCAAAGAGTATACTACAGCCCCCTCAGAGCAGTGTCAGACTGGGGTGACAAGGGCCCACCAGTAACATTGATTTTGGGGGCCCACTTTTCACCTGCATGCAAATATTATACTACCTTCGTTCATAAATTTACCCATATCTCTATATAATAATACACTGGGTAGCGTGGTTAATGAATGATGGGATGCTGTTTTTTTCTGTACAGAGTGAATCAAGTGAATTATGCCAAGTACGGCCCATACAGTGGGGTTAGGGGCCCAGATATACACAGGGGCCCACCAGGGGATTTCCCTGTTACCCTGTGGGCCAGTCCGAGCCTGCTTCAGAGTATACTGCAGACCCCCTCCTAGATTATAATGTAGTCCCCTCATAGAACATAATCCCACCCCCTCAGGGTATAATGCAGCCCCTTCAGAGTATGATGCAGACCCCCACAGTATATTGCAGTCCCCTAAGAGTATAATGCAACCACACACAGTATAATGCAGCCCCTCCAGAGTATAAAGCAGCCCCCTCACAAACACACAAAATATAGTGCAGCCCCTCACACAAATTATAGTGCAGCCACACATACACACAGTATAGTGCAGTCCCCCCACACACACAGTATAATGTAGCCCCCACACACAGTATAGTGCAGCCCCCCACTCACAGTATAATGTAGCCCCCACACACACAGTACAGTGCAGCCCCCCACTCACAGTATAATGCAGTCCCCCACATACACAGTATAATGCAGCCCCCACATACAGTATAATACAGCTCCCACACACACAGTATAGTGCAGCAGACACACACAACACAGTTTATTGCAGTCCTTCCACACAGTATAGTGCAGTAAGCATACACACACACACACTACTTACCTCTAATCCTCGTTCCCCCTTGCTCTCACTTCTGCAGAGTGCGTCAGCAGCTCATCAGCTCCACTGCTGGCACACGCTGAGGCAGAGGGGGAGTGATAGGAGAGGGAGCGTCACACGATGCACGCTCCTCCATCACTGCTTTCAACTCTTATTCAGGAGTAGCGGGGGCCCAAGCAGCTGCCTGGTTTGCCTGCACCTAACGCCGACCCTGCCCCCTCCCCACAGCACCATGCTTTTGGGCCCACAACATCGCCTCAAAATATGAAATCTCCCATGAGAGGGATCATAGAGGACTGGGAATCAGGGGATGCACTCTCCTTGAGGGGCCCTCGTAACATATCTTATAACTCCAGCAATGAAGAGGACAGGACTGATTTTACATAGACTCTCTGGAAAAGGATCATGATACCACTAGATCCCATATGGCTGTGTTGCACCAGATAACGCTATCACATTAAAAGACTGTAAAAGACCTCCAGGTGCAACTGGAGGACATTGATAATAGGGACAGGAGAAGCAACATTAGAGTGAGAGGAGTCCCAGAATCTAAGGACCTGGAAAATCTTAAATTAATTCTCCAAGAGATCTTTAATTCAGTCCTCGGGGACCCACCTTCTACACATATTAAATTTGACAGAGCCCACCGTGCTCTACAACCTAAAGGATCGTCACCATACCCTAGTGACATTGTCTGTTGTCTCCATGACTATGAAATCAAGGAAAAGATCATGACAATGGCCAGGTCACAGAAAGAGATACAGGTGTGTGAGGATTCTCTAGTAAATAGGTGGACCCTCTGGACCGTGACGACGATCCCCTCACGGACGAGCTGACCAGATTGACCACTCCCTATACAGGGAGCATTAGGGGCAGGAGCGTGAGGGACTATCGCCACCGAAGCTGGAGGACCAAGGAGGTAAAGGGGAGAGGAAAAGGAGACAAAGGGCCAGGGAAGCGGAAGAGAACCTAAAACTGGCGGGAAATGGCAAAAACACAGGACAGACGGAATACCGCAGGGATTCAGGACAGAAGAGCACTGCGGAGACTGTTGTGAATTTGGTTTTTGGGCTCCCCCGGTGGTCACTGGTGGTACTGGACTTGTGTGCTTCACTTTCTCTGTTCACCTGTTTCCATCAGGATATGGGTGTATCCTATTTAGCCTTGCTGCTCAGTTATTCTAGTGCCGGCCATCAATGTAACCAGAGCCTTTCTGTTGCATGTTCCTGCTTCTAGACTACTATCAGCTAAGTTGGACTCTTAGTCCTAAGTTTGTTTTGCATTTTTGTTCCAGTTCACAGTTATGTTATTTTTCTGTAGCTGGAAGCTCTTGTGGGCCGAAATTGCCACTCCGGTGTCATGAGTTGACACATGAGTCTTAAAGTAATTTCGGGATGGTATTTTAATAGGGTTTTCAGCTGACCGTGAAGTTCCCTATTGTATTTTCTTGCTATCTAGTAAGTGGACCTCGCTTTGCTGAACCTACCTTCATACTACGTGTGTCTTTTCCTCTGAACTCACCGTCAATATATGTGGGGGGCTTCTGTCTCCTTTTTGGGGGAATTTCCCTAGAGGTAAGCCAGGTCTGTCTTTTCCTCTATTAGGGTTAGTTAGTTCTCCGGCTGGCGCTGGGCGTCTAGGGATAAAACGTAGGTACGTCACCCGGCCACTGTTAGTTGTGTGATAGGTTTAGCTCACGGTCAGCTCGAGATTCCATCACCCAGGAGCTAGTCTGTAGTTTAAGTTCTCTGACGTTTCCTTGCCATTGGGAACCATGACAGTATGGCCGGCCAAGGGTTAAAACCGTTGGCAGAAGAAAGGAGAGAAAAAGAAGTCTGCAGATTTTTTTTTTTTTTTCTTCTGAGCTTGCTTTTTAGTTGACTCAGTTGCATTTCTGCTCTAATTGCAGCCTTTGTCTCTCTCTCTCCTTCTAATCCTTGAATGGCTCTGATCTCACCTGATTAAAATGGATCCTCAGAGTTTGGCTACAGGTTTGAATAATCTTGCTATGAAGGTTCAAAATTTACAGGATTTTGTAGTTCATGCTCCTATGTCTGAACCTAGAATTCCTATACCAGAATTTTTCTCCGGGGATAGATCTCGTTTCCTGAATTTCAAAAATAATTGTAAATTATTTCTTTCCCTGAGATCTCGCTCCGCTGGAGATCCCGCACAGCAGGTTAAGATAGTAATTTCCTTGCTGCGGGGTGACCCTCAAAACTGGGCATTTGCATTGGCACCAGGGGATCCTGCGTTGCTCAATGTGGATGTGTTTTTTCTGGCTTTGGGGTTGCTTTATGAGGAACCTAACTTAGAGATTCAGGCTGAAAAAGCCTTGATGGCCCTATCTCAAGGGCAAGATGAAGCTGAAATATACTGCCAAAAATTTCGTAAATGGTCTGTGCTTACTCAGTGGAATGAGTGCGCCCTGGCGGCGAATTTCAGAGAGGGTCTCTCTGATGCCATTAAAGATGTTATGGTGGAGTTCCCTGCACCTGCAGGTCTGAATGAGTCCATGACAATGGCTATTCGGATTGATCGTCGTTTGCGGGAGCGCAAACCTGTGCACCATTTGGCGGTGTCTTCTGAGAAGGCTCCAGAAAATATGCAATGTGATAGAATTCTGTCCAGAAGCGAACGGCAGAATTTTAGGCGAAAGAATGGGTTGTGCTTCTATTGTGGTGATTCAACTCATGTTATATCAGCATGCTCTAAACGTACAAAAAAGGTTGATAAGTCTATTTCAATTTGCACTTTACAGTCTAAGTTTATTCTGTCTGTGACCTTGATTTGTTCATTATCGTCAATTACCGCGGATGCCTATGTCGACTCTGGCGCCGCTTTGAGTCTAATGGATTGGTCCTTTGCCAGGCGCTGTGGGTTTGATCTAGAGCCTCTGGAAGTTCCTATACCTCTGAAGGGTATTGACTCTACACCATTGGCTAGTAATAAACCACAATACTGGACACAAGTGACTATGCGTATGAATCCAGACCATCAGGAGATGATTCGCTTCCTTGTGTTGTACAATCTACATGACGTTTTGGTGCTCGGATTACCATGGTTACAATCTCATAACCCAGTCCTTGACTGGAAAGCTATGTCTGTGTTAAGCTGGGGATGTCAGGGGGCTCATGGGGACGTACCTTTGGTTTCCATTTCGTCATCTATTCCCTCTGAGATTCCGGAATTTTTGTCTGATTATCGTGATGTTTTTGAGGAGCCTAAGCTTGGTTCACTACCTCCTCACAGAGATTGCGATTGTACCATAGATCTGATTCCGGGCAGTAAATTTCCAAAGGGTCGTTTATTTAATCTGTCTGTACCTGAACATGCTGCTATGCGAGAATATATTAAGGAGTCCCTGGAAAAGGGACATATTCGTCCTTCTTCATCTCCCTTAGGAGCCGGTTTTTTCTTTGTATCTAAAAAAGATGGCTCTTTGAGGCCGTGTATTGATTATCGACTCTTGAATAAAATTACAGTCAAATATCCGTATCCTCTGCCACTGCTGACTGATTTGTTTGCTCGAATAAAGGGGGCTAAGTGGTTCTCTAAGATTGATCTCCGTGGGGCGTATAATTTGGTGCGAATTAAGCAGGGGGATGAGTGGAAAACCGCATTTAATACGCCCGAGGGCCATTTTGAGTATTTAGTAATGCCTTTTGGTCTTTCAAATGCCCCTTCAGTCTTTCAGTCCTTTATGCATGACATTTTCCGTGAATATTTGGATAAATTTATGATCGTGTATCTGGATGATATTTAGATTTTTTCGGATGACTGGGATTCTCATGTCCAACAGGTCAGGAGGGTTTTTCAGGTTTTGCGGGCTAATTCCTTGTGTGTGAAGGGTTCTAAGTGTATTTTTGGGGTTCAAAAGATTTCTTTTTTGGGGTACATTTTTTCCCCCTCTTCCATTGAGATGGATCCTGTCAAGGTTCGAGCTATTTGTGATTGGACGCAACCTTCTTCTCTTAAGAGCCTTCAGAAATTTTTGGGCTTTGCTAATTTTTATCGTCGATTTATAACTGGTTTTTCTGATGTTGCTAAACCTTTGACTGATTTGACCAAAAAGGGTGCTGATGTTGCTGATTGGTCCCCTGCTGCTGTGGAGGCCTTTCGGGAGCTTAAGCGCCGCTTTTCTTCCGCCCCTGTGTTGCGTCAGCCTGATGTTACTCTTCCTTTTCAGGTTGAGGTCGATGCTTCTGAGATCGGAGCTGGGGCGGTCTTGTCGCAGAAAAGTTCCGACTGCTCCGTGATGAGACCTTGTGCGTTCTTTTCTCGAAAATTTTCGCCCGCCGAGCGAAATTATGATATTGGTAATCGGGAGCTTTTGGCTATGAAGTGGGCTTTTGAGGAGTGGCGTCATTGGCTTGAGGGGGCTAGACATCAAGTGGTGGTATTGACCGATCACAAGAATTTGATTTATCTTGAGTCTGCCAGGCGCCTGAATCCTAGACAGGCACGCTGGTCGTTGTTTTTCTCTCGGTTTAATTTTGTGGTCTCATACTTACCAGGTTCTAAAAATGTGAAGGCGGATGCCCTTTCTAGGAGTTTTGAGCCTGATTCCCCTGGTGATTCTGAACCTACAGGTATCCTTAAGGATGGGGTGATATTATCTGCTGTTTCCCCAGACCTGCGACGGGCTTTGCAGGAGTTTCAGGCGGATAGACCTGATCGTTGCCCGCCTGGTAGACTGTTTGTTCCTGATGATTGGACCAGTAGAGTCATCTCGGAGGTTCATTCTTCTGTGTTGGCAGGTCATCCCGGGATCTTTGGTACCAGGGATTTGGTGGCTAGGTCCTTCTGGTGGCCTTCCCTGTCTCGAGATGTACGAGTTTTTGTGCAGTCTTGTGATGTTTGTGCTCGGGCCAAACCTTGTTGTTCTCGGGCCAGCGGATTGTTGTTATCTTTGCCTATTCCGAAGAGGCCTTGGACTCACATCTCTATGGATTTTATTTCTGATCTCCCTGTTTCTCAGAAAATGTCTGTCATCTGGGTGGTGTGTGACCGTTTTTCAAAGATGGTCCATTTGGTGCCCTTGCCTAAGTTACCTTCCTCATCCGAGTTGGTTCCTCTGTTTTTTCAAAATGTGGTTCGCTTGCATGGTATTCCGGAGAATATCGTTTCTGACAGGGGGACCCAGTTCGTGTCTAGATTTTGGCGGGCGTTCTGTGCTAGGATGGGCATTGATTTGTCTTTTTCGTCTGCGTTCCATCCTCAGACTAATGGCCAGACTGAGCGAACTAATCAGACCTTGGAGACTTATTTGAGGTGTTTTGTGTCTGCGGATCAGGATGACTGGGTTACCTTTTTGCCGTTGGCGGAGTTTGCCCTCAATAATCGGGCTAGTTCTGCCACTTTGGTTTCTCCTTTCTTTTGCAATGCGGGGTTTCATCCTCGTTTTTCTTCCGGTCAGGTGGAGTCTTCGGATTGTCCTGGAGTGGATACTGTGGTGGATAGGTTGCATCGGATTTGGGGACAGGTGGTGGACAATTTGGAGTTGTCCCAGGAGAAGACTCGGCATTTTGCTAACCGCCGTCGTCGTGTTGGTCCTCGTCTTCGTGTTGGGGACTTGGTGTGGTTGTCTTCTCGTTTTGTCCCTATGAGGGTTTCTTCTCCTAAGTTTAAGCCTCGGTTCATCGGCCCGTATAAGATTTTGGAGATTCTTAACCCCGTGTCCTTTCGATTGGACCTCCCAGCATCTTTTTCTATCCATAATGTTTTCCATCGGTCATTATTGCGCAGGTATGAGGTACCGGTTGTGCCTTCCGTTGAGCCTCCCGCTCCGGTGTTGGTTGAGGGTGAATTGGAGTACGTTGTGGAGAAGATCTTGGACTCCCGTGTTTCCAGACGGAAACTTCAGTATCTGGTCAAGTGGAAGGGCTACGGTCAAGAGGATAATTCTTGGGTGACAGCCTCTGATGTTCATGCCTCTGATTTGGTCCGTGCCTTTCATAGGGCTCATCCTGATCGCCCTGGTGGTTCTTGTGAGGGTTTGGTGCCCCCTCCTTGAGGGGGGGGTACTGTTGTGAATTTGGTTTTTGGGCTCCCCCGGTGGTCACTGGTGGTACTGGACTTGTGTGCTTCACTTTCTCTGTTCACCTGTTTCCATCAGGATATGGGTGTATCCTATTTAGCCTTGCTGCTCAGTTATTCTAGTGCCGGCCATCAATGTAACCAGAGCCTTTCTGTTGCATGTTCCTGCTTCTAGACTACTATCAGCTAAGTTGGACTCTTAGTCCTAAGTTTGTTTTGCATTTTTGTTCCAGTTCACAGTTATGTTATTTTTCTGTAGCTGGAAGCTCTTGTGGGCCGAAATTGCCACTCCGGTGTCATGAGTTGACACATGAGTCTTAAAGTAATTTCGGGATGGTATTTTAATAGGGTTTTCAGCTGACCGTGAAGTTCCCTATTGTATTTTCTTGCTATCTAGTAAGTGGACCTCGCTTTGCTGAACCTACCTTCATACTACGTGTGTCTTTTCCTCTGAACTCACCGTCAATATATGTGGGGGGCTTCTGTCTCCTTTTTGGGGGAATTTCCCTAGAGGTAAGCCAGGTCTGTCTTTTCCTCTATTAGGGTTAGTTAGTTCTCCGGCTGGCGCTGGGCGTCTAGGGATAAAACGTAGGTACGTCACCCGGCCACTGTTAGTTGTGTGATAGGTTTAGCTCACGGTCAGCTCGAGATTCCATCACCCAGGAGCTAGTCTGTAGTTTAAGTTCTCTGACGTTTCCTTGCCATTGGGAACCATGACAGGAGACACAGGGAAAGCAGGAACACAGGGACTGAAGGGAGACTGGGACTGCAGGGACACGGAACCTGTAAAGACACAAGGACAGCAGGTACTCAGAGACTGCAAGGATACAGGGACTGAAGGCACACTGGGACAGCAAGGACTGCAACTGCAGGAACTGACGCAGGTACTGCAGAGAAACAACAAAAAACAAAATCAGGGAGCAAGAAGATGCACTAAGTACACGTGCGGCCAGGAGCACTTAAGAAACACAAGTGATCATCAGGCACAGGGGTAAGGAGCAGACAGGAAGATATAGTAGCGCTATAACTTCCGGGTGGAGAGGGTCCTCCAAGACGATAGAGAGGACAGGACAGGAAGCACCAGCAGGGCTTAGAGGTGCGCACGTGCAGAACAGAACCCGGCGTGCGCGCTCACCCGACGAGCAGCAGAAGCCGGGAGCGAGCGCTGGAGAGAGGATGCCGCAGCAGCAGAGCCGTGCCGGGACGCCGAGGACACGTAAGTATAGCAGGGTGCGGAAGGCGGCAGCGGAGGCGGCGTGACAGTACCCCCATCTTTACACCCCCTCTTTCTAAGGCTAGAAAGAAACCTGGACAAAATTTGGGGAGCCAGAATGTTCTCCCGAGGCTCCCAGGACCTCTCCTCAGGACCAAAACCCTTCCAGTCAACCAAAAACAAAGTCTTTCCCCTGTATCTTTTCATAGCTAGGATGTCCCTAACCTCAAAGACATCATCCGCAGAAACAGGCAAAGGAGAACGAAGAGAAGAAGCATGAAACTGATTAACCCCTTTCTGCCAGCTGACGGAATAGTACGTCAGCTGGCAGATTCCCTGCTTTGAGGTGGGCTCTGGCGGTGAGCCCACCTCAAAGCCGCGACATGTCAGCTGTTTTGTACAGCTGACATGTGCGCGCAATGAGCTCGAGCGGAATCGCGATCCGCCCGCGCCCATTAACTAGTTAAATGCCGCCGTCAAGCGCTGACAGCGGCATTTAACTAGCGTGCGCGGCTGGAAGTGCTCGCACCGCTGACCCCCGTCACATGATCGGGGGTCATCGGTGCATTGCCATAACAACCAGAGGTCTCCTTGAGACCTCTATGGTTGTTGATGGCCGATTGCTTTGAGCACCACCCTGTGGTCGGCGTTCAAAGTACACCTGCATTTCTGCTACATAGAGGTGATCTGTACTTCACCTCTATGTAGCAGAGGCGATCGAGTTGTGCATGCATGGAGGCTATTGAAGCATGCCAAAATTTAAAAAAAAAAAAGTATTTAAAAATATAAAAAAAATATATAAAAGTTCAAATCACCCCCCTTTCGCCCCAATCAAAATAAAACAAAAAATCAAACATACACATATTTGGTATCGCCGCATTCAGAATTGCCCGATCTATCAATAAAAACAAAGGATTAACCTGACCGCTAAATGGCGTAGCGAGAAAAAAAATCAAAACGCCAAAACTACGTTTTTTTGGTCTCCGCAACATTGCATTAAAATGCAATAACGGGCGATCAAAAGAACGTATCTGCACCAAAATGGTATCATTAAAAACGCCAGCTTGGCACGCAAAAAATAAGCCCTCACCTGACCCCAGATCACAAAAATTGGAGACGCTACGGGTATCGGAAAATCGCGCAATTTTTTATTTTTTTTTTAGCAAACTTTGGAATTTTTTTCACCACTTAGATAAAAAATAACCTAGACATGTTAGGTGTCTATGAACTCGTAATGACCTGGAGAATCATAATGGCAGGTTAGTTTTAGCATTTGGTGAACCTAGCAAAAAAGCCAAACAAAAAACAAGTGTGACATTGCACTTTTTTTGCAATTTCATCGCACTTGGAATTTTTTTCCCGTTTTCTTCTACAGGGCATGGTAAAACCAATGGTATTGTTCAAAAATACATCTCATCCCGCAAAAAATAAGCCCTCACATGGCCATATTGATGGAAAAATAAAAAAGTTATGGCTCTGGGAAGGAGGGGAGCAAAAAACGAAAACTGAAAAACGGAAAAAGCTCCGGGGGTGAAGGGGTTAAACACCGCCGACTTAAGGAGAGATACATGAAAAGAATTAGAAATACGAAGAGAGGCGGGCAACTTAAGCTTATAAGAAACATCATTGATGTGAGACAAAACCTCGAAAGGACCGATATAACGGGGACCCAGCTTATGTGAAGGAATTTTAAGACGAATGAACTTAGAGGAAACCCAGACCTTATCCCCAGGATGGAAAATGGGGCACTCAAGACGCCTTTTATCAGCATGTCTCTTCATCCTAAGTTGAGCCAACTCGAGGGCGGACTTGGTCTCCTGCCAGACCCTGGAGAACTCTCTAGACAGAAGATCAGCCGCTGGTACAGAAGAGACAGGAGGAACCGGTAGAGGAAGACCAGGGTGTTGACCATAGACGATGAAAAATGGAGACTTGCTGGAGGCTTCGCTGGGATGATTATTGTAGGAAAATTCGGCCCATGGTAGTAAATCAAATCAGTTGTTCTGATGGGCATTAGTGAAATAACGGAGTTAAGTCACTGTAAATATAAGTAAACTGGCTAAATATAAGTAAACTGACTGAACAGCAATCTAGTCTGAACTGGTGCATAACCAAAAAAGTCTTACATAGCAAATAGATCAATGGCTGCACTCAACGGTACTAAAGCAAGGAAATGTGCGATACATGAAATGTGAATAGCTTAATGGCTTGTGAAATCTATGAAAAAACACATGAGATGCTTAGCACAAGATTTGGCCAAAAAATGTGAGCCCATCCACCAAACGTCAAGGTAATCTCAAATCGGATGGGTACCTGACCTGACTGCCTAGTGTGAACACTTACCTATGGCTAATAACATGGTAAAGCCTGCATTTATAGGAAGGTCAGAACCAACTGTGTTTGGATGTAATTAAAATCACAGCATGGTGAAGGGCGTGGCGTTCAAGTCAGAAAAAAATAGTACATAGTAAATATAAGTAAACTGAGTGAACAGCAATCTAGTCTGAACTGGTTTATAACCAAAAAAGTCTTACATAGCAAATAGATCAATGGCTGCACTCAACTGTACTAAAGCAAGGAAATGTGCGATACATGAAATGTGAATAGCTTAATGGCTTGTGAAATCTATGAAAAAACACATGAGATGCTTAGCACAAGATTTGGCCAAAAATGTGAGCCCATCCACCAAACGTCAAGGTAATCTCAAATCAGATGAGTACCTGACCTGACTGCCTAGTGTGAACACTTACCTATGGCTAATAACATGGTAAAGCCTGTATTTATAGGAAGGTCAGAACCAACTGTGTTTGGATGTAATTAAAATCACAGCATGGTGAAGGGCGTGGCGTTCAAGTCAGAAAAAAATAGTACATAGTAAATATAAGTAAACTGACTGAACAGCAATCTAGTCTGAACTGGTGCATAACCAAAAAAGTCTTACATAGCAAATAGATCAATGGCTGCACTCAACTGTACTAAAGCAAGGAAATGTGCGATACATGAAATGTGAATAGCTTAATGGCTTGTGAAATCTATGAAAAAACACATGAGATGCTTAGCACAAGATTTGGCCAAAAAATGTGAGTCCATCCACCAAATGTCAAGGTAATCTCAAATCAGATGAGTACCTGACCTGACTGCCTAGTGTGAACACTTACCTATGGCTAATAACATAGTAAAGCCTGCATTTATAGGAAGGTCAGAACCAACTGTGTTTGGATGTAATTAAAATCACAGCATGGTGAAGGGCGGGGCGTTCAAGTCAGAAAAAAATGGTACATAGTAAATATAAGTAAACTGACTGAACAGCAATCTAGTCTGAACTGGTGCATAATCAAAAAAGTCATGGATAGGTCACTAACGTCTGAGTAGTACGTTCCACTTGGCCGTTGGATTGTGGATGGTAAGCCAAAGAAAAGTCAAGCGAGATGTTCATAGACTTACAGAGGGATCTCCAGAATCGGGCGATGAACTGGGCTCCACGATCAGAAACAATATGTTGGGGAAGTCCATGAACACGAAAAACATGATGAACAAAAATCCTCGCCAATTCAGGTGCAGAAGGTAAACCAGGAAGAGCGAAGAAATGGGCCATTTTAGAAAAACGGTCCATGACCACAAAAATAACGAAGCAACCAGAGGAACGAGGCAAGTCTGTAATGAAATCCATAGATAAATGTTGTCACAGAGAAGAAGGCACCGGTAGAGGATGCAGACGACCAGAAGGTAATTGCCTGGGAATCTTATTACTGGCACAGGAAGGACAGGAGGCGACAAAACTTCGGACATCTTTAGACAGAGTAGACCACCAGTAGTAGCGAGAGATCAAACGAAAGGTCTTCTTGAAACCGATATGTCCAGCCAGTTTGGAAGCATGGCCCCAAAGTAAGACACGTCTCCTGTTCCCCACAGCGACGAAGGTTTTACCCGGAGGCAAAAATGAGAGAGAGACCGGAGCAACCGTGATGACTCTGGCAGAATCAATAATGTGTGCAGGCTTCTCCTCAATATCCACCAACTGAAACGACCTAGACAGAGCGTCAGCTTTGGAGTTTTTATTACCAGGCAGGAAACGAAGTTCAAAATCGAACCTGAGGAAGAACAAGGCCCACCTGGCCTGTCGCGGATTCAGTCTATGTGCAGAACGAATGTATGCCAGATTCTTGTGATCCGTATAGATCACAAAATGATGTAAGGCTCCCTCTAACAGATACCGCCACTCCTCCAGTGCCAATCTGATAGCCAATAGTTCCTTATCTCCGATGGAATAATTCTTTTCAGAAGAAGAAAAAATCTTGGAGAAAAAGCCACAGGGCACAAGACGACCACAAGAAGATCTTTGAGAGAGCACAGCTCCGGCTCCGACAGCAGAAGCATCAACTTCAAGGACGAAGGGTTTACTGGCTACAGGACGTTGAAGTAATGGCGCGGAGGCAAAGGCTTGCTTGAGGGACCGGAAAGCCTCTTCGGCCTCAGAAGACCAATGGTGAGGGTTGGCACCCTTACGAATCATGGAGGAGAAGGGAGCCGACAAAGAGGAAAAGTGAGGAATAAACTGCCAATAATAGTTGGCGAATGCAAGAAATCGCTGAATTGCTTTAACTCCAAGTGGACGTGGCCAGTTGAGCACAGCAGAAACCTTTCCTGGATCCATACGCAGACCAGCATCGGAAATAATGAAACCCAAAAAAGGTAGAGATGACTGTTCAAAGACGCACTTCTCCAGTTTTGCGTATAGCCGATTCTCTCTTAAATGCAGAAGTACTTGCTGAACATCTCCTGTGGGAAGACAGATCTGGAGAAAACACAAGAATATCGTCCAAGTACACCACCACACAGGTGTAGAGAAGATCCTGAAAAATGTCATTCACCAGCTCCTGGAAGACTGCGGGTGCGTTGCATAACCCGAAGGGCATAACCAAATATTCGTAATGGCCATCCCTGGTGTTAAACGCAGTCTTCCACTCATCACCCGAATGGATACGGACCAAATTATAGGCCCCTCGAAGATCCAACTTGGTGAAGATTCGTGCTCCTCGCAGACGATCAGAAAGTTCGGGAATAAGAGGAACTGGGTACTTGTTTTTAATCGTGATGGCAATGAGACCCCGGTAGTCAATGCATGGATGAAGGGAACCATCTTTCTTCTTAACGAAGAAAAAGTCAGCTCCAGCAGGTGAAGAAGACTTCCGAATAAAGCCTCTGGCCAGATTTTCTTGAACGTATTCGGACATGGCTTGAGTTTCAGTAGGCGACAAAGGATAGATACGACCTCTAGGGGGAGTAGAACCAGGAACCAGATCAATTGGACGGTCATAAGAGCGATGCGGTGGTAGAATCTCCGCCTCCTTCTTATTAAACACATCCAAAAAAGAGTGATAAGCAGAAGGAAGATTCACAGATTCCGGAGCGGCTCGAGAGGAACCAGTTGGCATGACAGAGAGCAGGCACCTATTCTGACAAGACTGTCCCCAATGTAAAATGTCACCTGTACGCCAGTCCAGAGTGGGCTCGTGAGTTCTTAGCCAGGGAAGCCCCAAAAGGAAAGAATAAGACAGAGAGGGTAAGACAAAAAAAACAATTTCTCACGGTGTAGAGTTCCAATCTGAAGTTCATCCTCCTCCGTAACCAAGTTGACGGTCTCCCTCAAAAGTTGACCATCGACAGAAGCTAAATGTCTAGGAGTCTCCAGGGGTCTAACAGGTATCCCAAGTCTATTTACTACCTCAAGTTGAACAAAGTTTCCAGCAGCTCCTGAATCAACATAAGCATCAAGAGAAAAGCGACGGGAACCCAAATGTAAAATAATGGACAGAATCGGGGGGAGAGGAATCAAAGCTACCTAGGGAGGCCTCTCTTACCTGTCCTAGGCGGAGGCGTTTCCCGGCTTCAAAGGACAGGAACGTAGTAGATGAGAGGCACTGCCGCAATAAAAACAAAGACCCTGTGGGAGTCTCTCCTTGCGGCGTTGCTCGGCAGACTTGAGGCGATCAACCTGCATGGGTTCAGGAGAAGACGTGGAAGCAGCCGGAGTGACTTGAGGGAAAGAAGACCCTCGAGTAGGAGCAGACAGACGAAGGGGTTTCTTCTCTCTGACAAGCTCGCGGGAGCGCTCCTGAAAGCGCAAATCTATGCGTATAGCCAAAGAAATTAGATCATCCAGGGAGGTGGGAGTATCTCGACCCACCAACTCATCCTTAATCCAAGAGGACAAACCATGCCAGAATGCACCAACCAAAGCCTCATTGTTCCAACCTAAGTCTGAGGACAGAGTCCGAAAACGGATGGCGTACTGGGCTACAGAAAGAGTACCCTGGTGAAGGTTGAAAAGAGACTCAGTTGTAGAGACCAGGCGACCAGGTTCATCAAATACCTTACGAAAGATATCTAAAAAAGGAGCGAGTTGAGTGACTAACGGATCGTCTCATTCCCAGAGGGGATAAACCCATGCCAGAGCCTCACCCTCCAAATGGGAAACAATAAAAGCTACCTTAGCTCAGTCGGTGGGGTAGAGTAGCAGAGATAATTCAAAATGCAGTTGGCACTGATTAAGAAAACCACGGCATAATTTTGGATCCCCACCATACCGAGGAGGCCTGGCTAAACGGGGCGAAGGTTGAGGAGCGGAGGCCTGGACAGGAACAGAGGCGACATTTTGGAGAGAGAGAAGCCGATCATCTACAAAGGCCATAAAATTCAAAATATGGGACTGAGTGTCCCATTGTTGGCCAAGCTCCTGCTGAAGAGCAACCAGCTGAGCGGCATTACCAGGATCAGAGGACTGTAAGGCCGCTAGACGAGATTTCATGTTTTTTTAGAAAAGACATGATCCTAGTCTGATTTTCTTGCAAGAAGAGTAACTCCTTCTGAGTAGCAGAAACACCAGTGGGGTCCATGGCCTGATGATACTGTGAGGATTCTCTGGTAAATAGGTGGACCCTCTGGACCGTGACGACGATCCTCTCACAGACGAGCTGACCAGATTGACCACCCCCTATACAGGGAGCGTTAGAGGCAGGAGCGTGAGGGACTATCGCCACAGAAGCTGGAGGACCAAGGAGGTAAAGGGGAGAGGAAAACGGAGACAAAGGGCCGGGGAAGCGGAAGAGAACCTAAAACTAGCGGGAAATGGCAAAGCCACAGGACAGACAGAATACCTCAGGGATTCAGGACAGAAGAGCACTGCGGAGACACAGGGAAAGCAGGAACACAGGTACTGAAGGGAGACTGAGACTGCAGGGACACAGAACCTGTAAAGACAGAAGGACAGCAGGTACTCAGAGACTGCAAGGATACAGGGACTGAAGGCACACTGGAACTGCAGGAACTGACGCAGGTACTGCGGAGAAACAAAGAACAAAATCAGGGAACAAGAAGATGCACTAAGTACACGTGCGGCCAGGAGCACTTAAGAAACACAAGTGATCATCAGGCACAGGGGTAAGGAGCAGACAGGAAGATATAGTAGCGCTATAACCTACTTCCGGGTGGAGAGGGTCCTCCAAGACGATAGAGAGGACAGGACAGGAAGCGCCAGCAGGGCTTAGAGGTGCGCACGTGCAGAACAGAACCGCGCACCCGATGAGCAGCAGAAGCCGGGAGCGAGCGCTGAAGAAAGGACGCCGCAGCAGCAGAGCCACACCGGGACGCCGAGGACACGTAAGTATAGCAGGGTGCGGAAGGTGGCAGCGGAGGCAGCGTGACAGTGTGCGTCTCACAAAATTAGAATATCATCAAAAACTTTATTTCAGTACTTCAATACAAAAAGTGAAACTCATGTATTATATAGAGTCATGACAGAGTGATCTATTTCAAGTGTTTATTTCTGTTAATGTTGATGATTATGGCTAACAGCCAATGAAAACCCAAAAGTCATTATCTCAGTAAGTTAGAATACTTTATAACACCAGCTTGAAAAATGATTTTAAAATCCAAAATGTTGGCCTACTGAAATGTATGTTCAGTATATGCAGTCAATACTTGGTCGGGGCTTCTTTTGCATCAATTACTGCATCAATGCGGCGTGACATGGAGGTGATCAGCCTGTGGCACTGCTGAGGTGTTATGGAAGCCCAGGTTGCTTTGATAGCGGCTTGTCTGCATTGTTGGGTCTGGTGTCTCTCATCTTCCCCTCTCAATACCCCATAGATTCTCTATAGGGTTAAGGTCAGGCAAGTTTTCTGGCCAATCAAGCACAGTGATACTATTGTTTTAAACCAGGTATTGGTACTTTTGGCAGTGTGGACAGGTGCACTGCCAAGTCCTGCTGGAGAATGAAATTTTCATCTCCAAAAAACTTGTCGGCAAAGGGAGCTTGAAGTGCTCTAAAAATTTCCTGTTAGACGGCTGCGCTGACTTTGGTCTTGATAAAACACAGTGGACCTACACCAGCTGATGACATGGCTCCCCAAACTATCACTGATTGTGGAAACTCCACACTAGACCTCAAGCAGGAAATACCCAAAAGTGACACCATTCTAAAAACTGCACCCCTCAAGGTACTCAAAACTACATTTAAGAAGTTTATTAACCCTTCAGGTGCTTCACAGAAATTTTTGGAATGTGAAAGGAAAAAATAAACATTTACATTTCTTTCACAAAAATGTTCTTTATACCTAATTTTTTTTTACTTTCGCACGGGTAGCAGGAGAAAAAGGACCATTCATTTTGTTGTGCAATTTCTCCTGAGCATGCCGATACCCCATATGTGGGGGAAATCTACAGTTTGGGCACACAGCAGGGCTCGGAAGGGAAGGAGCGCCAATTGACTTTTTCAATGTAAAATATGCTGGAATAATTAGCGGTTGCCATGTCGCGTTTGGAGAGCCCCTGATGTGCCTAAACAGTGGAAACCCCCAACAAGTGACACCATTTTGGAAACTAGACTCCTTATGGAACTTATCTAAGCTGTGTATTGAGCACCTTGAACCCACAGGTGCTTCACACAAGATAATAGCATAAAGCCGTGGAAATTAAAAAAAAATCACATTTTTCCCAAATAAATCTTCTCATGTGATGCTCCACTTCTGTGATAGCTGTGGGGTGGTATTTTTAGGCTGGGAAAGGCCTAATAACTATAGACTTTTCCAGCCTTATAATAATAGCTGTCTAAAAAGTCTAAAAGAAAAATTGTGTTTACAGCCCATAGCAACTGATGACAACAGAGCTTTAATCCGGGCTGAATAAAAATGAAAGCTAATCTCTGCTTACTCTGGTTAAGAATGACAAGATTTTTTAGACAATTTTGATACATTGTATTGAGACACTCATACATTACATCTTTTATGGCATCCCACTCTAAATCCATGACAGCCTTCTCCACTGACCAGAAGCTACTCTGTGGACCCAATTCAGTGGCCCCTGTTTAAATCAAGATCCCTGTACAGGTTAAAGTGTGAAGGTAACTCAAGACGAAAAGTTACAGGGCCAAAAAACCTAGGTTCCAGTTTCCAGGAAGGGATATTCAACTTGATATTCCTGGTAGACAACCACACAAAGTAACTCACACTTAGGTCCGGACCTGGCGAAAGTTTCCTGTCATTTGTACCTGTCTCCCATGATCTTCCAATTACTCTGAACTGCCCGATATAATGAAGAGAACGACAAAGCAAAACGTTTCTCCTCAGGAACTCCCAAAGCCCCTCCCCACTAAAAGTACCAAACTGTGGATGGAAGCCATATGCATCAAAAAACGGTGACCTGCCGGTAGATTCTTGGCGATGATTATTAACCCCTTCCCGACCTTTAACGCCACGTAGGTGTCATGAAAGTCGGTGCCAATCCGACCTGTGACGCCTATGTGGCGTCATGGAATGATCGCGTCCCTGCAGATCGGGTGAAAGGGTTACCTCCAATTTCACCCGATCTGCAGGGACAGGGGGAGTGGTACTACAGCCCAGGGGGGGTGGCTTCACCCCCTCGTGGCTACGATCGCTCTGATTGGCTGTTGAAAGTGCAACAGCCAATCAGAGCAATTCGTAATATTTCACCTATAAAAAGTGGTGAAATATTGCAATATCATCGGCCATGGCTGGAAACCCTGATGTGCCCCCCCACAGTCACTGATCGCCTCCCCAGTCCTCCGATCTGTCCCGTAGTCCCCTCCGTAAGCCTGTCCGCTCCCCCGTTCTCCTGCCCGCTCCCCCCGTGCTCCGATCCACCCCCCCGTGCTCCGATCCACCCCCCCGTGCTCCGATCCCCCCCTCATACTTACCGAGCCTCCCGGAGTCCGTCCGTCTTCTCCATGGGCGCCGCCATCTTCCAAAATGGCGGGCGCACTGCACATGCCGGCCGGCAGATTCGTTCCAGGTATATTTTGATCACTGTGATAAACTTATCACAATGATCAAAATAAAAAAAATAGTAAATGACCCCCCCCCTTTATCACCCCCATAGGTAGGGACAATAATAAAATAAAGAAAATATTTATTTTTTTTCTGCACTAGGGTTAGGGTTAGGGCTAAGGTTAGCATTAGGGTTAGGGCTAGGGTTAGGGTTAGGGCTAGGGTTAGGGTTAGGGTTAGAATTAGGCTATGTGCACACGGTGCGGAGTTGGCTGCGGATCCGCAGCGGATTGGCCGCTGCGGATTCATAGAAGTTTTCCATCAGGTTTACAGTACCATGTAAACCTATGGATAACCAAATCCGCTGTGCCCATGGTGAGGAAAATACCACGAGAAAAGCTGTGTTGTATTTTCCGCAGCATGTCAATTCTTTGTGCGGATTCCGCAGCATTTTACACCTGTTCTTCAATAGGAATCCACAGCTGAAATCCGCACAAAAAACACTGGAAATCCGTGGTAAATCCGCAGGTAAAACGCAGTGCCTTTTACCTGCGGATTTTTCAGAAATGGTGCAGAAAAATCTCACACGAATCCGCAACGTGAGCACATAGCCTTAGGGTTAGGGTTGGAATTAGAGTTAGGGTTGGAATTAGGGCTAGGATTGGAAATAGGGTTAAGATTAGGCCTGTGGTTAGGGTTATGGTTAGGGTTAGGGGTGTGTTGCGGTTAGGGTTGTGGTTAGGGTTGGGATTAGGGTTATGGGTGTGTCGGGGTTAGGGTTGTGGTTAGGGGTGTGTTGGGGTTAGGGTTGTGTTTAAGGTTATGGCTAGAGTTGAGATTAGGGTTAGGGGTGTGTTGGGGTGAGTGTTGGAGTTAGAATTGAGGGGCTTCCACTTTTTAGGCTCATCAGGGGTCTCCAAACGCAACATGGCGCCACCATTGATTCCAGCCAATCTTGCGTTCAAAAAGTCAAATGGTGCTCCCTCCCTTCCGAGCCCCGACATGTGCCCAATCAGTGGTTTACCCCCACATATGGGGTAACAGCATACTCAGGACAAACTGGGCAACAACTATTGGGGTCCAATTTCTCCTGTAACCCTTGTGAAAATAAAAAATTGCTTGCTAAAACATCATTTTTGAGGAAAGAAAAATAATTTTTTATTTTCACGGCTCTGCGTTGTAAACTTCAGTGAAGCACTTGGGGGTTCAAAGTGCTCACCACATATCTAGATAAGTTCCGTGGAGGGTCTAGTTTCCAAAATGGGGTCCCTTGTGGGGAGTTTCTACTGTTTAGGCACATCAGGGGCTCTGCAAATGCAACGAGACGCCCGCAGACCATTCCATCAAAGTCTGCATTTCAAAAGTCACTACTTCCCTTCCGAGCCCCAACGTGTGCCCAAACAGTGGTTTACCCCCACATATGGGGTATCAGTGTACTCAGGACAAACTGGGCAACAACTTTTGGGGTCCAATTTCTCCTGTTACCCTTGTGAAAATAAAAAATTGCTTGCTAAACATCATTTTTGAGGAAAGAAAAATGATTTTTTATTTTCACGGCTCTGCGTTGTAAACTTCTGTGAAGCACTTGGGGGTTCAAAATGCTCACCACATATCTAGATAAGTTCCTTGGGGGGTCTAGTTTCCAAAAGAGGGTCAATTGTGGGCGGTTTCTACTGTATAGGCACATCAGGGGCTCTGCAAACGCAACGTGACGCCCGCAGACCATTCCATCAAAGTCTGCATTCCAAAACGTCACTACTTCCCTTCTGAGCCCCGACGTGTGCCCAAACAGTGGTTCCCCCCCACATATGGGGTATCAGTGTACTCACGACAAACTGGACAACAACTTTTGGGGTCTAATTTCTCCTGCTACCCTTGTGAAACTAAAAAATTGCTTGCTAAAACATAATTTTAGAGGAAAGGAAAATGATTTTTTATTTTCACGGCTCTGCGTTGTAAACTTTTGCGAAGCACTTTGGGGGTCAAAGTGCTCACCATATATCTAGATAAGTTCCTTGGGGGATCTAGTTTCCAAAATGGGGTCACTTGTGGGGGGTTTCTACTGTTTAGGCACATCAGGGGCTCTGCAAACGCAACATGACGCCCGCGGACCATTCCATCAAAGTCTGCATTTCAAAAGTCACTACTTCCCTTCCGAGCCTCGACGTGTGACCAAGCAGTAGTTTACCCCCACATATGGGGTATCAGCATACTCAGGATAAACTGGACAACAACTTTTGGGGTCCAATTTCTCCTGTTACTCTTGTGAAAATAAAAAATTGCGGGCTAAATAATAATTTTTGAGGAAAGAAAAATGATTTTTTATTTTCACAGCTCTGCGTTATAAACTTCTGTGAAGCACTTGGGGGTTTAAAGTGGTCACCGCACATCTAGATTAGTTCCATGGGAGGTCTAGTTTCCAAAATGGGGTCACATGTGGGGGAGCTCCAATGTTTAGGCACACAGGGGCTCTCCAAACGCGACATGGTGTCCGCTAACGATTGGAGCAAATTTTTCATTCAAAAAGTCAAATGGCGCTCCTTCCCTTCCGAGCCCTGCCGTGTGCCCAAACATTGGTTTACCCCCACATGTGAGGTATCAGTGTAGTCAGGAGCAATTGCCCAACACATTTTAGGATCCATTTTATTCTGTTGCCCATGTGAAAATGAAAAAATTGAGGATAAAAGAAATTTTTTGTGAAAAAAAAAGTACTTTTTCATTTTCACGGATCAATTTGTGAAGAACCTGGGGGTTCAAAGTGCTCACTATGCATCTAGATGAGCTCCTTGGGGGGGTCTAGTTTCCAAAATGGGGTCACATGTGGAGGATCTCCAATGTTTAGGCACACAGGGGCTCTCCAAACGCGACATGGTGTCCGCTAGCGATTGGAGCTAATTTTTCATTCAAAAGTAAAATGGCGCTCCTTCCTTTTCGAGCCCTGCCGTGTGCACAAACAGGGGTTTGTGACCACATATGAGGTATCGGCGTACTCAGGAGCAATTGCCCAACACATTTTAGGATCCATTTTATCCTGTTGCCCATGTGAAAATGAAAAAATTGAGGATAAAATAAATTTTTTGTGAAAAAAAAGTACTTTTTCATTTTTACGGATCAATTTGTGAAGCACCTGGGGGTTCAAAGTGCTCACTATGCATCTAGATGAGCTCCTTGGGGGTCTAGTTTCCAAAATGGGGTCAGTTGTGGGGGAGTTCCAATGTTTAGGCACACAGGGGCTCCCCAAACGCGACATGGTGTCCGCTAAAGATTGAAGCCAATTTTTCATTCAAAAAGTCAAATGGCGCTCCTTCTCTTCCGAGCCCTGTCGTGCGCCCAAACAGTGGTTCCCCCCCACATATGGGGTATCGGCGTACTCAGGACAAATTGTGCAATAACTTTTGAGGTCCAGTTTCTCTTTTTACCCTTGGGAAAATAAAAGAATTGTTGCTAAAAGATAATTTTTGTGACTAAAAAGTTAAATGTTCATTTTTTCCTTCCATGTTGCTTCTGCTGATGTGAAGCCCCTGAAGGGTTAATAAACTTCTTGAATGTGGTTTTGAGTACCTTGAGGGGTGCAGTTTTTAGAATGTTGTCACTTTGGGGTATTTTTCAGACATATAGACCCCTCAAACTGACTTCAAATGTGAGGTGGTCCCTAAAAAAAATGGTTTTGTAAATTTCGTTGTAAAAATGAGAAATTGCTGGTCAAATTTTAACCCTTATAACTTCCTAGCAAAAAAAAATTTTGTTTACAAAATTGTGCTGATGTAAAGTAGACATGTGGGTAATGTTATTTATTAACTATTTTGTGTCACATAACTCTCTTGTTTAACAGAATAAAAATTCAAAATTTGAAAATTTCAAAATTTTCAAAATTTTAGCCAAATTTGCATTTTTTTCACAAATAAACGCAAAAATTATCGACCTAAATATACCACTAACATGAAGCCCAATATGTCACGAAAAAACAGTCTCAGAACCGCTAGGATCCGTTGAAGCGTTCCTGAGTTATTACCTCATAAAGGGACACTGGTCAGAATTGCAAAAAACGGCCAGGTCATTAAGGTCAAAATAGGCTGGGTCATGAAGGGGTTAAAAGCAAACTTGGCCAGCGGTAAGTAAGATGCTCAATCCTTCTGGTTTTTGGAGATAAAACACCTGAGGAAAGTCTCCAAATTCTGATTAGTGCGCTTGGTCTGTCCATTCGACTGAGGATGGAAAGCAGAGGAAAGGGACAGCTGTACCCCCAGTCGAGTACAGAACGCTTTCCAGAATAATGGATGCCGATACAGTTGAAAGCAAAGGTGGGAGGGAGCATCAACTCATGCTGCCTTTCCCATCATTCCCCCTCTGAGCTTTGTGATGTCTCAGCATAGAGGGCTTGATGGAGCACTGTGTGGTGACCATAATACTGTATGAAGGACTATGTGGTGCCCATAATACTGTATGAAGGACTATGTTGTGACCATAATACTCTATGGAGGACTATGTGGTGCCCATAATACTGTATTGAGGACTATGTGCCAAAAATACTGTATGTGGTACCTATAATACTGTATGGAGGACTGTATGGTGCCCATAATACTGTATGGAGGACTATATAGGAGGAAATGACTTTGCAGGGACTGAATAATTGTGAGATATGCTCTTTTGTGACTCTGCCGAATATTAAGGGTTTTTTTCTTGTCTGGGACCCAAATAGACCTTCTGTTATGGGGTCCCATGATTTCTATGTATGCCTCTGATTGACAGTATAAGAAATGCTATTTAACCTTCAGAAATGATAGCATACTGTAGCAATAATTGAGAAACGTACAGTAAAAATCACTCCACTCATTATGTAATGATAGTGATTTTATTGGTTTTGTTATGCCAGGTCAATGTTTGCGCTCAATCCGCTCCTTATCTTTGTAAGTAACTCTCATAACACCTATCTTGGTGACAAGAGAAGGTGAATAGTTATGTGATACAAGTACAGTCTTTTGATTTAGTCCATGATGTGTTGGTTATAATAGCTTCATTTAGTAGCGTTCAAAATAATAGCAGTGTGTTCAAAAACATTAGGTAATAAAAAAATCTTTATACTAGTTTTTTATTTCCATGCATTGGGAACATTGCACACTGTTTTCTAATTCAAAACATGAAGAGAAATGTATATAATGTTTAACCACTTTACAGAAAATAACAAAACATGAACATTGCGCTGTTCTACAAAATTGCAGTGTGTGCATTTGTCTTAACAAAATCACAATATGTACTATTTTTATGACAATTTAGGATTCCTGTGAATCACTAACCTAATATTTAGTTGTATATCCACAGTTTTTAGAACTGCTTCACATCTATGTTGCATAGAGTCAACCAACTTCTTGCACTTGTCAACTGTTATTCCAGCCCAGGATGCTTTGACTACATCCCACATTTTTTGGCATTGTTGGCTTTGCCTCAGAAACGGCATTTTTCATGTCACCCCACAAGTGTTCAATCAGATTGTCATGCTCGCACCCAGACTGGTTGGCGCGGGCGTGCGGGGGAGTGGCCCCACTGGACCACAGACCAAACCTCCCTGGAAGGGGCGTAACTAAGTAGCTTCCTAGGTGTTCGCTGGAGCCTCTGATGGTGAGGTCAGACTTGTGCAATAGGAAGCTACCAGGTACCACTCCAGGGTGGAGTCTGGTTGTGGCTGCTGATCCCACCGGGGAACGGAACATAGACAAGCAAGCGGGCACGGCTGGCACATAGGCAGGCAGACGGGTACAACAGGAACACTGTCAGGCAGGCGGGCACGGCTGGCTCTCTGGTAGGCAGGCGGGCACGGCTGGCTCTCTGGCAGGACTGGTGGACAAGACTGGTACACTGGAAGAACCGGTAGGGACCGGACTGCAGGCAGGTATGTAGAACGGGTAAGAACCTGTTCAGACACGAGGACCTAGGAATAAGTAGATATAGACCGCAAGAGCGGATGCAGAGCGAAAGCACAGGAGCTAGAGCCAAGAACAGAAATGCAGGAGGCGGAGCCAAGAGCAGGAGGCGGAGCCAAGTGCAAAACCGCAGGAGGCGGAGCCAAGAGCTGGAGGCAGAGCCAAGTGCAAAACCGCAGGAGGCGGAGCCAAGAGCTGGAGCCGAGTGCAGACAGGCAGGAGGCGGAGCCACGAGCTGGGGGAGAGGTCTCTGCAGCAAAGCTGAGCAGAGCCACAAGGAATGTGGAGAGAAGCTGCAGCAAGGGATAACTGCAACAGCAGAAGATAAGCTGAGTAGAAAGGAGCAGAAACGCAGAAGTGAGGAGCAGAGGTAAAGTCACAAAGGTACAGAGCAGGCAGAGCTGCAAGAGTGCGGAGTGAAAGCAGACTGAGAATACAAGGAAAGACAACAGGGAAGGAAGCCAAAGACTAGGAGACCGAGGTAAGACTAAGTGCAGACAAGGCAATGGAACAAGACACAAGGACAAAGACACTGGGACCAGGATATACTGCCTCCTGGTGGGCGGACAACAAGACCAAGGAAATAACACAGAGAATCCTCCAGAGAGGGAGTAACTCAGAGAAAGGCCAGGCAAACTCAGAAGCAAGACACTAACTGAGCTAACACATTGCACAGGCCCAGAACACTGGGTGGAGCTGAACTAAATACTGGAGGTCTCCTGGCAATTGGTCAGGAACAGATTGGACAGATGCACCTGATTCCTATAAGAACCAGAGAGTTCAGGCGCCGCCCCTCTATACACAGAACTATGAAGCATGCAGAGAGCAGAGACACAGAACATGGAGCTGGCAAGAAACAGAAACCACATCATGGCCTGGAGCAGTGGGTAAGATAGTGTGAGAAATGCGAGGCCATGCCGTGATGCCAGCAGAGTTGTTACAGTACCCCCCCCTTTACGGCCCCTCTTCTTCAAGCCCGCCAGAATAACTTGTAGAAGAAGGATGGGAGCACACATAGTCCAGGCCAACATGACATCTTCAGGGTAGAAGGCGGCAGGAGGGTCACCAGGTATCTCAGAAAACAAAGTCTTTTGGTACTCAACAGGGTTAGCTTCCACAATGAGCAGGACCACCTCCTCCAGGTACATAGGTAACAGGGACTTGAATGCTGCCGTCTTAATATCTTCACCAGCCAGACACTTGGAAACTGGAAACCGTCTCATAGGATTCAAATTTTGCCCAACAGGTAGTAGAGAAGCTCCCGGATACTGAACACAGGAAAAGTCACTAGAGATGAGTGTGGAGAGCATCAGCTCCACCGGGTCAGAGAAAATTTGAGGTGAACAAACTTCTGTTTTGAAATCTTCACCAGCCGGCCACAAGGACGCAGAAGGTATAAACATAGGAACCATCTTCTGCCCGTTATCCAGAAGAAATCGTCCAAGCGGCGGGGATGTTCCTAGGAACGGAATACAGGTAAAGTCGTTGGAGATGTGTGGAGAGATAGTCACCGCTTCCCCATCTTCGGTGACATTAGCACATCTTGACTCGACGACTAAGTGTTTACTGGTATAGTCGCTGGAGATGTGTGGAGACATAGTCACCGTTTCCCCATCTTCGGTGACGTCAGCACAGCTTGACTCGACGACTAGCAGACCAGCAGAAGAAGATGTCACTGCTGAGTGTCTTTGACGCATGGGAACCAGACACTTCTCAAGACTGGGTAAGTTCAAACGAAGCACCTTACTGCAACTCTTGACCAGAGCGGGTGGTAGAGTCCTTGGCTTAGAATGACCCATGGGCATAACAGACAGCATACGGAAAACAAACTTCTTTGTGTATAAGGCTCCAACTTGGAGCTGTAGTTGTCCTTGCAGGACTAGACTGCTCTTTAGCAGGGTTTGGCCATTATCAGGCAACGCCCACACTGGGTTCTGGAGCTGAAGAACGGAGACCATACACCGACTCCGTATGACAGGCGGCTTAGATACACCAAAGCTCCCAGAAGGCAGAGAAACAGTCATTAACTTAGATGGAGAGGAAGTACTCTCGCCAGGGGCAGCCTCTCCAACTGGCCCGAGGTTTTGGAGCTTAAGATCCCCTGGACAGAGGCCATCCAGGTGTTCCTCACAACAGCAGCGACATTGTATGCCCTTCTTATGGCTGATTTCAGGCTGCTGCTTTGCCAGCCCACTCTCATCAACCTTCTTAGGCTTCACACAGGTTGCTGCTTTAACGGGTAGAGGAACAGGAGGGTCACAGACGGTCATGGCTTGACGTGGGGGTTTCTTCACGGGTTTCGCCCGTCTGGAGCGCCTCTCGGATCTAGATGGGGAAGACTTAACAGGAGCAGCAGGACAAGGCTTGTCAAAGACTTTACGGAAGGCCACCAGGAAGGCCCCCAGGTTCATGACAATAGGATCCCCTGCTTCCCAGAGGGGAGTTATCCATATTAGAGCATCTTCGGCCAGGTAGGACATGATGTAACCCACCTTGACCCAGTCAGAGGGGAAACAAGCTGCATTCTGCAGGATGTAGCGTAAGCACTGCTTCAGGAACCCCTGGCATTCTTCAGGATTCCCATAGAACCTAGGTGGGTCAGCTGGGTAGTGCTCCTCCTCATAGGCCTGAAGTTGCTTGAAGAGAGCATTAGAGACAATAATTGGGTCAGAGGTCTCTTCAATCTGAACCACCCTTGGTGGAACAAATTTTTCAGGTTGCTCATACGGGCAGGAAAAAAGTTCATCATGCTCTGCGAGCGGTAGGACATGGGATACAGCGGAGGCCATGGCCTGTGCAAACTGTCATGCTCGCGCCCAGACTGGTTGGCGCGGGCGTGCGGGGGAGTGGCCCCACTGGACCACAGACCAAACCTCCCTGGAAGGGGCGTAACTAAGTAGCTTCCTAGGTGTTCGCTGGAGCCTCTGATGGTGAGGTCAGACTTGTGCAATAGGAAGCTACCAGGTACCACTCCAGGGTGGAGTCTGGTTGTGGCTGCTGATCCCACCGGGGAACGGAACATAGACAAGCAAGCGGGCACGGCTGGCACATAGGCAGGCAGACGGGTACAACAGGAACACTGTCAGGCAGGCGGGCACGGCTGGCTCTCTGGTAGGCAGGCGGGCACGGCTGGCTCTCTGGCAGGACTGGTGGACAAGACTGGTACACTGGAAGAACCGGTAGGGACCGGACTGCAGGCAGGTATGTAGAACGGGTAAGAACCTGTTCAGACACGAGGACCTAGGAATAAGTAGATATAGACCGCAAGAGCGGATGCAGAGCGAAAGCACAGGAGCTAGAGCCAAGAACAGAAATGCAGGAGGCGGAGCCAAGAGCAGGAGGCGGAGCCAAGTGCAAAACCGCAGGAGGCGGAGCCAAGAGCTGGAGGCAGAGCCAAGTGCAAAACCGCAGGAGGCGGAGCCAAGAGCTGGAGCCGAGTGCAGACAGGCAGGAGGCGGAGCCACGAGCTGGGGGAGAGGTCTCTGCAGCAAAGCTGAGCAGAGCCACAAGGAATGTGGAGAGAAGCTGCAGCAAGGGATAACTGCAACAGCAGAAGATAAGCTGAGTAGAAAGGAGCAGAAACGCAGAAGTGAGGAGCAGAGGTAAAGTCACAAAGGTTCAGAGCAGGCAGAGCTGCAAGAGTGCGGAGTGTAAGCAGACTGAGAATACAAGGAAAGACAACAGGGAAGGAAGCCAAAGACTAGGAGACCGAGGTAAGACTAAGTGCAGACAAGGCAATGGAACAAGACACAAGGACAAAGACACTGGGACCAGGATATACTGCCTCCTGGTGGGCGGACAACAAGACCAAGGAAATAACACAGAGAATCCTCCAGAGAGGGAGTAACTCAGAGAAAGGCCAGGCAAACTCAGAAGCAAGACACTAACTGAGCTAACACATTGCACAGGCCCAGAACACTGGGTGGAGCTGAACTAAATACTGGAGGTCTCCTGGCAATTGGTCAGGAACAGATTGGACAGATGCACCTGATTCCTATAAGAACCAGAGAGTTCAGGCGCCGCCCCTCTATACACAGAACTATGAAGCATGCAGAGAGCAGAGACACAGAACATGGAGCTGGCAAGAAACAGAAACCACATCATGGCCTGGAGCAGTGGGTAAGATAGTGTGAGAAATGCAAGGCCATGCCGTGATGCCAGCAGAGTTGTTACACAGATTAAGGTCCAGTGATTGGGCTGACCACTCCATAACCTCAATTTTGTTGGGCTGGAACCAAGATTTTGCTCGTTTACTGGTGTGTTTAGGGTTGTTGTCTTGTTGAAACACCCATTTCAAGAGAATATCCTCTTCAGCACAAGGCAACATGACCTCTTCAAGTATTTTAATATTTTCAAACTGGTCCATGATCCCTGGTATGCGGTAAATAGGTCCGGCACCATAGTAAAAGAAACATGTCGATATCATGATGATTGCACCACCATGCTTCACTGTCTTCAGAGTGTACTGTGGCTTGACTGTAGAGTTTGGGGGTCGTCTGATGAACTGTCTGCCTAGGACCTAAAAAGAACAATTTTACTTTCATCATGTGAGCAGGTTGCGAGATGCAGTGACGGACAGGAGGCAAATCAAGGGTTAGCAGGTTTTAATAAACAAGGTCTTACTCCACGCAGGGAGATAGGGAAAATGTGAGGTAAAATGTAGGCAAAATAGGGAATACAGGGGAAAAATCAACACAGGTAAAACAAAGTAAAGTCACTTATCCATCAGGCGTCTTCCTGACAGGAATGGTTCCGGAGTAGATAATGGCGCCAACAGACGTCGACGCAACGTAGATCCGGTATGGTCCTGAAGAAGGTGATGATCCGTTCCCGGCTGGCAACTTTAAGTCTTTGAAACGTCCTGTGGAGTCCGAAGTAAAGAGACTCCGGTGGCCGGCAAGGTATATGTCACAGTCCTGTCAGACTTAGGCGAGGCTCAACGAATATGCACCGGGGATTCAGGAAACAGCAGTACCCGGTCACAGTCTCTGTAAGGCTAGTTTCACACTAGCGTTTGCAGCAGCTGCGGAGGGCTTCGGACTTCCTCCATGAAGCCCCGCCCTCGGCCGCACCTCCGCCGCTAGCTCCACCTATTTCGGCATGCGGCCGGCATGCGGCCTGTGTGCCTATCGTTAACATTAGGTACGCAGGTCGTGCCGCAGTATCGTTTTGACGATGCGGAAAAAAAAATTGCTACAAGCTGCGTTGTACGCTGGTCGCCGCATGGTCAAAACGACGCATGCGGAAGCATCCGCATACTGCGGCACGACCTGCGTACCTAACGTTAACTACAGGTACACAGGCCGCATGTGGAAATAGGCGGAACTAGCGGCGGAGGTGCAGCTGAGGGCGGGGCTTCACAGGAAGTCCGCAGCCCTCCGCAGCTGCTGCAAATGCTAGTGTGAAACTAGCCTCAGGAGGCACACACACAGCACTGACTGTTGCAGAGCGATTGGCACCTCGATGCTCGGGTGCCAACCTGCACACAATGGGCTTCTCATCAGAGTCTCTGTGGTCCGTCTCTTTCACGGCCGAGCATGCGCCTCAGCTGATAACTGCCCCGAAGCAGGAGCTCTCACTCTCCTCAGCCACGTGCTTCAGCACCCGGCTTAGCTCTGCTCAGCACGGCTCTGCTCCGCATGGCTCTGCTCTGCAGGCTCCTTCTATATGGACCGTTGCCACGCCGATACTCTCTGATGAGGAAAGCAGAGCGCGCCGCTCACCGTTGTGCGCAATGCTCTCTACACTGCCCTCACTGCTCTGAGCCGGCGCCTGACTGACTTGCTTTGCGTGGTTTTTCTTTTTATGTCTCCATCGCTGCACGCCTTTTTCTGGCTACGCCCACCATTCTGGGTTCAAGGGTTGGTCCGGGTTCCTTCAGGCTTTCCCCCGGCAACCGGGGAAGGTCCGGCTCTGTTAAGCCTTCCCCCGGAAACAGAGGATGCAGCCCCTTTAGTTCCGGACCCGGCACACAGGTACCTGCCGCCTCGTCGACCCCCTTACAATCAGTCCACAAAATGTTTCTCCATTTCTCTTTAGGCTAGTTGACATGCTCTTTGGAAAATTGTATCCGCTTCAGTACATGTCTGTTTTTTTAATAGTGTGACTTTGCGGGGACTACTTGCTAAGAGATTAGCTCCACACAGATGTCACAGGTAACTTGAGACTGTCTTTGATCATCCTGGAGCTGATCATTGGCTGATCCTTTGCCATTCTGGCTATTCTTCCATCCATTCAAATGGTGGTCTTCCATTTTCTTCTACGTCTCTGGTTTGGCTTTCCATTTTAAAGCATTGGACTTCATTTTAACTGAACAGCCTATCATTGTCTGCACTGTTTTTCAAGTTTTACCCTCTTCAATTAACTTTTTAATCAATGTACGCTGTTCTTCTGAACAATGTCTCCAACAACCCATATTTCTCAGCCTTTCAAGGAGAAATGCATGTACAACATGTCCTAACTTCACCCTTAAATAAGGGCCACATGATTCACAGCTGTTTCTTCACTGAATGATTGACCTCACTAAGGCTGGTTTAACATTTGTGGTCGGGAGGGCTGCGGATGGCTGGGTACTTCCTCCCTTCTTCCTCCCTGAAGCTCCGCCTATGCTCTGCCTACTTCTCCATGAATCCTGCGTTGCCCTGCCTACCTATCTTTAACATTGGGTATGCAGGGACATGCGTTGTATGCGGATGCGTCCGCATGTGGCGATTTGACGTGTGCGGCAACCAAACGGAAATGCAACATTTTGAACACTACTGTATATGTTGTTTTTTTTTATAAAATAGTGGAATAAATGTCTAATCAACCCCTAATTTGGCCCTCCGTATCAGGGTTGTTGTTTTTCTGCAGGAAGAGTTTATTTGTCATTGGGAGGTACATACAACTTAATACCTAAGTTTTAATAGCTTTTTATGAAAGGCGTTCAAAAGTTTTACGATTTTCATTTGCTGTGAAAAATAAAGTGCTTGTTTTGTTCTCTGGGTCAGTACGAATATGGATAAACTAAATTTATGTTTTCTTTTTCTTTTCTTTTGTTTCCATTTTCAGTGTTGTAAATTGTTAATATCCTTGTAAATATCCCTTTACAAGAATATCGCTTTGTCTCTATAATAGCCTGGGGATTAACTTTTAATTAAAAAGAGCAAGCTTTAACTCCTTAATGACCGCTGATACGCATTAAAACAGCGGTCGTTAAGGGTACTTATCCCCTCATTGCGGTTTTAAACCGGCGATGGGGAATAAGGGAATAGAGCCGCCAAGCTGCAGCAATTCCCGCAGGTGTCAGCTATATATTGATATAGTTCCTATGACGCACTGTAAGGCTGTCGTCACACTAGCAGTATTTGGTCAGTATTTTACATCAGTATTTGTAAGCCAAAACCAGGAGTGGAACAATTAGAGGAAAAGTATAATAGAGACATATGCATCACTTCTGCATCTATCACCCACTCCTGATTTTGGCTTACAAATACTGATGTAAAATACTGACCAAATACTGCTAGTGTGACGGCAGCCTAAGAGTTAATAAACTTCTTGAATGTGGTTTTGAGTAGTTTGATGGGTGCAGTTTTTAGAATGGTGTGGTCTAGTGTTGAGCGATACCGTCCGATACTTGAAAGTATCGGTATCGGAAAGTATCGGCCGATACCGGCAAAGTATCGGATCTCGCCGATACCGATACCCGATACCAATACAAGTCAATGGGACTCAAGTATTGGAAGGTATCCCTGATGGTTCCCAGGGTCTGAAGGAGAGGAAACTCTCCTTCAGGCCCTGGGATCCATATGAATGTGTAAAATAAAGAATTAAAATAAAAAATATTGATATACTCACCCCTCCGACGCAGCCTGGACCTTACCGCTGTGAACCGGCAGCCTTCTTTGCTTAAAATGAGCGCGTTCAGTACCTTCCATGACGTCACGGCTTCTGATTGGTCGCGTGCCGCTCATGTGACCACCACGCGACCAATCAGAAGCCGTGACGTCATCCCTCAGGTCCTAAATTCCTAGAAGGGAATTTAGGACCTGAGGGATGACGTCGCGGCTTGTGATTGGTCGCGTGGCGGTCACATGAGCGGCACGCGACCAATCAGAAGCCGTGACGTCATGGAAGGTGCTGAACGCGCTCATTTTAAGCAAAGCAGGCTGCCGGTTACTACCAGGGCGCGTCAGAGGGTGAGTATATCCCTATTTTTTATTTTAATTCTTTATTTTTTACATGGATATGGATCCCAGGGCCTGAAGGAGAGTTTCCTCTCCTTCAGACCCTGGGAACCATACACTGGGAACTTCCGATTCCGATTCCCAATATCACAAAAGTATCGGATCTCGGTATCGGAATTCCGAAACCGCAAGTCTCGGCCGATACCCGATACTTGCGGTATCGGAATGCTCACACTAGTGTGGTCCTTAAAAAAATGGTTTTGTAAAATTTGTTGGAAAAATGAGAAATTGCTGATCAACTTTTAACCCTTCTAACTTCCTAATAAAATAAATATATATATATATATATATATATATATATATATATTTATAAAAAATGCAACTATTTTGTGTCACATAACTTTCTGATTTAAGGGCATAAGAATTTAAATTTTGAAAATTGCGAATTTTTGAAATTTTCACTAAATTTCTGATATTTTTGCAAATAAACGCAAGTCATAATGAGCTAATATTACAAGTATTATGAAGTACAATATGTCATGAGAGAACCTCATAAATTGACACTGGTCAGATTTTAAAAATGTGGCCTGGTCATTAAGTTCAAAATTGGCTCTGTCACTAAGGGGTTAACAGTATAGTTTTTTTATTTTCTACTGTGAATTTGTGCAAATAATTATTTTCTTTACATTCCATTTTCTCTGCCTCTGTCTTGTCTGCAAAATCTGCTTTGCCACAGTAATCAGTGGCCCACACAAGTAAGAACTTTTTCTATAGCATTCTATGTTCTTATTACACACGTGTCCCTGTGCATACACACAATTAACATTTCCAACCAAATGTGTATGTGTGTCACAGTTATTTGCTTTTATAAAAATGCATTAACTGCATTTTTTTATGAATCATCCTATATTTGTGTATATTTTTACTTAAACTAGTGGAGGTTTTATTTGAAAAATATTTTTTACAACTATAACATAGCATAAAATAATATAATAACTAGTGATGAGCGAATATACTCGTTACTCGAGATTTCCCGAGCACGCTCGGGGGACCTCCGAGTATTTTTTAGTACTCAGAAATTTCGTTTTTATTGCTGCAGCTGAATGATTTACATCTGTTAGCCAGCATAAGTACATGTGGGGGTTGCCTGGTTGCTAGGGAATCCCAACATGTACTTATGCTGGCCAACAGATGTAAATCATTCAGCTGCGGCAATAAAATCTAAATCTCCGAGCACTAACAAATACTCGGAGGACACCCGAGCGTGCTCGAGAAATCTTGAGTAACGAGTATATTCGCTCATCACTAAGAATAACATAAAATGCACCCAAAAAAAAATAAGCTCTTATTTAGCATTGTTATTAACCCCTTCCCGACATCTGACGGTATAGTACGTCACATGTCGGGACCCCCGCTTTGATGTGCGCTCCGGCGGTGAGCGCACATCAAAGCCGGGACATGTCAGCTGTTTTGAACAGCTGACATGTGCCCGCAATAGGCGCGAGCAGAATCGCGATCTGCGCGCGCCTATTAACTAGTTAAATGCCGCTGTCAAACGCAGACAGCGGCATTTAACTACCGCATCCGGCCGTGCGGCCGGATATGAGCGCATCGCCGACCCCCGTCACATGATCGGGGGTCGGCGATGCTCCTCCATTGTAACCATAGAGGTCCTTGAGATCTCTATGGTTACTGATTGCCGGTGGCTGTGAGCGCCCCCCTGTGGTCGGCGCTCACAGCACACCTGCAAATCTGCTGTGTAGCAGTGATCTTATGATCACTGCTGCATAGCAGAGCCGATCGGGCTGTGCCTGCTTCTAGCCTCCCATGGAGGCTATAGAAGCATGGCAAAAGTAAAAAAAAAAAAAAGTTTTTAAAAATGTGAAAAAAATAAAAAAAATATAAAAGTTTAAATCACCCCCCTTTCGCCCCAATCAAAATAAATCAATAAAAAAAAAAACCAACCTACACATATTTGGTATCGCCGCGTTCAGAATCGCCCGATCTATCAATAAAAAAAAGCATTAACCTGATCGCTAAATGGCGTAATGAGAAAAAAATTCGAAACGCCAGATTTACGTTTTTTTGGTCGCCACGACATTGCATTAAAATGCAATAACGGGCGATCAAAAGAACATATCTGCACCAAAATGCTATCATTAAAAACGCCAGCTCGGCACGCAAAAAATAAGCCCTCACCTGACCTCAGATCACGAAAAATGGAGACGCTACGAGTATCGGAAAATGGCGCAATTTTGTTTTGTTTTGTTTTTTGCAAAGTTTGGAATTTTTTGTCACCACTTAGGTGAAAAATAACCTAGTCATGTTAGGTGTCTATGAACTCGTAGTGACCTGGAGAATCATAATGGCAGGTCAGTTTTAGCATTTAGTGAACCTAGCAAAATAGGCAAGCAAAAAACAAGTGTGGGATTGCACTTTTTTTGCAATTTCACTGCACTTGGAATTTTTTTCCCGTTTTCTAGTACACGACATGCTAAAACCAATGATGTCGTTCAAAAGTACAACTCGTCCCGCAAAAAATAAGCCCTCACATGGCCAAATTGACGGAAAAATAAAAAAGTTATGGCTCTGGGAAGGAGGGGAGCGAAAAACGAAAACGGAAAAAGCTCCGGGGGTGAAGGGGTTAAACAATCCTGGGGGCAGGTGGAACCTGGGGGACCAATAATCCTCATTAGTGATGAGCACAAGTGCTCGTTACTCGAGAATGCCTATGGTGCTCAGGTATGCACTGAATCGTGCAGATGCTCGAGTGAGATGTTTGCGTCCCCACGGCCACATGTTTTGCAGCTGTTAGACAGCCATAAAACATACGGGGATTGCCTGACAAACAGCAGACTACTGATTCCTTACAGCACTCAAATCACATGTTGTCAGAATTCTTGCCGGAAAAGTGGGTGGTCATGTGACCGCAACTATGCAATTTGCATACTTCCAGACACATTCCGACTAAGCGTACTTAGTCTCGCTCATTTCACTTGTATTGAGCGAGGAAGAGCATGTCTTGTAGGCTTCTGACCGCATGATCGCACTCTGTAAGGATACAGGAGTTTACAGTCACAGAGTAGCAACAGATTTATTTAGCAGAAGCTCGAAAAACCCCTGTAAGAATACTTTCAGCTGGCGCAGGGGTGGAGATAAGCAAGAGATTTAATGAATACAACTCCCATGCAGACTCAATGATTTGTAGGGTGGGCATGCTGATTCGCCCCATTCTCCTGTGCTTGGCTCTGGTTTTTGCATACTTCACTCTGTTGTCCATTTATGTAGGTAGTTGATGGAATGATGCCGTGATTCACTTACTGGATCGGGTACAAAGGACTGATGTGTTCAGCACTGGAAGTCATAGTATATGGTGCGGCAATATCTTTTGTTGAGTGGTTCATTTACCTCTAGAAACTTCTCTTATCTGTGTATACGAATGATATATAGAGCAGATTAATTCAGTTCATCAGTCTCCTAGGTTCCATTATGTTTTATAGACCGAGCGAAGTCCGCATGTAATGGATATTTCTACATTCAGTATGAGTGCAATAGTGATAATCACCTGTCACACACAAAAGCCTTATAATAGTAACAGCGACAGCCTACTGTTAATGAAGTAACATCGGAAATAAACTATTGCATTTCAACGCAATGGCACCATGAATCACAAAGGTGGCTCTATTTCCTGTGTAACTTATTCAAGATGTTATTAAGGTAAATCTAGCATAGAAAAAGTCATTGAGTATACCATAAATTTATAGGCTAAAGATTAGCCTTATTTAAAGTTTGATGTAAACCCAAGATTTATAAGGTTTGAATGGTCCGACTCCTATATTAGCTTTAATGGGAAACTATTCTACAGAATGTGGTACACCACAAAAGAATAAGGTCTGCACTACAATTTCAGTAATTAACAGCACTAGGTGAGAGGTTAAAGCAAACTTTTACTTTTACATCAAAATATATATACACTGATGAGCAAAAGGGTAACAATGTTTTGAACTTCTGACTTTCAGGCTCCATATCTCACAATTCACCACTGCTTCAAATGTGAGACCACTATCATTTTATAGAAAATCATCTTGGCTATCTCATACATAAATTCGGCTTGAACTATTACTGCGATGCCCACTGATTCTGAGAATGGTGCTCAAACAGAGCCTTCTCTGAGAGCAATAGGAAAGCATGCGTGTTATGGGCTCATCTGGTGAAGTGGACTCTAAGGCCGGGGTCCCATTAGTGTATGGCCTCCGATGTGAGAGCGTCAGATGCAATATGCTAATGACCCTGGGCTCCTGCTCTGCTGTGAACAGGAGCCGAGTGTCATGCTACAGTGGTCCGATCCTCTCGCACAGTGAGAATCGGAGCAAAGTAATTTCTCCATCTCCTCCACTGCTGGCGTCGGCGTATATCGCATCACACTCGGGTGATATCCAAGTGATGTGCTTTGTGTCACCTGCACCCATAGACTTATATGGGCTATGGCAGTTTCCAGTCTCCCATGGAGACTATTGAAGCATGCCAAAAGTAAAAAAAGAAGTTTTTAAAAATATTAAAAAAATATAAAAATTCAAATCACCCCCCTTTTGACCCCATTGAAAATAAAACAAAAAAAAATCAAAAATACGCATATTTCGTATTGCCGAATTCAGAATCGCCCAATCTATCAATATAAAAAAAGAATTAACCCGATCGCTAATTGGTGTAACAAGAAAAAAGTCAAAATGCCAGAATTACGATTTTTTGGTCACTGCAACATTGCATTACAATGCAATAATGGGCGATCAAAAGATTTTATCAGCACCAAAATGGTATCACTAAAAACGTCAGCTCTGCACGCCAACTATAAGCCCTGATCCAACCGGGGATCACGAAAAATGGAGACACTATAGGTATCGGAAAATGCCGCAATTTATTACTTTTTTTTTAACAAACTTTGGAATTTTTTTCACCACTTAGATGAAAAAGAACCTAGACATGTTTGGTGTGAACTTGTAATGACCTGGAGAATTATAATGGAAGGTCAGTTTTAGCATTTAGTGAATATAGTAAAAAGTCAAAACAAAAAAACAATTGTGGAATTGCTCTTTTTTTGCAATTTCAAAGCACATGGACTTTTTTCCCATTTTCCAGTACATGATATGGTAAAACCAATGGTGTCGTTCAAAAGTACAACTAGTCCCACAAAAAACAAGCAATCACATGGCCATATTGACTGAAAAATAAAAAAGTTATGGCTCTGGGAAGAAGTGGAGCAAAAAAACAAAAACACAAAAATGAAAATACGTCTGGGGGTTAAGCCCTTACTGCCACTGGACGGAATAGTATGTCTGATGGCAGAACCCGGGCTGGGACATGTCATCTGTTTTGAACAGCTGACATGTGCCCATAATAGGCACGGGCGGATCGCTATTAACTAGTTAAATGCCGCTGTCTCTGAAACTCTGAAAGCAGCCTTTAACAAGCGCTTCCGGCTATCCGGACAGAAATGCGCGCACCGGTGACCCCAGTCACATGATCGAAGGTCATCGGTGTGTCGGCATAACAACCCGAGGTCTCCTGCAGACCTCTATGGTTGTTGATGCCAGATTGCTGTGAGTGCCACCCTGTGGTCGGCGCTCATAGAAATGCAGTATGTCTGCTACATAGGAGCGATCTGAGCATTGCCCCTATGTAGCAGAGCCGATCTGGTTATGCCAGCTTTTAGCCTCCCATGGAGGCTATTGAAGAATTGCAAAAGTAAAATAAAATGTTTTTAAAAATATGAAAATAATTTAAGAAATATAAAAGTTCAAATCACCCCCCTTTCGCCCCATTAAAAATAAAACAATAAAAAAAATCAAACATACACATATTTGGTATTGCCGCTTTCAGAATAGCCTGATCTATCAATAGAAAAAGGATTAGCCTGATCGCTAAACGGCGTAGCGAGAAAAAAATTAAAAATGCCAGAATTACATTATTTTGGTCGCAGTGACATTGCATTAAAATGCAATAACGGGCGATCAAAAAAAGGATCTGCCCCGAAATGGTATCATTAAAAACTTCAGCTCAGTAAAACAAAAAAAAAGCCCTCACTCAACCCGAGATCACGAAAAATGGAGACGCTACGGGTATCGGAAAATTGCGCAATATTTTTTTGTTTGTTTAGATGTCTTTTTCTATGCCTAGCGTAGTGACCCTTTCCATTAAACATAAAATGCACACATTTTTCTGGTAAAATTTCCCTCTAACAGGTGATTTCCTGAAATAAAAAATTGCATAACTATCTCTTGTTAATTATTAAACTTAATTTCCTATATGTTGACCTAGTGGGTGAGTGTGAAGGAGTGGTGCGTATGTCAGGTCTCTATCCTTTACCATTCACATTTCTGTCATTTGCTGTATTGGAAGTACACGGAATAACGTCAAGTGCAGGGGCGTAACAACAGTCCTGCGGGCCCCGGTGCGAACTTTTGAATGGGCCCCCCCCCCCCCCCCCAAAAAAAAAAAATGATATACAGACACACGCATACAATGTTAAACTAAGAAGTAAATATCTATTGCAAAAAAAACACCCCCCCCCTAGCTGACCAATAGCACTATGCAGGGCACCCCCCCCCAGCTAAACGATAATGGCACCGGCTCCTGCCGCCCGGACATACCTGGGCCCGGCGATCGGCATCGCCAGGCAGCCCGGGACCTGGGAAGAGCATGGCGCACCCACATGTCGCACCCCCCACATGTCCCACATGTTGCTGCACGTACCTTCACCGCTCGAAGTCCCCCAGGCAGCGCGCGCGCGCCTGGCAGCCCCGCGAAAAGGAGGAGGAGGAGCCGAGGAACGTGACGCCGCACGGCCTGCCCCCACAGTCAGGGCCGTATTTAGAGTTTCTGCTGCCCTAGTCCATACTGTATAATGACCGCACATGATGCTCCATACACTGTATAATGACCGCACATGATGCTCCACACTGTATAATGACCGCACATGATGCTCCATACTGTATAATGACCGCACATGATGCTCCATACTGTATAATGACCGCACATGATGCTCCATACTGTATAATGACCGCACATGATGCTCCACACTGTATAATGACCGCACATGATGCTCCATACTGTATAATGACCGCACATGATGCTCCACACTGTATAATGACCGCACATGATGCTCCATACTGTATAATGACCGCACATGATGCTCCATACTGTATAATGACCGCACATGATGCTCCATACTGTATATTGGCCACAAATGATGCTCCATACTGTATAATGACCCCACATGATGCTCCATACTGTATAATGACCCCATATGATGCTCAATAGTGTATAATGACCCCCTCCCATCTTGTATGCATGGCTCATATCCCCCCGCGTATGCATGGCTCATAATTCCCCCCCCCCCCCCGTATGCATGGCTCATATCCCCATATGCATGGCTCATTTCCCCCCCACCTCCTGTATGCATGGCTCATAATTCCCCCCCTGTATGCATGGCTCATATCCCCCCCACCTCTTGTATGCATGACTCATATTCCCCCTATGCATGGCTCATCACTCCCCACTACCCCCCCCATGCATGGCTCATCACTCCCCACTACCCCCCCCATGCATGGCTCATCACTCTCCCCCCCCATGCATGGCTCATCACTCCACCACCCCCCTCCGCTCCCCGCTCCCCGCTCCTTCTCCCATGGCACGGGCGGCTTACCGTCCTCCTTCAATCCCCCCTGTCCTCTGTCCCTCATACTCACCTGTCAGCTGACAGTCTCACACCAAGCGGGCGCGCCGACGGCGACATCCCTCCGGCTCTCTGTCCCGACTCCCGGCGCACAGGCGCAGGCTCGCAGCTCCTGCTTCCTGCGTGAGCGGTCACGTGATACCGCTCTCATTAAGGCTCATGAATATGCGCATATTCATGAGCCTTAATGAGCGGTACCACATGACCGCTCACTCAGGACGCGCTACAGCTGAGCTAAGCTGAGCTTAGCTGAGACCAGGCATGAGTGACCGGCCGCTCAGCCTGCAATTCATCCTGGCGGCGGCCCGGTAAGCTGCGCCCACGGCGGACTACCGAGGTCGCAGAGGTCGCGGCGGCACCGGGCCCTCTTTTGGGCCCGGGCCCTGGTGCAGCCGCGACCTCTGCGACCCCGGTAGTTCCGCCCCTGGTCAAGTGCATACAGCACGCAATAATGTAAGTGTATTCTCTGTGTTCTATTTTCTTAGACATGTTTTTTTAAGCTTCCTTATTTGATATTTCGGGGGAAGATTTAGATATGAAAAAAGAGGAAGACTACAATCAGATAACAGAACATTTGGTTTGGTTTTAATTTTATATCTAAGATTATTTTAATATAATTTTCCTTCATGCAAAATCCTGGTAAGATGCTTTTTTCATTTTATTTTATATACCGTATTGTTTTTAAAATGATTAACCAGATCTATACTGTATGACATATTTTTTAGGTATTAACATTTATGTTTTTTTTATTCTGCTGTGGTACTGTACCATACAAATATTCATTATGAACTGCATATCTAAAGAGATTGATCAATAATGCTAAAGGATGGATCAGCAGTTGTGTTCTTTCTTTGTTCTTCTCATACAGTACCCATTATAGTCTATGGGCGTATTCACATCTCTAGTTTTTTCTTTTTGTGGACCATTTGTCCACATGAAAACCTAGAGAATTTATGGACTTACCATTGATGTGTCATCCAAGTGCTGTCCATTTTTTATTACTTAACGGGAAGAAGAAGTTGGTAAAATATATATATTTTTTGGCATAGGGGTTAAACAGATGTTTCATTGATGGTAAAATTGGATGCGTGGGAAAAATATGTATAAAAAATAGACCCGGTACACTGATAAAAAACAGTATGTTTTTTCTAGGACACAAAATGACAATGGATGACTGAATAAAATTGCAGGAATCATAATTTTCCAGAAGTTCAAACCCCCCACAGACCATGAGCAACTGTTAAGCAAAACAGATATTTTATAGACTAGATTTATGTGCTGTACATATAAACTATTTGAGTGTAATAAGCTTATTAATAAAACTACTTTTACAATAATTAAAAAAATATTATTTATACCATTTGTCAGAAATACATCAAGTGAATCAAAAAATGATGGCTAGGGCTACACTGAAAGCTTTATCACAAAACTAAATTACAAGCATCTGATTCATGACACTGAAGGGAGTAGCAATCAACTATGGATTCATACAGACAGGGCCGGACTGGCCATCTGGCAATTCTGGCAAATGCCAGAAGGGCCTGTCTGGTCATGGGCTGCCTTGTCTTCTACGTTGTTAACAGAATCGGCGTTCTCAAGATACCCATACTATTAAGAGTTGTGATGGAGCACAAAGTTACTGACTCCCTCACTTACCCCAGCAGGCCACAGGTATCATTAGAAATATTGGTCTTGTAGAAAATCTTCCTTTCCTCCATCCAGGGTAATAATAATATATCCCATCTGGTTCATGGGAATGGGGACAACATGGGCCTGTGTGATTTCAATTGCCAGGACTGAATTTCAGCCCCAGTCCGTACCTGCACACAGACATCCATAAAAATCAATGTAAGGACTATCCACGGGTCTCGCAATCTGAACTCAACAACCTTACACACAGTGGGTGAAATGAGTATTGAACACGACTCCAATTTTCTAAGTATTTATGTTTCAAAAGGTGCTATTAAACTGAAAGTCTAACCAGATGTTGGTAACAACCCATCCAATCCACTCAGGCAACAAAATCAAACCATAGATGTCCAAAAATTAAGCACTGAGCACATGAAGAAATAGAGATACAAAAAGCCATGAAAAGTTATGGCAACAACTAAAACCTATCAGTAATTAGAAAGCAATCCTGCCAATTAGTGAAAAATAACATCAGCTGGTTAAACTGATGACCTATAAAAAGGTGTATCATTACTAAAGTACCACACAAGAACCATCTCATGGTGGGTTAGGCCAGTGAGCTGTCTCAAGACCTTTACAACCTTATTGTTGCAAAACATATTTATGGCATTGGTTACAGAAGAATTTTTAAACTACTAAAGATTCAAGTGAACATGTTGGGAATATAATCCAGACGTGGAAACAACATCATTTCATCATAATCCAGCCACAACCAGGTGCTCCCCACAAGATTTCAGAGAAGTCAAAAGAATTATTAGAAGAGTTGTCCAAGAGCCAAGTAACACCTGTGAAGAGCTACAGAAAGTTACAGAAGTACCTGAAAACACCAGGTACAATTGTTTCAAAGAAAACAATAACTAGTACAATCAACTTCTATGGCTGGTATGCACACTCACCATGCAAGACTCCATTGCTGAACAAAAAGCATGTTCAAGCATGCTTAAAGTTAACTCAAAAATATTTAGATGAGCCTGTGATATACTGCGAGAATATAGTCTGGTCAGTTGAGACCAAAATTGAACTATTTATGTGCCATAATACACACCATGTTTGGAGGTCAAAAGCCACTGAAGTCAACAGAAAAAAAACATGCCAAAAGTGAAGTTTGAAGGTGGGAACATCATGGTGTGGGATGCTGGTCATCTCAGTGAGGATGCCATTGTTTTACCTACAAAAAAGCCATGTACTGTAAATACAATTGCAGTGTAGTGTGAGTGATATGTGCATAGTGTGTACTGCATGTATGTAATGTGTGAGTGATATGTGCAACATGTATGCAATGTGTGACTTCTATGTAATGTTGAATTGATGTGATTATCATGCGTTTTGTGTGTGAGTGACATGTGGGCGTCGTGTCTAATGTTTGAATTACATGTGTGTGATGTGTTTCTATCCTCTACTTTTATTTTCCTTCTCGTGTGAATAGGAGTGAGTGACAAGGGGTAGAGCAAGTAAAGAAAAACTAGTTGAAGCATGCACTTCGCACCTCCTTTTTTTCAGAGCTTCTTGGGAAGGGCAAACGTTTGTGGGTTGATGGAGTTTGTATGCCAGGGCATCATTTTAGCACTAGTATGGCCCTGGCAGGAGATGAGATCAGAAACTGTACTTCACAAGGCAGAACAATAAACACTGCATCATCAGGTGCAGGACTCCACAGGATATATGCTCCTCACATATAAGATATCATTGTCACACTGTACTAATGTCTTCCCTTATCACCATGGACACTGTTGCTTGTAAAACCACACCTAGAGAACTAGTGGTATGCCAGGTATACTGTTACCTGCCCTAACCAGGGGATCAGGTCACTCGACTTATGTATACGGCTGGTGGAGAAGTTGTCACTTACTTATCATCACCTGCCATTTGTGAGTATGCTGGGGGTATTGTCTGTGAACTGTGCAGAATGAGTTATATTTTAGGGGGTATAGAGGCCTTCTTCACATCATTATTTTATTAGTATGTTAAACTCTTTTAAAAGCCACTTACTACCATATTCCACAAGCGATGGCAATGTATTTGGGACATTTTAAACATGCATTTTTACAACAGTTCGAGAAGCCTGTAGGTGCTATCACAATGCGTTTTGGCTCCCGTTCGCTGGTACCATTGGGGTTTACTTCTGATCCCCCCCCCCCGGAAAATGGGATTGTACCATTGGGTCCATAGACTATAATGGTGCAGAGTGAACGTGTGCTCTGTCGTGCATCATTTTCGGGTGTGTAAAACACATGACTAAAATGTGTGAACACCATCTAGGTCGGTTTCACATACATCTTATGTATGTATATAAAAATACCATGCTACTATTGCCATTTTAATCATGGAGTGCGCAATTTGTGTATGTCGCGTTATTTGCTGCTCTTCCTTTAGCCTTCTCTGTAGTACTTAAAAATTCAATAAAAAATGTGGCGATTTATAAGAGTCAAGAGAGTAGTCATAAATTCTAGTGCAAATTTTACACTAATATTCAGAAAATAATAATATTAAAATTAATTACCTCCATAGTGTATGTGTATTGACATATTTATAGTGTTTTTTAAGAGCTTGGCCTTTTCTGCAACTACGGTCTATGTGTATTGGCTGAAACTGCAACTTCACAATTAGAATTCACATCACCGCTGCAGACAATCACCGAGCTCAGCAGCTCATGTCGTCTACATTGGCAGAGCCACTGACAGCTAGTTGACTTTATTATTTTAATACGGCGTTGGCCAAAAGCGGCAATAAACACTTGAAAGCGGAAATATCTTTTAAAAAGAAGTAAACTAAAGATAAGATGTTTTTTTCTGGCTTACCTAGTTGTTACCTTTCATTTAAAGAGGAGTCTATTCTGTATATTTTTGTTGAGATGATTAGAGCATTTTAGTATCAGTGACTAAAATATTAATACTGTGATCAACTTCTGTACAGCCAAGGATGTCACACAAGCCATGTTATAATCGACTAATTTCTGCTCACGTACATTATTATTCCAATTTTCCAGACTAATTGGGAATCATATCTGAGCAAGTGGGTGGCCCAGTGTTGAGACTGCTATTAACACACTCTTCTCTGCAAAATAATATCTGCTTTAGAAAACTTTATTGCCAAAGGGACAGTTTAAATACTGATTAAAGTCAGTGCTCAGAGATTTGGATGAAAATATAGTAAACTTCAGACATCAAAAGAGAAACAAAAAAGAAAAAAATGTATAGCATATTTTACTGCCAACAGAAGAGTTTAACCCCTTCACCTGCTAGCCTGTTTTCACCTCCCTGACCAGGTCAAATTTTACAATTCTGAGTCACTTTATGAGATATGAACTCTGGAGTGCCTACTGCCTAAACAATGGAAACCCCCACACTTATCTAGAAGTCTGGTGAGTACCTTGAACTCGCAGGTGCTTCCCAGAATTTTATAACGTTAAGCAGAAAAAATTTTAAAAAAATCACATTTTCCCCACAAAAATGTTGCTTTAGCCCCAAATTTTGCATTTTTACAAGGTTAACAGGAGAACATGAACCCCAAAATTTGTAGTGCAATCTCTCCTGAGTACGCCGATACCCCATATGTGGTCGAAAACTACTTTTGAAGCACAGTGCAAAGTTCAGAAGGGAAGAAGCACCATATTGGAGTTCAGATTTTGCATGATCTCCATGATGTACCTATACATGCTCGGCCGGGAACCCCTATCCAACCATGACTTATAGGTACCTCAAATGTCACGAAGATCTTAATTATCAATTCACATCAGTACCCAGACAGCAGCAAATATATGATCAAGTTCAGACATCCGTCTAGGTTGCTGTTTCACTCTGTAATAGTGTTGAGCGATACCGTCCGATACTTGAAAGTATCGGTATCGGAAAGTATTGGCCGATACCGGCAAAGTATCGGATCCAATCCGATACCGATACCCGATACCAATACAAGTCAATGGGACTCAAGTATCGGACGGTATCCCTGATGGTTCCCAGGGTCTGAAGGAGAGGAAACTCTCCTTCAGGCCCTGAGATCCATATTAATGTGTAAAATAAAGAATGAAAATAAAAAATATTGCTATACTCACCTCTCCGACGCAGCCTGGACCTCACCGAGGGAACCGGCAGCGTTGTTTGCTTAAAATTCACGCGTTTACTTCCTTACGTGAAGTCCCGGCTTGTGATTGGTCGCGTGCCGCCCATGTGGCCGCGACGCGACCAATCACAGCAAGCCGTGACGTAATTTCAGGTCCTTCAGGATTTTAAAATTACGTTCCGGCTTTGTGATTGGTCGCGTCGCGGTCACATGGGCGACGCGACCAATCACAAGCCGTGACGTCACGGGAGGCTGGACACGCGCTTTTTAAAATGCGCGCGTGTCCTGCCTCCCGTGACGTCCCGGCTTGTGATTGGTCGCGTCGCCCATGTGGCCGCGACGCGACCAATCACAGCAAGCCGTGACGTAATTTTAGGTCCTTCAGGATTTTAAAATTACGTTCTGGCTTGTGATTGGTCGCGACGCGACGCGACCAATCACAAGCCGTGACGTCACGGGAGGCTGGACACGCGCGCATTTTAAAATGCGCGCTTGTCCTGCCTCCCGTGACGTCACGGCTTGTGATTGGTCGCGTCGCCCATGTGACCGCGACGCGACCAATCACAAAGCCGGAACGTAATTTTAAAATCCTGAAGGACCTGAAATTACGTCACGGCTTGCTGTGATTGGTCGCGTCGCGGCCACATGGGCGGCATGCGACCAATCACAAGCCGGGACTTTACGTAAGGAAGTAAACGCGCGAATTTTAAGCAAACAATGCTGCCGGTTCCCTCGGTGAGGTCCAGGCTGCGTCGGAGAGGTGAGTATAGCAATATTTTTTATTTTAATTCTTTATTTTACACATTAATGTTGTTTCGATACCGATACCCGATACCCGATACCACAAAAATATCGGATCTCGGTATCGGAATTCCGATACAGCAAATATCGGCTGATACCCGATACTTGCGGTATCGGAATGCTCAACACTACTCTGTAATCTAAATTTTCTTTATGATGAGTAAGTACGTTTTAAGATTGTCTAGTTGCCAACAATAAGACATAAATAACAATATTTAGTATAGTATTTCATAATATTAAAATGACTGCTAACTTGTTAAACTGAGAGAAAAATTTACTAAAATGTTTATAGGACAGATGCCTGTGAGCATGTGCTGTAGAAACTACACCGCTTTCTTCATGTTTTTGCAAAATGTGATTGCAGTTTCGGATGTAATACTGGAAAAACCAGTGGTGCTAAGGTAAACAGAAAGGCTGCACACACTATTGTCCAACCCAGCCTGTAAGAGAAGAAAAATAACTTTTACTATACTTAGGCTACTTTCAAACTAGCGTTTTTTTGCATACATCGCAATGCGTCGTTTTGGCGAAAAAACGCATCCTGCAAAGTCGTCTGCAGGATGCGTTTTTTCCCCATAGACTAACATTAGCGACGCATTGCGACGTATTGACACACATCGCAACCGTCGTGCGACAGTGGCGTCATGTTGTGGCGGACTGCCGGCAGCAAAAAACGTTACATGTAACTTTTTTTGTGCCGACGGTCCGCCATTTCCGACCGTGCATGCGGCGCCGGAACTCCGCCCCCACCTCCCCACACCTCACAATGGGGCAGCGGATGCGTGGTACGTCGGGCCGACGCAGCGCGATGGCCCCGTACCAACGCTAGTGTGAAAGTAGCCTTACCTGCGGGGCAGTCCGGTCCAATGGGCATCACTGGTCTTGGTCCGTGTCCCTTCGTCATCCACACAATCTCCTCGGCACAGCGCTTCTTGCGCAGGTGTACTTCTTTGCCCTGCTGAAGGCAAAGTACTGCAGGGCGCATGCGCCAGGGCTCTTTCACCTTTCCCGGCACCTGCGCACTGCAGTACTTTGTTCTGCCCTCAACAGGGCAGAGAAGTACACCTGCGCAGGAGCGCGGTGCCAAAGAGACGTGTCATCCACACAAAGCAAGCAAGAGGGTGGCACCGCAAGAATATGGGAGGCACCAGACCAAGACCGGTGACACCCATCAGACCGGACCGCCCCGCAGGTGAGTATAATAAAAGCTATTTTTCTTCTCTTACAGGTCAGGTTGGGGGCAGATATACAGCATTATAGAATGCTGTATATCAGCCCTGAAAAGTGATGGCCGTTTCTCTTGTTGGCCAAACCTGGTGACAGGTTCCCTTTAAAGGGGTCAGCAAGTTATAATGCAATACAATTACTGATATAGGTCATGCTGCAATATTAATTGCCAACAATGTAATATAACAACAACATACAAGACAAAGGGTATTTGTGAGTCATGTGAACTAGTTTAGCCCCTTTACCTGCTGTAATGAATAACCACACCACACTCTAATGTTGGATTTAATTGGCCACTGCAGCCTTTTATTAACAATTTATAGCAAACCTTATAGAGGGATGGTGCTTGAAGCCCCTTACCTAAAAAACAGGTCTAATATGACCACCTCGGCACAGGTCGCACTTTACCTATAGCCGCTATGCACCAGCCCAGTGGCACCTATTAATCAACCTGGCCAATAAACATAAGCCATTATCCACGTGCCCTCCAATCCCTTACCTGGGATTTAATCACCATCACCACTTAATTCCACCTAGAGGGATTCAGAACCTCATGAGGTTCTCCCCCCCCCCCCCCCCACGATCCTACATTATCCAAATCTCACAACTTCAAGGGCCTCCCCCATTTCATAAATGTTTTGCATCCCTCACACATTTGTGTCCCTCCACGCCCTCAGTCCCTTCTCGATGCCTTAATGTACTGCTAAACATTACATGTCTATAGCTACTGCGTTTAGATGTACCGCATTCTTATGTGAAAACTCGCCTTCCCCCGATTCCAAGTCCACATAGCGGACCGCCACAGCCCCATTCCTCACTATAAATTAATAATGTACAAAACTTTGCAGATGTTGTCCTTGGTGGGAGTTGAACCAAGTACTCCAGTTCTGCAAAGAACCAGGCTAACCACTGAGTCACCATGCTGCCCAACATATAATGGATTCTACAGATGGCAGACAGGCCTCATTGAATCTTAATTGGTTCCATTGTAGTGTGTGTCTTTTTTATGGAAAAAAAAATATCATTTTTAACCCCATTTCTTACTATGCCACTGATTGACTACAGCAGTCAAGCACCATTCTCTGCCACAAGCAAAGCAAGGAGACAGGTAATGGACACTGGTAACAGAACTTATACAGCTGTGTATTCATTTTTTAGACTCCCTGCTACAAAAAATGGTCTGAACAGCAGATATAAAGAATATCTATCATATTTTTTTATTTAAAAAATTCACTTCAGAAGTGCTTTAGATCAAAGGGGTCTGGGTCCTGAGACCACACCAATTTCTCAAAACTCCATGCAGATGTAATGCAGGTGCCTGGATGCAACGTAAAGAGATCACAAGGCAGCAACAGCCAGGGGTTGATATATTGGTATTTTAAAACAACAATAACTTGTAAAGCTGGAAGTGATGGCCCTGCTCACTCGCACTGTTCCTTCTCTCTCACAGGCGTGCCTCTTGTGTCGCAGTCGTTGCACGGTTCTTCTCGGCTTGACCATCGGCTGAAGTCTCTCAGGGTTGGGAAAGAGAGGACTGGGCCTCAGCTCTTGACAGGCGTAGTTGGACCTTGGAGGTTTGACCAGCGAAGGGTGCAGATTACGGCTCTGACCAGCGTAAGCCGTGCTAGGGGATATCTTTTGGGGGATCTGGACCTTGCAAGGTGGTGATGAACACCCATGTAGCATAGACTCCCTGCTGAGGCCTGTCACGTTGGTCTCAGTGGAGTCCCTGAAGCATGTCTGCTCCGCTCTCTTTCCTGGCGCCAAATCACTCTGTGGCTTGGCACGCTGGGCTTTTATATCAAGGAAGTTCTTACAGAGGATCACCTGATCTCTTCTAGCACACAAAGTTCTTCCCTCTGCAAATCTTCCAGCACACTTTGGTTCCGCTTGATTGTGGCTGGCCAGCAGATGGCAGTCTTTCCTCATTAATGGCACATCTTGCACCAATATTCCAGAGGGCTCATGTTTTCTGGTTACACAGAAGTGCTTCGGCTTCTCTATTAGGCCATGTTTGCACGTTGAGCATTTGGTCAGTATTTTACATCAGTATTTGTAAACCAAAACCAGGAGTGGGTGAAAAATACAAAAATGGTGCAAGTGTTTTTATTATTTTTTTCTTCTGATTATTCCACCCCAGATTTTGTCTTACAAACACTGATGTAAAATACTGACAAAATACTGAACGTGTGAACATGGCCTTAGTCAAGCACACGGTTGAGTCTGGGCTAAAAATAAAATAAACTATTAGTGGCACACCACAAGGGCCGGACTGGCCATCGGGCAGTTCTGGCAAATGCCAGAAGGGCCGGTGCCAGTAGTGGGCCGCTGCACGCCGACTCACCCACCAGCGCCGCCGCCGCATTCAACTATACCGGCGTCTATGAGACGCGACAGGAGCAGGGAGCAACGCGGGCACGAGGAGAGGTGAGGAGTGTGGGTTTTTTTACTGGACTGTGGGGCCATTCTCAGGGGAGGAGGAGAGATGCGGGCTGTGCTGTATAGAACTATGTGGACTGTGCTATATACTACTATGTGGGCTATGCTGTATACTACTATGCAGGCTGTGCTGTATACTACTATGTAGGCTGTGCTATATACTACGGTGTGGGCTGTGCTATATACTACTGTGTGGGCTATTCTGTATACTACTATGTGGGCTGTGCTGTATACTATTACGTGGGCTGTGCTGTATACTGCTACATGGGCTGTGCTGTATACTGCTACGTGGGCTGTGCTGTATACTGCTACGTGGGCTGTGCTGTATACTGCTATGTGGGCTGTGCTGTATACTGCTACGTGGGCTGTGCTGTATACTACTGTGTGGGCTGTGCTGTAACTACTGTGTGGGCTGTGCTGTATACTACTGTGTGGGCTGTGCTGTATACTACTGTGTGGGCTGTGCTGTATACTACTGTGTGGGCTGTGCTGTATACTACTACGTGGGCTGTGTTACCTGCTAGGCGGGTTGTGCTATATGCTATGCAGGTTGTGCTATATACTATGCGGGTTGTGCTATACTATGTGGGTTGTGCCATATACTATGTGGGCTTTGCTATATACTATGTGGGTTGTGCTATTTACTATGCGGGCTTTGCTATATACTATGGGGGTATATTATATTCTGTGGGGGAGGTCGTGTTATATACTATGTGGCTGTATTATATACTATTGTGGGGGTATATTATATTCTATTGGTGATGCTGTGTTATATACTATGGGGGTATAATATATTCTATGGGGAAGGCTGTGTTATATACTATGGGGGGCTGCATTATATTCTATGGGGGCTGCATTATATATTATGGGGAGGTGGGCTGTATTTGTAATCTATGGGGAGCTGTATTAGATTTTATGAGGGATGATTGCATCATACTCTTTGATGGGGCTGCATTATATTCTGTGGGGAGGTGGGCTGTATTATATTCTATTCGGGGCTACATTATATTCTATGGGGGGCTGTATTATATTTATATTCTTTGAGGGGTGAATGCATCATTCTCTATGAGGGGGCTGCATTAAACTATGAGGGGGGCTGCATTATATTCTATGGGGTGGCTGCATTTTACTCTGGGGTGGCTGCATTATACACTATATGTGGGCTGCATTATACTGTATTGAGGACTATGGGGAATACGTTATACTATATGAAGAACTATGGGGTGCATTATACTATGGGAAGTGAATTGTACTACATGGATGACTATGGTGGGGCATTATACTATATGGAGCACTATGAGGAGTGTATTATGCTATATGGAGGACTGAGCAGTGTATTTTAATATATGGAGGACTATACGGAGTGTATTATACTATATGGAGGACTGTGGTGCACATGATAATATATGGAGGACTATGGGGTGTATTTTATTAAACAAGTAAAATATTACATATTCAGATTGTTTTTGCCAGAACAAAAATCATTGTTCCCAGCAGCACATCGCCGGTGTAAACTGTAGATGTGCTTCTGATAACATGATACTGTATGGTGATCTGTTAGTGATCTATTAGTGATCGTTCTGTCCCATAATTATTCCTCAGCTGGTGGAAAGAGGCCGGGAAACAAGCATTGAACAACTTCAATATTGTCGATCAAACTAATTTAGCGGCCTGAGATCAGCGCATATAAATACAACAGAAGTGCTTTTGTGTGATGTGCAATATGTTAGCATTAGGGGCCCCATTTTAAACTTTGCCTAAGGCCCCACTTTGCCTAAAACCGGCCCTGCCTACAAGTGTACAAAGATATTATACAGTCACCATGTGACAAGTGGGCCTGTGTAACTTCAAATGCCAGGGCTGAATTTTTGTCCCAGTCCGGCCCTGCACACCACGCAGCTGCTATGGGGGCCCCCGGTGGCAGCGGAGCAGCAGTGGGTGACAGGAAGTCGAAGCCTGTTCTCGCTGCTAAAGTGAAATGAATATTCACGCTTCCCCACGCCCCCATGGGCATGGAGAGGAATGATTTTATTTCACTTTAATAGCAGGCACTGTTTGCCACAGGCTGCAGCTAACACTGCCCGCTATCAGGGTCCACAGACCAGGGCCCCTGCTCCCTCAGGGGCCCCCAGCCCACGCGGCCCCCAGTGTGCATTAATGGAGGAGAGAGCATCAGATGACGCTCCCTCTCCCATCATTCCCCTTGCCTCTAACAGCGGGTGCATGATGACATCACTTCATCGCGTACCTGCTGTGTGCGAGGCCGACTGCAGCGCAGCTCCTGACATCGGACTAGAGCCGCCACCAGAATCAGCGAGGGGGGGAGGAGGAGAGGTGAGTATTGTGTTTTTTTATATATGTGAGTCTTGGGGCAGCATTATTCCCTATGGGAGAGCTGCATTGTACCCTATGAGGGGGCAGCATTATTCCTATGAGGGAGGCAGAATTAAAACCTATGAGGCGGGCAGCATTATTCCCTATGAGGGGGAGCTACATTATACCCTATGGGAGGCAGCATTATTCCCTATGTGGGGAGCTAAATTATACCCTATAATGGGGGCAGCATTATTCCCTATGGGGGGAGCTACATTATACCCTATGAGCGGGGCAGCATTATTTCCTATGGGGGGAGCTACGTTATACCCTATGGGGGCAGCATTATACCCTATGGGTGAGTTACATTATACCCTATGAGGGGAGGCAGCATTATACCTAAAGAGGTCGGCAGCATGATAACCTATGAGGGGGCTGCATTATACTCTGAGGGGGCTACATTATATTCTGTGGGGGGGGCTGCGTTATACTATATGAGGGGGGTGCATTATATTATATGGAGGGGCTGCATTATACTCTGAGGGGGCTACATTATATTCTGGGGGCTGTATTATACTATATGAAGGAGGCTGCATTATACCGTATGAGGGAGCTACATTATATTCTATGGGGGGCGCATTATACCTTATGAGGGGGTTGCATTATACTCTATGAGGCTGGTTGCATTACATTCTATGGGGGCTACATTACATTCTATGGGGGGCTGCATTATATTCTATGGGGGGCTGAATTATACCTTATGAGGGGGTTGCATTATACTCTATGAGGTTGGTTGCATTATGTTCTGTGGGGGGCTACATTATATTCTATGAGACGGTTGCATTATACTATATCAGGGCTGCATTATATTATGTGAGGGAGCTACATTATAGTATATGAGGGGGCTACTTTATATACTATGAGGGGGCTGCATTGTAGCCTATGAGGGGGCTACTTTATATTCTATGAGTTGGCTACTTTATATTCTATGAGGGGGGCTATCCCAACCCCTGCTACATAATTAAGATGTGTACTACCTAATATTATACCCTGATATTAGCGTGTTTTACCACACAATTGGTGGTCTTGTATTTATTTCTATGTGGCTACATAGTGGGCCCAAAGAATGATTTTCTCTGGTGGGCCCAAGGTGCTCTAGTTCGATGCTGGCCTAGACCCCCACTGATCTAAAGCACTTCAAGTTTTATTCACGCATATTTGCATACAGCATGACATTGATTGCTCAAACTTTGTGTTTTAAATTCCAACATAAAATATATTAACAAAATAAGTAAAATCAGTAACTGGATACATGAGCTATTATCTCTATATAATAATTTTAATAGTAATCCAAAAATAATTTTAGTACATTTAATAAAATGACAATATATTTGTATATCAAAACTAACTCCGATTTCAGATTCACAGATATCAGTAGGCTGAGATCTAATCTGGGTAAACTAGAAGATCTGAGAAATGAGATATAACAAGAACAGTTGCCGTGCTGTTGAGTACATAGCTAATCTAGTATCTAAACACTATAGGGTGTAAAGCTAAACATATTCTATAGACTTGTTTCCTGTTCCCTGGCAACATTGATTATTAGCTGGCTCAACAATTGTGCTAATTTTGTACAAAGACGAGTCAGAGGACAGAAGTATTACGCTGAGGAGGAAATCAATACGAATAGGTTTTTCACAATTCCAGGTAGCATGGCTCGTTCATTTAAAATCCTTACACCATACTTGCTAAAACCTAACCATTTTATATTTTCTCCTCAGTGACTGGATATAGATGACTGTGATAAGTGATTGTGGAACGGAGAAGCTGCTAAAGATCGTCAGGTCATGCCCTACCTGGCCCACACAGCTAATCTTCAAATTGCCGGATTTGCTATTTCGACTGTGGGCTGGATTTTGGGTTCCATCTCTACAGGACTTGTGCAGTGGAGAGTATGGCACGTAGCTAACACCACCCTCATTACCTCTGGAATTGCTTGGATAGGAATATGGAGGACTTGCTTCTTCAGTCATGTTTTAGTATCACCTAACCTGGAGAATATGTACTGTCAGCATTTTAGTGTGATGGACTCCTTCATACCTCGGGAAATATTTGTGGCACAAGGACTTATGTTAGTGGCTATCATTCTTGGGGCAGCTGGGAACGCTGTATGTGTCTTTGGACTAAAAAATGTTTTTCAAGGTACAAGTCATGTACCAAGGATTCCTTATTGGTTTACAACAAGCGGGATCTTAATCATAATGTCCAGCATTTCCATTATTATTTCTGTGGCCTGGAACATGCACTCAGTTGTCAATAATTTCAGTATACCCTTTCCAAATACATTTGTGATGCCGTCCAGCCCTGAGAAGCAGGAAGTAGGTGCTGCGATTTCGGTGGGAGTTGTCTCCGCTATTTTACTTTTTACAAGCGGAATCTTTTTCCTGTGCTATAGGTTACCAGGAGATTTTGATAATAAAGTATATCCTATTAGTGACAAGGATTCTATATTCTCCGACAGAACCAGCGTAGGCTCAGGACTAACTGGAAAATCCAGAAGCTTTATTTCATTAAAACATTATTTAAATGGAACTATTCACTGTGATGGAATTAGGAATGAGGCCTTTGTCTGGGAGTTAGATGACAAGCTATGAATGTATCTACATATGATGGTGGATTACTGAAGCAGAAATAGTTGGCATAAAAAAATTGTTATTATTTTCCCAGTGCCATCTTATTCCTATCGAAAATATTGTTGTTTTAATCTTCACTATTTTTTCTCCACGTAATAGTAGTTTTCAAGTAAGGAATGGAACAGTTACCTACAGGAACCAACCAGGCAACTGATTTTACTTTTTCATAATCCTTAGAAAAAAGAAAGTTGGAATCCAACTGGCTGCTATGAACACCACTGATATTTTTCATTTGTATAAATGTAACCAAAATTAATGCTAAGAAAATGTAGACGAGTTACAAATACTAACCTATGTGGTCACTGGTTTTACTCTCTAGAAGACATTAGAAAAATGACAGATTGGTACAGTACTCCACTCCTTCTTGGCATTCATTTATTTCCTCCAAATCTGTTTTAAATCTTAAAGTGTCTCTTTTGAAAAAATGTTTTATATATTATATAACATTAATTAATATAATAAATTATATATATATATATATTTTTTTTTTTTACAATGCTAGATACTTTTTCAATATAACAATGCACGAGGTTAAGTGCGTGGCTAAATCCCACCATTTTAAAAGTAATATCAGCTGTAAATTTCACTGCATCATTCCTTTGAGAATGTACTGATATAGTTACCAAATCCTGGGCAAATGGCTATTTTAATGTTGATATTTTATGTTATATACAAACAGATATAGACCTATGGGCTTTAAATATAATCCATGACATGTTTTTCCTGATTACATAATTACAGACATAGATAAGGGGATCATTAGGTAATTAACACTAAATGCAATGTCTATATACAGTCTACATATATATATAGATATATATATCTACATATATATAATTGTCTAAGGGGTACTTCCGTTTTTCTGTCGGCAACTTCCCTCACGGAAATCCTGATTGGTCTCGCCAGCTGCCTGTTATCGCTGCCACGACCAATCAGCGACGGGCACAGTCCAATTAGTCCCTCCCTACTCCCCTGCAGTCAGTGCCCGGTGCCCGCTCCATACTCCCCTCCGGTCACCGCTCACACAGGGTTAATGCCAGCGGTAACGGACCGCGTTATGCCGCGGGTAACGCACTCTGTTACCGCTGCTATTAACCCTGTGTGTCCCCAACTTTTTACTATTGATGCTGCCTATGCAGCATCAATAGTAAAAAGATCTAATGTTAAAAATAAAAAAACAAAAAACCTGCTATTCTGACCTTCCGTCGTTTGACGATGCGCTCACTCCTGCCGCCATCTTCCGTTCCCAGAGATGCATTGCGAAATTACCCAGAAAACTTAGCGGTCTTGCGAGACCGCTAAGTCATCTGGGTAATTTCGCAATGCATCCTGGGAACGGAAGATGGCGGCAGCCGCGCGCGCATCGCCGGAGCTCCGCTGGATCCCGGCAGGTGAGTATATAACTATTTTTTATTTTAATTATTTTTTTAACAGGGATATGGTGCCCACACTGCTAAATACTGCGTGGGCTGTGTTATATACTGCCTGGCTGCTATATACTACGTGGCCAGTGTTAGATACTGCGTGGCCTGTGCTATATACTACGTCGCCTGTGTGTCTGTCTTATATACTGCGTGGCTGCTATATACTGCATGGGCTGTGCTATATACTACATGCCCTGTGTTATATACTGCGTGGCCTGTGTTATATACTACGTTGCCTGTGTTATATTCTACGTCGCCTGTGTTATATACTGCATGGCTGCTATATACTGCGTGGGCTGTGTTATATACTATGTCACCTGTGTTATATACTACGTCGCCTGTGTTATATACTGCATGGCTGCTATATACTGCGTGGCCTGTGTTATATACTACATCGCCTGTGTTATATACTACATCGCCTGTGTTATATACTGCATGGCTGCTATATACTGCGTGGGCTGTGTTATATAGTATGTGGGCTGTGTTATATACTGTTTGGGCTCTGTTATATACTGCGTGGCCTGTATTAACGCTTCGGATATTCTACAATATGTATGCATGTATATAGCAGCCACATAGTATATAGCACAGGCCACGTAGTATTTGTCTGCTATATACTACATGGCTCCTACATATACCACAACACCCCAATTGTATATTAATCAACGAGGTAAAGAGCCTTTTCTTTAAAATATAAATACTTTATTATACATAGACAAAATTGACATATATAGAAGTAAAGTACCACCCACCAAAATCAGGTACATAGGGAAATAGAACCAGGTATAATAGTAGAAAGCAATCAGTATCATAGATGCTTTAAATATATTATTCCAAAGCCATAAATATTTGGACCGTATATATTAATAGAAAAATATTTTGAAACAAATAATATAAATGGCCCTTTAAAAAGGGGAGGTAAGCAAGGAGGTGAAAACTACCTATATAATATAGAATTAGATCCAAGTGTTAATTATAACACATGAGAACCCAGAGAATGAGCTGTCAGTGCAGCGTACAAAATCCGGCTATAAATACTAGCAACATAAAGGTGCCGATAGTACCAATACTCCCCACTAAACTTAATTCCAATTAGAGCCCTGGACCTTTAACCTAGCGCCCCAGAAAAATATATTATAATTCTAAGGAACAAATAATATGACTGGCCCTTTGAAAGGGAAGTAAGCAAGGGGGTAAAAGGCTGCCTATATAATGTTAAATTAATTTCCAAGTGCTATTTATAGCGCATGAGAACCCAGCAAATGTGCTGTCAGTGCAGCGTACAAATCCAGCTATAAATACTAGCAACATAAGGTGCTCATGGTGCCAATAATACCCACTACACTTACTTCCAACTAGAAACCTGGACCCTTGACCTGGCGCCCCGACGCGCGTTTCGCCTTTCTTCTTCAGGAGGCGTGGCTTAACATAACACAAACATCCGTATATATAGTTTGAGGGAACCAATGATATAAGTGCCGTTCCTAATTGGTATCCGGTAATGTAAGGCGCATGCGCGAGTATTCCCCGGCCCCATCTGGGCACTTCCTCCTTCGCTCCTGAGACGCAAGCAATCCACCGCTGCCTAGCAGCGGGGGACGCCGACGTATCACGTGAGCGAATCTGGAAGGTCCGGGCTCGGGAGTCCCCGGGCATGCGCACAGACCTAAACCAAAGACATGAACGGCAATACTACCAACCTCTTTCACTGCAGAGATAGCATAAAGAGGCATGATATTTGTTCTTATGTCTATGTGGACATACATTTAAATGGTATATTCATCAATAAGAGCTGATGACAGAATAAAATCAAAGTACAATAGTAAAAATACGTAAATACAGCATTAACAATATGTTAAATGGCTCCTACATACTACATGGCCTGTGCTATATACTATGTGGCTGCTATATACATACATACATATTGCAGAATACCCGATGCGTTAATACAGGCCACGCAGTATATAACACAGCCCAAACAGTATATAACACAACTCGATGCGTTAAAATCGGGCCACCATCTAGTGTATGTATATATATATATATATATATATATATATATATAGGACAGGAGAAGTGGTATTGTTCAATTTATATATATACAGTTGTGCATAAAAGTTTACATGCCCCGGCAGAATTTTTTATTTCTTTTTTCAGAGAATATGAATGATAGCACCAAAACTTTTTCTCCACTCATGGTTAGTGGTTGTGTGCAGCCATTTATTGTCAAACTACTGTGTTTTCTCTTTTTAAATCATAATGACAACCCAAAACATCCAAATGACCCTGATCAAGTTCACATGCCCTGTGTCATGTTCTCAATGGCAAGAGAACATAGCATCAGCATATATAGGAACTAGCTCTTGGAAGATGGGAACTGAGCTGACCATGAACTAAACCTAACACACAACTAGCAGTGGCCGGGTAGCATGCCTACGTTGATTCTAGATGCCCAGCACCAGCCGGAGGACTAAATAATGCTAGCAGAGGAAAATATTAGTCCTAGCTCACCTCTAGAGAAATACCCCAAAAGGAGACAGAGGCCCCCCACATGTATTGGCGGTGAATTAAGATGAAATAACAAACGTAGTATGAAAATAGGTTTAGCAAATTTGAGGTCCACTTACTACATAGCAGAAGACAGAAAGGGCACTTTCATGGTCAGCTGAAAACCCTATCAAAACACCATCCAGGAATTACTTTAAAACTCTGGCATTAACTCATAACACCAGAGTGGCAATTCCTGTTCACAAGAGCTTTCCAGACACAGTAACGAAACTACAGCTGTGAACTGGAACAAAAATGCAAAAACAAACATGGACAAGAGTCCAACTTATCTAGTAGTTGTCTAGGAGCAGGAACAAGCACAGAGAGGCTTCTGATAACATTGTTGACCGGCAAGCAACTAACAGAGCAGCAAGGTTATATAGCGACTCCCACATCTTGATGGGAACAGGTGAACAGAGAAGATGAAAACACCAGTTCAATTCCACCAGTAGCCACCGGGGGAGCCCAGAATCCAAATTCACAACAGTACCCCCCCCTCAAGGAGGGGGCACCGAACCCTCACCAGAACCACCAGGGCGATCAGGATGGGCCCTATGAAAGGCACGAACCAGATCAGAGGCATGAACATCAGATGCATTCACCCAAGAATTATCCTCCTGGCCGTATCCCTTCCACTTGACCAGATACTGGAGTCTCCGTCTGGAAACACGAGAGTCTAAGATTTTCTCCACAACGTACTCCAACTCACCCTCAACCAACACCGGAGCAGGAGGCTCAACGGAAGGCACAACCGGTACCTCATACCTGCGCAATAATGACCGATGAAAAACGTTATGAATAGAGAAGGATGCAGGGAGGTCCAAACGGAAGGAAACAGGGTTAAGAATCTCCAATATCTTATACGGGCCGATGAACCGAGGCTTAAACTTAGGAGAAGAGACCCTCATAGGGACAAAACGAGAAGACAACCACACCAAATCCCCAACACAAAGCCGAGGACCAACACGACGGTGGCGGTTGGCAAAAAGCTGAGTCTTCTCCTGGGACAACCTCAAATTGTCCACCACCTGCCCCCAGATCTGATGCAATCTCTCCACCACAGCATCCACTCCAGGACAATCTGAAGATTCCACCTGACCAGAGGAAAATCGAGGATGAAACCCCGAATTACAGAAAAACGGGGACACCAAAGTGGCAGAGCTGGCCCGATTATTGAGAGCGAACTCTGCCAATGGCAAAAAAGCAACCCAATCATCCTGGTCAGCAGACACAAAACACCTCAGATATGTCTCCAGGGTCTGATTAGTCCGCTCGGTCTGGCCATTCGTCTGAGGATGGAAAGCGGACGAAAAAGATAAATCTATGCCCATCCTAGCACAGAATGCCCGCCAAAATCTAGACACGAATTGGGTCCCTCTGTCAGAAATGATATTCTCAGGAATACCATGCAAACGAACAACATTTTGAAAAAACAGAGGAACCAACTCGGAAGAAGAAGGCAACTTGGGCAGAGGAACCAAATGGACCATCTTAGAGAAACGGTCACACACCACCCAGATGACAGACATCTTCTGAGAAACAGGCAGATCTGAAATAAAATCCATCGAGATGTGCGTCCAAGGTCTCTTAGGAATGGGCAAGGGCAACAATAATCCACTAGCCCGAGAGCAACAAGGCTTGGCCCGAGCACAAACGTCACAAGACTGCACAAAGCCTCGCACATCTCGTGACAGGGAAGGCCACCAGAAGGACCTTGCCACCAAATCCCTGGTACCAAAAATGCCAGGATGACCTGCCAACGCAGAAGAATGAACCTCAGAGATGACTCTACTGGTCCAATCATCAGGAACAAACAGTTTATCAGGTGGGCAACGATCCGGTCTATCCGCCTGAAACTCCTGCAAGGCCCGCCGCAGGTCTGGAGAAACGGCTGACAATACCACTCCATCCTTAAGGATACCTGTGGGCTCAGAGTTACCAGGCGAGTCAGGCCCAAAACTCCTAGAAAGGGCATCAGCCTTAACATTCTTAGAACCCGGTAGGTATGACACCACAAAATTAAACCGAGAGAAAAATAATGACCAGCGCGCCTGTCTAGGATTCAGGCGCCTGGCGGTCTCAAGATAAATCAAGTTTTTGTGGTCAGTCAATACCACCACCTGATGTCTGGCCCCCTCAAGCCAATGACGCCACTCCTCAAAAGCCCACTTCATGGCCAAAAGCTCCCGATTCCCAACATCATAATTCCGCTCAGCGGGCGAAAATTTACGGGAAAAGAAGGCACAAGGCCTCATCACGGAGCAGTCAGAACTTTTCTGCGACAACACTGCCCCAGCTCCGATCTCAGAAGCGTCGACCTCAACCTGAAAAGGTAGAGCAACATCAGGCTGACGCAACACAGGGGCAGAGGAAAAACGGCGCTTAAGCTCCCGAAAGGCCTCCACAGCGTCAGGGGACCAATCAGCAACATCAGCACCCTTCTTAGTCAAATCGGTCAATGGCTTAGCAATATCCGAAAAACCAGCAATAAATCGACGATAAAAGTTAGCAAAGCCCAAAAATTTCTGAAGACTCTTAAGAGAAGAGGGCTGCGTCCAATCACAAATAGCTTGAACCTTGACAGGATCCATTTCAATGGAAGAGGGAGAAAAAATATATCCCAAAAAGGAAATCCTCTGTACCCCAAAAACACACTTAGAACCCTTCACACACAAAGAATTAGACCGCAAAACCTGGAAAACCCTCCTGACTTGCTGGACATGAGAGTCCCAGTCATCCGAAAAAATCAGAATATCATCCAGATACACAATCATAAATTTATCCAAATAATCGCGAAAAATATCATGCATAAAGGACTGGAAAACTGACGGAGCATTTGAAAGACCAAAAGGCATCACTAAATACTCAAAGTGGCCCTCGGGCGTATTAAATGCGGTTTTCCACTCATCCCCCTGCCTGATTCGCACCAAATTATACGCCCCACGAAGGTCAATCTTAGAGAACCACTTGGCCCCCTTTATGCGAGCAAACAAATCAGTCAGCAACGGCAATGGGTATTGATATTTTACAGTGATTTTATTCAAAAGCCGATAATCGATACATGGTCTCAAAGAGCCGTCTTTTTTTGACACAAAGAAAAAACCGGCTCCTAAGGGAGATGACGATGGACGAATATGTCCCTTTTCCAAGGACTCCTTTATATATTCTCGCATAGCAGCATGTTCAGGCACAGACAGATTAAATAAACGACCCTTTGGGTATTTACTACCCGGGATTAAATCTATGGCACAATCGCACTCTCGGTGCGGAGGTAATGAACCAAGCTTGGATTCTTCAAAGACGTCACGATAGTCAGACAGGAACTCAGGAATTTCAGAGGGAATAGATGATGAAATGGAAACCACAGGTACATCCCCATGAGCCCCCTTACATCCCCAGCTCAACACAGACATAGCTCTCCAGTCGAGGACTGGGTTGTGAGATTGCAGCCAAGGCAATCCTAGCACCAAATCATCATGTAGATTATACAGCACCAGAAAGCGAATAATCTCCTGGTGATCCGGATTAATACGCATAGTTACTTGTGTCCAGTATTGTGGTTTATTATTAGCCAATGGGGTGGAGTCAATCCCCTTCAGAGGAATAAGAGTCTCCAAAGGCTCTAAATCATACCCACAGCGTTTGGCAAAGGACCAATCCATAAGACTCAAAGCGGCGCCAGAGTCGACATAGGCGTCCGTGGTTATAGATGACAAAGAGCAAATCAAGGTCACAGATAGAATAAACTTAGACGGTAAGGTGCAAATGGAAACAGATTTATCAAGCTTTTTAGTGCGCTTAGAGCATGCTGATATAACATGAGTAGAATCACCACAATAGAAACACAACCCATTTTTCCGTCTAAAATTCTGCCGCTCGCTTCGGGACAGAATTCTATCACACTGCATACTCTCTGGCGACTTCTCAGTGGACACCGCCAGATGGTGCACTGGTTTGCGCTCCCGCAAACGCCTATCGATCTGAATAGCCATTGTCATGGACTCATTCAGACCCGCAGGCACAGGGAACCCCACCATAACATCCTTAATGGCATCAGAGAGACCCTCTCTGAAAGTCGCCGCCAGGGCGCACTCATTCCACTGAGTAAGCACAGACCATTTACGGAATCTTTGACAGTAAATTTCCGCTTCATCTTGCCCCTGAGATAGGGACATCAAAGTTTTTTCTGCCTGAAGCTCCAAATGAGGTTCGTCATAAAGCAACCCCAAGGCCAGAAAAAACGCATCCACATTGAGCAACGCAGGATCCCCTGGTGTCAATGAAAAAGCCCAGTCTTGAGGGTCGCCCCGGAGCAAGGAAATCACAATCCTGACCTGCTGTGCAGGGTCTCCGGCAGAGCGAAATTTCAGGGACAAAAATAATTTGCAATTATTTCGAAAATTCTGAAACCCAGATCTATTTCCCGAGAAAAATTCCGGCCAAGGAATTCTCGGCTCAGATACAGGTGCATGAAAAACAAAGTCTTGCAAATTTTGTACCTTCGTGGCGAGATTATTCAAACCTGCAGTTACACTCTGAAGATCCATTACAAACAGGTGGACACAGAGCCATTCAAGGGTTAAGAGGAGGTAAGAAGCAGCTAGACAGCAATTAAGGGCTAGGCAGCAAAACTCTGAGGGGAAAAAAAAAAAAAAAAAAAAAATTCCCTTAAACACTTCTTTTTCTCCTGCTTCAGCCCAAACAATTAACACTTTGTGGGCCGGTCAAACTGTCATGTTCTCAATGGCAAGAGAACATAGCATCAGCATATATAGGAACTAGCTCTTGGAAGATGGGAACTGAGCTGACCATGAACTAAATCTAACACACAACTAGCAGTGGCCGGGTAGCATGCCTACGTTGATTCTAGATGCCCAGCACCAGCCGGAGGACTAAATAATGCTAGCAGAGGAAAATATTAGTCCTAGCTCACCTCTAGAGAAATACCCCAAAAGGAGACAGAGGCCCCCCACATGTATTGGCGGTGAATTAAGATGAAATAACAAACGTAGTATGAAAATAGGTTTAGCAAATTTGAGGTCCACTTACTACATAGCAGAAGACAGAAAGGGCACTTTCATGGTCAGCTGAAAACCCTATCAAAACACCATCCAGGAATTACTTTAAAACTCTGGCATTAACTCATAACACCAGAGTGGCAATTCCTGTTCACAAGAGCTTTCCAGACACAGTAACGAAACTACAGCTGTGAACTGGAACAAAAATGCAAAAACAAACATGGACAAGAGTCCAACTTATCTAGTAGTTGTCTAGGAGCAGGAACAAGCACAGAGAGGCTTCTGATAACATTGTTGACCGGCAAGCAACTAACAGAGCAGCAAGGTTATATAGCGACTCCCACATCTTGATGGGAACAGGTGAACAGAGAAGATGAAAACACCAGTTCAATTCCACCAGTAGCCACCGGGGGAGCCCAGAATCCAAATTCACAACAGCCCTGGTGATTTTGACCTGATAACATGCACAGAAGTTGACACAATGGGTTTGAATGGCTACTAAAGGTAACATCCTCACCTGTGACCTGTTTGCTTGTAATCAGTTTTTGCATAAAAGCTGAGTGAGTTTCTGGGATCCAGATAGACTCTTGCATCTTTCATCCAGCCACTGACGTTTCTGGATTGTGAGTCATGGGGAAAGCAAAAGAATTGTCAACGGATCTAGGGGAAAAGGTAGTTGAACTGTATAAAACAGGAAAGGGATACGAAAATATATCCAAGGAATTAATAATGCCAGTCAGCAGTATTCAAACTGTGATTAACAAATGGAAAATCAGGGGCTCTGAAAAACAAAACCACAGTCAGGCAGACCAACAAAAATTTTGTCCACAACTGCCAGGAAAATTGTTTGAGATGCAAAGAAAACCCACAGATAACATCAGCTGAAATACAGGACTCTCTGAAAACCAGCAGTGTGGCGGTTTCAAGATGCACAATAAGGAGGCACTTGAAGAAAAATGGGCTGCATGGTCGAGTCACCAGAAGAAAGCCATTACTGAGCAAATGCCACAAAGTATCTTGCCTACAATACACAAAACACCACAGAGACAAGCCTCAAAACTTCTGGAACAAGGTAATTTGGAGTGATGAGACCAAAATTGAACTTTTTGGCCACAACCATAAACATTACATTTGGAGAGAAGTCAACAAGGCCTATGATGAAAGGAACACCATTCCTAATGTAAAGCATGGAGTTGGATCCCTGATGTTTTGGGGATGGGTGAGCTGCAAAGGCACAGGAAACTTGGTCAAAGTTGAAGGAAAGATAAATGCAGCACGTTATCAGCAAATACTGGACCCCAGGAATTTACAGGAACTGGAGGCTTTTTGCCAAGAAGAGTAGGCAGCTTTACTATCTGAGAAAATAAAGAACCTCATCCACAACTACCACAAAAAACTTCAAGCTGTCATTGATATTAGAGGGGGCAATACACTGTATTAAGAAATAGGGTATGTGAACTATTGATCAGGGTCGTTTGGATATTTTGGGTTGTTATTATGATTTAAAAAGAGAAAACACATTAGTTTGACAATAACACTGACTGTCACTATCCTAAGCCCAAGCTGCCCAACAACCAAGAGCAACCAGAAAATCTCCAATCAAAACTGCCTTGAAGAGATATAATTAGGAATTTACCTGGGAAATCAATAATTCCATATGGATCCATCCATATTTTCCAAAATCATTCTAGTCTACGCTTCCTAAAACTTTAAAATATCTCTGCTAGTTTTATTATTTGGTGAAGTCCTTCATAAAGTGAATGAACACCGCTGAATAATTTTAGGGTAGTCCCATACCTATAATGTCCTTAATAATTATCTATCTTTAAGACCTAACCAATTATATAATTTTCTTTATTACAAAATTCCCTACCTTTCTCCCTATCTTGCTAATCTCTATATGTGTTTTTTTTCTTTACTTCCTGTGATGTTTCATTTGAGGTGAGTCTCAAATGGGGACATCACAGGAGGATGGCCTTGTAGTCACTTCTTCGCTGCTTCTATCACCCCCCTAGAACAGGCGTCATCACTGATCACAACTTTGTCGCAGCTGTTCCTTGATGATGTCCTTTTTCAGGTTTGTGTAATGGAGAGGCAACAGCAGCTTCAGTAGCTGCCTCCACACTTCTCACCTCCCACCCGTGCACATCTTCGGTCACCGTGGCCATAGTCCCTTATTCTGACACTGCCATCTATTTACCTGAAATGAGACATCATTAGGGTATGGTGATCGAAACAGTGTGGGTAACGGTAGTGACGCCCCATAGCTTCATGACGGCCCTCAAATGAATCGTCAACCAGAAACGGTGATAAAAGCCCCGCTCCATGATGACACTTCGTTTCATGGTGGTGATAGAAGCTGTAGGGCGTTGCAGCTATCACTCACTCTTCCGCTATCACTTCCCCCGATGACAACTAACATCAGCAGTAGGGACTGGTTCTGGTGCTGGTTATTGAAGATGCCGGGTGTCAGAAAACTGGTAGCTGCCACTGAAGAAGCCGGTGGCAGCCACTGTATCTGTGGTCACTTCACCATAACCTCCCCCGTCATTAGGATGTCATTAGGGGACGATGGTAACAAAAGCTGTGCTAAGTGACCGCAGCTCCTCACCTTGATGATTTCTGATGAAAAAAGCAGCAGGAAAGTGACTGCAGGACCATCCTCCTGTGATGTCACATTTGAGACTTCCCTCAAACGAAACATCACAGAAAGTAAAGAAAAATATTACAGATAAAGGGAGAATATGCCGTAGATATTTATGATGGGTATTTGATAACCGTATTCATTTTCTTTTTAGTTTTCTATATAGAGCTGAAATCCCTAGCAGGGAAAATCTTACCAAAACTAGGGCTAAGAATATTTTATTCCATCACACTTGTAATGAAATATTACATGTTTGCCACCATTAGGTGGTACTTAGGAATGTATCGCATATTGTACGGTCATTGGGTTTCAATTCCTACATGTAATATACCAATTTTTTCAGTACGAAAAAACAGTCCTGTATACCTTGCACCATCTTTATTATATGTTTTAGACATTTATTTTATTCAACAAGAGGAGCGTGGCTTAGTGGAAAAAGGGCATGGCCTTGTAGGAAAGCAGGAGCTGCTATTGGAGTGCCCCCACGTAAGGGCAATGGGGTACTCGGCACCGGGTCCTTCGGTTCAGGGGATGTCACGGTGGCCTGTCCCGGTCCGTGGCCCTTTGAGGGACGTCCAATAAAGAAAAGAGTTTTTATGGTTTGGGGAAAGGTCTTTAAAGGGGGGAATGTTCGTGACGCCACCTGTGGTATTCGGTCAGGGTGACCGACGCTGCTTAGGGGTCCGCTGGGGTGATGTTATGGCAGCTGGATGGTATACCTTCCCACAGGTGAAGTGTATCCCCAGAGCTTTCCAGAGTCTAGATGGTGAATTGTGTGAGGCGCAGTGAATAACGAGGACACAAGGTTGCAGTCTTTTTACCTTTACTGAAGGCTTCAGTGTCCACAGTCCAGGGTACGGACCACAGGGTAGGCAGAGTCCCGTCGGTCTGAAGGCAAATCCAGAGTCCCCTTATCCAGGTGGAATGCAATAGCCTTCCTATGCGCACAGTAACACAGTAGGTCCTTACTTGCGTAAGCTCCAATAAGGTCCTCACCGTTATTACTCCTCTCACTGTTCCCCGTGGTGGGATAGAACAAAACACGTATGACCGGTGACTTGAGACTTTGATTATGGACTCTAGCACACCCCGGCCTCTTTAAGGTTGCCACCTTGCCTCCTGTGTATAAAGGGCGGACAGGCAACTTGGAATCACCTGCCCTGCCGGTCTCTGAAGCAAGGCATAGAGCACTTACTCCCTCGGTATTCCGGCTACCGGATTGCGCACCAGAAGGATGCCACCTCTCTCAGCCACTATCCTCTCTGGTATCCACTTGTTGCTATGCCTTCGTTTCCCACTCACTGCAATACACTTCTCTTCTATATGTCTTTCTTAGGATGCTGCTGCACGTGGGGCAGGCGCAGCTCCATGGACCCTCGTCCTCCTCAGACCGCAGTCTGGATCTGACTGGACCTTGCTCCAGCCAGCTCGGTCTGGAGACCGCTCTGTCTCGGTCCCCAGCCAGGAACTCCCTAACTTTCCCTCCAACCCCCAGTTTTACCTAACTGTGAGGAGTGGCCTAGTAGATAGAACCCTTTGCTCCCCCTGGTGGCTGGAGTGTGAAGTATGTTGTGTGGTTGTGATACCTGGACAGAAGATCTCCTTTATTGCCTTCAGGCGTAATTATCACTTCCCCTGGTGGAAGAATGACTTTACTGCAACGACCAGGACTCTGGGGCGCTGCACTATGACATTATGACATTAGGTGAAAAACTTTTGGCACAATTTTTTTGGACACAGAATAATCCAGTTAGCAGTGTAAACTTAGACTTGAGTGCGTACAAATGCGCCAAATTTATCAAAAAAGCATGAGCCACAAATTTGGCCCATTTTAATAAATAGAATCTGTCATCAGGTTTTTGCTGCCCCATCTGAGAGCAGCCTCATGTTGGGGTAGAGACCCTGATTCCAGCAATGAATCTCATACTTTACTTGGCTGCTCGCTGGAGTTCTAATCAAAAACGTTTTTCTCTGATGTAGATCTACCAGATGGTGGCTCTCTACACAGTATGACATTGTTCCTTCAGGGCTGACAGTGCGGCTTGTGTAAGAAGAATGGTAACATCCAGCTGTCAATGTATTCATACATCTGCAGCAGGGAAATAACAGAGGGACGGCTCACCGCAGTGTTATCAAGAATAGCATTGTAGTTTCAAAGAAAAAACAAGAATGTATTAAAAAGACATGGCATGTCTTCTTTAAGTCCAGCTTCCCATTACGATTACATCTATTCACTTTTTAGTCATATTTGACAGGATAAATCCACTTTGTAGTCCATATTTTATAAATTAAATGGTTACTTATTACCAAATTACAAGGAGTTTTCTAATACAATGATTTTGAGGACTCATAATTAGGAAAGGTCATATATAAGAATAGTGGTGGTGTCCACCACTCCCACCGATCAACTGTCAGCAGCTACAGAAGTGGCTGAATGGAATAAGGAGCAGAACACCAGCGCAGCATCACATTGTGTAATGGCTGCAGATCATACCGTATTCACATTGAGCATAATTCTTTATCTCTCAAGTATCTATTTCTCTATCCATCTATCTATTTCTCTATCTCTATCTATTATCTATCTATCTCTCTATCTACTTTAACCTAGATATGGAAATTTGCATCCCACTGCATTCTGCAGATTCTAGCAACATAAAATGCTGGACACAAGTTTGTCTGCCCATGTCTGCTAATGTTAAAAAGGAAAATCCGAGAAGAATAAGGCTTTGTGCACAAGCTGCCTTTTTTTAGTGCTTTTTTTTCCTCAGTTTTGTCACAAAATCTGAAGTATTTTCTGTTGCAGGAAAAGGGAATGAGAATCCTGAAGTCTCATGCACACATTGCTCATTTTTGACAGGTGTCACCCATACTCAGGGGCTGGCTGGCATTTTTCAGCCTGGGGGGCAATCACAAGGCAGTGGCCCTTCAGTTGAGGTGGCCCTCCTTTTCCCTAATAATCTCTGGCCACTGCATAAAAGTAGCAGAGATAACAGGCTTTAAAAACAGGCTGGTTCATAGATATGGGAACAGAACGGAGCTTGCTGCATAGATATGGTAGCAGAACCAAGCTTACTCCAGAGATATGGGAGCAGTACCGAGCTTACTACTGAGATATGGGAGCAGAACCGAGCTTACTCCAGAGATATGGGAGCAGAACCGAGCTTACTCCAGAGATATGGGAGCAGAACTGAGCTTATACAGAGATATGGGAGCAGAACTGAGCTTACTCCGGAGATATGGGAGCAGAACAGAGCTTACTACAGAGATATGGGAGCAGAACAGAGCTTACTCCGGAGATATGGGAGCAGAACAGAGCTTACTACAGAGATATAGGAGCAAAACAGAGCTTACTACAGAAATATGGGAGCAGAACGGAGCTTACTACAGAGATATGGGAGCAAAACAGAGCTTACTACAGAGATATGGGAGCAGAATGGAGCTTACTACAGAGATATGGGAGAAGAACGGAGCTTACTACAGCGGTATGGGAGCAAAACAGAGCTTACTACAGAGATAAGGGAGCAGAACCGAGCTTACTCCGGAGATATGGGAGCAGAACGGAGCTCACTACAGAGATGTGGGAGCAGAACAGAGCTTACTACAGAGATATGGGAGCAGAACGGAGCTTACTACAGAGAAAAGGGAGCAGAACCGAGCTTACTCCGGAGATATGGGAGCAGAACGGAGCTCACTACAGAGATGTGGGAGCAGAACAGAGCTTACTACAGAGATATGGGAGCAGAACGGAGCTTACTACAGAGATAAGGGAGCAGAACCGAGCTTACTCCGGAGATATGGGAGCAGAACGGAGCTCACTACAGAGATGTGGGAGCAGAACAGAGCTTACTACAGAGATATGGGAGCAGAACGGAGCTTACTACAGAGATAAGGGAGCAGAACCGAGCTTACTACAGAGATATGGGAGCAGAGCGGAGCTTACTGCAGAGATAAGGGAGCAGAACCGAGCTTACTACAGAGATATGGGAGCAGAACAGAGCTTACTACAGAGATATGGGAGCAGAACAGAGCTTACTCCAGAGATATGGGAGCAGAACAGAGCTTACTCCAGAGATATGGGAGCAGAGTGGAGCTTACTGCAGAGATATAGGAGCAGAACAGAGCTTACTACAGAGATATGGGAGCAGAGTGGAGCTTACTGCAGAGATAAGGGAGCAGAACAGAGCTTACTACAGAGATATGTGAGCAGAACGGAGCTTACTACAGAGATATGGGAGCAGAGCAGAGCTTACTACAGAGATAAGTGAGCAGAACGGAGCTCGGAGCTTAGTACAGAGATAAGAGAGCAGAACCGAGCTTACTACAGAGATATGGGAGCAGAGCGGAGCTTACTACAGAGATATGGGAGCAAAACAGAGCTTACTGCAGAGATATGGGAGCAGAACGGAGCTTACTACAGAGATATGGGAGCAGAACAGAGCTTATTACAGAGATAAGGGAGCAGAACCGAGTTTAATAAGTCTACTTCATGGAACCAAGCCTGCTACATAGAAACTGGAGCAGAACCGAGATTACGGCATACATATGGTACCATAATGATTACTACATTGATACAGTACTAGAACCAGGTTTACTGCTTAGATATGGTCCATAACAGAGCTTACTTACAAACATACATACAATACGGCTACACAGTGATGCTACTGTCACCACTACACAGTGAATGCATATTATAATATCACCATTACCTCTATATGAAACTACATTCTATACAAAGACCAATGATACCACCATACACCCTTTACTATGACTGAATTACATTTAGCTGCTACTAAATAAAAAAAAATGTTACCTAAAAAGAGCAATATTACAACCTAACAGTAACCGTATATTGGTAGATACCAGTTCCGCAGAACAAGTGATTACAGTACAGTTATATATATAGTAACTTACACATGACGTTCTTTCTGATTCGGATCGTTCACATTTCTATCTGGCCCAGACCGACATGACAATTTTTCCAGCCAGGACTCGTCTGCACAGATTACAACAAAGGCACATTTGACTTCTCACATTTCTACCGCCGTCCCCATCTATTCCCTACCTACAAAAACTCCCCACTCTGTGTGCACCTGCAGTGTGGACCACTGACCCCAATATTTAATCAATTGTGTCATTAATAGGATTACTCCCAACTCCCCAAAATTAAAGTATCCCACAGAAAGTAGTAATGCCCCTACTGTGCAATGACATGTATGGGCCTTTGAAGGATATAATATCCCAAGTGCCCCCTTCCAGCAATAAATACCCTTGAGTGCTCACTTAGGCTAAGTGCACACGTTGCAGAATTTCCGCGGAAATTTCCGCGGCAATTCTGCAACTCCTGCCTCGGGTGTATCGCATGCGGAATTGGCATGCGTATTACCGCTAAAAACTAGCGTTTTGCAAGCGTAATTAGCTTGCAGAATGCTAGCGTTTTCCAGGCGATCTGTAGCATCGCTTGGAAAACTGATTGACAGGTTGGTCACATTTGTCAAACATAGTGCTTGACAAGTATGACCAACTTTTTACTGTTGCTGCTGCCTATGGAGCATCAATAGTAAAAGATAGAATGTTAAAAATAATAAAAGAAAAATAAAAAAAATGGTTATACTCACCTTCTGATGGCCCCCGATCTCCTCAGTGGCTTCCGTTCCTATAGATGCTGTGTGTGAAGGACCTGCAATGACATCACGGTCACGTGACCACGACGTCATCGCAGGTCCTTCACACACAGCATCCCTGGGAACGGAAGCGGTAGCGTGTACCGCTGAGAGGCGGGAAGACTCCGAGGCCATCAGAAGGTGAGTATATCACGATTTTTTATTTTAATTCTTTTTTTTTACCAATTATATGGTGCCCAGTCCGTGGAGGAGAGTCTCCTCTCCTCCACCCTGGGTACCAACCGCACATGATCTGCTTTCTTCCCGCATGGTGGGCATAGCCCCATGCGGGAAGTAAGCAGATCAATGCATTCCTAGGTGTGCAGAATCCCCGCGATTCCGCAAATTTAATGAACATGCTGCGTTTTTTTCTGGAATGTGATTCCGCTCAGGAAAACAACGCAGCATGTGCACAAAAAATGCGGATTGCATTCTATTAAATAGGATGCTTAATGTTAGCATTTTTTTCGCGGTTTTATAGCGTTTTTATAGCGGAAAAAAGCGGAAAAAAACGCGAAAAATCTGCTACGTGTGCACACAGCCTAAAAGTAACACTGCCCCCCCAAAAAAATGGATCCCGAGTGCCCCTATCAAAACTAATAATGTGTCTATTCATATCAAATAATGTCCTCTGAGCACCCACACAGCTCTGTATATACAGAATGATGGTCCTACAGCCCCCAATACTCCTTTATTATACATTGAGGACCCCAAAACTCCCTATATATAGTAAAATGGCTACATAGCCCCCTATATACAATATGATGTCCCAACTGCCTCCTATATATAGTATGAGGCTTTAAAGTTTCCTATATATACTATAGCTCCCCACAAATTGTATGTCACCAAAACCCCCTATATATAGTATAATGGTCCCCTACAGCTCTCTAATTGCGATATTATGTACCTCAAATTCCATCATGTGCGGCCCCACTCCCATCCATCATGTGCAGCCTCCTTTAACACCCAAACTTCATCATGTGCGGCCCCACTCTCCTTCATCATGTGCAGCCTCCATTAACCCCCAAATTCCATCATGTGCGGCCCCACTCCCCCTTCCTCATGTGCAGCCTCCTTTAACCCCCAAATTCAATCATATGCGGCCCCACTCCCCTTCTTCATGTGCAGCCTCCTTTATCCCCAATCTCCATCATGTACGGCCCCACTCCCCTTCATCATGTGCATTCTCTTTAACCCCCAAATTCCATCATGTTTGGCCCCAATTCCCTTCATCATGTGCAGTCCTCCTTAACCCCCAAATTCCATCATGCGCAGTCTCCTTTAACCCCCCAAATTCCATCATGTGCATTCTCCTTTACCCCCAAATTCCATCATGTGCAGCCTCCTTTAACCCCCTAAATTCCATCATGTGCAGCCTCCTTTACCCCCCAAATTCCATCATGTGCAGCCTCCTTTAACCCCCAAATTCCATCATGTGTGGCCCCACTCCCCCTTCCTCATGTGCAGCCTCCTTTAACCCCCAAATTCCATCATGTGCAGCCTCCTTTACCCCTCAAATTCCATCATGTGCAGCCTCCTTCAACCCCCCAAATTCCATCATGTGCAGCCTCCTTTACCCCCAAATTCCATCATGTGCAGCCTCCTTTAACCCCCCAAATTCCATTATGTGCAGCCTCCTTTACCCCCCAAATTCCATCATGTGCAGCCTCCTTTAACCCCCAAATTCCATCATGTGCAGCCTCCTTTACCCCCCAAATTCCATCATGTGCAGCCTCCTTTAACCCCCAAATTCCATCATGTGCGGCCCCACTCCCCCTTCCTCATGTGCAGCCTCCTTTAACCCCCAAATTCCATCATGTGCGGCCCCACTCCCCTTCTTCATGTGCAGCCTCCTTTATCCCCAATCTCCATCATGTGCGGCCCCACTCCCCTTCATCATGTGCATTCTCCTTAACCCCCAAATTCCATCACGTTTGGCCCCAACTCCCTTCATCATGTGCAGTCCTCCTTTACCCCCAAATTCCATCACGTGCAACCTCCTTTAACTCCCCAAATTCCATCATGTGCAGCCTCCATTACCCCCCAAATTTCATCATGTGCAGCCTCCTTTAACGCCCAAATTCCATCGTGTGCAGCCTCCTTTACCCCCAAATTCCATCATGTGCAGCCTCCTTTAACCCCCCAAATTCCATCATGTGCAGCATCCTTTACCCCCCAAAATTCCATCATGTGCAGCCTCCTTTACCCCCCAAATTCCATCATGTGCAGCCTCCTTTAACCCCCTAAATTCCATCATGTGCAGCCTCCTTTACCCCCAAATTCCATTATGTGCAGCCTCCTTTACCCCCCAAATTCCATCATGTGCAGCCTCCTTCAACCCCCCAAATTCCATCATGTGCAGCCTCCTTTAACACCCAAACTTCATCATGTGCGGCCCCACTCCCCCTTCCTCATGTGCAGCCTTCTTTAACCCCCAAATTCCATCATGTGCGGCCCCACTCTCCTTCATCATGTGCAGCCTCCTTTAACCCCCAAATTCCATCATGTGCGGCCCCACTCCCCCTTCCTCATGTGCAGCCTCCTTTAACCCCCAAATTCCATCATGTGCGGCCCTACTCCCCTTCTTCATGTGCAGCCTCCTTTATCCCCAATCTCCATCATGTGCGGCCCCACTCCCCTTCATCATGTGCATTCTCTTTAACCCCCAAATTCCATCATGTGCATTCTCCTTTACCCCCCAAATTCCATCATGTGCAGCCTCCTTTAACCCCCTAAATTCCATCATGTGCAGCCTCCTTTACCCCCCAAATTCCATCATGTGCAGCCTCCTTTAACCCCCAAATTCCATCATGTGCGGCCCCACTCCCCCTTCCTCATGTGCAGCCTCCTTTACCCCCCAAATTCCATCATGTGCAGCCTCCTTTAACCCCCTAAATTCCATCATGTGCAGCCTCCTTTACCCCCCAAATTCCATCATGTGCAGCCTCCTTTAACCCCCAAATTCCATCATGTGCGGCCCCACTCCCCCTTCCTCATGTGCAGCCTCCTTTAACCCCCAAATTCCATCATGTGCATTCTCCTTTAACCCCCCAAATTCCATCATGTGCATTCTCCTTTACCCCCCAAATTCCATCATGTGCAGCCTCCTTTAACCCCCTAAATTCCATCATGTGCAGCCTCCTTTACCCCCCAAATTCCATCATGTGCAGCCTCCTTTAACCCCCAAATTCCATCATGTGCGGCCCCACTCCCCCTTCCTCATGTGCAGCCTCCTTTAACCCCCAAATTCCATCATGTGCGGCCTCCTTTACCCCTCAAATTCCATCATGTGCAGCCTCCTTCAACCCCCCAAATTCCATCATGTGCAGCCTCCTTTACCCCCCAAATTCCATCATGTGCAGCCTCCTTTAACCCCCCAAATTCCATCATGTGCAGCCTCCTTTACCCCCCAAATTCCATCATGTTCAGCCTCCATTAACCCCCAAATTCCATCATGTGTGGCCCCACTCCCCCTTCCTCATGTGCAGCCTCCTTTAACCCCCAAATTCCATCATGTGCGGCCCCACTCCCCTTCTTCATGTGCAGCCTCCTTTATCCCCAATCTCCATCATGTGCGGCCCCACTCCCCTTCATCATGTGCATTCTCCTTAACCCCCAAATTCCATCATGTTTGGCCCCAATTCCCTTCATCATGTGCAGTCCTCCTTTACCTCCAAATTCCATCATGTGCAGCCTCCTTTAACTCCCCAAATTCCATCATGTGCAGCCTCCATTACCCCCCAAATTCCATCATGTGCAGCCTCCTTTAACGCCCAAATTCCATCATGTGCAGCCTCCTTTACCCCCAAATTCCATCATGTGCAGCCTCCTTTAACCCCCCAAATTCCATCATGTGCAGCATCCTTTACCCCCAAATTCCATTATGTGCAGCCTCCTTTAATCCCCCAAATTCCATCATGTGCAGCCTCCTTTAACCCCCAAATTCCATCACGTGCAGCCTCCTTTAACCCCCAAATTTCATCACGTGCAGCCTCCTTTAACCCCCAAATTCTATCATGTGCAGCCTCCTTTAACCCCCAAATTCCATAATGTGCAGCCTCCTTTAACCCCCAAATTCCATCATGTGCAGCCTCCTTTAACCCTCCAAATTCCATCATGTGCAGCCTCCTTTAACCCCCAAATTCCATCATGTGCAGCCTCCTTTAACCCCCTAAATTCCATCATGTGCAGCCTCCTTTACCCCCCAAATTCCATCATGTGCAGTCTTCCTTTCACCCCTCCCTACTTCTTCATTTGCAGCTACCCACCATTTAATTAAAGAAAAAAAAAAGTTTTTTTAAACTTACATCACCACTCGCTCCCCTGCAGCGCCTCTCTACTTCTAGCTTCCTGGTCGGGACATGTCGGCGCGTTCGCGATGACGTCATCGCGCACGCCTGACACCTGATCCGGAAGCATAGAGAGATATCATGGAGGGAGCAGGAGCTGTGCAGCCGTCAAGCTGACAGCCGCGCTCAACTCCCGGACCCGGCGTGGACGTGTGCGCCGACTGTGACTGCTGCCGGGCACTTCACAGTGCAGCGGCCGCGTCACAGTGCAGCGGCCACATCACAGTGCAGCGGCCGCATCACAGTGCAGCGCACACGGCCGCGCACAATTTGATGTGCGGCTGTACAGCCACCACCAGGCGGCCGGCCCTGAGCAGCTGCTGGGGGAGTGGTCCGGGGGGCATTTGCTTCTTTGCCACCTGGCCCAGTCCGCCCCTGCCCATACTAATGAGTGGGGGAAAATGTGCACTGAAAGTGCACGTAAAAAAAAAAAACAAGTAAAAAAACAAACATATTTTAAGCTGCAATTTTCATGGCAAGTGATGTAGAAATGGTGGGGCAAAAATTTCTGCAGCGAATACTTAACATGTGCACCTATCTTAAAGATTGCACAAAATACTGATGGCAAATATCTTTACAAGGGATGTTTTAATCTTAATTCTCTTAGTATTATTCTTACAAGAGGTTTTTGTATCCTGGAAACAACAGTATATAGTGCGTGGTGGCATTCATCTTTTACTGACAGTTTGTACCTGAGGCTTGTGTTTCGTATTACTTAGAATAAAAATGCCATACCATATTAATGGGATTTGATACCTAACACCTAAAAACACAATGGGGTGGATATATGATAGGTTGTCCTCACCCATTACAGATTGAAATATTTGACAGCATTTTCATGTATTTGGCCATGATGACATTACACTGCTCTAATATCTGATTTGAGATCTGCATAAAAACATGTATATAAGTGAAATATTTGAACGATATTATTTAACCATAAAAAAAAATAACTGGAGTATAAGTTGGTATGCATGTAAAATATAGGAGCATGTTCATACTGGCCATAAAACAGATAAAATATAAGATATAATCAAAACGAACATGTACCCTGCTGTAAGTAAATAAGTAAAAGCAATAACACATGAATAACATAGGGTACTTAGCAAACAAACATATGTCTACAGAGAGCACATACACATATGCAGTTGTGTGAAAAAGTGTTTGCTCCGTCCTGATTTCCTATTCTTTTAAATGTTTGTGACACTTAAATGTTTCAGATCACCAAACAAATGTAAATATTAGACAAAGATAACACAAGTAATCACAAAATCCAGTTTTTAAATGAAGGCCTTTATTATTGAGGGAAAAAGACATCCAAACCTACAGGGCTCTGTGGGAAAAAGTGTTTACCCCCTTCCTTAAAACATAAATTAACTGTAATTTATCACATCTTTGGGAAGCTGAGATCAAATTCCCTAGCCACACCCAGGCCTGATTACTATCAAACCTGTTCCCAATCAAGAAATCACTTAAATAGGAACTGCCTGACAAAGGGAAGTAGACCAAAAGATCTCAAAAGCTAGACATCATACAGTGATCCAAAGACATTCTGGAACAAATAGCGAACAAATTAATTAAGATCTATCAGTCTGGAAAAGGCTATAAAGCCATTTCTAAAGTGTTGGGACTCCAGTTAACCACAGTGAGAGCCATTATCCACGAAAGACAATAACATGGAACAGTGGTGAACCTTTCCAGCAGCGGCCGACCGACTAAAATTACCCCAAGAGGTCAACCAAGAGGTCACAAAAGACCCCACAACAACATCCAAAGAACTGCAGGCCTCACTTGCCTCAGTTAAGGTCAGTGTTCATGACTCCACCATAAGAAAGAGATTAGTTGTGATGGTGTGGGGCTGTGTTGCTGCTTCAGGATCTGGAAAACATGCTGGAGTAAATGGAACCATGAATTCTGCTGTCTACCAAAAAATCCTGAAGGAGAATGTCCGGCCATCTGTTCGTGATGTCAAGCTGAAGCGCACTTGGGTTAGGCAGCAGGACAATGATTCAAAACACATCAGTAAGTCCACCTCTAAATAGCTTTAGAAAAACAAAATTAAGACTTTGGAGTGGCCTAGTGAAAGTCCTGACCTTAATCTGATTGAGATGCTGTGGCATGACCTTAAAAGGCGGTTCATGCTCGGAAATGATCCAATTTGGCTTATTTACAACAATTCTGCAAAGATGAGTGGGCCAAAATTCCTCCACAGCAGTTGTTGCTGCTAAGGGTGACCTAACCAGTTATTAGGTTTAAGGGGCAATCACTTTTTCACGCTTGGCCCTGTAGGTTTGGATTTCTTTTCCCCGTAATAATAAAGACCTTCATTTAAAAACTGCATTTTGTGTTTACTTGTGTTATCTTTGTCTAATATTTAAATTTGTTTGGTGATCTCAAACATTTAAGTGTGACAAACATGGAAAGGAATAGGAAATCATGAAGGGGCAAACACTTTTTCATATATGCATATACAATCATGGCCAAAAGTGTTGGCACCTTTGAAATTATTCCAGAAAATGATGTATTATCAGAAAATTATTGCAATTATATATTGTTAGGGTTGGCGGAACGCACCGAATATATTTTTAGATGGGACTGGTGCGTTCGCAACCCGGGATCCACCGTGCAGGAAAGAACCTGCTGCTAAGTAAATGGCGGTACAATATGGCGGTATGAACCAGCTCTGTTAGCTTCACAGAGCGGCCGAGAAAGCAAAGCTCTGTGCCCTGTTAGACTTTCACAGTGGCACAGGCTAACTACCCAAATGAGAGCAGTCAGTGGTCATGCATGCACACAAAACTCCTCACCGGAGGTGCGAGCATTCTAGGGGCTTATTTCAGCCGGGTCCCTGAACACATACGAACACATGACCACACTGGCGCAAAGCACATAACTTAGGAAGATACTAGCGCATGGCCGTGCGGTCATGAGAACCTTATATAGCTGCAGCACCTTCAGGACCTTCCAAGAAAGAACCAATAGAAGGCTGCCACAGAACTTGATCAGGTACAGGGCCTTCCTGGAGGACCAATGGAAGTGGCTGCAGTACCTGAGCATGTGACCCTTGATCTCCACTGAGAGATCTTACCCTGGGCATGCTCAGTGTGTGCAAAGCAGGACTTAGTCCCAGAAAACCCTGCTCACCGCAGATCAGTGCAGGGTACAATAGCAGAGCCTGGAGAGGCAGCAGTAACCCTTTGCACAGTATCAGTCTCAGTGAGACGCTGGGACCGACGTCTCCGCTGAGCAGGCTCCACTGTGGCCGATGCAGAATGGGAGACCGCAGCAGACACGGATCGAGATTCCCCCTGTGCAGCAGAGGAAACTCGACTCCTAACATATATTTTGTTAAACACATGTTTATTTCCTTTGTGTGTATTGTAGCAACACAAAAAAACAGGAAAAAAGACTACGTGGACATAATTTCACCCGAAACCTCAAAAATGGGAGAGACAAAAATCGCTGGCACCTTGCCAAAATTGTGGGTAAACAATTTTGTTTCAAGCATGTGATGCTCGCTTAAACTCACCTGTAACATGTATGGATAATATGAAAATTACACCTGAAATTGGATAAAAAGCGAAGAAGTTGACTAAATTTTTGTATTGTGTGTAGGTTCCACATAGACCATGGAGAACAGAAAGAGGAGAAGAGAGCTGTCTGAGGATTTGAGAATCATAATTGTTGAACAATATCAACAATCTGAAGGTCCATCTCCCGAAATCTTGATGTTCCCCTGTCCAAGGTGTAAGATTGCACTTACTGAGTCTATTAGGGGACACTCACTTGGCACGGGATTCAAGCACTTAGGCACGATTTTTCTACTTAAACAGTCCACACGGTTTATTATGGCATCATAAACCTGATTATGCACAGTTCATCATATACACTTCATAGAACACAATAGGCACCAACCGGTGACATTAAGTCACAGCTTTATCTTTAGACACTTCAAAATCTCACGGACACTAAACATGCTGGACCTCTCACTTCGTCCAGTTACCCTGGGTGTCCGTACGCCGAACAGTTCATCAAGGTCCCTAGTCATATAGCGCACATGACATTGGGTCGCGGTCTCTAAACACGCTGATCCTTATCAGACCAGTTGCCGTGGGTGACCGCACAGCACCCCATATGCTGGGTTACCTTCTGGAGTTCCTGTCAGTACTCACTCTCTCAGGGAAGCTGCTGAACTGGGATCACCGTCCCGGGCAATGCCTTGCTCACCAGGCCACCTGACAGTCCAATCCTCAGACGGGCTGTAGCTTCCCCAAACTCAGTGCCATCACGGACTCTGCACATGCATCCTCTCTGTGCGCTATTCAGGACGTCCATCCCCATCTGGGACCGTCCAACACACATGCCCCCAGGTCCAAGGCCTCCCCCATGTGCTCTTCAGGGATCTAGTCCTATTCCCAGGACCTCCCAACACAGAGGCCCTCCAGGACCTGGCACACAGACCACTGAGGTCCATCCATCTTTTTCCATGTGACCCACATGGTCACATTATATACTTGTGGCCACTCCCATAGGTGGGAGGTGTGTGTGGCTATTTCAACCATTACAACTACAGATATGCCTCCATGCATATCCTGAAAAGCATATGCAATGCCCCCTAGCTGTAACAGGGGTCACTGCATCACAAAGGGTGTGCAACATAATCAAGAAGTTTATAACCCATAACACTGTAGCTAATCTCCCTGGACATGGACGGCAGAGAAAAATTGATGAAAGGTTGCAATGCAGGATAGTCCGAATGGTGGGTATGTAGCCCCAATCTAGTTTCAAAGAAATTCAAGCTGTCCTGCAGGCTCAGTGTCAGCGCGAGTTGTCCATTGACATTTAAATGAAATGAAATGCTATGGCAGGAGACCCAGGAGGACCCCACTGCTGACACAGAGACATAGCTATACTGCAGTTTACCGAAATATACATGAGTAAGCCAAAATCCTTCTGGGAAAGTATTTTGTGGACAGATGAGATCAAGATAGAGCTTTTTGGTAAAGCACATAATTCTACTGTTTGCCGAAAACGAAATGAGGCCTACAAAGAAAAGAACAAAGTATCTGCAGTCATGGTGGAGGTTCAAAGATGCTTTTGACTTGTATTGTTGCCTCTGGCACAGGGTGCCTTAACTGTGTGCAATAGAGGAGGATTGGCGTGCACACAGTGGTAGAGGCAAGGCGAAGGTGGAAGGGGGTAGTAGTGAACCCCTGGGCCGTCTAGTGAGGTAAATTCACACGACAGTATTGTGTTGAATGCAATTCATTTTTATTTCAAAATTCAAGGGCAGGTAGACATAGGCCCAGATTAAGCATTAAAAGCAAATTATGAATGTGACCAAATCTTTCGACTCGGTCCCGGATCTTGTTCAGAAAGTCGCTCTGGAGGGGAATAAATAGGCATAATGTTAGACAACACATATAGACAATATATACAATATATACAATCAAAAGCACCCAAAAATAGAGTCTCTGGTATGTCCATGAGTATAGAAGCAAACATTGTACTATGACAAATATGTTAAAAGCTGAAAAGAAAAAAAACTTGACACCCGAATTTCCATTTTTGAGAACTGCATTTCCTAAAACAAATGTCAAATGTACTAAATATATCAATAAAAACTGCAGCTCGACACGCAAAGACCAAGCCCTCACACAGGTCCAGCGACAAATAAATAAAAAAGGTAATGCCATATGCATCAAACTAGAAGTAGAACAATCAGAAAAGAAGTATAACACGCTCATCATTTCTGCATTTAGTTTTTTTACTAATTCATGGTTTTGACTCCAGGGTAGACATACTGGTAATAACATGGTGGCATGAAATCTCATGTACATGTGCAACTTCATGAAATCCTGTTGGGTCATAGTAGCTGTAATATTGTAGGACAATATCAATAAGAACATATTAGTTTCATAATCATGACTACTTAGTAACATGGAGCCCTGGTCTTAATACCAAACATGATGAAATGTGCCAGTCAATTAAACGTTAATCATATCACCAATTATTGAGTCCATTAAAAACAGATTTTAAATTAATTATGAAAACAAGGTACAATATGTACCATATTATATAATGTTTATAGTTTATTAACATCAGAAATCATAATATAACTATTAATTCTGAATAATGCGAATCACATTGAATATGACATTATGGAAGTAGTTTGGAGACTTTGAGTATCTTTTACTGAGTAGAAAATTCCTGTGCCTGCTCTCAAACATTTTAATAGAGAAAACATGTGAGCAATGGACTTACACAAAAGCTCTTATTGTTTTCAGCACTTTTATTGTAAAGTATGAAGCATACGCAATAACTGCTGGATCCATTTTATCTGCCTTTATATGGTTTATATAACATAGTACAGACAAAGCTGCACTTATTTACATCCTATACTTACTGAGAACAGAAAAGCTCAAGAATCACAAAAGGTCTATACAACAGACGACTATTGAAATGCAATTACTGACAGAAACTGCAATCTTGAAATAAATTACTTAAGGCCATATTATTATTTCAGATCCTCCAGTGACCCGGAATTGTGAGAAGATCAGGACACATCCTCCAGACACTAGAAAGAATCCACCAAACCAGCCGGCATACATTGCATCCCCAAACTCCCAGCGGGGAATGTCTTTAGGGATGCTGCGGTCCCAAAATTTGATCAGCGTGTCATAAGCAAAGTAGGACACAGAGTAGAAAGTCAGTGCACCTGCCACTGAAAAGAGAAGTCCTCCAAGGATGTTCAGCATCTTTCTGACATGTCCTTCAGAGTTGCCAAGGCACTTCACACAGGTCAGTGCAGGTGTTGAGGCCATAAATCCTAAAGCCCCAATTAAGACAGAGAGGCACACAAGGACACGACCCATTTGGACTTGGATTGGTAGCTGTTGTGGAGTCTGATATTCTTGACAAACGCTAAACCCCACGTCTTGTATAACACATATTTGCCACAAGCCAAGACGGTAATTTTCGTTAATGAGAAGACCGGAAGAAGAAGTCAACCAGTAAGGAATGAATAAGGCCACCAGGCAGCACACATAGCCAGAAAGGGACAGGAAAAGACCTGCAAGTTCAGAAAAGCAAAGTACTGCTTCCATTTTATCCTCTTCTGACTTAACTTTTGACTGTTTTTCTTAATCCTTCAGATGAAGCTTTAAGCAAAAGACCGTTTTCTTCCAAGGACCGAGCGTCCAAATACCAGTCGGTAGGCAGCTTTGAATAAATCAATGCATTTTAGTGTCCATGTGAGAGACTATTGTTCTTCTAAAATCCATTCTATTTATAGTACAGTGCTATCGTAGATTTTGGAAAAAAGACCAATAGAAATGTCTTGTATTCTTTTGAAAAAGATCACAGGACCAGATTAGATGATATTCCTACTTGGTTTCATAGTGAAAGGAACAATCGAAGTCTTGAGGCTGTTTTTAAAGATTGTTTTTTTCATGTACGGTAGCTTTCATTACAAAACTATATGACTTTGATTCAAAATAATGATTAAAAAGAAAGTAAAGAAAACACAATCTTACTGTACAACATCTGCATTTTTTCTTATTAATACTTTATGTATTATTATAGAGCAAACAATGCCAATGCAACAAAAAGTTCTAAAACAAAGTGTTATTGTTCAAAAATGCAACTGGTACTGTTTCTACTTCTGTCGCCAGCTAGAAATGCACTTTAGTTGTAGTTCATGCAGGGTGACAATGTCAGTCCTGTGCTCTCAGGGACTTGTAGTACCATCCAGGCTGGAAGCCTGGGAGTAAAAAGGGTATTTCGATCTCCAAGATAGATCCTATCCCAATATGTAGGAGGTATAATATTATTATTATTATTATTATTAATAATAATAATAATAATAATAATAATAGCAAATACCTCCAATTAGAAATATAGTATAGTTCTTCTGATAAGCTGCAGTATATTGTTTACCCCACGTGCAGGGCATTGCAGTAGCTTAGGTGTCCATGGTTATGACCACTCATATAGTGACAGTAAGGGCTCATTCCCACTTGCGATGAAATCCGATGAATGCAATCCGATAAAAAAATCGGATTGAATTCGGACCAATGTTAATCTATGATTGTGTGCTCATCTGCGTTTTTTTCCAGCTCGGATCGGATCACAATCGGGCTGGAAAAAAATTGCAGCATGCTACGATTTCAATCAGAAATCGGATTGCATCCCGCAATAGAAGTCACTGGGTGAGAGAAAAAAAAAATTGCACAGCACTCGCATCATGCGAGTGCTGTCCGATTTTTAGGCACCGATGTCCTTTGAAAAGCCGGCAATTCATATGCGGCTACTGTAAAATCACACTATCCGGTAGAATAGAAAAGCTAGAATACATACAACCCCTGGTAAAAATTATGGAATCACCGGCCTTGGAGGATGTTCATTCAGTTGTTTAATTTTGTAGAAAAAAGCAGATCACAGACATGGCACAAAACTAAAGTCATTTCAAATGGCAACTTTCTGGCTTTAAAAAACACTAAGAGAGATCAAGAACAAAAAATGTGGTAGTCAGTAATGGTTACTTTTTTATCCAAGCATTGGGGAAAAATTATGGAATCACTCAATTCTGAGGAAAAAATTATGGAATCACCCTGTAAGTTTTCATATCCAAAAATAACACCTGCATAAAATTAGATCTGATCATTAGTCTGCATCTAAATAGGAGTGATAACACCTTGGAGAGCTGTTGCACCAAGTGGACTGACATGAATCATGGCTCCAACACGAGAGATGTCAATGGAAACAAAGGAGAGGATTATCAAACTCTTAAAAGAGTGTAAATCATCACGCAATGTTGCAAAAGATGTTGGTTGTTCACAGTCAGCTGTGTCTAAAATCTGGACCAAATACAAACAACATGGGAAGGTTGTTAAAGGCAAACATACTGGTAGACCAAGGAAGACATCAAAGCGTCAATACCAGAAACTTAAAGCAATATGTCCCCAAAACAGGAAATGCACAACAAAACAAATGAGGAACAAAGGGGTGGAAACTGGAGTCAACGTCTGTGACCGAACTGTAAGAAACCGCCTAAAGGAAATGGGATTTACATACAGAAAAGCTAAACGAAAGCCATCATTAACACCTAAACAGAAAAAACAAGGTTACAATGGGCTAAGGATAAGCAATCATGGACTGTGGATGACTGGATGAAAGTCATATTCAGTGATGAATCGCGAACCTGCATTGGGCAAGGTGATGATGCTGGAACTTTTGTTTGGTGCCGTTCCAATGAGATTTATAAATGACTGCCTGAAGAGCACATGCAAATTTCCACAGTCATTGATGATATGGGAATGCATGTCAGGTAAAGGCACTGTGGAGATGGCTGTCATTACATCTTCAATAAATGCACAAATTTATGTTGATATGTTGGACACTTTTCTTATCCCATCAATTGAAAGGTTGTTTGGGGATGATGAAATCATTTTTCAAGATGATAATGCATCCTGCCATAGAGCACAAACTGTGAAAACATTCCTTGAAAAAAGACACATAAGGTCAATGTCATGGCCATCAAACAGGGTCACCTGTTATGACCCCAATGGCAGAGGGTCTCAGGAATAAATACCAAGTCTGCAAACACAAAAAAACAGCTCACAGGGCAGTGGTAACTGGGCTGACCATATATCTAATCCTAGCACCACAAATAGAAGCAGCCGGGGAACGTGCCTACGTTGGTTCTAGACGTCTCGCGCCAGCCGGAGAACTAACTAACCCTAGAAGGGAAAAGAAAGACCTTTCTTGCCTCCAGAGAAAAGACCCCAAAAGTTGGATACAAGCCCCCAACAAATAATAACTGTGAGGTAAGAGGAAAAGACAAACATAAGAATGAGCTAGGTATTTAGCAAAGAGAGGCCCACTAGCTAATAGCAGAATATAGTAAGATGACTTATATGGTCAGCAAAAACCCTATTAAAATATCCACGCTGGATATTCAAGAACCCCCGAACCGTCTAACGGCCGGGGGGAGAACACCAGCCCCCTAGAGCTTACAGCAAGGTCAGAAATCACATTTAGTACAAGCTGGACAAAAATAGTAGCAAAGCAAGTAACTCAAAAAACAAAGAAGCAAGACTTAGCTTAATTTTGCAAGAGCCAGGACCAGCAGACAGGAGCAACAGAAGGATCTGATTACAACGATGCCAGGCACTGGACTAAGGATCCAGGAAGTTAATATAGCGACACCCCTGGACTAACGACCCAGGTGAGTGCCAAACAGAAAAAAGACAATCCCAGAGTCATACCACTAGTGACCACAAGAGGGAGCCAAAAAGTCTAATTCACAACAGTACCCCCCCTTAAGGAGGGGTCACCGAACCCTCACCAAGACCACCAGGGCGATCAGGATGAGCAGCGTGAAAGGCACGAACTAAATCGGCCGCATGCACATCAGAGGCAACCACCCGGGAATTATCCTCCTGACCATAGCCCTTCCACTTGACCAGATACTGAAGCCTCCGCCTGGAGAGACGAGAATCCAAGATCTTCTCCACCACGTACTCCAACTCTCCCTCAACCAACACCGGAGCAGGAGGCTCAACAGAAGGAACCACAGGTACAACGTACCGCCGCAACAAAGACCTATGGAACACGTTGTGAATGGCAAACGACACAGGAAGATCCAAGCGAAAGGACACAGGATTAAGGATTTCCAATATCTTGTAAGGACCGATGAAGCGAGGCTTAAATTTAGGAGAGGAGACCTTCATAGGAACAAATCGAGAAGACAGCCATACCAAATCCCCAACACGAAGTCGGGGACCCACACCGCGGCGGCGGTTGGCAAAACGCTGAGCCTTCTCTTGTGACAACTTTAAGTTGTCCACCACATGATTCCAGATCTGCTGCAACCTATCCACCACAGAATCTACCCCAGGACAGTCAGAAGGCTCCACATGTCCCGAGGAAAAACGAGGATGGAAACCAGAGTTGCAGAAAAATGGCGAAACCAATGTAGCGGAACTAGCCCGATTATTAAGGGCAAACTCAGCCAACGGCAAGAAGGTCACCCAATCATCCTGATCCGTAGAAACAAAACACCTCAAATAAGCCTCCAGAGTCTGATTAGTTCGCTCCATTTGTCCATTAGTCTGAGGATGAAAGGCAGACGAAAACGACAACTCAATGCCCATCCTAGCACAAAAGGATCGCCAGAACCTGGAAACAAACTGGGATCCTCTGTCAGACACAATATTCTCAGGAATGCCGTGTAAACGAACCACATTCTGAAAGAACACAGGAACCAGATCGGAAGAGGAAGGCAGCTTAGGCAAAGGTACCAAATGGACCATCTTAGAAAAACGATCACATACCACCCAGATGACAGACATGCCCTGAGACACCGGGAGATCCGAAATGAAATCCATGGAAATGTGTGTCCAAGGCCTCTTCGGGACAGGCAAGGGCAAGAGCAACCCGCTGGCACGCGAACAGCAAGGCTTAGCTCGAGCACAAGTCCCACAGGACTGCACAAATGACCGCACAACCCGTGATAAGGAAGGCCACCAAAAGGACCTAGCCACCAGATCTCTGGTGCCAAAAATTCCCGGATGCCCTGCCAACACCGAGGAATGAACCTCGGAAATGACTCTGCTGGTCCACTTATCAGGAACAAACAGTCTGTCAGGTGGACAAGAGTCAGGTCTACCAGCCTGAAATCTCTGCAACACACGTCGCAAATCCGGAGAAATGGCTGACAAGATAACTCCCTCTTTAAGAATACCAACTGGTTCTGCGACTCCTGGAGAGTCAGGCACAAAGCTCCTTGAAAGAGCATCAGCCTTCACATTCTTTGAACCTGGTAAATATGAGACCACAAAGTCAAAACGGGAGAAAAACAATGACCAGCGGGCCTGTCTAGGATTCAGGCGTTTAGCAGACTCGAGATACATCAAATTTTTGTGATCAGTCAAGACCACCACACGATGCTTAGCACCCTCGAGCCAATGACGCCACTCCTCAAATGCCCACTTCATGGCCAACAACTCCCGATTGCCAACATCATAATTCCGCTCAGCAGGCGAAAACTTCCTCGAGAAAAAGGCACAAGGTCTCATCACAGAGCAACCAGGGCCTCTCTGCGACAAAACGGCCCCTGCCCCAATCTCAGAAGCATCCACTTCAACCTGAAAGGGAAGTGAGACATCAGGCTGGCACAAAACAGGCGCCGAAGTAAACCGGCGCTTCAACTCCTGGAAAGCCTCCACGGCTGCAGGAGCCCAGTTAGCAACATCAGAACCTTTCTTGGTCATATCCGTCAAAGGTTTAGCAATGCTAGAAAAATTAGCAATAAAACGACGGTAGAAGTTAGCAAAACCCAAGAACTTCTGAAGACTCTTAACTGACGTGGGTTGAGTCCAATCATGAATAGCACGGACCTTGACTGGGTCCATCTCCACCGCAGAAGGGGAAAAAATAAACCCCAAAAAGGGAACCTTCTGTACTCCAAAGAGACACTTTGAGCCCTTAACAAATAAAGCATTCTCACGCAAAACCTGAAACACCATCCTGACCTGCTCTACATGCGAGTCCCAGTCATCAGAAAAAAACAGAATATCATCCAGATAAACGATCATAAATTTATCCAGATACTTCCGGAAAATATCATGCATAAAGGACTGAAACACTGAAGGAGCATTAGAGAGCCCAAAAGGCATCACCAAGTACTCAAAATGACCTTCGGGCGTATTAAACGCGGTTTTCCATTCATCTCCTCGCTTAATGCGCACAAGGTTGTACGCACCACGAAGATCTATCTTGGTGAACCACTTGGCACCTTTAATTCGGGCAAACAAGTCTGACAACAGAGGCAAAGGATACTGAAATTTAACAGTGATTTTATTCAAAAGCCGATAGTCAATACAAGGTCTCAAAGATCCGTCCTTCTTGGCCACAAAAAAGAATCCCGCACCAAGAGGGGAAGAGGAAGGACGGATATGCCCCTTCTCCAGAGATTCCTTGATATACGAACGCATTGCGGTATGCTCAGGTACAGACAGATTAAATAGTCTTCCCTTAGGAAATTTGCTACCTGGAATCAAATCTATGGCACAGTCACAGTCCCTATGAGGAGGCAGAACACTGGACCTGGACTCGCTGAACACATCCTGATAATCAGACAAATACTCAGGAACTTCCGAAGGAGTAGAAGAAGCAATAGACACCGGCGGGGAATCACCATGAATACCCTGACAGCCCCAACTTGACACAGACATTGCCTTCCAATCCAAGACTGGATTATGAGTCTGTAACCATGGCAACCCCAAAACGACCAAATCATGCATTTTATGCAGAACAAGAAAACGAATCACCTCCCGATGTTCAGGAGTCATGCACATGGTTACCTGTGTCCAAAACTGCGGTTTATTTTCCGCCAATGGCGTAGCATCAATACCCCTCAGAGGGATAGGATTAACCAACGGCTCAAGAACAAAACCACAGCGCTTGGCAAACGACAGATCCATAAGACTCAGGGCAGCACCTGAATCCACAAACGCCATAACAGGGTAGGAGGACAATGAGCAAATTAAAGTCACAGACAAAATAAATTTAGGTTGCAAATTACCAATGGCGACAGGACTAACAACCCTTGTTAGGCGTTTAGAGCATGCTGATATAACATGTGTAGAATCACCACAGTAAAAACACAACCCATTCTGACGTCTATGATTTTTCCGCTCATTTCTGGTCTGAATTCTATCACATTGCATCAAATCAGGTGTTTGTTTAGACAACACCACCAGAGGATTAGCGGTTTTGCGCTCCCGCAAACGCCGGTCAATTTGAATAGCCAGCGCCATGGAATCATTCAGACTTGTAGGAATGGAGAAACCCACCATCACATTCTTAATGGCTTCAGAAAGGCCATTTCTGAAGTTTGCGGCCAGAGCACACTCATTCCACTGAGTAAGCACGGACCATTTCCGAAATTTTTGGCAATACACTTCAGCTTCATCCTGGCCCTGAGAAATAGCCAGCAAGGCTTTTTCTGCCTGAACCTCAAGATTGGGTTCCTCGTAAAGCAATCCGAGCGCCAGAAAAAACGCATCAATATTTGCCAATGCCGGATCTCCTGGCGCTAGCGAGAAGGCCCAATCCTGAGGGTCGCCCCGTAAAAAAGAGATAACAATTTTAACTTGCTGAACTGAGTCTCCAGATGAACGGGGTCTCAGGGATAGAAACAATTTACAATTATCCCTGAAATTCCTAAACTTAAATCGGTCTCCAGAAAACAGTTCAGGAATAGGTATTTTAGGTTCAGACGTAGGACTACTGGTAACAAAATCTTGTATGCTTTGCACACGAGCAGCAAGCTGGTCCACACTTGTAATCAAGGTCTGGACATTCATGTTTGCAGCAAGCTCAAGCCACTCAGAGGTAAAGGGGAGGAAGAGAGGGAAAAAAAAAATAAATTCAGAATTTCCTTTCTTATATCCCACTTCTGCAATGCATTAAACATTCAATGTTGGCCTGGCATACTGTTATGACCCCAATGGCAGAGGGTCTCAGGAATAAATACCAAGTCTGCAAACACAAAAAACCAGCTTATAGGGCAGTGGTAACTGGGCTGACCATATATCTAATCCTAGCACCACAAATAGAAGCAGCCGGGGAACGTGCCTACGTTGGTTCTAGACGTCTCACGCCAGCCGGAGAACTAACTAACCCTAGAAGGGAAAAGAAAGACCTTTCTTGCCTCCAGAGAAAAGACCCCAAAAGTTGGATACAAGCCCCCAACAAATAATAACTGTGAGGTAAGAGGAAAAGACAAACATAAGAATGAGCTAGGTATTTAGCAAAGAGAGGCCCACTACCTAATAGCAGAATATAGTAAGATGACTTATATGGTCAGCAAAAACCCTATTAAAATATCCACGCTGGATATTCAAGAACCCCCGAACCGTCTAACGGCCGGGGGGAGAACACCAGCCCCCTAGAGCTTACAGCAAGGTCAGAAATCACATTTAGTACAAGCTGGACAAAAATAGTAGCAAAGCAAGTAACTCAAAAAACAAAAAAGCAAGACTTAGCTTAATTTTGCATGAGCCAGGACCAGCAGACAGGAGCAACAGAAGGATCTGATTACAACAATGCCAGGCACTGGACTAAGGATCCAGGAAGTTAATATAGCGACACCCCTGGACTAACGACCCAGGTGAGTGCCAAACAGAAAAAAGACAATCCCAGAGTCATACCACTAGTGACCACAAGAGGGAGCCAAAAAGTCTAATTCACAACAGTCACCGCTACCATGTGGCAAGTTGAGTACTTTGCCTTAGGCGGCACTGCCTTCAATGAAGAGAGGGGGCGGTAGATTCTGCCGGTGTAGTAACTGAATTTGCGTTGTAGACGCAGGTTCAATTACTACTGTATTCAAGGCTCCCAACCGTACCGAATGGCCGAATGCCCTCATCCAGCCCTCCCCAGCTCATGTGACCGGTCACGTTATCGTGACATCATCACAGGTCCTCAACCTGAAGTCAATCCTCTCCTGCATCTGCTGGGGCTGCTCATAGAAGGCTGTTCTGTGCGCACAGGACCTGTGCTGATGTCACCGGATGGGAGGAGTCAGGGGTAACATGATCAGTGGCCTCAGTGTATGCAGGACTCTGCTGTGCTGGTTGTCATGGTACTGGAAGAGGGTAAGCTTATGTGTGGTGTCAGGAGGGGTTTACAGTGTGGATGTAGCAGAGCCGTGTGTGTACGAGGTGTGCGGAGCTGAGCTGTGTGTGTATGAGGTGTAGGATTCCAATGGGTCAATTTCTTAGAATTAAGGGGATCTGTTCAGAAGACCAGCAATTTGAGGATCAATCTAAAGAATTGAAGCAACGTTTTCAAGCCCGAGGATCTGGTCGAGGATCTATTCAAAAAACTTATTTCAAAGCCAACCATATGACTCGTAATGAATTGCTATTTAAAAACTCCTTGACTGACCAGAAAATAAATACATCAAATCAGGTGCAATTCATTACCAACTACCACACACAATGGTATGAATTTAAAAAACTCAAAAAATATTGGAATATTCTTTTTATAGATCCAATTCTCAAGAAATTTCTTCCATCATCACCATTATTGGTGGCCAGACGGTCACGTAATCTAGAAGACCAGCTTATTCATAGTCATTATGACCCATGTAAGGATAAAAAAAGAAATGACACAGACAGAATATCTTAGAAAGGCAGAGACCTTTGAAAACCACGATGGCTCAAAATCTTTTGACATTCGAAAACATATTACATGTTCATCAAAAAGTGTCATATATCATGCCACCTGTCCATGTAAGAACGTTTTCATTGGTTTAACCAGTCGTTAAAAAAAAATCAGGGTCCGTGAACATTGCCTTGATATTGAAAAGGCCAAGACCATCACAGATGAATCCAGCCTAAAATCCATTCTGAGACATTTTAAAAAAAACTTAATAATTGTAACCCCTTTCTACTGACAATCAAGGGTATTGATTTGATCACCCTAGGTTTTAGAGGAGGAGACTTGGGCAATTGTTCAGCCAAACAAGAGAGTAAGTGGATTTATCATCTGGGCACTTTAATGCCCCAAGGGCTCAATTAAAATCTACTTATGATCTGATTTTGTATGAATTGGGTTTAATCTTCTAATTCCTGGATAGTTTAAGGGCATTGGGTGTATATTTTAATATTTTTACATTTTAATTAGTTTTCCGTGTTTTTAACCTCTTATACTTACCATGTTTCTTTTTGTACTTTTTGAGTTTTCCCTGTGATGACCTTGGGGATATTCCTGGCTGTTGTCCTGATGTTGTGGTATTTCAGCGGTATGATGGTGACTGATGCTACAGGATCTACATCCAAAGTGGAATAAAGTTGGCAGTTTGGCCTGTGAGATTTCTAGCCATTATATTGGAATCTAACCGTGTTCTGTTGAGTGTCTGTCTGGTTGTTGCAGTTTTTATTCTACGGTATCCTTATCCACCATCTGAAAAAGAAGAAAGAAACATATGGACCAGCGTCTGGTACTCCCTTCCAAATAAAGGGATTGTACTTAGCGCATTATAACTTATAAACGGACTTTATATTGATTATCCTACTATATAATTGTCTAAGGTCCACTTTAGTCTGTGAGTCGCGGAAATCCTGTGTCGATGATTGGTCGCAGCCGGCTGGGGGCACCAATCAGCGACAGGTACAGTCCGGCCACGAATTGGCCCCTCTCTACTCCCCTCCAGTCAGTGCCCCCTCCATACTCCCCTCCAGTCAGCGGCAACATAGGGTTTTAGCAGTCCGTTAAATGGACTGCGTTACACCGCGGCATAATGCCGTGTACCGCAGTCCGTTAAAGCTGCCATTAACCCTGTGTGACCAACTTTTTACTATTGATGCTGCCTATGCAGCATCAATAGTAAAAACGTATAATGTTAAAAATAATAATAATAAAAACTCATTATATTCTCACCTTCCGGCGTCCGCGGCAGCCTGTCCTGCTCCTCGTGACGCTCCGGTCCCAAGAATGCATTGCGGCAATGACCAGAGATGACGTAGCGGTCTCGCGAGACCACTACATCATCACGTGTTATTGCCGCAAAGCATCACTGGGAACGGAGCGTCGTGAGGAGCATCGCTAAAGGTGGAATATGAGTATAGGAGGAAGGTGAGTATATAACTATTTTTTATTTTATTTCTTTTTATAACAGGGATATGGTGCCCACATTGCTATATACTGCATGGGCTGTGTTATATACTGCATGGGCTGTGTTATATACTGCGTGGTCTGTGTTATATACTGCATGCGCTGTGTTATATACTGTGTGGGCTGTGTTATATACTACGTCGCTTTGCTATATACTACGTGGCTGTGTTATATACTATGTGGGCTGTGTTATATACTGCATGGGCAGTGCTATATACTACGTGGGCTGTGCTATATACTACGTGGCTGTGTTATATACTACGTGGGCTGTGTTATATATTGCATGGGCGGTGCTATATACTACGTGGGCTGTGCTATATACTACGTGGGCTGTGTTATATACTACGTGGGCTGTGTTATATACTACGTGGGCTGTGTTATATACTACGTGGGCTGTGTTATATACTGCGTGGGCCGTGTTATATACTATGTGGGCTGTGCTATATACTGCGTTGGCTGTGCTATATACTACATGACTGTGCAATATACTACGTGGCTGTGCAATATACTACGTGGCTGTGCAATATACTACGTGGCTGTGCTATATGCTACATGGCTGTGCAATATACTGTGTGGGCTGTGCTATATACTACGTGGCTGTGCTATATACTACGTAGCTGTGCAATATACTACGTGGCTGTGCAATGGAAATCTTCATAAATAAACTACATACATATTCTAGAATACCCGATGCGTAAGAATCGGGCCACCATCTAGTGGAATTTATAAGGGTTGATATGCTATTTTATTAGAATATATCACGTCAATTCATTATATCAGGACTATATTGTCATGGATGATTTTTATTTTTGTTTTCTGTATAGCACACTTAATGTGTAATTTTCACATATGCACTTTCATGATTTTCTCCTAGTTATAACTTATTTACAACAATTTCACCACTTTCCACCACATTAAGAAAAAACTATTTACAAGGTTATTTCTCCTCACAACAACTAGTTTTCACTCTCAGTATATAATAATTTAACACTTTTTCCTCTTTCACAACATCAGCATTGGATTATGTTCACCATATCACCACATCACTTATTATCATTTCATATGTCTTATTCATATGTATTTAATCATAATTTTTCAATATGTGTTTTTTCACATCACATCATTATTATTTCTTCCTCACTTAGGTTTTCCCACTAATATAATGTTTGGACCGAAAAAAAATGTAATTTTTCACTTTTATTTATGGCATTCTATGTCATAGGATCTTTTACACTTTCCCTGGACAGCATTTGAATCGTCTGGGGCGGAGCGCATGCGCAGGCTGCAGACTCATTTTATCATGTAAAGTATGATGGCCATGAATCTCCTGGTGCCTGGGTGGGCGGGGAAGATTGCCGTGACCGTGACCTCATGATGGTCTTTCATTCATGTGTACTGATTAGCTCACGCATGCGCCGTAGGTACCCGCTGACGTTTCTAACATGCAGGACATTGACCTTATTTCAGGGTGACGCCTGCAGGAGCAGGAGCTGTAGATCTTCAATATTTGCTTCTATGTCATATGGGGATTCCCTCTTTTATTGGTTCACAGGGATTAACCCCTTAATGACCGGATCTTTTTTCGGTTTTGCTTTTTCGTTTTTCACTCCCCTCCTTCTCAGAGCCATAACTTTTTTATTTTTCTGTCAATATGGTGATGCGGGGCTTATTTTTTGTGGTATGAGTTGTACTTTTGAACTACGCATTTGTTTTACCATGTCGTGTACTAGAAAACGGGAAAAAAATTCCAAGTGCGGTGAAATTGCAAAAAAGTGCAATCCCACACTTGTTTTTTGTTTGGCTTTTATGCTATGTTCACTAAATGCTAAAACTGACCTGCCAATATGATTCTCCAGGTCATTACGAATAGAATTCCAAAGTTTGCTAAAAAAAAAAAATTGCGCAATTTTCCATTACCCGTAGCGTCTCCATTTTCGTGTTCTGGGGTTGGATGAGGGCTTATTTTTTGCGTGCCGAGCTGACGCTTTTAATGATACCATTTTGGAGCAGATACGTTCTTTTGATCGCCCGTTATTGCATTTTAATGCAATGTCGCGGCGTCCAAAAAAATTTAATTCTGGCCGTTTGAATTTTTTTCTCGCTACACCGTTTAGTGATCAGGTTAATCCTTTTCTTTATTGATAGATTGGGCGATTCTGAACGCGGCGATACCAAATACGTGTATGTTTGATTTTTTTATAGTTTTTTTTTTTTAATGGGTCAAATGGGGGGTGATTTAAACTTTTATATATATTTTATTTCATTTTTTTAAAAATATATATTTTTTCCACTTTTGCCATGCTTCAATTGCCTCCATGGGAGGCTAGAAGCTGGCATAGCCTGATCGGCTCTGCTACATAGGAGCGATGGTCAGATCGCGCCTATGTAGCTAAATTACAGCATTGCTATGAGCGCCGACCACAGGGTGGCGCTCACAGCAATCTGGCATCAACAACCATAGAGGTCTGCAGGAGACTCTGGTTGTTGTGCCAATGCACCGATGACCCCCAATCATGTGACGGGGGTCACCAGTGTGTGCATTTTCTGGTAAAATTCTCGCTTCATATTCAATACTGAGAAGTCTTCTACTGTAGAATATTCTTGAACTGCTAGAATTGTGCAGAAGTTTCTACAATATTTCAGAATTATCTAGAAGTTTCTAGAAATTTTTAGAGCACAGACAAGTATGTGCCTCAAATCGTTTATCCATATATTCCTTCTTCCATTGCCCCAGTACCACACTGCTGCGAGATGCCTTTTCCAGCTCCCCCAAAGAGGGATCAGCTGCAAGACAGACAGCGAGGAAGATATTGGAGATCAAGGTTACGTTTTCACAAATGCAGCTGAGGAGAGAAGGCCATACTTTCCTAACCAGAAAGACGTCAACGATCTGATCAGAGACTTTCGTCTTACCAAGTCCAATGCTGAGCTTCTGACATCCAGGCTCAAGCAGTGGAACTTGTTGGATAAAAGCGTGCAAGTCACAGATCAGAGAAAGCGTCACCAAACATTTTCCAATCTCTTCAGTAGGGAAGATGGATTGTGCTTCTGCAACAATGTGGCCGGTCTTTTTGAGGCTATGGGTATCACCTGTAACCCGAGTGGCGCCTATTCATAGACAGTTCATCCCGGAGCCTCAAAGCCATGCTTCTTCTCAACAGAAACAACTACCTGTCTCTCCCTTTGGCTCACACTGTGTATCTCATCTCAAAGAGGTTTCCACCAGTGTCAAGATGTTGCTGAGTCCTTTGAAGTATGATGACTATGGATGGGAGGTCATCGGAGACTTCAAAATGGTGTCATTCCTGATGGGCCTTCAAGGCTGTTTCACAAAATTTCCTTGTTTCCTTTGCCTCCGGGACAGCCGTGACACTAAGGCACACTATCACAGAAAGGACTGGCCCCAACGGACTGAGTTCTCTGTGGGGAAGAGCAACATCAAGTGGGAGCCGCTGATAGAACCTCTGAAGGTGCTGATGTCACCACTGCACATCAAGTTAGGCTTCATCAAGTAATTTGTCATGGCTCTTGAGAAGAAGTCAGCAGCTTTCAGGAACCTCCAGAATCTCTTTCCAACGCTGTCTGAGGCAAAGGTCAAGGCTGGCATCTTCGTCGGACCATAGATCAAGAAGATCATAGAATGTGACGACTTCACCAAGCTGCTGAACAGGACGGAGAAAGCAGCTTGAAACAGTTTCGTTGCAGTGGTTCATGGCTTCCTGGGTAATCACAAGGCTGAAAACTAGCCTGTGTTCATAAACTCAAAGTTTGTGCTGAATGTAGTCGTTTTTCCATAGTCTTAAAAGATAAGCAGCTGAAATATTACACTTGGAAGCCAGGAACAAAAATTGTGTTCCCTAGTGTTATCCACAGTAAAGTGTTTTTTTTAATGAAAACCAGCAGATGGCACCACAATCTAGCACAGCAAAGAGGTAAGCATAAAGTACTACAGGTTCATAGGCTATGTGGGAATGAATAAGTCAAACCAAATGCATGTGTAAATCAACATAGTGTTATTCATATATAAACTTATAAATTTTACAAAATGTCCAGATAAACTTAAATAAACATTGTAAAAGTAGATGAAGTTATAGGGCAATGAAATGACATGTATTATACAGTATAACCTTTACCTCCTGTTGGTGTGACGGCAAGCATCATATTGTGGATAGGGGGCTATGGGACATGGTACTGTGTATAAAGGTGGCTATTGGGCATCATTATGTGTATAAGGGGCAATTGGGCATCATACTGTGTACAGGGGGCCATAGGCATACCTTCCAACCGTCCCGGATCCAGCGGGACTGTCCCGATTTTGACAGTCAGCCCCGCGATCCCGGGCGGGACATTAGTTGTCCCGCACTGGTTGGGAGGTGTGTAATATCATCCGGTCAGCTCCCTGAGTCCCTGCACCCACAGAGCAGCACACCACATATTGGCTGCTCTGTGCGCACAGGACCTGTGATGAGGTCACAGGATGGGAGGAGTCAGGGGGTCACATGATCGGGAGGACCTCCATGTACAGGACTCTGCTGGTTGTCATGACGCTGGACGAGGGTAAGCGTATGTGTGAGGTCAGGAGGTGTTTACAGTGTGGATGTAGCATAGCCGTGTGTGTACGAGGTGTATGGATCGGAGCAGCGTGTGAAAGGTGTATGGAGCGGAGTCGTCTGTGTAAGAGGTGTACGGAGCCGTGTGTACGAGGTCTACGGAGCACAGACGCGTGTGTACGAGGTGTGCGGAGCGGAGCAGCGTGTGCAATGTGTATGGAGCGGAGCCGTGTGTGTACGAGGTGTATGGAGTGGAGTCGTGTGTGTGCGAGATGTATGGAGCGGAGCCGTGTGTGTATGAGGTGTACAGAGCGGAGCCGTGTGTGTACAAGGTGTACGGAGTGGTGCCATGTGTGTACGAGATGTATGGAGAGGAGCCGTGTGTGCACAAGGTGTACGGAGCGGAGCCGCATGTGCAAGGTGTATGGAGCGCAGTCGTGTGTGTACGAGGTGTATGGATGGAGCGGAGCCGTGTGTGTACGAGGTGTATGGAGCGGAGTCGTGTGTGTACGAGATGTATGGAGAGGAGCCGTGTGTGTATGAGGTGTACGGAGAGGAGCCGTGTGTGTACAAGGTGTACGGAGTGGAGCCGTGTGTGTACGAGATGTATGGAGAGGAGCCGTGTGTGTATGAGGTGTACGGAGCGGAGCCGTGTGTGTACAAGGTGTACGGAGTGGAGCCGTGTGTGTACGAGGTGTACGGAGCGGAGCCGTGTGTGTACGAGGTGTACGGAGCGGAGCCGTATGTGCAAGGTGTATGGATCGCAGTCGTGTGTGTACGAGGTGTATGGAGCGGAGCCATGTGTGTATGAGGTGTACGGAGCGGAGCCGCATGTGCAAGGTGTATGGATCGCAGTCGTGTGTGTACGAGGTGTATGGAGCGGAGCCGTGTGTGTACTAGGTGTACGGAGTGGAGCCGTGTGTGTACGAGATGTATGGAGAGGAGCCGTGTGTATGAGGTGTATGGAGCGGAGTCGTGTGTGTAAGAGGTGTACGGAGCCGTGTGTACGAGGTGTACGGAGCACAGACGCGTGTGTACGAGGTGTGCGGAGCGGAGCAGCGTGTGCAATGTGTATGGAGCGGAGCCGTGTGTGTAAGAGGTGTATGGAGTGGAGCCGTGTGTGTATGAGGTGTACAGAGCGGAGCAGTGTGTGTACGAGGTGTACGGAGTGGTGCCGTGTGTGTACGAGACGTATGGAGAGGAGCCGTATGTGCACGACGTGTACGGAGCGGAGCCGCATGTGCAAGGTGTATGGAGCGCAGTCGTGTGTGTACGAGGTGTATGGAGCGGAGTCATGTGTGTACGAGATGTATGGAGAGGAGCCGTGTGTGTATGAGGTGTACGGAGCGAAGCCATGTGTGTACAAGGTGTACGGAGCGGAGCCGTGTGTGTACGAGATGTATGGAGAGGAGCCGTGTGTATGAGGTGTACGGAGCGGAGCCGTGTGTGTACAATGTGTATGCAGTGGAGCCGTGTGTGTACGAGGTGTACGGAGTGGAGCCGTGTGTGTATGAGGTGTGCGGAGCGGAGCTGTGTGTGTACGAGGTGTACGGAGCTGAGCCGTATGTGCAAGGTGTATGGATCGCAGTCGTGTGTGTATGAGGTGTATGGAGCGGAGCCATGTGTGTATGAGGTGTACGGAGCGGAGCCGCATGTGCAAGGTGTATGGATCGCAGTCGTGTGTGTACGAGGTGTATGGAGCGGAGCCGAGTGTGTACTAGGTGTACGGAGTGGAGCCGTGTGTGTACGAGATGTATGGAGAGGAGCCGTGTGTATGAGGTGTATGGAGCGGAGCCGTGTGTGTACGAGGTGTACGGAGCGGAGCCATGTGTGCACGAGGTATACGGAGCGGAGCCGTGTGTGTATGAGGTGTACGGAGTGGAGCTGTGTGTGTACGAGTTGTACGGAGCAGAGCCACATGTGCAAGGTGTATGGATCACCGTCGTGTGTGTACGAGGTGTATGGAGTGGAGCCGTGTGTGTATGAGGTGTACGGAGAGGAGCCATGTACGAGATGTATGGAGAGGAGCCGTGTGTATGAGGTGTACAGAGCGGAGCCGTGTGTACGAGGTGTATGGAGCGGAGCCACATGTGCAAGGTGTATGGATCGCAGTCGTGTGTGTACAAGGTGTATGGAGCGGAGCCGTGTGTGTACGAGGTGTACGGAGTGGAGCCGTGTGTGTACGAGATGTATGGAGAGGAGCCATGTGTATGAGGTGTACAGAGCGGAGCCGTGTGTACGAGGTGTATGGAGCGGAGCCACATGTGCAAGGTGTATGGATCGCAGTCGTGTGTGTACAAGGTGTATGGAGCGGAGCCAAATGTGTACAAGGTGTACGGAGCGGAGCCGTGTGTGTACGAGATGTATGGAGAGGAGCCGTGTGTATGAGGTGTACGGAGCGGAGCCGTGTGTGTACAATGTGTACGCAGTGGAGCCGTGTGTGTACGAGGTGTACGGAGTGGAGCCGTGTGTGTATGAGGTGTACGGAGTGGAGCTGTGTGTGTACGAGGTGTACGGAGCTGAGCCGTATGTGCAAGGTGTATGGATCGCAGTCGTGTGTGTATGAGGTGTACGGAGCGGAGCCGCATGTGCAAGGTGTATGGATCGCAGTCGTGTATGTACGAGGTGTATGGAGCGGAGCCGTGTGTGTACTAGGTGTACGGAGTGGAGCCGTGTGTGTACGAGATGTATGGAGAGGAGCCGTGTGTATGAGGTGTATGGAGCGGAGCCGTGTGTGTACGAGGTGTACGGAGCGGAGCCATGTGTGCACGAGGTATACAGAGCGGAGCCGTGTGTGTATGAGGTGTACAGAGTGGAGCTGTGTGTGTACGAGTTGTACGGAGCAGAGCCACATGTGCAAGGTGTATGGATCACCGTCGTGTGTGTACGAGGTGTATGGAGTGGAGCCGTGTGTGTATGAGGTGTACGGAGAGGAGCCATGTACGAGATGTATGGAGAGGAGCCGTGTGTATGAGGTGTACAGAGCGGAGCCGTGTGTACGAGGTGTATGGAGCGGAGCCACATGTGCAAGGTGTATGGATCGCAGTCGTGTGTGTACAAGGTGTATGGAGCGGAGCCGTGTGTGTACGAGGTGTACGGAGTGGAGCCGTGTGTGTACAAGATGTATGGAGAGGAGCCATGTGTATGAGGTGTACGGAACGAAGCCGTGTGTGTACGAGGTGTACGGAGCGGAGCCGTGTGTGTACGAGGTGTACGGAGCGGAGCCGTGTGTGTACGAGGTGTACGGAGTGGAGCCATGTGTGTATGAGGTGTATGGAGCGGAGCCGTGTGTGTACGAGGTGTACGGAGTGGAGCCATGTGTGTACAAGATGTATGGAGAGGAGCCATGTGTATGAGGTGTACGGAGCGAAGCCGTGTGTGTACGAGGTGTACGGAGCGGAGCCGTGTGTGTACGAGGTGTATGGAGCGGAGTCGTGTGTGTGCGAAGTGTATGGAGCGGAGTCGCATGTGTACGAGGTGTACGGAGCGGACGCTGGCTTTGTCGTATCGGAGCAGATATTGCTCCTCGCTCTGACACTGACTGGCAAAGGAGACATGGAGAGGTCTTTATCAGTGGCGTATCACAGCTGCAGCGACGTGAGCAGTCAGCGACGCAGCTATATGACACCATTCAGTGCCGTGGGAATGGAAGCTGCCGGCTGCTGCGAGGGTGCGCGGTGAAAGGTGTGTGTGTGTAGTGATGGAGAAGGCAATGATGGGGGTGGGGTAACCATGTGTATCCATAATACTGTACCCAGCATTGTGTAGGGCCATTATACTGTATGGAGCATCGTGTGGGGCCATTATACTGTACCAAGCATTATGTGTGGCCATTATACTGTACAAAGCATCATGTGGGGCCATTATACTGTATGGACCATCACGTGGGGCAAGTATACTGTACGCAGCATCATGTGGGGCCATTATACAGTATGGAGCATAATGTGGCCATTATACAGTATGGAGCATTATTTTGTGGCCATTATACAGTATGGAGCACTGTGTGGTCATTATACAGTATGGAGCATCATGTGGAGCCATTATACAGTAAGGAGCATCATGTGTGGCATTATACAGTACGCAGCATCATGTGTTGCCATTATACAGTATGGAGCACTGTGTGGCCATATTTTTTTGTTTATAATTATTGTTTATGAAACATTGTGATCAGAAGTGCTAAATGGGTGTGGTTGGGGCGTGACTAGTTGTGAAATGGGTGCGGTCAGAGGTGTGGCCTAAAATGTGCCGCGGCGCGCGCAGCGCCGCTAACTTTGTCCCTCTTTCCCTTCCTCGAAAGTTTGGAGGTATGCATAGGGCATCATACTGAATATAGGAGGGATATTGGAGATCATAATGTGTATAAGGGGCAATTGGGCATCATACTGTGTTTAGGGTCTATGAGGAAATATTAGTGCATATAAAGCACTATGGGGAATCATACTGTGTATGGGGAGCTATGGGATTCATCAAACTGTGTATAGGGGACGATGGGACATCATTGTGGAGGCTATATTAAAGTGTGCAGAGATGTAGTGTCATCATACTGCTCATGGGGGCTGTATTGAACATCATACTGCGTATGGGGGGCTGTGGGGCATCATTAAAAGGAGGCACAATGGGGTGGTAATATTATTATTATTATTATTGGGAAGCACAAGTGTATTATTCTTGTAAAAAAATCACAGGAGTCTGGATGTTTTTATTATTATAAATACATACTGGGTCATTTGTATTAATTATTATTTTTAATATTATTATTATTATACGAAAGAACAATGGAATTATTATTAAAGGAGGCACAGGATAGATTATTATTATGGTATATGGAGGCACAGAGGGATATTATTTATATATGGTGCTATATAACTGTAGGGAGACACAGGGGAGTAAGATTTCTGGCAAGATACAACAAATCCATTAATTGGCATGTGCCTCTTAATGAATTCATTGTGTCTTATTCTTGCACACTCTTCATTACGACTGGCGTACAAAACACCATTGCTAATAAATTGCAGACTGTTTTCTGGTGTAAATGTGTTTCCCCTAGGTGACCATATGGACATTTGTGAATTTTTACTATAGTGAGTATCTCACATTTCCTGACAACGTATATTATTATTATTTATTATTATAGCGCCATTTATTCCATGGCGCTTTACATGTGAGGAGGGGTGTACATAATAAAAACAGGTACAATCATCCTGAACAATACAAGTCACAACTGGTACAGGAGGAGAGAGGACCCTGCCAGCGAGGGCTCACAATCTACAAGGGATGGGTGAGGATACAGTAGGTAAGGATAGAGCTGGTCGATATATAGTTTAGTTCAGAACAGGCCCAAAAAAAGAGGCGCTATAACATAGAAACATAGTTATTAAGGTTGAAGGAAGACTTTAAGTCCATATAGTTCAACCCATATCCCAACCTAACATGCCCTAACATGTTGATCTAGAGGAGGGCAAAAAAAAACCATGTGGCAAAGAGTAAGCTCCACATTGGGGAAAAAAATTCCTTCCCGACTCCACTTACGGCAATCAGACTAGTTCCCTGGATCAACACCCCATCTGTGCAATAAGTAAATTTATGAAGCTGCTTTTGTTAATGGCATTGAGTCATCTGAAAATAGCGCTAAGGGGTAAAGTTTCTCATTGTGGAGAGCGCCAAGTTGGAGTTTGGAGACTTATAGGTCATGTAATGCTCCCCTGGAAATTCAAATATGCAATTGGCTTCTTCAGAGAGAAAGAAGATAGGAACTCTAGTGCCATCTATTGGAGACAGCAATGACAAAAGTCAATATCGACCTTGAAAATAGCCTTGCCATGAGACTTAGGATAAGAAGCCAAACCAGAAACTTAATTTGCAGATACATGTTTCAAGGTGTTTGCAAACTAGAAGAACTGGTTTGGTTGGGTGATGTAACATCCATTTTGGCGCTTGCTCTTTCTACTTCTGCATTTGTTGCTAAGTGGTGCTGCATTTCATTGCAGCAGACAAAAACGGAGACACGGGAGTATTTCTGTTTTGTATTCTGGGACCTGTGGTGCTGTCCAGGCAAAGAGCTTGTAGGTTGATTCTATCATGATCCAGGTCAGGTTTTACTTCAGGCTATCTCTTTCCTGACCTGGTCATGCACAGGTTAACCGTTCCTGCCTCTTTCTGGTGTATGGTTGGCTATTTCCCTGCTCTGTTGCTGGCAGCTGATGTCAGTGATAGTTCATGTCTTCGGCTAGAGCAGCTGACCTAGCGTGCCCTGAGTGTGTCCTTTGCTACCCGTCTGCCCGTCTTCGTATTTGCCCCGTACCTGACCTCTGACGTGGTGCGTCCTGTGTGTCTGTTCCCCACTGTGTATGACCTGGCTTAATTTCTGACCTGCCCTTCCATCTTGCATTTCTGTTTTTGATTGTCCTTCTGGCTCTGATCTTTGGCGTGTTTCTGGCTGTGTTTTCCTCTCGTTCTCTTGGCACCGCACTCACAACTGGCTTCTGACCCCTGGCTTAGTTCAGACCTTGCTTCTTTTGCTCCTCTGATACTGTGTTCCTGGCTGTTGCTGATTTGGCTTGTCCAACCTCCCTACTGCCCCCTAGTGGAGTTTTGCCCAGCTCTTCAGATTTTCGCTTCAGGTGAGCTACTGTTACCGCCCTTCCATTCCCCCTGGTGATTGTTCCCGTATTGCACAACAGATTCCTAAAAAATATTGTCTTGTTATCTCCCTGCTGTGAAACTTGGGCTTGTCTTCACACTATTTAAAACCCTAGCAGTCTGTTTCCAGTTGTCACTTGTGGTTAACACTTACTGTGGTTTCCCTCCTTTTGCACTGTTCTGACATAGCCTGTTTATATCATCCTTAACCTCAGATTGTGTTTAAACTGTCTTACCGGCGCCTTACAATTTTGTTCCTGACCTTCATACTGACCCTGCATTCTGATTATCCTCTGGCAGCCCACTCTACCAACTGGCAGCCACTCAGTTCATGCAACCCAGAGGTCCGGCGTGAGTCCAGATCCCTGTATATGGGTCCAGAGTTGACTCAGTCGTGACAACCCTGACCATATAAAATTAGTAGAAAGTATATTAGCCAAGCTAAGGTCATTCTGAGGAACACTTTACTGAGTTTTGTTTCTGGGCCATAGACTCTAAATGAAATGATGAAGCCCTTCACTATCTCTTATATACTGGACTTTCTGATCAAATAACTTCATGTAACTGGAGCGGCCCCCAGACGCAGGACGACGGGGTACTCGGATCCGGGTCTCTCGGTTCTGAGGATGTCACGGTGGCCCGACCCGGTCCGTGGTCCTGCTAAGGGGCGCCCAATAAAAGGTGTAGGTGGTGGTGTAGGTCGCAGTAAATAACGAGGACACAGGGTTGCAGTCTCTTTACCTCTTTACTGAAGGCTTCTGCATCCGCAATCCAGAGCACTGCTAACAGGGCTGGCTGAGACCGGCCGGTCCGAAGGCACATCCAGAGTTCCCTTTGCAGGTGGAAATCAGTGCCTACCTACTAGCGCCTGGGTGTTGTAGTACTTCCCTGCTGAGCACCACGGGATAGTCCTCACAACTGTCGTGTATGTTTCTGTTCTTTCTCTCCGTCCCCCAGATGATATGGATAGGACGCACCCGTATGACGGGGTAGGCCTGGAGTTATTTTATAGGGACCCTAGAGACGCCCCTCTCCCACAATTGCCTCCGTTGTCTTCATTAGGTGATTAAGGTGAGGCAGCCAACCTAAAATTAACTGCCCTGCCGTTGGTTTGAAGTAATGCGTAAAGCCCAAAATTTCCTCGGCGTTCCGGCCACCGGCTACGCACCTCAGTAGGATGTTGCCGATCTCGGGGCACGACTCCTACTGGGTCTATCGCCTTTGTGCTGTGATCTCATTTCTCACTTCTCCACAATATACTTTGCTTCGTGTCCTTTCTTAAGATGCCGCCGCAATGAAGTGCAGGCGCGGCTCCGTAACGATCTGTCTCTTGCTAGGCCTCTGTCAGGATCCCACCCCTGACAGGGACCCCCCTGGATCTTCCCAAGCAACCCTCCTCTCTCACCAGATGTCACCTGGGCAAAACCTAGTCAGCTTCTCCCTAACTTCCTATCCAGCCCCCAGTTTTACCAGAGTGTGAGGAGTGGCCTAATACATAGAACCCTTTGCTCCCCATGGTGGCCGGAGTGTGAAGTGTATTGTGTGACTGTGATACCTGGTCAGGTGAACTCCTTTAGTGCCATCAGATGTACCATCACTCCCCTTAGTGGCGGAGCGACAGTACTGCAACGACCAGGACTCTGGGGCGCTGCACTACTATAACCCGATTATCGACTGGTGCCAGGGCGATGTACACTGAAACTATGAATGTCAGAAAAAATATATATATTTATTTGTGAATTTGTCAAAAGCTTTGGCCAATGGTTTATGTGAGATATTTATAAATTTTGCTTATGATTTTTCTGTGTCTGATTATAAAAAAATTACCCCCTCACAGAATTTTGTCCTATTAATCATATATCTAGCTCCCAACTCACCAAGAAGTATAATATATAACCTTTTGGTTCCAGAACCTCAGGCCATGAAAGATTATATTGCCGACAGTCTGACAAAAAGGGTTTATAATACCTTCCAAATCACCAGTTGGGGCAGATTTCTTTTTTGATTATAAAGAACTTGGTCGTTTAAGACCATGTACTGACTATTAGGAACTTAAGAAAATTATTGTAAAGAATCAGTAAAGAATCAGTATCCTCTGCCACTCATCCCTGATCTCTGTAAATGTCTGTTGTGAGTCCGCTGGAGGAGGACATGTAACTTGATCCAAATGAGGGAAAGGTATGAGTCGAAGCCAGCATTCTATACATCCGAGGGTCACTATGAATATCTTGCTTGGCTTGTCTCTGACCACGTGCATTGGGGTGACCTCTGGTACTTCGTCTTCCTGTTTGTTGCTGACTGACCTATCTGACTTCTATGCCACCTCTTAGTGGTGCGCCGCGCTTTGCACTGTGGTGCTACACGGTGAGTGCTACCTTTTTCGCCTTACCTGCGCCCCCTGGTGGAGGTTGCATGGGACTGCCTTGCAGTTCCATTACAATTATTATGATTCTTGGTTTATTCACACAAATATGAGTCACACATCCATCATGTACACACTATAATTCAAAAACTCAAGAGATAATTCTTGATTTTGGGCAACACGGTGGCTCAGTGGATAGCACTGCAGCGCTTGGATCCTGGGTTCAAATCCCACCAAGGACAACATCTGCAAGGAGTTTGTATGTTCTCCCCGTGTTTGCGTGGGTTTCCTCTGGGTACTCCGGTTTCCTCCCACATTCCAAAGACGTACTGATAGGGATTCTAGATTGCGAGCCCCATCGGGGACAGCGATGACAATGTGTGCAAATTGTAAAGCGCTGCAAAGCGCTGGTTCAAGAAGTAAACTTCCTGGGGTATATCTTGTCCATCAAAAGTTACTGATTGGATCCTTCTAAGGTACAACTATTAAGAATTGATTATAATTAAAATCTTTGAAAGCTTTACAGCACTTTTTTTGGGTATGTGTAACAAATCCGCCCCTCAGTGTTGAGCTGTCTGTGCAGAAATTGACAACTCAGTTGTCCAGTCTGGTGCAGGGTGTGTGATGAGCTGTCTGTGAGGTGATTGACAGCTCTGTTGTCCAGTCTGAGACCGGGAGGTGTTGAGCTATCGTCAGGTGCTATCAGTTCTCATAATTGCTTTAACTGAGCTGGCAGTCCAAGATAGTTGTCAGCCGTAGCTTCAGCAAAGTGTAGTTGGTTACTCTGTGCCTTGTATGTTGCTCATTGATCTATCGCTGCCTGACTTTGTATCTCGTTCTGACCATCCGTCTGTTTAACCACTTTGCTCTGATCTGCTATCCTCATGGTATTTTTACCTTGGACCGTTACTTGTCTACATCTTTGTCTATTCCCTCAGTATATTACGTACCCTTTTGGCTATTGACCTTGGACTCCTCGATTATCCCAACACACGACTTGTCTTTGAGAAGTGACTCAGCATCATAGTATGCTAATTACTTTCACAAATTTATTAAAAATATTTCCAAGATTGCCATACCACTGACTGATTTACCACAGAAAGGGGTCGATATGATTAACTGTAAACTGGTGAAGTCAGTACTCTCACTAATTTACAATAATGTTCATCGTCTGACTCTACTGTATATTGGCACACCTTAATCTACAATCTCCTTTTGTAGTATAGGTAGATGCCTTGGAGGTTGGAGGCTGTGTTATCACAAGGTACACTGTCTCTCACTAAACTCTGTCCATGCTTTTCCTTTTCATGAAAATTTGTATCTGTTGAGAGGATTTATGATATTGATATTTGTGAATTGTTGGCAATTTAGTTGGCCTTCAAGGAATGGCACCATTTCCTATGAGATGCCCAATATATAGTCACCATTTTCATGGTCTACAAAAATCTTACTTACATCGAATCAGCCAAGAAACAAAACTCTAGGCAAGCTAGATAGACTAAAAATATTAAAGTCAATGCTCTCTCCCCAAGTTTCTGTTCATCTCAAACCAAGAACTATAAATAAATTCCCATTTTAGCAAAAAGTATAGTTGTGTTTTTCCAGATCTTCTTAAGGAGATCCGTACATCTCAATATTTAGCTTCTGGATGTAAATCCAATTGAGGTTTATGCTGACATTAGGCGGGCTCCCACACGCACGGGCTCAGTTGCGGTAGCGACCTCTGCAACAGCTGTTGTTATGCCCCTACCTGACAATACTTTTACTTAAAAAAATATTTTTGCCCAGTCAGTTTTTCCTGCAAAGTCTTCAGGAATCCTATGAATTAGTCACAGGTCTGACTGGTAACAAGGAATTTTTAGTGGCCAATCATTGTTCAGCATTGTAGGGAATATGTGATTGCAGGTGAAATCTGTGCTTGAGCCAAAAGAATCCAGGACTTCTCCAGTCCTTACCTACTACAAAATACCCTTGGACCCAACTATCCATGAACTTTATTACTTACTATTTGGGTGATCGTTGACAGATTCAGCAAACAATGTTCATCTATCAAGCTACCTACCACCTAAAGGTGTAGATAGACCTCTTTTGCTTATAAGAGGTAGTAACAAGTCATCCTTTGGTGTTTTTTACAAGGCATGGTTATCCACTAAAAATGTCAAATGCAATGTCCCTTCTGTTAACACAGGGCCCAAGTTTATTGGTTCATATGAAATAACTGAGGTCTTTAATCTACTAGATTTTTAAGTTAAACTTTCCCCTTACTTCCAAATACCCAACGCAGCATCATACTAGCCTGGTTGGACACTGGATGATCCTCCGGTGGGCCCCTGTGCTGGTATAGAGAGGGCTCGCCAGTAACCAGAATCATTAGAACTACCAAGGGCCTATCAAAGGCCAGATGCTCATGTGGTGCAGAGTAATCACATTAAAATGACTTCCGGGTTATGAAAGGATGTGCACGGTCTTTGATAGACCAGTGGCCTTTCAACGTGATTGCTATGTGCCATGCACTGACGTCAGTGCCCAGCGCAAAGTATATGATGGGTCGGCAGACATTTTAACGTCAGCTCTGGATATGAAGACGATGGTTGATCACAGGAAGGTGAAACTTTTTTTCCTCTCTGTCAATGGGCAAGTTAGTGGACATAGGGGCTTCGTATGTGGCAGCATAGGGGCCAGAACGGGGGAGGGGCATGGGGTCCCAGGATGGGGGTAACATAGGGGATGAGGATGGGGGTACATAGGGCCTGGGTTGGAGCAACATAGGAGCTTAGGATGGGTAACATAGGGACCCGGGACTTAGATACAATGGGGCCTAGGATGGAGGAACATAGAAGCCTGGGTCAGAGGAACATAGGGGCCTGAGACAGATGAATATAGGAACCCAGGATGGGGTAACATAGGGGCCTAGAAAGGGAGACATTATTAAATAAAGGGGACCAGGATGGGAACATTAGTAAATAAAGGGGTGCCAGGATGGGTGTCATATTTATTGTATGGGGTCCAGGATTGGTGACATAATTACTGTATGGGGCCAGAATGAGGAACATGTGGAGTGCCCCCATAGGGCAGTGGGGTACTCGGTACCGGGCCCTTCGGATCTCAAAGGGGATGTCACGGTGGCTGACCTGGTCCGTGGCCCTAGGGACGTCCGTTGTAAAGGGGGAAAGGTCTTTAAAGGGATAATGTTTGTGACGCCACCTGTGGTATTTGGTCCGGGTGACCGACGCTGCTTTAAGGGGTCCGCAGGGGTGATGTTATGGCAGCTAGATGGTGTACCTTCCCACAGGTGAAGTGTATCCCCAGGGCTTCCCAGAGGTGTAGATGGTGGATGGTGTGAGGCGCAGTGAAGAACGAGGACACGAGGTTGCAGTCTCTTTACCTTTACTGAAGCCTTCAGCGTCCACAGTCCAGAGCACCAGATCACAGGGCAGGCAGAGTCCGGCCGGTCTGAAGGCAAATCCAGAGTCCCCTTATCCAGGTGGAAATCAGTAGCCTTTCTCTAGCGCCTGGATATTGTAGTACCTCCCTGCTGAGCGTCTCGGTAAGGTCCTCACAACTGATGTTGGTGTTCTAAATGTTATGTCACTTTCTCTGTCCCCCTGATGGTAAGGATAGGACAAACCTGTATGACTGGTGGCCTGAGGCTTTTTACAGGGACTCTAGCATGCCCCAGCCCCCACAAGTTGCCACTGTGCCTCCTGGGTTTGGGTTGGGCAGCTAATATGGAAATAACTGTCCTGCCGGTCTCTGGAGCAAGGCTTGGAGACGATTACTCCCTCGGTGTTCCGGCTACCGGATCCTGCACCTCAGAAAGGAGGCAGCCTTTTGCAGGGCAGAACTCCTTCTGGTTTCCTCTCCTTTCGCTATGACTTCGTTTCTCACCCTCTACAATACAATTCGCTGTTCTTGTCTCTTTCTTAGGATGCTGCCGCACGTCGGGCAGGCGCAGCTCCGTGGCCTTCTGTCTAGGCCTCTGACAGGATCCCACCCCTGTCAGGAACCTCTCTGTCTGCAGCGCTTAGATGTTCCTCCTTCCCCTCTGGCTGCCTGACAGGTGCTGCCTGGGTGAAGCCCAGTCAGCTTCTGCCTAACTTCCTATGCAGACCACCAGTTTTACCTAATTGTGAAGAGTGCCCTAATAGATAGGAGCATAGCTCCCCCTGGTGGACTGGTGTGTGAAGTGTGTTGTGTGGTTTGTGATTCCTGGTAAGATCTCCTTTATTGCCTTCAGACGTAACATCACTCCCCCTGATGGAAGAATGACGTTACTGCAATGACCAGGACCCTGGGGCGCTGCACTCCCCCCCTGTTAAATCCAGTACTCCCGGACATGGAAAAGAAAACAACAATACATTAGCAAAAAGACATGCAATTTTTAAAATGCTATAAAACAAATTAACTGTGCTTCCCTTCATGGGAGGTGAAGATGCTTGAACGTTGCAAAACAAGAACATATTTACATTGCCAGCTTGCTTCCATAAATTGACCAATAACAGATGTAGTAACTAACTATGAAATACAATTACCCATACAGGTATACTATCTAATAAGTGCAAAAGCAAACATATTTTATTTTATTCAAGTGCAAAACAGTATCTCTTCCTAAGTGCAAACTTTCTAACTAACCCACACGGGTTTACTTTATTAAAATGCAGAACAGTCTATCAACCCCCACGGGCTCACTGCATTTTCTTTCAGTTTATCTAAAGTACATTATCAAACCTTTTCTTACTATATAAATTTCTGACTACATACTATCGACTATGTAAACATTATTGCTATCTGAACTTAAATTTATATCTTTATCTGCTATATTACCCCTATAATATATTAACTTTTCAGCAAAGTGCAACAATAAAACATTCTCTTTAAGAGTAAACTCAAGTCTTTCAATGAGGTAGTGCAATATATCAATCACATTATCAGTATTCAAGTCAATTTAAAGGTGACATGATGTGAGGGACCTGTGACGAACCCCCAACGTTGGCTCTGGGTGGGCTACAAGACGTGTATCCTGACCCGGAATTCTGCCACACCAACGGGTTTTTCTTCAGGTCTGTAAAGCAAAGAAATTTTTACAGTAAGATTAACAGCAGTTTCTGTTAAGAGGCAGTCTCTGTAAAAGCCTCCTTTGTAAAACCAGTAGGAAGCACCCTTAAGAAGGTGGCAACTTTTTACAAGGACAGTTTGTGATCATGCACAGTTCATGATTCTGCAGTTCGTTGAAAGAAGAAAACTTGTGCAAAACATAGGATCCCTTTTAGCAGGGGATCCCTTTAAGAGTTAACCCTAGACGGGTTCAGTACTTGAAAGTAGCAGCAAAGAATAAACAAACTATTTACATTCTTTTCAGTGTATGGTTACTGGAACAGTTCTGGCGGTAGCACTGGTGGAGGTAGTCCTCTTGGATACCGACGGCCGTCAGGTGCTACATATGAGGCTCTTTCACACCAGATGGGGGTCTGCGTGCCCACTGTGTTCTGTTCAGGGGTAACCTTAGCGCGGGTTACCGTTGAAGTTGGCTCTGAGGCCACGATAGTTTCAGTAGTTGTCACAGTGCATACTGTGGTCCTTGTGAAGGTACAAGTAGGTGTGATGGTGGTAGTAGTAGGGGCAGTGGTCTTGATGCATGGTGGCGCTGTTGTCACAGGAGACGGCATAACTGGGGTTTTGGCATGGTGTGTCATAGTGTCCCTTTGCTTGTGCACATTCAGGGCAAACCATCCCTTTTCACCAAAATGCCTGGTGTAAGTGACATTGTCTCCCGGGTACAAGTCTCTATCTGGATGTCCTTCCCAGAGGTGAGATTCCACATCCCTTCAGTTAACAAAGATCTCCGCATAGAGTCCCTGTTCCTTTATGAAACCCCATCCTCCTTGTAGTTTGAATGTTATGACTGTGCCCTGCTTACGTGGGGCCTGGTTAGTGGTGCGGTCTTTGCAGGCCTGGGCTTTAACTTGAAAGTCTCGTTTATCGAATGCTCTGCATTGGGCCTGATGTCTCTCTTCAGTTTCCTCCCACTTGCGGGCAAGCTGGGCCTGGTAGTCCTCCCAACTCAAAACTTCTATAGCCTCTCCCTTCTGTTTTTCTGCACCGGAGAACCCCATAAAGTCTGGTCCGGGATTCACCCAGCGGTATACAGTCTGCTCTGCATATAACTCACCCGGCAGGGTGGTAGGTGTAATTGGGGCCTTCAGGAATCGCTCCATCCCCGTGGCCTGGTCCCAAAGCTCGAGGCGCTGGAGGCGGTGAGTACCGCGAGGAGGTGGCGCTGCTACGGGTCTATCAGCAGGTCCTCTGTCACCGGAGCAGGGTCAGCGTTCTTACCTGCCACAATGGTGTCTTTGGTGTCGGTCGGTTCTGCTGACGGCGGCGTCTGCAGCAGTGCTGGCATCAGCTCTGGGAGCGGTGCAGGGAGCGGTGTTGGAGGCGGTGCCGGTGGGTCCTCTGCAGGCGTTGTCCGGCATGCGGCCTTAGTGTTCACCCGCAGCTGTAGGAGCTGGTCGATCAGCTCGTCCACTCCGGCCTGCAGGAAGTCAGTGCCAACTGTGGAGGCCTGGATGCTGTGCATTTCCGGGTGGCTGGGGGAGTCCTCAGCCTCTACCCCTCGGTCCGGGTCCGGGCGGCTCGCCATGGTGACTTCCACGTGGCTGGCTCCTTCCTCATCCTTTTCTCGCTCTCTTCTCCTGGGGCGGTTTTGTTTTCTTTGTCTCCGCCCACCATTGAGGATCATGAGGCGGATCTCGGCTGCTGACAGACACGTCCTCAAGGTACAGAGATATTTTGACTGGGTGGCCATTATTTTTCGCACTTCACAGTTTGTTCACACCCACGACGACACGCCCTTCTTCTTCTGCGCCCCTCATGGCGCTGTAATGGCGGCAGTTTTGGCGGGAATTTTGGTGGTCTTTTGCAATACACAGTCCTTTAGCAAATCACAGTTCAACTACAATTGTGGCACAGTTCTTAGGCGCACATGACCCGATTTTCAGGCTTAAGTAGATCCTGTTCGTGACTCCAAAAGATAGGAGTGCCCCCGTAGGGCAGTGGGGTACTCGGTAGCAGGCCCTTCGGATCTCAAGGGGTATGTCAAGGTGGCTGACCCGGTCCATGGCCCTAGGGATGTCCGTTGTAAAGGGGGGAAAGGTCTTTAAAGGGATAATGTTCGTGACGCCACCTGTGGTATTCGGTCAGGGTGACCGACGCTGCTTTAAGGGGTCCGCTGGGGTGATGTTATGGCAGCTAGATGGTGTACCTTCCCACAGGTGAAGTGTATCCCCCGGGCTTACCAGAGGTGTAGCTGGTGGATGGTGTGAGGCGCAGTGAAGAACGAGGACATGAGGTTGCAGTCTCTTTACCTTTACTGAAGGCTTCAGCGTCCACAGTCCAGAGCACCAGATCACAGGGCAGGCAGAGTCCGGCCGGTCTGAAGGCAAATCCAGAGTTCCCTTATCCAGGTGGAAATCAGTAGCCTTCCTGGATGTTGTAGTACCTCCCTGCTGAGCGTCTCGGTAAGGTCCTCACAACTGATGTTGGTGTTCTAGATGTTATGTCTCTTTCTCTGTCCCCCTGATGGTAAGGATAGGACAAACCCGTATGACTGGTGGCCTGAGGCTTTTTACAGGGACTCTAGCACACCCCAGCCCCCACAAGTTGCCACTGTGCCTCCTGGGTGTGGGTCGGGCAGCTAATATGGAATTAACTGTCCTGCCGGTCTCTGGAGTAAGGCTTGGAGACGATTACTCCCTCGGTGTTTTGGCTACCGGATCCTGCGCCTCAGGAAAGGAGGCAGGCTTTTGCAGGGCAGAACTCCTTCTGGTTTCCTCTCCTTTCGCTATGACTTCGTTTCTCACCCTCTTCAATATAATTCGCTGTTCTTGTCTCTTTCTTAGGATGCTGCCGCACGTCGGGCAGGCGCAGCTCCGTGGCCTTCTGTCTAGGCCTCTGACAGGATCCCACCCCTGTCAGGAACCTCTCTGTCTGCAGCGCTTAGATGTTCCTTCTTCCCCTCTGGCTGCCTGACAGGTGCTGCCTGGGTCTTCCATGGGGAAAGGAAAGGGAGGTCCTATTACTGTGCAGGGAGACACTAAGTCACTTTTTTCTTCATCTGACGCAGTGTAGAAGTTGGGGGAAAAGTGGGAAATGTGCTCTAGAAGTGATCAGCTATAGATAAATGTGTCTTATTTTCTGCAGAGATGAGTCCTGGCTGGAAGAAGTGATAGTAGTCTAAAAGTAAAGATGAATGACTTCAACTAAAGACATCACTGGTAAGTCAGTGTATTGCATTCACACGCACACTAGCTCCTGTCAATAATGTCACTGGTGATCTCTGTATTACCTGAACACTGACACTATATAGAGTGCAACTCTGTATAATGTGTATAGAGAAGCTCCTGTGTATAATGTCACTTGTGGTCACTGTATCACCTATATACTATATACACAGGAGCCTTGTGTATAGAATCATAGAATAGTAGAGATGGATGGGACCTCAAGGGTCATTGTGTCCAACCCCCTGCTCAATGCAGAATTCACTAAACCATCTCAGACAGAGAAGGGACCAGCAGGGAGACATGTGGACACTGCCACTACTTATGGGTAAGTGGGATTAATCCTCTCTGACCTACATACCCGGGGGTATATGTAACATATGCCTAACTGACTGGATATTATATACTGTATTTTTCGCATTAATTTTGAGGAGAAAAATAGGAAAAAAGTTTTTAATAAAATGGTGGTGCTTCTTATAATCCATGCGTCTGCCCGAAGTACCGACGCATGCTGTGAAATAAAAGCACAACGGGGGCAGTGGTTGCAGTTTTTCAACGCATCCGCTGCCCCATTGTAAGGTCCGGGGAGGAGGGGGCGGAATTTCGGCCGCGCATGCGCGGTCGGAAATGGCGGACACGACGCACAAAAAATGTTACATGTAACGTTTTTTGTGCCGACGGTCCGCCAAAACACGACGCATCCGTCACACGACGGATGCGACGTGTGGCCATACATCGCAATGCGTCGCTAATGCAAGTCTATGGAGAAAAAACGCATCCTGCGGGCAACTTTGCAGGATGTGTTTTTTCTCCAAAACTACACATTGCGACGTACAGCAAGTGACACTAGTGTGAAAGTAGCTTTAGCCTTCTTTTTTGCAAGCTAAACATTGCCTGATCCTTTAACTGTTCCTCGTAGGACATACTTTGCAGTCCGCTCACCATCCTGGTAGCTCTTCTCTGAGCTTGCTCCAGTTTTTCAATGTCTTTTTTAAAATATGGTGGCCAGAACTGGACCCAGTATTCCAGATGAGGACTGACCAAGGAGGAGTAGAGGGGGATAATTACTTCATGTGATCTAAATAGTGTAGTGTTAGTCTACCGGTAAAACAGTGATCACCATTGACATTTTACACAATAGCTTCTGTATATAGTGTCAGTGTACAGGTAATTCAGTGATCACCAGTGACAGTATACACAGTAGCTCTGTACATAGTGTAAGGTCACTGGTGATCACTGCATTATCTATACACTATATACAGAGCACCTGTGTATAATGTCACTGGTGATGACTAGAGATGAGCGAACCTTCCAAGGTTCGGTTCGGTTCAGTGAATGTCCCAATGTTTGCTGAACAGTTCGACGATGGTACTCAAACCCCGTTAAATCCAATGGGAGACAAAACCAAACATATACAGAACACCTTAAGAGATAACAAAAAGCTTCCCAAACAGCTAAAATTAATGGGAGGCACCATGAAAAGTGGCATCAATTAACCCACAGTAGAAATTTGCTAATGGAACACCAGCAGTCTGCCATGGTCCATGCATGAGGTATTAGGGTCTGGGCCAGCATTTAGAGCTTTGAATTGAAGTTTCAATTAAGACCTGCTGGGTAAGAGAGCGGTGTAATCCTTCTTTGCTGGGAGCCTTCATACCTCATGCAACAGCTCATTTTTTTCCCAGCCACACTCAGGGGGCATAAACATCAGTTTCATAGAGTACTATTGGTAGAAAAATGTAAGGATAGCAACTCAGGTTTTGACTGATCAACTGACCCACAGTAGAACCAACAGTAGAACATTTTATAATAGCACAAAAGCAGTCAGCCATGGGTCATGTATGAGGTATCAGGGTCTGGGCCAGCATTTAGAGCTTTAAAGTGATGTTTTAATTAAGACCTGGTGGTTAAGGAAGTGGTGTAATCCTTCTTTGTTGGGAGCCTTGATGCAGGCAACCCACCAGATGGAGACCCAACTTGGAGTCTCCACATTTCAAAAAATTATTGTCACACACCACTAAAGTGGCATCAATTTCCCCAGAGTAGAAACAGTATAATAGGCCTCTGATACACCTTCCACTGCAGGCAACCCACCAGATGAAGACCCAGTGTGGAGTCCCCATATCAAAAAATTGCTTGCAAACATCAGCAACAGAAGGCACAGAAGCAAAGGTGTCACAGACTGCAATAACACGAGATCAGTGTATGACACTAAAAACTAATACACCATCACCTAGTCTGCCGACTATGCGACTTGGGTGCAAAAATAATTGGAGATCCATGACTTGTTCATTTTGATGAAAGTTAGGCAGTCTACACATTCAGGAGACAGCCAGATGCACTTATCCATCAGGACACCACCAGCAGTTTGTCTGGTACCATGACCACCTCTCGATTGCTGTAATCCACCCTCCCATGGCACCAGCCTGTGCAACGACAGTCTGGAATTTAGAGATATTGTTATCCCTTCTGCATCCTCCTCTGCTTCCTTTTGGACCACCAGCTCCTCCTGCAGACTATTCAAAATGTGCTCCAGCATGTAGATGACAGGAATAGTGATGCTGATGACAGCATCGTCGGTGATATTTAGTATCCTACTTTGTAACCATTTAGAAACTGTGCAAAAGGGAGCAGAGGTCTTTCATCTGTGCCCACTCTGCTAGCGTGATTTGCACCCTGACCGTACTGCGTTGGCCCAGGCTATGCAAAAGGACATAATGCACCAGGGCTGCCACAGAGTGGAATTCCAGTTTGTCGGCACATCGCAAATAAAAACAGTTAACCAGTAGGCCAAAAGACCTCTGAAGTGATGCAAGTCGATGACCTGCAGGGTGCGATTGGCGGAAGTGAGCACAAAGCGACCGTGCGTTCTGCAGCAGCGCATCCAGGCCAGGATAGTGACATATAAATTGCTGTACCACAAGGTTGAGAACGTGAGCAATGCAAGGCACATGTGTGATGTGTCCTCGGTGTAGGGCCACCACCGGGTTTTCTCCATTATCGCACATGGCCTTCCCTGCTTCCAGGTTCAGTGGAGACAGCCATAGCTCTGATTCAGCCTGAAGAGCTGTCCACAGCTCTTGAGCTGTATGACTGCGATCTCCAAAGCATATTAATTTAAACCTGATTGCGGTGAACCCTGGCTGTGCTGTATGGAGGTGGGGGAGATTCTCTCTGCCCAATGGAATGTGTGTCTCATTAATGGAGAGATTGAGGGCGAAGGTGGAGGCCCTAGAGTAGGTGAAGAAGCCAGAAGCAATTAAGTTAGTGATAGATATAGAGGTCTGTCCCGCAAGCTATGGGGATTCCAAGACTTGAGGATCAGCCCCTTGCCAGCCTGCCCCCACAGTCGCTAGAGTCACCCAGTGTAATGTCCCTGCTCATGTTTGCTTGTCCAGGTGTCAGTGGTGAAATGCACCCTGGCAAATATAGATTTTTTTCAGGGAACGGGTGATGTTGTCTGTGACATGCTGGTGTAGCACAGGCACAGCTTTCTTAGAGAAGTAATGGCAACTGGTACTGGGAGACTGCGACGGCCATTGACATTCAGAAAACATCCGTATCTACTGGGCGGAAAGGCAGCATTTCCTTGGCCAACAGATTGGAAATGGTGAAGTTCAAGCTCTTTAGCATGTGTAGGAGGAAACATTCTTTTATGTGACCACAACTGCGGGACTGTGGGTTGGCTGCTGTGCTGGTAGAGGGTGGAGTAGGGTGAACAAGACGAACTGTTGGACTGTGAGTGAGGTGCAAGCGGAGATGTTATGGTGGATTGAGAAAAATGTGGTGTGCTTGGTGTACAGGCATCTCCATTTCCATAACAGCTGATGGGCTCTCACTCACCTGGACTGTAGGGGGTAAACAAGTGAAGGTTCTGCACCCAGAGTCCTGTGTGAGAAAGTTGCCACAGTGACGGAGGAGGAAGAAGAAGCGGACGCGGTTGATGGGACAGCTGGTGGATGGCGAGGCTCACTAGTTCGCAGTTTTAGAGCAGTGTGATTGCGCATGTGCTGGTTCATGCATGTAGTTGCCAAATTTTTGCAATTTTTGCCTCTACTTAGTTGTTTTTTGCAAAGTTGGCAGATAACATTAGTTGAGTCATCATTTGCGGTCTCAAAAAAGACCCAGAGCAGGCAACCCTTGCCACCCCTGCGAACTGTAGACTCGCAATCGGTGATGGCCACAGACTCAGTTGTGGCTAAGGATTCAATGCTTGTCATGTTTGCATCTCTCCGTGTCTGCGCAGGATGCCACAACATAACCTCCTCGTCTTTCTCCTCCTCCACCTCCTCTACTGAGCTAATTAGCGGCGTGCCTCCGGGTTCACATCAAGTGGGATCTACAACCTTATTGCCTTACACCAAAGGACATGGAGTACAGAGAACACCAAAAGAATAAAGTAAAAACCAGAACAGTTTATTAATTCAAATACAAATACAAACAATAACAGTCAAATAATAAGGCTATACACAAAAGAGGGGAATAAGTAAAGGGAACCTGCTGGCACAGCAGGAGGAGCGACAAGTAGTGCAAGTAAAGTAGCTAACGGTGAATATAGCAAACCCTAATCAAAAGGGTACATGGGGGTACCCTAATAAGGCAAGTCCCCAATAACCCTACATGTCCCGAAGGTAAGCTACAACTCACCCATAATGGCTGGTGTTGTTTAGGTCCTCCCACTGCGACCCCTTGACGCGCGTTTCGCGTAGATGCTTCTTCAAGAAGGGGAATGGTGTGTGTTGTGTCCCCGAGGTTTAAATACTACTGCCCCCAATTACCGGCATATGCGGCGCACGCGCATCCAAAGGCACACGCCGGAAGTGACCATGATAACATGATATATAGGTGATACTATCATTATATACAGCAGTAGCAGTATCGCCTATATAATGTGTATCCAACATTTGCAGTATCACCTGTATAATGTATAGACTACTGCATATACGTTGTATAGGTGATACTGCTGTGTATAGTAGCACTATCTATCTGTGTCTATATATATATATATATATATATATATATATATATATATATATATATATGTTTTTTTTGTTTTTTTTTTCAGTTTCATGTATATAATGTGTGTACACCAGTCACAGTATCACATACAATATATAGGTGATACTACAACTATACACATCAGTTGCAGTCTCAACTATATATTGTATATACAGTAGTTTCAATGTGATATATATTCAGCAGTCGCGGTGTCTCCTATGTACATCAGCCTCGGTGTCTCCTATGTGATGTATGCATCATAATTAGTGTTGAGCATTCCGATACCGCAAGTATCGGGTATCGGCCGATATTTGCTGTATCGGAATTCCGATACCGGTATTCCGATACTTTTGTGGTATCGGGTATCGGTATCGAAACAACATTAATGTGTAAAATAAAGAATTAAAATAAAAAATATTGCTATACTCACCTCTCCGACGCAGCCTGCACCTTAACGAGGGAACCGGCAGCGTTGTTTGCTTAAAATTTGCGCTTTAACTTCCTTACGCGAAGTCCCGGCTTGTGATTGGTCGCGCGCCGCCCATGTGGCCGGGACGCAACCAATCACAGCAAGCCGTGACGTAATTTCAGGTCCTTCAGGATTTTAAAATTACGTTCCGGCGTTGTGATTGGTTGCGTCGCAGTCACACGGGCGACGCAACCAATCACAAGCCGTGACGTCACGGGAGGCAGGAGACGCGCGCATTTTAAAATGCGCGCGTGTCCAGCCTCCCGTGACGTCACGGCTTGTGATTGGTTGCGTCGCCCATGTGACTGCGACGCAACCAATCACAACGCCGGAACGTAATTTTAAAATCCTGAAGGACCTGAAATTACGTCACGGCTTGCTGTGATTGGTTGCGTCGCAGTCACATGGGCGACGCAACCAATCACAAGCCGTGACGTCACGGGAGGCTGGACACGCGCGCATTTTAAAATGCGTGCGTCTCCTGCCTCCCGTGACGTCACGGCTTGTGATTGGTTGCGTCGCCCATGTGACTGCGACGCAACCAATCACAACGCCGGAACGTAATTTTAAAATCCTGAAGGACCTGAAATTACGTCACGGCTTGCTGTGATTGGTTGCGTCCCGGCCACATGGGCGGCGCGCGACCAATCACAAGCCGGGACTTCGCGTAAGGAAGTTAAAGCGCGAATTTTAAGCAAACAACGCTGCCGGTTCCCTCGGTAAGGTGCAGGCTGCGTCGGAGAGGTGAGTATAGCAATATTTTTTATTTTAATTCTTTATTTTACACATTAATATGGTTCCCAGGGCCTGAAGGAGAGTTTCCTCTCCTTCAGACCCTGGGAACCATCAGGGATACCGTCCGATACATGAGTCCCATTGACTTGTATTGGTATCGGGTATCGGTATCGGATTGGATCCGATACTTTGCCGGTATCGGCCGATACTTTCCGATACCGATACTTTCAAGTATCGGACGGTATCGCTCAACACTAATCATAATATAGTATAATGCTGTCCTAATTACCGTATATTGTAGAGATGTGTGTATATATATATATATATATATATATATATATATATATATATATATATATATTGTGGTATAGCGACCCCTGTGGCAGCTAGGGGGCGCTGTGTGTGCTCCTTGAGATATGCATTGAGGCATATATATGGTATGCAAGGACCTGTGGTGATGTCACGCTCACCTGACTAGCCATGTGACAGGTACCTGGGTGTGGTTACACCTATGTAAAGGAGGTGTGTGGAGCACATGGTGGAATGTGAGTGTTAGTGGATAAGTGTCCGTCAGGGTGGACACACTTCCGTGTGTCCTGGCAGGACACTGCAAAGTGGCCTGTGTGCTGGACGGTCCCAGGTGGGGACAGACGTCCTGGAAGCACACAGTGACCATTCCAGGCTGGAGAGCCTGCGTGCTGGACATAGCACGGACGGTTGGTGTTTGAGGCTCCGGCGAGTGGAGTCGTCCTGGAAGCACCTGGAGACCGTAGACCTGGGAGGTCTGTGTTGAGGACCTGGGACTGACCTGAAGTCAGTGTGAGTGAGAAACGTCTGATGGATACCTCTGTGGAGAAGAGGGATCTGGGAAACCTGTGCGGCACCAACAGGTAACGGGAAGGAACCGTGTGACACTGACCGGGGTCAGAGTGAGAGACATTGTGTATGGGCACCTCAGAGGCCAAGGGGTGTCCAGGAACCCGTAAAGGTTGCCAACGGGTAACGGTCTGAAAACCGTGTATAATGCTGACTGGGGTCAGAGACGAACTGTGGTAAAGATGAATATATGCAGACTGTGTTCAAACTGTTACCAAGTTCCTGTGGATGTGGTTTACATTATGTGAAATAAACCGAAAAGACTGTTTTTGATAGAAAACCGTGCCCGAGTGCTTTAATTCTGCTGCCAAGCGAGTGTTCCCCAAGACCCGTAGCGGGTGAAACGCTACAATTGGTGGAGAATGCGGACAAATTGGTTCCCTATGAAGCACATGTGCGGTGCTGGCTAAGCCAGAGGAGTCGACGGTCTGACAACCGTGTGATACTGATCGGGATCAGTGAGCAAAATGTGTTTGTGCTGTAACTCGGCGGGGTTACGAAGGTGACAAGCGTCTTGTTGTGGATCGGCGAGTCCATGAAGGGGACAAGCGTCTTGCTGTAACTCGGCGGGGTTACGAAGGTGACAAGCGTCTTGCTGTGGATCGGCGGGTCCACGAAGTCTGCAGTGGAGCCGTCCAGAGCATTGTGGAGTGCGGCTGCACTTGCAGCAAGAGGTTCAGCAGCGGCTTGTGATTGCCAGCAGGAGCTGGTGAAGTGTTGGGGAAAAAAAAAAAAAGAACATTTTTTTTTTCTCTGTGCAGACTCTCAAAGGGCCAGTGTGACCCAAAGAGACATGGGTTTTTTTTTTCTCTGTACTGTGTGAACTGGTACTGTTGGGTGTACCCCAGGGAAGGAGCTGGTGTCCCTAAAAGGGGCGGAGTCCAAAAAGGGGGGTGGAGTTACGCCAAATGGTGGTTTCCAAAAGATGGTTGTTAAAAGGGGTGGAGTTCCGCCAAATGGTGGTTTCCCCAAAAAAGGGGTGGAGTTCTGCCAAATGGTGGTTTCAAAAAAAGGGTGGAGTTCTGCCAAATGCTGGTTTCCCAAAAGGGGACGGAGTGTCCCAAAAGGGTGATGCAGTCGGACTGTTGTCCGGGGCAAATGAATTGTTGGGTATGGAGGTTGGTGCGGAGAGTGCCCTTGTGGTTGACGGTCCTGAGTTGGGCGTGACCGGGGAAGAAGGTGGACGATCCCAACTTACGGACATGACATTGGTGGGAGACCTTGTTACAAAAATGTTGTGACTTGTCGGCTAAAGCTCAGGGTTTACATGTTGACCGCTGGGGGCGGGGAAAAGACCTGACAAAGGTGTGATGATGAAGATGGTGTGTGACAAGTGTTCAACCCTACGGGTTTGAACAGAGGGGGGGAATATGTGGTATAGCAACCCCTGTGGCAGCTAGGGGGCGCTGTGTGTTCTCCTTGAGATATGCATTGAGGCATATATATGGTGTGCAAGGACCTGTGGTGATGTCACGCTCACCTGACTAGCCATGTGACAGGTACCTGGGTGTGGTTACACCTATGTAAAGGAGGTGTGTGGAGCACATGGTGGATTGTGAGTGTTAGTGGGTAAGTGTCCGTCAGGGTGGACACACTTCCGTGTGTCCTGGCAGGACACTGCAAAGTGGCCTGTGTGCTGGACGGTCCCAGGTGGGGACAGACATCCTGGAAGCACACAGTGACCATTCCAGGCTGGAGAGCCTGCGTGCTGGACATAGCACGGACGGTTGGTGTTTGAGGCTCCGGCGAGTGGAGTCGTCCTGGAAGCACCTGGAGACCGTAGACCTGGGAGGTCTGTGTTGAGGACCTGGGACTGACCTGAAGTCAGTGTGAATGAGAAACGTCTGATGGATACCTCTATGGAGAAGAGGGATCCGGGAAACCTGTGCGGCACCAACAGGTAACGGGAAGGAACCGTGTGACACTGACCGGGGTCAGAGTGAGAGACATTGTGTATGGGCACCTCGGAGGCCAAGGGGTGTCCAGGAACCCGTAAAGGTTGCCAACGGGTAACGGTCTGAAAACCATGTATAATGCTGACTGGGGTCAGAGACGAACTGTGGTAAAGATGAATATATGCAGACTGTGTTCAAACTGTTACCAAGTTCCTGTGGATGTGGTTTACATTATGTGAAATAAACCGAAAAGACTGTTTTTGATAGAAAACCGTGCCCGAGTGCTTTGATTCTGCTGCCAAGCGAGTGTTCCCCAAGACACGTAGTAGGCGCTATGCTACTATATATATATATATATATATATATATATATATATATATATATATATATATATATATATATATATTATAGAGAGAGAGTGTAGAGATGTTTATATAGTATGGCGCTATGTATATAGTGTGGAATTCACACTATATATACACTGCAGCCACATCTGTACACTATATAATATATACACCATTCTATATTCCTTAACACGGTATATAATATGCCGCTGTGTACTGTATATAATAGATTGTAGTATACCGTGTAAACTCGTGTATAAGCCGAGTTTTTCAGCACTTTTTTTTTTGTCCTGAAAACACCCCCCTCGGCTTATACACGAGTCGTTGTCCCAGAAAAACGGAGGGGGAGCAGCGGGTCACAGAATATTCGCTGTGCTCCCGCTTTCAGCACACATCCTACTTACCTTCCCTGCAGAGGCGTAGCTAGGGTTTCAACTTGGGGGGGGCAAAACATCTGAGTGGGCCCCTAACCAGCTAACCCTGATTACAGCTACGGTTGCACACTCTAGTTGTGAATATAGGGGAACCTCAGAATATGACCCTACTGTTATTGAAAATAAATCTATATACAAAAACGAACATTGACTTTACCGCCATATTGTGACCATATGCAACTTTGATGGTCACAATACTCTGGAGTGCCCCTATAACAATAATGCTTAAGTGCCCACTTAACATTTAATAATGTCCCCTAAGTTCCCCAATGTACTGCTCCATTATACACAGTATAGTGAGCTTAAAGCTTCCCTATACACAGTCTAAGGCCCCCACAGCTCCCCTATACACAGTATGATGATTCTATAACTCCCCTATACACCGTATGATGTTCCCACTGCTCCCCTATTTACACAGTATGATGTTCCCACTGCTCCCCTATAGATAATATGAGCCCAATGCTCTCCTATACACAGTATAATGCTGACAGAACTCCATTATAGAAAGTATAATGCCCCCCCGAGCTCCCCTATATACAGTGTAATGGGCCAACAGCTCCCATATGCACAATATGCCTTCACAGTTTCCTATACACAGTATGATGGGCCGGCATCTCCCGTCAAACAGTATGATGTCCCCCACAGTTCCCCTGTACACAGTATGATGGGCCCACAGCTTCCTTATACACAGTATGATGGGCCTGCAGCTCCCGTCAAACAGTATGATGTCCCTCACAGTTCCCCTGTACACAGTATGATGGGCCCACAGCTCCCTTATACACAGTATGATGGACCCCCAGCTCCCTTATACACAGTATGATGGGCCCACAGCTTCCTTATACACAGTATGATGGGCCCGCAGCTCCCTTATACACAGTATGATGGGCTCGTAGCTCCCTTATACACAGTATGATGGGCCCGCAGCTCCCTTGTACACAGTATGATGGGCTCGTAGCTCCCTTATACACAGTATGATGGGCCCGCAGCTCCCTTATACACAGTATGATGGGCCCGCAGCTCCCTTATACACAGTATGATTGGCCCGCAGCTCCCGTATACACTGTATGATGGACCCGCAGCTCCCTGATACACAGTATGATGGACCTGCAGCTCCCGTATACACAGTATGATGGACCCGCAGCTCCCTTATACACAGTATGATGGGCCCGAAGCTCCCATATACACAGTATGATGGGCCCGCAGCTCCCGTATACACAGTATGATGGACCCCCAGCTCCCGTATACACAGTATGATGGGCCCGCAGCTCCCGTATACACAGTATGATGTGTGCACAGCTCCCTTATACACAGTATGATGGACCCACAGCTCCCTTATACACAGTATGATTGGCCCACAGCTCCCTTATACACAGTATGATGTGTGCACAGCTCCCTTATACACAGTATGATGGGCTCGCAGCTCCCTTACACACAGTATGATGGGCCCACAGCTCCCTTATACACAGTATGATGTGTGCACAGCTCCCTTATACACAGTATGATGGGCCCGCAGCTCCCATATACACAGTATGATGGACTCACAGCTCCCGTATACATAGTATGATTGGCCCCCAGCTCCCTTATACACAGTATGATGGGCCCGCAGCTCCCGTATACACAGTATGATGGACTCACAGCTTCCTTATACACAGTATGATGGGCCCGCAGCTCCCTTATACACAGTATGATGGGCCCACAGCTCCCTTATACACAGTATGATGGGCCCGCAGCTCCCTTATACACAGTATGATGGGCCCGCAGCTCCCTTATACACAGTATGATGGGCCCACAGCTCCCTTATACACAGTATGATGGGCCCGCAGCTCCCATATACACAGTATGATGGGCCCGCAGCTCCCGTATACACAGTATGATGGGCCCGCAGCTCCCGTATACACAGTATGATGGGCCCGCAGCTCCCGTATACACAGTATGATTGGCCCGCAGCTTCCTTATACATAGTATGATGGACTCACAGCTTCCTTATACACAGTATGATATGTACTCAGCTCCCTTATACACAGTATGGACTCACAGCTCCCTGTAATGATTTGGATGTCCCGGTCATTTACTCATCCTCCGGCGTATTCACTATTTTGTGGCACTGCTGCAGTGCCGCTGCTCAAACTTGTGAGCGCAGCTTCTGACAGGCCAGAAGTTAGAAGCTATGTCACAAGCGCTCAATGTAAGACTATGAGGCTATGTGCACTTGTTGCGGATTTGTGCGGATTTACTGCAGATTTCCTGTGTTTTTTTGTGCGGATTTCACCTGCGTTTTACCACCTGCGCAATCCTATACAGGAGCAGGTGTAAAACGCTGCGGAATCCGCAAATAGAATTGACATGCTGCAGAAAATAAAACGCAGCGTTTCCGCGTGGTATTTTCCGCCCCATGGGCACTGCGGATTTGGTTTTGCATAGGTTTAAATGGTACTGTAAACCAGATAGAAAACTGCTGCAGATCCGCAGCGGCCAATCCGCACCGTGTGCACATAGCCTGAGAGTGAGAGAGAGGCCAGAACGAGGCTCCCACAGACTCACATTGATTGGTGACCTCTGCACCGCTCCATGAAACACTGGAGCCGCGGACCGGTCACAAACTGCAGGAGACGGAGCTGAGCGGAGACTAAAACAGATGAAAATGCCAGAAGGTGAGTATCAGACAGGGGGCAGGGGACGTGGATTATCAGCACCGCTCCAGCAATGAAATAAAACAAAATGCCGGAGTGGTGCTGTAAATGTGATGCAGCTCTTGGTTACTGTATGCGGGCTCCTTATACTAATACTCATAAAAGACCCAGGTGGTACGTATCAAAAGCCCCCTAACCCCCCATCTCCAGCCTCCCCAGACAGCAAATATTACATGTGATGGAGTACATATAATATCATAACTAAACATTATAATAGTCAGCCCCCAGTGACCTGTCCCCCTCCCCCACTTCAGCCCCAATACCACCATCATCTCACATCCACCCCTCAGTGCCCTGTCCCACCTCACCCACCTTCTGCCCTCACAACACCCAAATGGTCTTACATTCACCCCCCAGTACCCTGCCTCCCCTCCCCCACAATACCCCCATGATCTCACATTCACCCCCCAGTACCCTGTCCCCCCTCACCCACTTTCAGCGCCCACAATACCCCAGCGGTCTCACAGTGACACACCTGAATTGAATAAATCTAACAAGTTCCATCCCCACTTACTGATAAAGTTTGCACTGCAGGACCAGGAAGTGTAAGTGAAATGCAAGCTGTGGGCACTAGGACCCAGCGTGCCTGAGCCAATCCCAACGTGCACAGAGTGAAGAAAACTGCAGCCATGAAAAACTTCATGATTAGGACAGGCAAAACCATTCACTGCAGGAGGGAGACTGCAGCCGGCCACTGTGCTAGTAGCGTGCAGAGTCTCCGTCAGACGGGAGCAAACATTATACTGCTCTGCTCCTATGCAGTGTTCTGCCTCGTCACAGAAGTGGCCCTGCCCTGGCTCCCGGTGGGCCCCTTCATGTGACAGGGCCTGGGGCGACGGCCCCCTCTGCCCCCCCAGTAGCTACGCTACTGCTTCCCTGCACTCCCTCGCTGCATCTCGTTCCGGCGGCAGCAGCTCTTCAGGCCGAGCGATCACGTGTCTTCTGCTCATTAAGGTAATGAGTATTCACCCCTCTCCACTCCCATAGGCGTGGGTAAATATTCATTACCTTAATGAGTGGGGAACAGGTCATCACCCGGCCACAGGAGCTGCTGGCACCAGAAGGAGATGCTGCGAGGGCATGCAGGGAAGGTAAGTAGGATGGGGTTTTTTTTTGTTTGTTTTTTATCGGAACCATGCATACATGAACAAGGAAGGAGCCATGCATACAAAGACTGGGATAAGGAGCCATGCATATAAGGACGGGGATAAGGAGCCCCTGCAGACAAGGACGGGATAAGGAACCATGCATATGCAGCGCCCCAGAGTCCTGGTCGTTGCAGTACTGTGGTTCCGCCACTAAGGTGAGCTATAGTACGTCTGATGGCACTGAAGGAGTTCATCTGGACAGGTATCACAGACACCAATACATTTCACAGCCGGGCCACCAGGGGGAGCTAAGGGTTCTATTCACTAGGCCACTCCCCACCATTGTGGGTAAACTGGGGGTCAGGCAGGAAGTTAGTTCAGAAAGCTGACTGGGTTGGAACCAGGCAACACCTTGTGGCAGAGGGTGTTGTGGGGGAAGATACAGTAGGGTCTCTGTCAGGGGTGGGATCCTGACAGAGGCTTGGCAACTTGAGCGAACGTAACGGGACCGTGCCTGCTCAGTATAGCGGCGGTACCCAAGAAGGGACTGGAAGCGAGATAGATTGTGCTGAGTGAGAAACGAGATCAAAGCAACAAGGAGAATACCAGTAGGAGTCGTGCTGTAAGACCGAGGCAACATCCTACTGAGGCGCACAACCGGCGGCCGGAACGCCGAGGGAGTATTACAATATTCAGCTTCAAGCAATACTCTAAACCACGGCAGGACAGTCAGTCTAAGGCGGGCTGTCTCACCTAAATCACCTATGCAGTCTTGGGGGGCAACTTGTGGAGAGGGGCGACTCTAGGGTCCCGGAAGAGCTCCGAGAATACCCGTCATACGGGTGCCGTTCCAACCGTAACATCAGGGAGGGACGGAGGATTAGCAGAACATCATCTAATCGAGTTGTGAGGGAACTTAAGAAACGGACACAACAGTTGTGGGGACTTTCCGTAAGCACAGCAGGGAAGGACCACAACACATAGCGCTAGCAGGAAGGCGCAGATTTCCACCTGTTAAGAGAACTCTGGAGGTGCCATTGGACCGGCCGGACTTGCGCAGCCTGGTTATCCGGATTCCGGACTGAGGACCCAGAGATCTTCAGTAAAGAGGTAAAGAGACTGCAACTTGGTGTCCTCGTTATTTACTGCACCGCACCACTACAGCATCACCACCACCATCATCTACCCACATCTATTACTGTACGCCCCTCAGCAGGGTCACGGACTGGGTCTAGCCACCGTGACAACCCCAGAGCAGAGACTCAGAGGCCCGGTACCGGGTACCCCTCGGCCCTGCGGCAGTGGGGGCGCTTCACATACAAAGACGGGGATGAGGAGCCATGCATACAAGGATGGGGATGAGGAGCCATGCATACAAGGATGGGGATAAGGAGCCATGTATACAAGGATGGGGATAAGGAGCCATGCATGCAAGGACGGTTATAAGGAGCCATGCATACAAGGATGGGGATAAGGAGCCATGCATACAAGGATGGGGATAAGGAGCCATGCACACAAAGACAGGGACGAGGGAGCCATGCAGACAAGGATGGGGATGAGGAGCCATGCACATGCAGCGCCCCAGAGTCCTGGTTGCTGCAGTAATGTCATTCTTCCACCAGGGGGAGTGATATTACGTCTGAAGGTAATAAAGGAGTCCATCTTTCCAGGTATCACAGATTCACAACACACTTCACACTCCAGATCACCAGGGGGAGCCATGCTCCTATCTAGTAGGGCACTCCTCACAGAAGGGTAAAACCACACAGTAACCAAATAATACTACATGCATCCCTAGCAGGCTGTTTTAGGCTGCCAGTTATAGTTAATATTTCCTCTGGTTCTATCCTGTTGCACTGCTCTGATATTCTCACACAGCCTATTGCTTTCAACATTTGCCTTAATTTGTATTTATACTACCTTACAGCCCTATGGTTTTGCTTTTGACTATGACCTTTTGTTACTGACTCAGCACTCTATTGTCTGCCAGCCCGCTCCACAGGCCAGTAGCCACATGCGTAGTCGCACCCAGAGGGGCCCCGTGAATGCCCAGATCTCTGTATAAAGGTCAAAGTTCCACTGGGACCTGTTAGATGGAGTGGCTAGTGCAACACCGGTCCATGGAAGTCCTTTTAACTGGCACCAGCCTTCCACTAATGGTGCTTATTCACAAGTGAGAGGTCTCTCCCAGCCAAACTAGTTAGAACTGCTTTATACTGATGAGGGACAAATACTCCAAAATACGTGTTTGCAATATGTCAGAAACACTTTCTGGTTTGGCTTCTTATGCTAAGTCATATGACGAGGCCCTTTTAAAGCACTGATATTGATTTTTTTAGGATGCTACCTCCAATAGGCAGCGCTAGCGTTCTTGTCCTCTTTCTCTCCGGAGAAGCTATTTTCATATCAGTAAATTGACCATGAAAAAAACCTGCAGCTGTGTGTTACATCCTGGTGAATTGCCTAACTCTATAAAAAGCAGCTCCTATGACCCTATCATGCCGTTCATGCAGTTGTAAAAGATTCCACAATCATCTGTCTCCATTACGCTCTATAGATACATGTAATCTGTAAGCAATAACTGTGTTTTCAAAGTGATATTTTAGTCTTTTATACTAATTCTAAGTTATGAAGTGTCCAGAGTGAGCTGGTTTTCTGGTCCCTGTTTCGTGATGTGAAAGGGCAGATTCTTAGCAGGCATTCGAGAACACCCCTTCCTCCTCCTCCTTCGACTGCAACAGGATGTACAAGCCCAGCTTTCTTACGGTTCTCTAACAATTATGCTGCAGGAATTGAAGGGGTGGAGGAAGGAATTTCCTTTAGCTTTCTTTATTTCTAATTTCTCTTCCTCGTGGAAAAATGACCTTTTAGGAATTAGAGATTGAGAAAATTAAAATGCTACCTTTCGCGCATAGCCTTTACATTATACTTAATTTTGATTAAGGATCTCAATAAATTATTTAGAAAATTAATAGTAAGTAATTCCTTAGAGGGTATGTCATTACATTAACTTCTTAATGTTTGTTATGGTTCTTATGGATAGAACTTGATAAGTACAGAGGTGCTGAGTTCAGGGATACATAGTTTACTATGATTTAAAAGGAATCTGTCACCAGCTGTTTGCTATCGCATCTGAGAGCAGTATAATGTAGGGGCAGAGACCCAGATTCCAGCGATGTATCACTTATTGGCTGCGTGTTGTTTATATATATATATATATATATATATATATACAGTGCCTACAAGTAGTATTCAACCCCCTGCAGATTTAGCAGGTTTAATAAGATGCAAATAAGTTAGAGCCTTCAAACTTCAAACAAGAGCAGGATTTATTAACAGATGCATAAATCTTACAAACCAAAAAGTTTTGTTCCTCAGTTAAATTTTTATAAATTTTAAACATAAAAGTGTGGGTTAATTATTATTCAACCCCTAGGTTTAATATTTTGTGGAATAACCTTTGTTTGCAATTACAGCTAATAATCGTCTTTTATAAGACCTGATCAGGCCGGCACAGGTCTCTGGAGTTATCTTGGCCCACTCCTCCATGCAGATCTTCTCCAAGTTATCTAGGTTCTTTGGGTGTCTCATGTGGACTTTAATCTTGAGCTCCTTCCGCAAGTTTTCAATTGGGTTAAGGTCAGGAGACTGACTAGGCCACTGCAACACCTTGATTTTTTGCCTCTTGAACCAGGCCTTGGTTTTCTTGGCTGTGTGCTTTGGGTCGTTGTCTTGTTGGAAGATGAAATGACGACCCATCTTAAGATCCTTGATGGAGGAGCGGAGGTTCTTGGCCAAAATCTCCAGGTAGGCCATGCTATCCATCTTCCCATGGATGCGGACCAGATGGCCAGGCCCCTTGGCTGAGAAACAGCCCCACAGCATGATGCTGCCACCACCATGCTTGACTGTAGGGATGGTATTCCTGGGGTCGTATGCAGTGCCATCCAGTCTCCAAACGTCACGTGTGTGGTTGGCACCAAAGACCCCGATCTTGGTCTCATCAGACCAGAGAACCTTGAACCAGTCAGTCTCAGAGTCCTCCAAGTGATCATGAGCAAACTGTAGATGAGCCTTGACATGACGCTTTGAAAGTAAAGGTACCTTACGGGCTCATCTGGAATGGAGACCATTGCGGTGGAGTACGTTACTTATGGTATTGACTGAAACCAATGTCCCCACTGCCATGAGATCTTCCCGGAGCTCCTTCCTTGTTGTCCTTGGGTTAGCCTTGACTCTTCGGACAAGGCTGGCCTCGGCACGGGAGGAAACTTTCAAAGGCTGTCCAGGCCGTGGAAGGCTAACAGTAGTTCCATAAGCCTTCCACTTCCAGGTGATGCTCCCAACAGTGGAGACAGGTAGGCCCAACTCCTTGGAAAGGGTTTTGTACCCCTTGCCAGCCTTGTGACCCTCTACGATCTTGTCTCTGATGGCCTTGGAATGCTCCTTTGTCTTTCCCATGTTGACCATGTTTGAGTGCTGTTCACAAGTTTGGGGAGGGTCTTAAATAGTCAGAAAAGGCTGGAAAAAGAGATAATTAATCCAAACATGTGAAGCTCATTGTTCTTTGTGCCTGAACTACTTCTTAATACTTTAGGGGAACCAAACAGAATTCTATAATAATAATAATAAATTACCCTCTGAAAAGACTTTTCACAATTTAAAAAAAAAAAATAAACAAAGAAATAACATTCTTTTTTGCTGCAGTGCATTTCACACTTCCAGGCTGATCTACAGTCCAAATGTCACAATGCCAAGTTAATTCCAAATGTGTAAACCTGCTAAATCTGCAGGGGGTTGAATACTACTTGTAGGCACTGTATATAAAAGTGAAGCGCTCACTGGAGTACATTGACTGGATTAATTAAACAGAATCAGGCTTATCTGATAACCAGCATGAACCTTTGCCAGAAATATGCTCCAAATTGGGGCAGGCGTACATTTCTGGAGTATGATACACCACATTACTGGCGTAACTTATGAAGAATTTAACGGGTGGGTGTGATCACACACCATCCTGCCCATGTCCCGCCGGTGTTGTTCCGATATCGGCAGAGCTGGCTGTGACTACGCCAAAAGTCGCAATTTTTCTGGGCAACTGTTGAGTTGCGTAAAAATATTGCCACTTATTAAGGTGTTCATGCCAGATTTTGGGTGTAAGCAGCTAACTGAATCACCCCCTTTGAATTTTATATGCTATACAAATAGCACCCACTGGGTTGCCTCCAAAACTTCCAAGTCATTAGTGAGGCTACACTTAAAATACTGTTAAATACAAAATCTCAGAAACAGATACCATAATAGTAGTTCTTGGAAACAATCCACAAAACTACTTGGGGCAATACCCTGTGATGCTTCCTACTAACATCCAAACCATAATTTTGAAGCGTATGATCATACAAAAGAAATAAAATTGCAAATAATTTTATTATATTACCATAGAAAATTACCATAAATTACATATAACAACAGTCAAGGTCCAATTATCATTATCCAGTTATCATTAACAGAGCAATTTGAAAGTAGGGAACAGGTGCACCCATACAAAGATGTGTAGCACCACACAGGGATCATGGGTACAGAGATGAAAGGATAGGGGTCAGGACAACAATTCTTTTAAAAGTAAAGTGCCAGTGCATAGTATCCTCAAGAAATTGTAAACCACCTGCTAATACAACAATATAGGGGAATACTCATCCCACAATTCTGAATCGGTCAAAACCGTATATCAAGAGACCCCCTTATATCCATAAAACCAGTGTTTCCATCAACAAATCTTACCCTATATCCTTCTCCATAGGTGCCCACACACACCCCAAGAGAAGGATATGGGTAAGATTTGTTGATGAAAACACTGGTTTTATGGATATAAGGGGGTCTCTTACTATACGGTTTTATATGTAATTTATGGTAATTTTCTATGGTAATATAATACAATTATTTTGTGTGATCATACGCTTCAAAATTATGGTTTGGAACTTAAAATACTGTGTACAATTTTGGGCTCTGTGCAAAAGAAAAACTTAGTTGAACTAAGAGTTTAAACAAGCAGAAAGCTAGCACTGCACTCACATCTCCCACACCGTCGATCGCCCAGTATCCAGGATATACTCAGAGAGGGGCAGCTGTGTAAGAAACTAGTACGTAAGCGCAGCGCTGCACCCTGATAATGTCCTGTTCTTTGAGGTGTGACGGACGAGTGCAGCCCCAGCCTCCTGTGACGTCACATTTAAGACTCCTCTCAAACAAAACGTCACAGGAAGTACAGTAAAAAAAAAATTAGGTATTAACTAGATAGAGAAAATTGTAAAGTATTGTGTAATAAAGCAAATTACAAAAGTGATTAGGGTGTAAGGATAGATGGTTAGAAACATACATTTTATGCGCTGGACCACTCCTTGTAAAGTCGGAAAAAAAAAAATCTTAGTCAAAATGTATCACCTATCCAAAAATGTATTAAATATATACATTACATGTAATGTAAAATAGTGCCATTTAATATAGAACTTGTCGCGAAAAAAACAGGACTTCATATGGCTATGTCAGTGCAAAAATAAAAATGTTATGGGTCAAGGAATTCAGTGACACAAAAATACCGCAGAGTAAAAAAAACAAGTGTAGATCTGGTGTCACTATAATTCTGCTGAAGTTCACATGGTGATTATACTTCATGATAAACGCTTTAAAAATAAAAGTAAAAGAAAAACAAAGGCAGAATAGGTAAATGAATAATAAAATAATAATAAAAAATACACAATAAATGATATACACACCTCAAACCTCTGCCATAGAAAAATCCTAATCATTTCCCCAAAAACAAGCACTCATATGGCTATGTTGACTTAAAAATAATGCTATTGCTTTGGGAATGCAAAACATTTATCACCTACCTACAGGATAAGCCCTAAGAGTGTTTTTTACATTTTCAACTTATTCGTTATTCCCTTTGTGCCTTTTTTAAACGAATTGTTACCTATCCACAAATATGTAATAACTTGTTAGTTAGAGGGCTTAGGCCACTGGAGCCCACACCAATTGGCACAACAGGGCACTTTTATCCCCAATTGAATGGGGCTTTTTCTGGCAGCCACATAATGAATGAAGCAGCAGTCAGGCATCCAACCTGCTGTTCCACTTTGTAATGGGGGTGAAATAGCCCTGGTGGCGAAAAAAAATCAGCATTCTGTTGATTGTTGGAGATCCTTGTGGTTGGACACCCACCAATCCTCAAGGAATGACCTATCCTACGAATAGCTGATGATTTTTATTCACTGGATAACCCCTTTAAGTTAATTTTAACTATGTATTTTCATTGTTCAACAATGTGATTGTGATTCTCCTTATCCAGATATTTTTGTCATCATATATGGCTATTCGAAATGTTGCAAATTTTATTCCAGTATCCTGCGTAGTCTAATTTCACTTTTGTGCAGCGGAAGTCTAACATGCAACGGTTTAAAGAATCACACAACATTTTTTCTCTACAAAAGTGTAGAAAGTTATAAGTATCTTTGATTTTCTGCAAAATTTATCGATCTACATACTTCACTTTGAAGAATTTGGCGCAAAAAACAACAATGAATACCACAAGATGGTAAAGAGAAGGCTTAAAAAAACACACATTATGAATTGGGCCCAAATGTACGACAGCAGCAGATCCATCCGATCACTAGTGGGGGGCCCGGAGTCCCTTTTGTAGAAGAGTTTGAATTGAGTAGTAGAGTAGCAATGCATGCACAACATTCCTCTGCTAAAGGTCTACAAAACTGAAGAAGGTTTCCAAGTGATAAATGTTTTGGGGGGTTAACTCCATTAATGAATTGTTCCCATCTTTTTAGATGAATGTTGTTGGAGAAATGTACCGCTCTTAAAATTTGCAGGCGTTCTTGTTAACACTTTTCTTTAGTTTACAGCTTGTTGCCTATAGACCGACCATTGCTACTATCCGACTTGTAAGTTTTGCAAGAAAGCTGGCCTGGATTAGGAGGTAATAGCGCACTAGGGACTCTGGTCAAATTCAAAACAGTACTTTCATGCTCACTAGAAAAGAGATGGTTAGTAGGGATGAGCAGACTCGTGGATGTTTGGGTTTATCGGGTTTGAGTGCACTTTAGTCCAAAGCTTGGTTTGGGTACCGGAACTTGAATGTGAACCCCATAGAAGTCAATGGTGACCCGAACTTTAGTGCTGTAAAGGAGATAGCAAGATCTAGGGGGCTGCAAAAGTCTCTCTCGCCTCAGCATCTGAACTCCAGGAGAAGTCCGTATCTGGAGTTCAGCACCCAGTATGAACCCCAAACGTTACAGTTCCGGTACGATCATCTCTACTGGTAAGCATTGTGCATGTTCTGTTGTCTACCAGCGATGATTGGTCTTCAAGGCAATGTGATGTACATGTGTTAATATCTGAAAAATGGCTGAAAATTTGAATAAGAAGTAAAATGCAAAATTGCTTATATCTAGAGATGGGCGGACCACTGGATGTTCAGATCTGGCAGGTTCAGCCAAACAGTTGAAAAAAAATTTCAGGTTCAGGTTCAGGTATCAGAACAGTACCCGGACCCGAACCCCATTCACTTGGATGGGGGCCCGAACATCCAGTGTTTGCCGCACTGTCATGCAGGAACACTGTTATATTGTTGTTTTTTATTTTATTACAGGAGATGAGGGATTCAATGGAATGGGCATTAGGTGAGTATAACTGTGTTTGTTAATTTTAATTAAAAAGCAAAAATGTGTTTTGTTTTTATTTCAAATAAAGGGCTTTATGCTGGCTGTGTGTTTATTTACCATATAATTATAGGATTAGTAATGGATAGGTGTCTTACAGACGCTTCTCCATTACTAAGCCGTGGGCTTGATGTCACCGGGCAATACAAAGGTGACATCAACCCGACAAATATGAACCCCATCTGCCACCGGACAAGGGGGAAGAGTTGGGGAAAGCATCAGAATTGGCTCATCTAATAGATGTACCTTTTTTGGGAGGCTGCGGGCTGCTATTTTGAGGCTAGGGGGGTCAATATCCATGGTCCCTTACCAGCCTGAAATACCAGCCCCCAGCTGTCTGCTTTAGCAAGGCTGGTTGTAAAAAATGTGGGGGATCCCACGCCATTTTTTTAAATAATTAAAAAAACAGCGTTGGGACCCCTCTAGATAATTAGCCTTGCTAACGCTGACAGATGAGAATTGCAGCTGCCAGCTGTAAGTTTTGCCTGGCTGGATATCAAAAATTCAGGGGAACACACGCCATTTTTTTTTCCAAATTATTTATTCATGAATACTGCCATCAGCTGCCGCCTGCTCCCGCTGTTATTAGCGACAGCAGGCGCAGGATAATGACAACAGTGATCCCAACAGCCGATACCAGTGACAAGAGGTAAACCTTTTACCTCCGATCACAGCTGGGGGTTCACACTGTTATCATTACCGCGGGTGTCTGACCAGCGGTAATGATTTTACTGCCGATCATAAGCAGTGTTTGCCGTGCTGTCAGGCATGGGGGCTGAACCTGAACAGTAACACAGACTTCCTGGTGAAGTCCATGTTCGGTGTCAGCGCCTGAACAGTAGGTGTTCGGTACGGACGCCAAACTTTGCTGTTTGGGTTCGCCCATCTCTACGTTATATTTACAAGAACTATCCTACAATACCTATTTATGAAGTTGGGAATAACCCTTTAAAAGCAAAAATGCAAAGAGGTAAATGGGCAAAAATAATAAAAGCCTGGGTCACACAAACATTTTTCTCTCATCTGAGAAAATCGATCCGGTTATGCTAATAACACTCAAAGCTTGATCAGAGTGTGATCCGATTTTCTCAGAGTTGGAGAGCAAAAAATAAAGTATCTCCACCTTCTCTATATTGTCAGCCAGACTGCACTTGGATGTCATCACAGAATTGAATGGGCGCGTGCCATCCGATTTATTTTCAGAGGCAAATCGTGCACGCTGCAAATCGGACATGTGCTCAACCCCATAGAATAACATTATTATTATTATTATTATTTATTGTTATAGCGCCATTTATTCCATGGCGCTTTACAAGTGAGGAGGGGTATACATAATAAAAACAAGTACAATAATCTTAAACAATACAAGTCATAACTGGTACAGGAGGAGTGAGGACCCTGCCCGCGAAGGCTCACAATCTACAAGGGATGGGTGAGAATACAGTAGGTGAGGATAGAGCTGATCGTGCAGCGGTTGGTTGATCGGTGGTTACTGCAGGTTGTAGGCTTGTCGGAAGAGGTAGGTCTTCAGGTTCTTTTTGAAGATTCTGATGGTAGGCGAGAGTCTGATGTGTTGTGGTTGAAAGTTCCAGAGTAGGGGTGATGTTATGACCCCAATGGCAGAGGGTCTCAGAAATAATTACTAAGTCTGCAAACACAAAAAACCAGCTCATAGGGCAGTGGTAACTGAGCTGACCATATATCTAATCCTAGCACCACAAATAGCAGCAGCCGGGGAACGTGCCTACGTTGGTTCTAGACGTCTCGCGCCAGCCGGAGAGCTAACTAACCCTAGAAGGGAAAAGAAAGACCTTTCTTGCCTCCAGAGAAAAGACCCCAAAAGTTGGATACAAGCCCCCAACAAATAATAACGGTGAGGTAAGAGGAAAAGACAAACGTAAGAATGAGCTAGGTATTTAGCAAAGAGAGGCCCACTAGCTAATAGCAGAATATAGTAAAATGACTTATATTGTCAGCAAAAAACCCTATCAAAATATCCACGCTGGATATTCAAGAACCCCCGAACCGTCTAACGGCCCGGGGGGAGAACACCAGCCCCCCTAGAGCTTCCAGCAAGGTCAGGAATCACATATAGTACAAGCTGGACAAAAATGAGAGCAAACAAATAACCAAAAAACAAAGAAGCAGGACTTAGCTTAATTTTGCACGAACCCGGACCAGCAGACAGGAGCAAACAGAAAGGATCTGATTACAACAATGCCAGGCACAGGACTAAGGATCCAGGAAGCTTATATAGCAACTCCCCTGGACTAACGACCCAGGTGGGTGCCAAACTGAGGAAAGACAATCCCAGAGTCATATCACTAGTAACCACAAGAGGGAGCCAAAAAGTCTAATTCACAACAGGGTGATACGCGAGAGAAATCTTGTATACGATTGTGGGAACAGGAGATAAGAGGGGAGTAGAGAAGGAGATCTTGTGAGGATCGGAGGTTGCGTGTAGGTAAGTACCTGGAGACGAGGTCACAGATGTATGGAGGAGACAGGTTGTGGATGGCTTTGTATGTCATCATTAGGGTTTTGTACTGGAGTCTCTGGGCAATGGGGAGCCAGTGAAGGGATTGACAGAGGGGAGAGGCCGGAGAATAGCGGGGGGACAGGTGGATTAGTCGGGCAGCAGAGTTTAGAATAGATTGGAGGGGTGCGAGAGTGTTCGAGGGGAGGCCACAGAGCAGGAGGTTGCAGTAGTCGAGGCGAGAGATGATGAGGGCATGGACTAGGGTTTTTGCAGATTCTTGGTTGAGGAATGAACGGATTCGTGAAATATTTTTGAGTTGAAGTCGGCAGGAAGTGGAAAGGGCTTGGATATGTGGTTTGAAGGAGAGATCAGCGTCAAGGATTACCCCGAGGCAGCGAGCTTGTGGGACTGGGGAGAGTGGGCACGTATGGGGACGTATGATTTTTGTGGTTGTATGCATGAGACAATAATAGTGAAAAAATACATTTTTATATTTACCGCAAATGACTGTATGAACCGGTTATCACTTTTGATTTCTGGTGAAGTGTAGCTATAGTAGATTTATTCTCATGGTGCATTCACATTGGTGGAGTGACTTGATGTAAAACAAATGACAATATCTTTGGGATTTCTGGCTTTAATAAACATCTTTCATAACGTTTGCGAAGTTGTATAACTTTAGTCTAATGTGTCGCTGTCTCTGAATTGCAGCTTATTAAATCCATGACTGGCAGCAGCACAGGCCAGTGCTTGGTGGGATTGCTTCTACACAGTGCATGCATTACTTTAGCTAAAATTGGAGCTTTGAGACTGGAAACAGCTCAGGAAGCTGAGGGAGGGAACCAGAAACTAGGGGAGGTGGCTGCTCTGGGCTGTGTGGAATGAGACGACTGTGAGAGCAGACATGGATGAACAAGAACCTGAGCTCTGAGCTCAGTTTGGCCACTTGGCCGGACTAGAAATGAATTATTCTACCTCTCAGATGTCTGGAAGAACTTACTTGGCAAAATCCTAGATAAGACAAAGCTGAGGATCCCTGCAAGGCAAGTGTGGAGCCTGACTGACTTTCAGAGGACCCCAGGAACAAGGAGGAGGACAAAAAAAGCTGCTTTTTGTGTATTTATATTGTTGTACATTGCTTGACTAGGATGATCACACCTAAAATGGGACAAAAGAGACTTTGGCTCTCTGCAAATCTGGACAGATCTCTGTAAGCAGCAGCAGTGAAGGCAGAGGTCCTAGGACAGCAGGAGGAAAGGGAGAGAAGCAAGCAGAGGAAGAGAACTGCTGTGTGACTGCCTGTTCCTGCAATGCCCTGGCTGAGTGGTGGCAGGAGGAGAAGGCAACAGCAGTCACAGCAGCAGCATCACCACCAACAGCAGCAGCAGCAATGCCCAGCTCAGTGCCCACTGCCTGGCATGAGGGAGAGCTCAGAGCTGCCTTTACCAGCTGGCTGGGAGGAGGCAAGAGACTTTGATGGCAGGGTATTTTATATTGATCACAACACCAGACAGACCTCATGGATAGACCCAAGAGACAGGTAATTAATGTTTTGCTAATGTGTAGCCAGTGCTGTGATGGCCAAGCTAGATCTGGGCACTGCCATGTTACTCTGAATATTTACTGGTGTGCTCCTGGCATCATGTGGGAGGGCAGACATGGACTAATGTCTATTTGATACCCAGAAACTCCATGCAATCACAGATGCAAATCTGTAAGTTATTCTTTCAATAGAAATATTTGTATCGCTTCACAAGAAAAATTAAATGTTATGTCTATGTATCTGGCCTCAGACAACAAATATTTAGAGTCAAAAGTTAACGTGTGTGGGGAAACAATCATATTGTCAACACAATTCTGAAGATCCTTCTTTTTAGATCCTTCTTTTTAGCACTATCTATAGGTACCTTACTGTAGATGAAGAGCGCTTCATATCAATGGCATCTTTTAGAAAGATTTGGGCCAACAAACTGCCACCAATCTTCTATCCACATTGATAAATTGTTGATGGTGATCTATATTTTGGCCAATGCAATATAATGTAGAAAAAAGCTGTTAAAATATCACTTAGTAAATTAAGAGTCATAAGGGCGGAGCTACTTTTCCGAAGAGTCACAATGGTCGATCCTCACTTTTCTACCATGACATTGCCGAATCTGACTTGTGATGATGGATCCCCCACCTGAAGGATAAAACCTAAGCAACTGACAGTGTGACTCTTCAGAGGAGAAGCACCATTTTCCACCGCATGTCATTGTTAAAAGTGGCGCTGTTTTGGGAACCAAAAAAAGAAAGTAAATCCTTTTTGGATTCTAGAAACCCCATATAATCATCTTTCTCATCATGCTCAATCCGCAATAACCATATGGTTAAAAAATGTTATCAGAGAAACACCAACAGAGGTATCACTTATGCCCTGCTGAGATGGAATATCCTGAGGTTAAAAACATTTATTGGAACAGGTTAAAAGTCTACGCGTTTCGAGGTCACGCAGGACCTCTTCATCAGGACTACCTGGTTAAGTTATAGTATAATCATAGAATAAGATAGCGGGATCGCAGAGTAACATAGATACAGCTAAACTGTGTACAAGGATCATATATGGAAGTAGCAGTGAAAAATGAAAGCTCCATAGCTTGTGGCCTGCTGCACATTTCATTATGGACATGTTTATGTGGGTGATGGTTACAGTATATGCAGTTTTTTTTATATTGATGACTGTAAAGAGAGGTATTTATTGAGAAGTACACTATTTCCTCTTTTTTTTTTTTTTTTTTTTGAAGCATAGAAAATGTAAAGCCTAAATTTTGTAGAAAGCCTCTAACAGGGGACAGTACCGCGCGTGGAATCAGAACTCGACTTTCATTTTGAAAACGGCATAGGAAAAGTCCAACATGGACTGTGAGTGGATAATATTGGATGACTGAAGAAAGAACAGTAACTGATGGTGAACAGTGGTCCTCGCGTAATAATAAGAGAGGACTTGTGGAAAGCAACCTATTAGGCCGGGGTCTCACTTGTGAGTGTGATGCGAGAAACTCGCGCATCAATGTGTTTCTATGTAGCTGAACGCTCCGGTCCCGAGTGCCGGCGGAAGTGGCGGGTGTTATATATTTAGTAAGGGCAACTGATCTTTTGTATGTTTCATTCCTCCATTGTGAATTACATATGTTAGCACTACATCATTGTCCACTCCACTGGGAATTTTTGGTACTGGACATTAAACGTATCTATAGGGCTCCATTCACTTCTCTCCAGGCAGTGTGCCTCAGCAGACCTCTAATTACTATTGTGTAGGAAAGAACAGCAGAACGACTTTTCCTATTGTTTTCTCAATTGGAGTCAATGGACGAAATGTGACATTCTGTGTACTCAGTGGTGTATGTTGAAACCCTTTGTTGGAGCTCATATATGGGATTTTTTTCTGAATGTTTCATCAGTGTATTATTTCATCAGTGCGTTATAGAAAATGAAAGCCCATTAGTTTCGTAGGAATCATGGCCACTGTGCACAGCATTATTTCAGGGCCCATTATTTATTATTGTTTTCATATAATTAGTGATGAGCGAATATACTCGTTACTCAAGATCTCCCGAGCATACTCGGGGGTCCTCCGAGTATTTTCTTAGTGCTCGGAGATTTTGTTTTTCTTGCCGCAGCTGAATGATTTACATCTGTTAGCCAGCCTGAGTACATGTGGGGGTTGCCTGGTTGCTAGGGAATCCTCACACTTATCTCCTCACCTCACATCCTCACACTTATGTACTTATGCTGGCTAACAGATGTAAATCATTCAGCTGCGGCAAGAAAAACGAAATCTCCGAGCACTAAAAAATACTCGGAGGACCCCCGAGCGTGCTCAGGAAATCTCAAGTATTGAGTATATTCGCTCATCACTACATATAATATATGATACAATCCTTCAGTAGACTGTAAAGTGTTTTCTGTACTTTCTGTGTAATTCAGCATAGTAAAGATGGTTATTTTGAGTTTTGTGCTCCATTTCCTGTAGCAGGACTTGAAAATCCAGTAAAGATCTTTCAGTCTGGTATCAGATGGACCTGATGGTGCTGGTTTTCAATCGTACAATAATAATAAAATTTATAAAAAAAAAAAAAAAACTAGAGGTGATCATATATATTAAGGAACTGTCCGTCTGCTCATTTTGGAAGGCTTCTTTCACATTTCTGTCGGTATGGGGCCGTCATGAAGCGTCGGCGCGACGTACCGACGGAAGTGTGTGCTTTCACATTTCCGTCAGACTGCAGGGTGAGGAAAGATCGGGAGAGCGATATTTCCTTCTGGGCATGTGCAGTCTGAAACACTGGATGCGGCGTAAAAAAAAACGTTCCCTTGAACGTTTTCCTGTGACGACGGTCCGCCAAAACCCGATACAACCAGTGCACGATGGACGCAACATGTGGCCATACGTCACGATCCGTCGGCAATACAAGTCTATGGGAAAATGCAGGATCATGCAAATTTTTTTGCAGGATCCTGCATTTTCAAAAATCGACGTATTGTGACGGTAGCAGAAAGACGGAAATGTGAAAGTAGCCTTACATGTCCCAACTGTCCCATTATGTCAAAGATTGAGGGAAAAAAGGGTGTAATCGGTGGGAGCAAAGTATTTCAGCATACCTAATCTTTATTGTGAAGCGAGAACTGTCTGGCAGTGACTTTCCCCTCCCCCTACAGAGAACACATGGACGCTCAGCTGAGCCGAGAGTGCATATGTATAGAGGGCTGGGACTGATACTTGTCAAACGAATCCGCATTCTGGTGACGACACAAGACCCTGTTTCCATCCTATTTGTAAAGTATTAACTGCATATGTTGGTAAAGCTACTGTTGTACACGCAAAATGTGTCTATAAGGTCATGTTCGGCTGACAGGTGCCAAGAGAGCTGCCATTTAGCTTCTGTCACTTAGCCTTAGGCCTCATTCACACATCCAATTTTTGCATACGAGTGTTATCTGCAATTTTCATTCTGTGAGGCTGCAGAAATTGGAATGCACTCGGATATCATCCGAGTGCAGTCCGATGTTTCTCATGCACTCATTGACTTGCATGGACGAGCGTGATCTGAATATCGGATCAAACTGGGGCATGCAGCAATTTTTTTTTTTTTTTTTTGTCCTTGGACAGTCTCTGTCCAAAATTGAACACTTGCGATCCGATGTTTTGTCAGATCCCACTCAGACACCAAATTTTTTCTTTTCCACCTGCCCTAACACTGAGCCTCTCCCCACACATATAGCCCTGATGTACAGTATATACCTGTCTTTCTGTTATTGCGCATACCTAGTGGAGCTGCAAGAACCATAGGTCTAGCACAGAAAATATATTGCCTATCACCGGAAAATTGAGCTGAAAGAATGGGGACGTGGACTCCCTGATAAGAAGTGATTTGAACATTACTAACATTACTAATCACATGAATATATAATTTTTTTTGATAAAATGTGTTTGTGGTAAAACTAATTTAAAGGGGTTCTCTGATTAATTTAAATGGAGAAAATTACAAATTCCTTGGCATTCTTAATTGTTTTGTCTTTCTTAAGTTACAGCCATCTTTTCTATTGTTTATCAGCATCCCTGGTCTCCCAGGCACGGAGCACAGACTTCATTAGCTGGCTCTGAGACATATTGTAAGTGCTGTTCTGATGCTGGTCGGATCGAGCCAGCTTCAGGGCCACCTCACTCCTCTAATGCTGCAGAGGCAAAAGGGCTTCTGCCCGCCACATTTGGTCAGCTCAGCAACAATACTGATGTCCGAACTATGAATGAGTCAGGAGCACACTGCCCCCTGGCAGGCCGGAAGCTCGGAGGCTGGGGAGTTGTGTGCTCCTGATCAGCTTGCTAAGACTGCTCCTGTAAGAGGAACCTGTAAGGTCTCCTGATGCTTTTAATCTTCCCCTTTTTTTTACATTTTTTCATGTATTACAGCAACTGCACACATTTGTATACAGGGCCCCAATGTATGTTAATGAGCCAGGACTAGTCCAGTAAGGCTTTTATTCAGGGAGACTAGTCTGGGTTCAGTAGCTGCTGTCACTCTCCCTGGAAATGACTGACAGCCATTGCACTGCCACGGACTTCACAGTTTTCACTTCTCCCGGCATTGGACTTCCGTTGTCACAGCTTTGCTCCTCAGTTTGATCTGCTTTTACATCGCCAAGCTATTAGCAGAGCTAAGACAGAGGAAGAGAGATGCTGAGAGGAGAAAAGTAAACATTGTCCAGTCCAGGGTGAGGCATTCCAAATGTTGAAGTTTATTCTGCCATCATATAACAACGTTTCGACCTGTCATGGGTCTTTATTAAGTTATACATAGAAACATGCAGAGCAGGTTTATATAGTGTGGCTGGCACGCATGCACCAATCACCGCAAAAACTAAACCCCCTTGTTTAAATATACAAAAAATATCAATGCAGGGCATATAGCCCCTCATAGCAATATATGTTACCATTATACAATATAATAAAAGATGGAAAATGTTCCCCATATTCAGTATTTTATCCTGAGTATTGAGTAAATCCTCCAATCCATAATTAGCAACCTCATAGTTACCCAGATCCAATCCCTTTAGCGTAGATCATGAATACTTATCAGGTGACATGTGAGGAGCCAATAGAAGATTTCCATAAAATGGCGCCAAATCTTCTAATAAGGAGGTATGCACCAGGCATGCGTCCATTCAGCCAATACCTCTCTAACTCTGTCCCGTGCGTCCACCCTGCACACACCCACCACCACTCGGCGTCACACAAGGGCGGTCACATGACCCCACCCCTGATTATGCAGTGTGTGTGCACCCGTGGCGCGCATGGCCAGGGCACATTGTAGGGTGTTGCAAGAGCCACGATCATGTGACCTCAGATGGGGCACGCCCACCGAGGTGTCCAGACCAACCTATCCAGGTCCTAATGCAGGCCAGCAATGTATATATATGTGTTGTGTGGTAGCCCATGGCAACCCACTTCATATGTAAAGGGGATCAACTATTAGAATGGCGGCGGCACGGGAGTATAGGCTTTATTATTTTATCGGGGCCAAACATTTAGTTTAAGAAGGGGTTGTCCTAGTAGTGGGCAACCCCTTTAAGGTTTACCAAGAGAGATTGATTAAAATTCTTCCTCTGTTTCCCTTCTTTTGTTAAAAAAAAGCCTTAAAATTATTATGCAAATGAAATTTTTCTCGGATTTTCCTAAATGGTCGGTGCAAATGACAGTCAGTCTAATAAAAGTAATCACCCGTTAGATTATACATCGGATTTTATTGAAGAAACCTCCCAATGATAACAGTGTAATCTCCAAAATGAATAAAAACTCTAAATGCACTGTTCCAAATTATTAGGCACAGTAGAATTTCTAAACATTTGATATGTTTTAAAGAACTGAAAATGCTCATTTGTGGAATTTGCAGCATTAGGAGGTCACATTCACTGAACAAAAAAGTGATTTTACTCCAAAACATCCTAACAGGCCAAGTTACATGTTAACATAGGAACCCATCTTTGATATCATCTTCACAATTCTTGCATCCATTGAACTTGTGAGTTTTTGGAGAGTTTCTGCTTGTATTTCTTTGCATGAAGTCAGAATAGCTTCCCAGAGCTGCTGTTTTGATGTGAACTGCCTCCCACCCTCATAGATCTTTTGCTTGATGATACTCCAAAGGTTCTCTATAGGGTTGAGGTCAGGGGAAGATGGTGGCCACACCATGAATTTATCTCCTTTTATGCCCATAGCAGCCAATGACTCAGAGGTATTCTTTGCAGCATGAGATGGGGCATTGTCAGCATGAAGATGATTTTGCTCCTGAAGGCACGTTTCTGCTTTTTATACCATGGAAGAAAGTTGTCAGTCAGAAACTCTATATAACTCGTACTTTGCAGAGGTCATTTTCACACCTTCAGGAACCTTAAAGGGCCCTATCAGCTGATTCTCCATGATTCCTCCCAAAACATGACTCCTCCACCTCCTTGCTGACGTCACAGCCTTGTTGGGACATGGTGGCCATCCACCAACCATCCACTACACCATCCATCTGGACCATCCAGGGCTGCTCGACGCTCATCAGTAAACAAGACTGTTTGGAAATTAGTCTTTATGTATGTCTGGGCCCACTGCAACTGTTTCTGCTTGTGAACACTGTTTAGGGGTGGCCGAATAGTAGGTTTATGAATCAAAGCAAGCCTTTGAAGGATCCTACACCTTGAGGTTGGAGGGACTCCAGAGGCACCAGCAGCTTCAAATATCTGTTTGCTAATTTGTAATGGCTTTTTAGCAGCTGCTCTCTTAATCCGGTGAACTTGCCTGGCAGAAACCTTCCTCATTATGCCTTTATCAGCACAAACATGTCTGTGCTCAGATTCAACCACAAATCTCTTAACAGTACAATGATCACGCTTAAGATTTTGGGAAATATCTAATGTTTTCATCCCTTGACCAAGGCATTGCACTATTTGATGCCTTTTGACAGCAGAGAGATCCTTTTTGTTCCCATGTTACTTGAAAACTGTGGCCTGCTTAATAACGTGGAACATCATTTTTAAGTAGTTTTCCTTTAATTAGACACAATACCGTCCACGAGTTTATTTGAAAACAAAACAATTAAATCTTTATGACACTTAAATCCAATTTGGATAATAATATGGGACACGGTGTAGTGATGAAGCACTGATGGTGAAAACTACACACTGACCAAACACTGATGAAACTCTGATCCAAAACAGTGACGAATAACGGTCTATGTTTTTACATACAAGAAAATCATGGGCATCTGAGAGAGGTCTTAGCTGTAACAGTTCATATACTTGTAGATTGTGAGCCTTCGCGGGCAGGGTCCTCTCTCCTCCTGTACCAGTTATGACTTGTATTGTTTAAGAATATTGTACTTGCTTTTATTATGTACAGGTCCTTCTCAAAAAATTAGCATATAGTGTTAAATTTCATTATTTATCATAATGTAATGATTACAATTAAACTTTCATATATTATAGATTCATTATCCACCAACTGAAATTTGTCAGGTCTTTTATTGTTTTAATACTGATGATTTTGGCCTACAACTCCTGATAACCCAAAAAACCTGTCTCAATAAATTAGCATATTTCAACCGTCCAATCAAATAAAAGTGTTTTTTAATAACAAACAAAAAAACCATCAAATAATAATGTTCAGTTATGCACTCAATACTTGGTCGGGAATCCTTTGGCAGAAATGACTGCTTCAATGCGGCGTGGCATGGAGGCAATCAGCCTGTGACACTGCTGAGATGTTATGGAGGCCCAGGATGCTTCAATAGCGGCCTTAAGCTCATCCAGAGTGTTGGGTCTTGCGTCTCTCAACTTTCTCTTCACAATATCCCACAGATTCTCTATGGGGTTCAGGTCAGGAGAGTTGGCAGGCCAATTGAGCACAGTAATACCATGGTCAGTAAACCATTTACCAGTGGTTTTGGCACTGTGAGCAGGTGCCAGGAAGCATGAAGTGCTCCAAAATCTCCTGATAGCTAGCTGCATTGACCCTGCCCTTGATGAAACACAGTGGACCAACACCAGCAGCTGACATGGCACCCCACACCATCACTGACTGGGTACTTGACACTGGACTTCAGGCATTTTGGCATTTCCTTCTCCCCAGTCTTCCTCCAGACTCTGGCACCTTGATTTCCGAATGACATGCAAAATTTGCTTTCATCAGAAAAAAGTACTTGGGACCACTTAGCAACAGTCCAGTGCTGCTTCTCTGTAGCCCAGGTCAGGCGCTTCTGCCTCTGTTTATGGTTCAAAAGTGGCTTTACCTGGGGAATGCGGCACCTGTAGCCCATTTCCTGCACACGCCTGTGCACAGTGGCTCTGGATGTTTCCACACCAGACTCAGTCCACTGCTTCCTCAGGTTCCCCAAGGTCTGGAATCGGTCCTTCTCCACAATCTTCCTCAGGGTCCGGTCACCTCTTCTCGTTGTACAGCGTTTTCTGCCACATTGTTTCCTTCCAACAGACTTACCATTGAGGTGCCTTGATACAGCACTCTGGGAACAGCCTATTTGTTGAGAAATTTCTTTCTGGGTCTTACCCTCTTGCTTGAGGGTGTCAATGATGGCCTTCTTGACATCTGTCAGGTCGCTAGTCTTACCCATGATGGGGGTTTTGAGTAATGAACCAGGCAGGGAGTTTTTAAAAGCCTCAGGTATCTTTTGCATGTGTTTAGAGTTAATTAGTTGATTCAGAAGATTAGGGTAATAGGTCGTTTAGAGAACCTTTTCTTGATATGCTAATTTATTGAGACAGGTTTTTTGGGTTATCAGGAGTTGTAGGCCAAAATCATCAGTATTAAAACAATAAAAGACCTGACAAATTTCAGTTGGTGGATAATGAATCTATAACATATGAAAGTTTAATTGTAATCATTACATTATGGTAAATAATGAAATTTAACACTATATGCTAATTTTTTGAGAAGGACCTGTATACCCCTCCTCACATGTAAAGCGCCATGGAATAAATGGCGTTATAACAATAAATAATAATAATATAGTTTGATTTGTAGATGTGGTCCAAGTAATTTTGCCATCTTTTTTTTTTTTTATGCGTTATCCATCCTCTCTTTTTCCTATTCACACAAGCGAATGTTTTGATCCAAGTGCTGTCCATGAATAACGCCCAGCGCATGAATCAATATTATTGAATGGGATGCAGATGAGCAATTTTTTTTTTTTTTTTTTTTAAATTGACCGAATTGGCGTTTGAAAAAAAAATTGCAGCATGCACTAGTTTCTTCAGTCTATGGGTGCACAAAATAAAAGTCGGATACCATACAGAGCCACAGTGTAGCATCCGTTTTATGGATACATTGCCATTCTTTAACATTGAAAACTGTAAATATTTTTTTTTTATACTCTTGTCTCGTATGAACTTAGCCTTATTATTTGATAAACGTACACAGTATGGTAGGACACTTGTCATGAAATCCGCTATCCTTATTATCAGGTCTGGGGGGACTTGTTTGCTGTTTTTGATGCCATGTTTCAAAGTAGGTATCAGGGTATATTCATACATGGCAGATTTGTTTTAGAAATTTCCGCAGCTGTTTCATTGATCCATATGGGATTTGCAGAATCCATGCTCATCTTGGAAATGCATAAAATGGATTTCTGCTGTGTGTAGATATATATCATGCAAACCGTGATACCTGAAAATTCCATGCAGTTACAAAGTGTCCATGTATTCTTAACAACCAGTTTACTTCTTTCTTTGGGAATCTGTGGGAAAGTACTTGGACAATTGTAATAATTTCCTTCTTTGGTGTAAACTCCTTTTTCTGGTAATGCAATATTATTTTTATATGCCTTTTTATAAGGGAAACCTCTGCATGTCCTGACGTGTGTGTGCATAAGATTTCTGCAAGTCTCATTCATTATGATGTTACTGAATGGCTACACAATTAGATACCAGCACTTTCACCATTGGAGGTTTCTCTGTTGGAAATTAGACTCGTGACCCTTTAGTGCAGCAGAAAATCAAGTGAACAAGTTTTCCATGAAACAACTTCAGTGTGAATTCAAATTAGAAGGTGAAAATCGAGTGATCTGAACGACCTCAAATTAGGCATGGTCATCAATGCTAACTAGCTTGGACCAGTATTTTAGAAGCTGCCAACCTTGTGGGGTTTTCTCATGTATTGGCTTTGAGAGTCTATATCAAGGATATGATCGAGGGAAAACATTCATTGTAAGGAGATCCTGTGGACATAACTTGCTGACGAAAAAGGGTCAGAGGAGGATGTCTGGAATCATTCTGACTACTGGCCGGGCACAGTCAAGCAAATTGCAGACAAATAAAGCTAATTTTTCCTTAGCATGTATAGATTATGGCGACAAGTTCGAGTGTCATTGTTGTCTATGGAAATTCAGCAAGATTCCAATGTGACCACAAAAATTGGAGCACTTGCCTGGTCAGATGAATTAAGTCTTCTGTAAAGCAATGTTGATGTTAGGGTTAGTTTGACACAGCAGAAATTCATCAAGCCTTCCTGTAAGGTATTAACAATTCAGACAGGTCAAGGAAGAGGGAATAGTGGGAGAAAGTTTTTGGGCACATTCTGGGTCCTCTGAAAACTGTTCATTGACATTAGGACAGTAGGGCTTATCTAAGCATGGTGGCTAACCAAGCCTATCCCTTTGGGGCAGCTGTTTACCCTGTTGCAGAAGGACAATAGTCATATATAGTAATGGATTGGTTCCATGAACATGACGGCTTTCATAGTTCCCAGCAACTTTTGAACTAGGTAGACCAAGTTGTTCTTATCAAGTCATCACTTTCCTGTCTTTTATTCTTGCAAAATGATTTCAACGCCTAGTGGAATCTATGTCCCGATGTATTTCTGCTGTTCGGAAGGCCAAAGGAGGTCGAATGTACTACTGTATGTGTGTCTCTAATAATGTGCCCCGATGCAGATACAAACTGCTTTGGACTACAACAAAAGTTCTACAACTGAATTCTACCATGTAGACCTTTGTGGACAGGCAACAAAATGCTGAATGAGGTTCATAGATAGGTACAGGTTCCAAATCTGTGACCCATTCATAGCATGACAACTGGGAACTTACACTGCCGGAATGGAGACGTGACATGGTTATTCAATCACTTCAATAGGAGTTCCAAAAAATGGTGCAACCCACATCCATCAGACATTGATGACACGTACTGTGGATTTACCATAAATAGCCAAGATAGGAATATTCATTTAATGTCAAAATACCAAAGCATGGTACTAGTAATGGTATTAACAGTGTTAAATGTTGATCCTGGGAACTGTTTGCCAGTAGACATGTTGGAATGATCTTTTTACCTCATGACCAATTGGACTATCCCATTTTGGGCTGATATTTGCATTCGTGAAGATCATCCAGTGTTTTTAATGTGAAAGGTTGAACTTGACAGACGTTTTTTAAATTTATTATTATGTGACTTTCTGATGTAGCATTTTTCTGTTCACAGAAACTGATGAAAAAAAATTCCCTGTATGAAATCAAAATCATATGGAGGTACATGGAAGAACTAGTTCATCTTTGTTGGAGCACCATTATGTCTCCTTACAGAATGGAGCCATAAAGTGTCCTAATGCCACAAAATGTGAGAGATTTAGCATATCATCCCCCTTCTTTTTCTATACATGGGCCGTGCCAGAGAAGGTTTTGGGCTTAGTTATTGAAATGAGAAATGGCCCCGTCTCACATAGCGAGATCGCTAGCGAGATCGCTGCTGAGTCACAAGTTTTGTGACGCAACAGCGACCTCCATAGCGATCTCGCTATGTGTGACACGTACCAGCGATCAGGCCCCTGCTGCGAGATCGCTGGTCGTGTCGGAATGGCCTGGACCTTTTTTTGGTCGTTGAGGCCCCGCTGACATTGCTGAATCGGTGTGTGTGACACCGATCCAGTGATGTCTTCACTGGTAACCAGGGTAAACATCGGGTTACTAAGCGCAGGGCCGCGCTTAGTAACCCGATGTTTACCCTGGTTACCAGCGTAAATGTAAAAAAAACCAAACACTACATACTCGCCTTCTGATGTCCGTCAGGTCCCTTGCCGTCTGCTTCCTGCTCTCACTGACTGAGCAGCCGTACAGTGAGAAGTGAGAGCACAGCAGTGACGTCACCGCTGCGCTCTGCTCTCAGTGTACGGCCGGCACTGTCAGAGCAGGAAGCGGACGGCAAGGGACCTGGACACCGAAAGGCGAGTATGTAGTGTTTGTTTTTTTTGGTAACCAGGGTAAACATCGGGTTACTAAGCGCGGCCCTGCGCTTAGTAACCCGATGTTTACCCTGGTTACCGGGTGCTGCAGGGGGACTTCGGCATCGTTGATGACAGTTTCAACGATGCCGAAGTCGTTCCCCTGATCGTTGGTCGCTGGGGAGAGCGGTCTGTGTGACAGCTCCCCAGCGACCACACAGCGACTTACCAACGATCACGGCCAGGTCGTATCGCTGGTCGTGATCGTTGGTAAATCGCTTAGTGAGACGGGGCCTTTAGTTAGCCAGACCCTTCACCTACTCTGTTGGAGCTTTGATTTTTATAGAGCTAAAAATCCTTTATATAACTAGTGGTGGCTGCAGGGTGTCTGGCATTTATTATTTAACACCATGGCCCGATTCATCCTTTGCATTTTTACTTTACTTATTGTTTTTGTTACATTTGTTTGTGATAAAATGGCACATGCCATTCATAATTTTTACTTTATGCAAAATTCATCTTCATTTTTGGTCTTTAACTTTTTTGTTTATAAAACATAAAAAGTTGCACGTTTTACAAAATGGTGCAGAAATTCATCTAAAATTTTAGACATTCATTGTGGACTTTTTGAAAAGTCGCAAATGATGAGTTAGATGAAAACATCAGAAACACTAAACTTCACCCACAATGGCCAACATAAAAACAAATAGGCGAACGCATCTAAAATAAAAAAGTTAACAAGACAGGCACAAATGAAAAGATCAATATGGAAAAAAACACTAGAAACGCAACAAAAAACAGGGAAAATACTAATAATACAAATAATGGATCAGGCCCTTAGAGATCTGTATCTGGAAAATTAATCTTTGACTGCTATAAAAATATATCAGGAAATTTATTAGCATAGAAATCTGGACCTTTTTAAGTGAAAATAAGCAAAATTGTATTCAGTTTTGCACATTCACTTTAAACCTTGCATTTAGCATAGCAATTACATATTAATTATACCTCTGGCTTTACAATATGTTAAAATCTTTGTTAAAGGTGTTAGTTTTCAATTGCGGTGGATAAGAATACTATAGTGAGTTTATACCAGCAAATGCTGATAGCTGCAGAAACGTAAGACTGTTGGCAGTATGGATGGTTCCAAAATTATGATCCCGCTCAAAATCGAGAGTATCATTAAATGTAGTCAGACTGTCTGTAATGCAAAAATAGACACAAAGCAGATTCAATATGTTGAAATAGGACACTGGCAACAAAATATGAGCAACTTCCTTAGATAACAACCCAGACCTGTCTCCATATTATTATAGCACTCTGGCCCAAGTGGCAGGGCTGGCGAACATCATCCCATTTGGCTTCTGTTAACTGAGGATTGTCTTTGCGTGGACTATGAAGCATAAGCCAGTCAGTCTCAGTACTTCGTTATTGCATCCCAGTTATATGTTAAGTGTATACTGTCAACAAAAGGCTGCAACATACGTATTCTTTTAACATTTACTATGTGGTTGAGCCCCTATGTGTATGTTTAACAGATGGAAAACATACTTCTCTAGCAAAGTGTGAAAAGAACCTAGCACGTGTTGTAAACCTCAAGAGGCCAGGGGTTTGGGCTAGGCAATTATCTGGTGGACACATCACATGCCAGAATTAGCATTTATGATTTGTTAAGGGCTCTTATAATTTTCAGAAATTTCTGACATGTCATAGTGATATGTAAGAAGCATAACTCAGTGTGTGCCGGGGTAATGACACCATCACCAATTTCTTCATGTGCTGTATACTGCGCACTACCTGAGCATTGCCAAAGCCTAATCGTGTATTCGCCACCAGCCACACAGGATCTCAGATGTTGCAGGAGTACCATAAGGCTACGTTCACATTTGCGGCCAGCGCCGCAGCGTCGGGCGCCGCAGCGGCGCCGCATGCGTCATGCGCCCCTATATTTAACATGGGGGCGCATGGACATGCGGCGCACTTGCGTTTTGCGCCGCATGCGTCGCTGCGGCGCCCGCGTCGGGGCGCAGAGGACGCAGCAAGTTGCATTTTTGCTGCGTCCAAATTCAATGAAAAAAACGACGCATGCGGCGCAAAACGCAGCGTTGTGCATGCGTTTTGCTGCGTTTTTGTTTGCGTTGTGCGCTGCGGCGCCGACGCTGCGGCGCACAACGCAAATGTGAACGTAGCCTAAAACATGCCTGCCTTCTCTCAAAAACATCTCCACAATGGTCTACCTGGTGTGTATGACATCGGCGCACAGCCCTATTCATTTTAATGAAATTGTGTCTGTTGTTACCAATGGGTACAATATGAGATCACCCGGCTCCTGTTGAAAGCAGGTAATGAGCAGAAAAGCCTATGGAAAATATCGACAAGACAGGTTTTAAGTGTATGATTAATGGGGGTCCTTCTGTTAAGATCCCCCTAACCTGGTCTCAAGCAGCCTTTTCGAATGAAGTCGTGGTGGTGGATGCGTAAAAAACTGCTCTGTTCTATGTCTGTTGGAGATGACTAAGGACAGAGCTTCCAAGACAATTGTTGTAAGGCTGTTCCATATGATATGCCTTTTATTATTACACACGTGTGCTAATTGAGGGCCCTGATGAAGCATTTGCATTGAGGCCCATGAGTTTCAAGTTATATCACTGGATTCTAATGTGGATATACAGTTGTAACAGTGACTGGTTGATATTTCCTAAATATATTTGGTACATAATATTTATTTTTACTTTATTAATTTATATAGAGCCATTAATTCCACAGCACTTTACAGACATTATCGGCACTGTCCCCGATGGGGCTCACAGTCCAAATTCCCTATCAGTATGTCTTTTGAGTGTGAGCGGAAACTACCCCTTTAAAAAGGGGTTTCAATTTTTTTGTCCCATTGGTTTGCATCTGTACAAAACTAACCCTCCACCCCTGCTCAGGTCTTTGTTAGTAAGCTGTAGCAGTGATTTCTTGACTACAGTGTTTATGACAATGTCAGCCATTCACTGAGCTCTGCGGCTAGTGCCGTCTGCATTGGCATCACTGCTGAACCCATTGGTTGGCTCCAGTGCGTTGTTCATGTGACGTCACCACTGAAGCTCGTCACGTTTGTCAAGACCAGGGCAGTGGTGAAGTGGCATTGCTGGACCTGGTGAAGGTTAGTCCTGCTGTTTGTTGTATTTTACAGGTGCAACCCTATGGAGCACCAAAACTTTAACCTGGACAAACATTTTAAGAATAGTATAAGGGCAGTTGCAGAAGAGCGTATTTGCTGTCTAAGTGCAATCTGACATCTTTGGATTGCACTCGGACCAATGTTATGCTATGGGGCTGTGAACATGGCATGCCCAAGACTGGTCTGATATTCGGCCATGTAAGTCAATGAGTGCATTCTGATTAACGCGGCAGCGCAGAATGGAGAAGATGCATCTTTTTTTCACAATGTTCTCCTCACCCGAGAGAATCGGGGCACACTGTGCTGATACTTGGATCACTCTATTCAGAGGTTAATCAGAGTATCATTTGCACATTTGGCCCCAATTTTCTCAGATGAGAGCATCTACAGCCGTCTGCACCTGCCCTTATGCTAAAGATTGTACTTTTGGAATATATTTGGCTGGTACATTTCTGTATATGTTTTTTTAATTCAACTGCACAAAAAGGACACGTGCAACTGTATAAAAGGCATATCATGTCTGACTCATGAAAAACTGGGGGCTCATTACAAATAGTGAGTGGAGTGCTAGAAGGCATTGTGAACCAAGCTGGTCAGGTATAGCTATAGATGTGTTGTATCTGTGTATTAATATATCAGCATATAATTAACATTTTACTAGATTCTGATTGATTAGTGTTGCTGTAGTTTATCATTAGCAGCTGGAGGAGAGGGATTGTAGATGCTTATGGGAGTCATCTTGATTTTTATTTGACATTAGTGACGAGTTTATGGTCACATTATGGATGTTAGTGAAATACCTTTAAGTGCGGTATTGTTTGTCATGCCTTTACATGAGACCCTTTGCTGCCATCTTATTAGATGAATGCTTCTATAACCCGGCATTCAGTGCACTAATACTGTGTGTGCACTGGCTTCTCCTAGCAAGCAAGGCGAGGGCAGGGTGATCTTCATTACCTAGAATGTCTATGGCAGAGGCATGCATGGAATGTTAAGCAGTCCTCCGAAATCCAAAGCGGAGCCCATGGTAGACTGTAATAACAGCCTGGCCAATTCCTGTTTACTAGCACAGAGAATCGCTGGCATTCCACCTTCTTCCAGCGTTTCCCATGATGGGTGACTTTGCAGAGCTTAGCTTGTCACATTGTTGTCATTTTTCTGTCATTTTTAGAGAAAAACAGCTGCGTGTAGTGTCTGTATCTTGGTAATTTATGCAGCACAGATTTATCTTTTTGGTGCAATTGTATGAAGGTTATTGGAAAATTCTGAAGAGTTATAGTTACAGCAAAGTGTGACCACTTTAAATTGTAGTCTATCTATAATGAAGTCAAGACATCAGTCTAGCTGCCCCGAGACTGCAAGGCATCTCCACGTTTATGTTGAAGAACAAAGAGGGCCGATACATCAAAGTGTTCACGCAACAATTTTTCTGCAACAATTTTGTGACTTTTGGCGTTTTCACGCCTGTTTGAAGCAGCTCAGCTGGAAAGGGTGTAGACAAGATGGGACAAAGCGTGGTTATGCCTGCCCGTCACATTTATCTGAAGTGCTGGCATTACTTATGTCAGAAATGTTACTCCAGTCTCTGACTGGAGTAATGTTTCTGGCATGGTGCACAAAGGCGCACGCAGCTAATGCCTCTTAATGAATTTGGTGCATCTTATTCCTCAACGGCTCTCATTACCGTAAGTACCAAACGTCATGATTTGGGGCAAGAGTGGGGTTTTTTAAATGCATTTTGTAACCTGATAAAAAAAAAAAAGGTGAGATGCTGATCTTTTTATTTCCATTGATCTGTAGTTTAGAATCAAAATATTCATTCTTTTCTGTTCAGAAAAAAACCCCTGTGTTTCATTTAACTGTGGAAATAACAGAATTTGTATCACAGATTTGTAAAGCAACATTAAACTCAGAAATTGCACACAGAAAAAAAAAAAATAACCTGGCAATTTTTCTCTTGATCTACTCCATTTCTCTGAAACTATTTTGTTTCATATTACAATTACATCTGAGAAAACTATAAAGAAATTTGTGTCCCGGTAGATCAGCCTTGTCCCCCCTGCTCTTCACTTCCATGTTTCTGCAGACAACAGACTGCTGTGTCTGCAGAAGATTGCTGAGCCATGCCCCGTGGGTAAAGCCATAGGGCCAACAGCGAAACATAACAGTGATCTGTAGAAAATGATCCCTATCTGTTCTCTGCAGACTTGTGTTCCTTTATGTAAATTGAGGTTATCCGAGCTTAAAATAGTCCATGTGACCTCTCATTGCGCACACTGCACGCTGTCAGGATTCTCTAGGACCAGGAATGGCGGTCATGTGACTCGTAACCACATTTCAGGCCTCACTCCACACACTTGAATTGAGCGAGACTGCGCCCATCTAGTCGGAGTGTGCTCGGGAGTTTACTTATGGCATTCTTGTGGTCATGTTTATTTATTTACCTATTTTACTCACTTATATAGCGCTATCATATTCCACAGCGCTTTACAGATATTATCATCGCTGTCCCCAGTGGGGCTCACAATCTAAATTCCCTATCAGTATGTCTTTGGAATGTGGGAGGAAACCCGAGAACCCAGACGAAACCTACGCAGGTTCACAGGGAGAACATACAAACTCCTTGCAGATGTTGTCCTTGGTGTGATTTAAACCCAGGACCCCAATACTGCAAAGCAACAGTGCTAACCACTGAGCCACTGCGCTCCCTTATGTGACCGCCATTCCCAGCATCATTTAAGTAGTTTGTGGCCTGTAAATTCAATTCCAAAAAACGTTCCCTTAAAGGGAACCTGTCACCCTCAAAATCGAAGGTGAACTAAGCCCACCTGCATCAGGGGCTTATCTACAGCATTCTGGAGTGCTGTAGATAAGCCCCCGATGTATCCTAAAAGATGAGAAAAAGAGGTTCGATTATACTCACCCAGGGGCCGTCCCGGTCCGGTCGGATGGGTGTCGCGGTTCGGTCTGACGCCTCCTATCTTCATCAGATGACGTCCTCTTCTGGTCTTCACGCTGCGGCTCCGGCGTACTTTGTCTGCCCTGCAAAGGTCAGAGAGGCCCGGCGCCTGTGCACTGCAGTACTTTACTCTGCCCTCAACAGGGTAGACAAAGTACGCCTGCGCCGGAGCCGCAGCGTGAAGACAAGAAGAGGACGTCATCGTAAGAAGATGGGAGGCCCCGGACCGCGACGCCCATGGGATCGGACCGCCCATCCAGGTGAGTATAATCTAACCTCTTTTTCTCATCTTTCAGGATACATCGGGGGCTTATCTACAGCATTCTGTAATGCTGTAGATAAGCCCCTGATGCCGGTGGGCTTAGCTCACCTTCGATTTTGGGGGTGACAGGTTCCCTTTAACTTCAAACTCATTTTACATTTTCTAACGATCACTATAAAATAATTCTATGCCTGGGAGTCACAGTATGAGACGCTAATAGCTTTTGATTCATTTGCCACCACACGTGTATTATCTCCACCTTATTCCTACTACATTGGATATAACTGAATGGAAGGGGCATTTTCCAATAAAACATGCTATGCTATGAAATTTAGCAACCTCTCCACTTTTTCTTTCTAAGTTTTTATAAATTTTCCTCAGTGTTAAGTGACTGATGTTGCATTGTGTTACTGATTTATAGACTTATTGTTTTCCGAATAACAATGGAGGAACACAGCAACAACATGTAATAACATTGGGATCGGGGAAAATAACAACTTTTTCTAATGATTTCATGAGAGATTTTGGATCGAACAGCACCTCTGAGGTTTCCTAAGTGAAATAAACATTTAATTGAGAAGTGCAGATATAATTATTCGGGTTTAGACATAGGATGTCTACCAGTGCGTTCCCAGCATATTATGTATTGTGGATTGTCATAACTATTAACATTGAGAATCCAGATGGCAGATTGCTCTCGCTGCTCCGACCTACCGCCATATGTTGTGCGTTATTTGTGTATGTAACATCTATAATTGTTACTCAGCACAGATTCCTCTCTGACAGTCACAACACAGCTACGCATTGGTAACATGCACTAATATTAGAAACATATGCAAGAATCAGAACATCTGAATCCATTTCTGTTGGCTAATAAATGATTTCTTGTACTGTTTATTTCTATGGATGCCAGAGATTTTGAAGTAGCTCCTAGTATTGCCAAAGGGGGAGGGTTTGTCATTGACAATCTCAGTTTAATAATCAATTTTCATTTGTGTATTGTATATAGAAAGCAGCTTAGAAACTTGGGAAGAGAAACATTGAAGGCCATGTTCACATATTTGGGATTCCACCAACAGTCTGCCATAAATGCAAGTGAATGGGGTATTTCATATCCCATTCGAATGATTCGGAGAAATCCACATGGAATTATTAATGATGGCTTGGCATGTAAAATCCACAGCATGTTCATTTTTTCTGCTAAATAGCTCAATTTAAAGAGGGCTTTTCACCCAAATAGTGTCTACAGAAATAAAATATTTATGAATTAAATATAATTTTTTTATTTTGCCTCTGATGTGGAGATATTAGCAATCAAAGTATTTGTCATCTAAGGAGTTAACAATTGTAAGTCCACTGGGTTTTATCAGATAGTTTTTACTGGGGGGTGTGTACTTTCTGTATGGACTACTACTGTGTGAGATGTAATGACACCTTGGTCTGACCTCACATCAAAATCACTAAAAGTTCAGCCCTACAGACATAAGTGTGATTACTGAGATGTCACTGGACAGGCAGTGTAGGGGAGGGCCAGTATATCAGAGCTGACAATGTTAAAAGAGGAGATGATAGAAGGATTTGTAATGTGACACAGCTAAACTCCGCTGCACTAACCCTTCCCCACAGGTTCCTTATCTGAAAGGTGTTAGTCATCTGTGCTTTCCAATCATGCAGGAGGTTAAGGTACCTTCACACGAAACGACATCGCTAGCGATCCGTGACGTTGCAGCGTCCTCGCTAGCGATATCGTTTAGTTTGACACGCAGCAGCGATCAGGATCCTGCTGTGATGTCGCTGGTCGCTGAATAAAGTCCAGAACTTTATTTGGTCGTCCGATCGCTGTGTATCGTTGTGTTTGAAAGCAAAAGCAACGATACCAGCGATGTTTTACACTGGTAACCAGGGTAAACATCGGGTTACCAAGCGTAGGGCCGCGCTTAGTAACCCGATGTTTACCCTGGTTACCAGCGTAAAAGTGAAAAAAACAAACAGTACATGCTCACCTGCGCATCCCCCAGCGTCTGCTTCCTGACACTGACTGAGCGCCGGCCCTAAAGTGAAAGTGAAAGCACAGCGGTGACGTCACCGCTGTGCTGTTAGGGCCGGAGCTCAGTCAGTGTCAGGAAGCAGACGCTGGGGGATGCGCAGGTGAGCATGTACTGTTTGTTTTTTTCACTTTTACGCTGGTAACCAGGGTAAACATCGGGTTACTAAGCGCGGCCCTACGCTTGGTAACCCGATGTTTACCCTGGTTACCAGTGTAAAACATCGCTGGTATCGTTGCTTTTGCTTTCAAACACAACGATACACAGCGATCGGACGACCAAATAAAGTTCTGGACTTTATTCAGCGACCAGCGACATCACAGCAGCTGTGTGACACACACAGCTGTGTGACACCCTCTTGAACTTAAGAAAAAAAACAAAACAAAAAAACCCCACTCTATAGGTAGCAAATATTTTGATTGCTAATATCATTGCAACGAAGAGGCGAAACTAAAACATTTTCTTCTACTCTATTGCCACTATTACAGGCTTTGTCCAGTTCAACATGAAAAACTTGATGAAAGCTCCCCTTTAAAGGGAGGGAACCTGTCACCCCCAAAATCAAAGGTGAGCTAAGCCCACCAGCATCAGGGCTTATCTACAGCATTCTGGAATGTATCCTAAAAGATGAGAAAAAGAGGTTAGATTATACTCACCCAGGGGCGGTCCCGGTCCAGTCCGATGGGTGTCACGGTCCGGTCCGGCGCCTCCTATCTTCATCAGATGACGTCCTCTTCTTGTCTTCATGCTGCGGCTCCGGCGCAGGTGTACTTTGTCTGCCCTGTTGAGGGCAGAGCAAAGTACTGTAGTGCGCAGGCGCCAGGACTCTCTGACCTTTCCCGGCACCTGCACACTGCAGTACTTTGCAGTACCTCAACAGGGCAGACAAAGTACACCTGCGCTGGAGCCGCAGCCTGAAGACAAGAGGAGGACGTCATTGTAAGAAGATGTGAGGCCCCGGACCGCGACGCCCATCGTACCGGGACTGCCCCTGGGTGAGTATAATCTAACCTCTTTTTCTCAAATTTTAGGATACATCGGGGGCTTATCTACAGCATTCCAGAATGCTGTAGATAAGCCGCTGATGGCGGTGGGCTTAGCTCACCTTCGATTTTGGGGGTGACAGGTTCCCTTTAAGGCTGATTTCCCATGTCTGATATTCCCGGTCCTACTATGAGGCTTGATGTCCCGACTGGTCATAAGGCCCCTTATACAAAGTTCTGGTCTGGCCAGTCTGAACATCAAACCGCAAATAATGACCTAAAATGTAAAAGCTCAACCTTAACTTTCATAATTACAGGCAAGTACTAGATTCAGCCACATATTTCTGCTAAGAATTCATATAAAGATCAACTGAATATTTTCCTAAAACAGGAGCTCAAACCTGTATGTCAAGACCTGGAATTTAAATGGCATCAACGTGACACATATATGTGAAATGAAAGCAATGGGATCAATTGAGACATTAGTTTCCCTCTATGACGTCTCCATACTGTGTATACATGTATCAGTTGCTTTTCCTCTCCAGTATGGTATTGAAATTCTGGAAGGATACTGATGGTAAAACTGATCCAGTAGTGTTCTGTGATGTAGTTTTGTCATCCAGTTCATCAGTTGCCCGATGTTGGCCTTAGAGCCTGATACGAAATATTGCATACAGTGTTTTTTGAACCAGCTATGGATACAAGTGCACCTAGTACGCTAGTTCATCAGTTGTGTCCAACCCAGAATATAATGTGTCCCATTATGCGTCCCACCCATTGGAGTTTTGACAAGTCCAGAACAAAAGTGATTTTAATTAGGAAACAAAGAAAAAAATTGTAAAACCTTACTATCCCAGTTTTTTATTCTTGAACGTCAGTTCTCATGGACTTTTTTTTTTACCACTGCTCAGAATAATAAGACCCAGTAACAAATTTATAGAGTAGAAATTTTGAACAGATTTTTATTTTAATACCAAAATAAGTCATCTGGGTTTTTAGTTTTATGGGCAGATTTCACCAGCCAGAAACCGCACTACACTGTTATGTGCCAACCTTTTCTTGTATATTCTGGGTATATTTTATTAGCGCTATTCAATGACATTCTTTGTATATGTATTTTTGTTGTGGTTTGGCTGTGCATGCTATAATCTTACTAAAGGATACACAGTACTAATTATCCAAAATTATAAAGGGATTTGGTTTCAAAATCTAATGGCTGATACATTTATATTGGCTGCAACAAGCATTAGTTTCCACTTTCCATTTGTTTTAAGATTTGACACAATTTGCGTGATTCAGTATATCTTTGTCTGTGTTGAATCAGGATTTTGTAAAATTAGCAGGATTTTTTTAGCGCTCTGAGACATTTGCTGTGCAAGCAATTGCAACAAAGTCCAATCATATAACAGTGTGGATTGGAGACCGAAAGTTAGGGACACTAGGAAAAAGTACGAAAATCTACTTTATTACTGATCTGAGATTTCTATAAAAAAAAAAACACTAACCGTTGTAGAAATTGGTTGCATTTTACTTTTTTCAGAAGAATCTGCACTAAATTGCTGGGGATTAGCTCTACTGAATGCAGCATCAGCAGCTCATCCACATCAGGTCCACGGCAAAAAGTCTGCTGATGTAAGACCAACAATGTCATACCACCTAATGGAGTCAGGTCTTGCATGCTATAATCGTGCCCCCTGGATGCGCTTGGTGTACCTCTCATTAACCCCATCATCTCTGTAGCGCAGTCAGGAGAAGGTCAATCATGTAAAGTGAGATGTGAATAAGGCTTCTGAGGCTGGACTGCTCTGGTTGAAGCGTCTCGCGGTCGGACTAGTCTGAGGTAATTGACATATGCCACGGACGACTATAAAGGTTTTCCACTACTAGGACAACCAGTGTCAGACTGGAGAACATTGGGCCCCCCGGAGGATTTGATTCTGAGGGCCCACATTTCTCCCCCACTGAAGAGCCCCATAGCAACTGCAAGGTTTGCACTAAGAACTCTTCTGAAGGAGAAGCCAGGGCCCACCGGAGGATTCTCCAGTTCTCTGGTGGGCCAGTCCAACCCTGAGGACAACCCCTTGACACTCGGAATGTTCCCGGGGCTTACATGAGGTTGTTATGTCACCTGAGCCCTGCACCCAATCAGTCACTGTCCCCGCCTTCGGATGGATAAGTAATCAAGAGTTCTCACTTCCTCCTGACTACTTATACGTCCAAAGGCAGGGACAGTGACTGATTGGGTGCAGGGCTCACATGACTTAACAACCTCACTTGAGCCCCGGGATCGTGAGTGCCAACATTGCCGGGATGGCGCCGTCACCGGAGGTGAGTTTAGGTGTTTGTTTTTTTTAATGGGGGCAAACATTCAGATTGAGAAGGGGTTGTCCTAGTTGTGAGCAATCCCTTTTTAAGGCTTGAAGTGGCAGTGGTGGTGGTTTGGGAGGCTTAGGGGACCTGACGGAGTCTCTTCAAAAAGCATGCACTATCGCGTTAAATATGGTAAGTGTAATTGAATTGTAATATCAGTTGAATATTCTCTATGTGCTCTTATGGACATGGTAGAGGTGGATCCTACACTCGGGACCCCTCTCTATGAGCGTCCAGTTTGATGGACCAAGTCCGACTTACAATGTAAGGAGAACTGTTTATGCTGCTGTACTGTACCTCTGTACAGCACTATTATATGTACCTATAATACAGTACCTGTGGAGCATGCATATATGATTACAATAAATGTAAACTCGGTGAAACTTTAAGCCTTGTGCATTTGTGTGGGGGCTTTATGATGTAAGTTAGTATGGTTCCTATATCCTGGTGGGAGCCTTGCTACAAAATTGCCAGTTACTTGCTGATCACTGGGGGTCGGAGTCTGACCGCTGTGACTCCCGGCGATCCTGAGATCTGGGCTCTGCAGAGCTATGTCTTGAGTGGAGCAGAGGTGCACATGCTTGACTTCCATTCATTGTCTATGGGACTGCCAGGAAAAGCCTAACACATCAGTTGGCTATTTCTGTCTGACCCATTGACAATAAATCCACAATGTATTTAATCTATGGCTTCTTGTGTAGTTAATAGAGCTAGCACAGTCAGAGCAAACCCTGCTGTTTTTGATCTCTATGAAGTCAGATTTCTTGGTCTATGTCACATGAAGTCTTGTCATTTATAAGGGTGTTGCCGGCCAAATACTCAGCTGTTATGGTGTTCCCTGCATAGCTTCTAACACTGTTCCACCCATGTAATGCCTACAGAAATAGACCTGAAATTACCTTTATTAAACAGGAGCTACTTTTTGGAGAAATCTCTGCATATTCTGTCTATGTACTTTGTCTAGTGCTTCCGCTCAGATACATGTGCAGTGTATACTGTAGGCATCATGTTTAGTTTTCTGCCTCACATTCCTGAAATGCATTTCTCCAGGATTATTTCTGGCAGGGAGATGTCTGCAAACTGACATAATTGTTACATCAATGACTATTGGACTTTTCGGTAGCAGAAGGTAGCACAGCAGAAAACCTGTATTGTTAATAGGTATGGTATGGAGAAACGGAGTCCAAACCCGCTGCCCAGGGTGAGTTAATGAAGCGGGTTACGTTTCAATATTTTGTACAGTGTTTGGAGACTTCTAACATAAATCAGACAGTTCGAGCCTGTCTTAGACATTGACCATTTGCTTTTACGCTTGCCAAAGATGCCTTGATCGGCTTGCCAAATTCCCATGAAAGGGAGACACGAATTTCAAGAGCTTCTTTATATCCTGGCTGGTTAAAGCTTTTAAATGGAACGCTGTAAAATAGCTCACATACAATTTACAGAGTTTTTGACTAGTCCAAATATTGTATTTTTGTTTTTTTACCCCAGAAATGTAGTTAAAGCTCTGTTACATTCAAAGTGGTGTCATTTTATTTTTGCCCTGCCTGAGGAGTATAAAGTTTAATAATACATTTCCTACTTTTATTATCATGAGACAAATCCCTTATTATTCCCATATAATGCATAACTGAGAGTTAATTGCACACTTTAATTAAAAATCCTTCCTAGGTAATTGGAGGCACGGTCCCATAGTCGGCCCTCTGGGGAGGGGCACCAGCTACTCAGGGGAAGTAGCTGCTAAATACTATTTGGATAATAGTTCTTATGCAGTTATATAAATTTGCTTTGTATTAAGTTTGCACATTTATTTCCACAAAAGTTATGGTGTTTTGCATGGCTTTATTAATGGAAGGGTCTTAGGCATTAAGCTTTTTTTCCTTCTGAGATGAAAATTTGATATTGATTATTCTTCCCTGCTATAGCTATGACCTTCCTACAAGATGTAACCTGTTATGACCCCAATGGCAGAGGGTCTCAGAAATAATTACTAAGTCTGCAAACACTAAAAACCAGCTCATAGGGCAGTGGTAACTGAGCTGACAGTATATCTAATCCTAGCACCACAAATAGCAGCAGCCGGGGAACGTGCCTACGTTGGTTCTAGACGTCTCGCGCCAGCCGGAGAACTAACTAACCCTAGAAGGGAAAAGAAAGACCTTTCTTGCCTCCAGAGAAAAGACCCCAAAAGTTGGATACAAGCCCCCAACAAATAATAACGGTGAGGTAAGAGGAAAAGACAAACGTAAGAATGAGCTAGGTATTTAGCAAAGAGAGGCCCACTAGCTAATAGCAGAATATAGTAAGATGACTTATATGGTCAGCAAAAACCCTATCAAAATATCCACGCTGGATATTCAAGAACCCCCGAACCGTCTAACGGCCCGGGGGGAGAACACCAGCCCCCTAGAGCTTCCAGCAAAGTCAGGAATCACATTTAGTACAAGCTGGAAAAATATAAGAGCAAAGCAAATAACCAAAAAACAAAGAAGCAGGACTTAGCTTAATTTTGCACAAACCGGACCAGCAGACAGGAGCAAACAGAAAGGATCTGATTACAACGATGCCAGGCACTGGACTAAGGATCCAGGAAGTTTATATAGCAACACCCCTGGACTAACGACCCAGGTGAGTGCCAAACTGAGAAAAGACAATCCCAGAGTCATATCACAAGTAACCACAAGAGGGAGCCAAAAAGTCTAATTCACAACAGTAACCCCCTCCCTCCCATTCCGAGCAGCTGCGATCGATGTCGGCAAGATATTCACTTGCAGAGTTGGACGTCTTCTGATAGTGGCCGGGGCAGGGGATTACATATCCACCTACTATTGATTTGATTTACAGTATTTCATAAGAGGTACTGGAGTTACCTGAGGATGGCATTGACAGGCATCAAAAAAAGTACATACAATGAGATACGGCCTTCCCAAAACCCTGTCTGATGACAAATGCACACTTAGCAGGATGCAGCAGGCCTCCACTGATAAAGGCTAGGAGCGGCACAGGTGCAGACTACTTGATAACAACAACCACCCACACCCTCCAAACATTGCAGGGGTTGGCTGCCTAGTAGAAAAAATGCACATTGATATAACTCATATAGGACGCCAGTCACACTGGTAAGTGTGGTGCACAGTGTCTGGTATGCAGCCTATTAATGACACCCCTTGTATTAACAGGCGGCTGCCCAGCACTATAATATGCAGCACACAGTGACAGACGCCCCAGAAAAACCTAACCAACATAGAGGCCTGGCCACATCCTGCAAAAAAGAATATGATATAGTGCAAAAAAATGTATGCATATGATAAACACATACACTATATGAGGTATTGGTTTAATATTTTGTCCAAAATAAAGTAAGCCCGCAACCCAACGTGTTAACGTTAGAATATATGGTTGTCATAGACTTCGTTCCCCATAAAGTTTGACCAGAAACATGGTGCAGACTATGACATCAAAGATTTTTATGTTTGCTTAAAGGGAACCTGTCAGCAGGATTGTGTACAGTAACCAGACAGTGTCAGGTCGGCGCCGTTATACTGACTGCATTGATAATGATCCCTTGGTTGATGAAATCCGTCTTGTGGTTGTTGCTAAATCTTTATTTTCAGTTTTTTGTTAATGATATACTCGTGCTCTGGGCCGGGCTGATGGATTCTATACACACCGATAGCTGCTATCCTAAGACATGTTGCAAGGCGCGTTAAAAGGTCGTTATTAACTTTTAGGATTTCTAAGGTCCAAGTCCTCTTCCTCTCTGAAGAGACGATTTGCATATGTAATTTCCCAGAGCAGCATGCAAGGCATTTAAGCCTCCTCATACTGGCTTGTTACTCTTCACAAGGAGACACCGTACCACTTAGGGTATGTTTCCACATGGCGTATCACATCAGGATTTGCAGTGGCCAGATGTTACAGCATAGTGGAGGGGATTTTCTGAAATCCCGTCTCCACTATGTACACATGGCCGCATCCGGTGGCCCTGCATTTATGCACATGTGACGCGTCTTTCTAGACCGCAGCATGTCTATTTATCTTGTGGAGACGCTCCGTCTCTGCAAGATAAATAACCCGGTCTATGAATACGATGCGGTGATTCCGCCTGTGTTCAATTAACACATCCAGAATTACCGTGCGAACAACAGGGGGCGGTGCGATGGGTGGAGCGGGCTATCCGATGCGTCCAAAGCACTACGTTTCCTGACCGTGGAAACATAGCCTTAGATTCTGAAATACATGTTACTTACCTTTATATCAGGGAAAGGCATTGGTTGTCACACTGTAGAAACTATATATTAGATCATCCCTGGTATATAACATGCCTAAAACTTACACATTATTGTAAGGTAGCTATTCCAGATAGTAGGCACAATTACTGGATAAAAAAGTTTTTTCACTGCCGTTTTTACTTTGATACACGTATAAAATTGGCAACTGGCCAAACTGAGGGATAATCTTTGTATTAATAATTGTATTAATTCTTCAAAAATTTTTGTGGGATTAAATCTCTTTTCTAAGAATGAAATGAATGATTTGATCTCTTAATTCTGGTAATAACTAGATTTCTACCGAGAATTCAAGAATAAAAAAAGCAAAATACCTGTTCCATCCTGTTATAGGGTGGGGCAATAAATCACTTTTGTTTCATTTTTAAAGGGATTTTCTCACTATAGCATCTTCTCTTATCAACAATATAGAAGGGAGTTGCTTTGTTGACTGATGCAGTAAACGGTGACCGCTGAGTGCTGCTGCCTCTTTTTGCTTGCTTGTTTGCACTGCAGTCACAGCCGTTATGGGCGCAACTTGCAGAATCCACCTGAAAAAAGTGCCATGTGCACATACCCTGACAGTTAAATACTATTGCACCAATTCATTATTTCATTGATTTATAAAGGCCATACTAGTTCTGTTAGAAGAACTACAAAAGCCATCATGTCTATTTCCCCAACTGCCAAAATGGCAAAATTTAACATCTGCATTGGAGACTCCATTCAGAGTCCCATCTCAGATTCTGGCCAAAATGAGATCCAAAAAAGTGCAGAATGCTACATTAAAGAAGCACTCATCCTATCAAAATGTTTAACTACTTAATATCTTGCACTAATCATATTACATAGAACTGTGTACTTACAATTGTTCGTTTTGCCTTTCTACCCTGATAATTTGCCTCCTTTGCATTGGGTGTATGCCATCACGTGATTAAATCAGTCTAGCTAAATCCTTCTAATCCAGAAATGTTAAACTCAAATATACAGATATACAGAGGGCCAATATGAAAAACGTGGAAAAAGTCGCGGGCCAACATTCATATTTATCTAAAAAAAAATGTCTATGATTGAGGAAGTTTTTCCTTTATCATCAAATATAATGATGAGCCATGAATATAGTACGTTTTAATTAATAGATCTTAAGAGTCAGATCACATGATCGGAGCATTGGGTATTTCCTTGTGGCAGGGGCATACATAAAAATCATGGTTCCTTATAGCAGAAGTTCTAATTGGCCCCCCCCCCAGAAAAAAACATTAAAGGGAACCTGTCACCCCACCAGGTGTTTGTAACTAAAAGAGTCACTTTGTGCAGCACTAATGCTGCATTTGGTCAAGGTGGCTCTTTTAGTTATGCTCCTTGCATACGCTGATATAAACACTTACAAAATGTGCCCCCTCATACCGTGAAACCGTCCTGGAGGTGGGACTTTCCTTCCTAATCAGACGCAGCACAGCCGTCATTCATACCTCCTTGGCGCCGGGCGCCTCCTCCTCAGCGTTGTTTGAGTCTGTCCCGGAGCCTGTGCTGTTATGTTATCCCTTGGGCATGCGCAGTTAGCGCTGCCCATCTTCTGACATCATTTGATGTCAGGCTGACTGCGCCTGTGCGGCCGCGCTGCCCGACATCCCGCCCCGCAGTGTCTTCTGATTTCTTCACACTGCGGGGATGGGATTCCTGGGCATGTGCAGTGCATATCTTTGCCTCTCACTCATCTCCCTCCGCCTTCTTCAGACTGTGCGGCGTCACGGCCGTGGCATGCAATTAGGGATCAGCTGACGCCGCACAGTCTGAAGAAGGCGGAGGGAGATGAGTGAGAGGCAAAGATATGCACAGTAAATTTCCTCCTATTGAAGGCTTTAGATTGACCATTGCCCCCATAAAGTATGATGCCAACAAAAGTGCACACTAAACACAGGATGTAAGCACCACAATAAAGTCCTCCACAGTACCCTCCACACACATTGTATAATGACCCTACTCTACGCTCCCTCCCTCAGCCCCCCCGCCAGCAAAGTACGGTGACCCAACACAGTATGATGCCCAACTGTGATTCCTACACAGATCTTCACACAGTATAATAGGCTTCACATATTCCTCTGTACAGTACAATGAGCCCCACATAGTTCTCCATACAGAATAATAGGTCCCACATAGTCCTGACTACAGAATAATTGGTCTCGCATAGTCCTCCATACAGACTAATGGGTTACATATAGTCCTCCATATAGTATTATGGGCCCCACATAGCCTTCCAAACAGGATGCTGACACAGTTGAAAGTGGGATGCTGGGCACGGTATGGGGGTGGCAGCGGCATCGTGGACCAAATATAATTACTCTGCAGGCCAGATTTGACCCACGGGCCAGAGTTTGATGTGTGTTCTTCCTGTTTCTACATACAGCACAGAAAAGAGAAGAATTAGGCTACTTTCACACTAGTCCGTCGGTATGGGCCGTCGCATGCTGTGGGCCCGACGTACTGACGGACAGTGTGTTAATGTAGCACAAAATGGGCAACAGATGCAGTTTTACAACGCATCCGCTGCCCATTGTGAGTTCCGGGGAGGAGGGGGCGGAGTTTTGTCCGCACATGCGCGGTAGGAAATGGTGGACCCGACGCACAAAAAAAGTTACATTGAACTTTTTTTGTGAGTCGCGGCTGCCAAAAGCACGATGCATCCGTTGCACGACGGATGCGACGTGTGGCCATACGTCGCAATGCGTCGCTAATGAAAGTCTATGGAGAAAAAACGCATCCTGCGGGCAACTTTGCAGGATGCGTTTTTTCTCCAAAAGGATGCATTGCGACGTCCGTCACACGACACTAGTGTGAAAGTAGCCTTAGCTGTGCAGAAAGGCAGAATGAGCAATTATAAGTACACAGTGCTTTATAATATGATGATTGCAATATATTAAGAGGATAAAAACTTTGATGGCAGGAGTGCTTCTTTAAGCGGTCTAGTGAAGTGACAACCACCAGGACAGAAACCTTATGGACCCCATTATAGTAAAAGGGGGCAGCCTGTTAATCAAGTCCAAGCGCTTTCATTACTTTCGTTCATCTGTTTCTAAAATTGGAACAAGGCAAAAAAAACATTAATGAATTAAACCTTCATGGTGCAGTTGCTGACTTTTTAGTCAGTGGAACAAATCTAAAAAAAATCCTACATACAAGCACCCTTTTTGATTGATTAATGCAAGACTTTTCTTGGTATGGCATTACACATAATTCACATATTTCCTTTTTATTTTTTGAAGATCTAAAATATTTTTTTCCATCAGGGACATAATATTCTGTATCTGTCAATGTAATGTGTACTGGATTAGTAACTCTATTTCTAGTCACTTAATTATACTCTAATTTTTCACTTTTCTTAAAATATCCCCAGTCATTTGACCTATAATGAATGTACCGTAATTGTGTTTTTTGAAACTTTATATTTTAAATTCCTGCATAGTGTCCAATTATAGTTTGCGTTATTTACCTCCTGTATGTCAATGCGAGACCTGGTATCCTGGTAATACTGTGGCCTCTGACCTGTAGTAAGCATCCATAATCCTTTAGCAAGGCATGCTAGCACAGTGCCTTACACATCCGCGTCTAATAGCCACAGAACGATCACTGACTTGTTTTGCAAATTGTTACTATTTGGATTATATTTAGGTCTGTGCAGTATAGTGGCAGCGGAGGCTACATTAATACAAGCCCACATTAAAGCTATGCAAAATATATAAAGTATATTTATGGTTAACAAATCCTAAATAACAGCAAGGTGTTCTAAGATTGATCAAGAATAATGACATTTAGATGGGCCTGTTAGGGTATCATGCCAAAAACTAAGCCAGTAATGCCTCATAAGAAAGTTAATAATGTGCCAGTAAAAACCTGCAGTGACTGCAGTGCAAGCAAGCAAGCGAAAAAGATGCAGCAGCACTCGGCGGTCGCCTATTAATGCATCAGTTACCGTATTTACACTTTTGTTGTGTCCTTACATACGATGGCAGTGAGAGATAAGACTGGCACACGTCCACATTGCGGCTTAGAACAACATATTATGCCTTAGAATATACTGTCCTGTCAGCCCAAATTGACAGTATAAACTACACTTGTGAGCCACCATGAGATGATTCTACTCCTTCAATGGAGTCTAGCTGTATTTAATTAAACTGATAGCACTTGATTTGGAAAGGCACACACCTGTCTATATAAGACCTCACAGCTCACAGTGCATGCCAGACCAAATAAGAATCATGAGGTCAAAGGAACTGGCCAAGGAACTCAGAGGCAGAATTATGGCAAGGCACAGATCTGGCCATGGTTACAACAGAATTTCTGCAGTACTCAAGGTTCCTAAGAGCACAGTGGCCTCCATAATCCTTAAATGGAAGAAGCTTGGGACCACCAGAAGTCTCTCTAGACCTGGCCATCCAGCCAAACTGAGCAATTATGGGAGAAGAGCCTTGGTGAGAGAGGTAAAGAAGTACCCCAAAATCACTGTGGCTGAGCTCCAGAGATGCAGTAGGGAGATGGGAGAAAGTTCCACAAAGTCAACTATCACTGTAGCCCTCCACCATTCAGGCCTTTATGGCATAGTGGCCTGATGGAAGCCTCTCCGCAGTGCAAGACATATGAAAGGTAAAAAAACAAATAAAGGACTCCCAGACTATGAGAAATAAGATTCTCTGGTCTGATGAGAGGAAAATAGACCTTTTTGGTGATAATTCTAAGCAGTATGTGTGGAGAAAACCAGGGACTGCTCATCACCTGCCAAATACAATCCCAACAGTGAAACATGGTGGTGGCAGCATCATGCTATGGGGGTGTTTTTCAGCTGTAGGGACAGGACGACTGGTTGTCATTGAAGGAAACATGAATGCGGCCAAGTACAGAGATACCCTGGATGAAAACCTCTTCCAGAGTGGTCTGGACCTCAGACTTGGCCGAAGGTTCACCTTCCAACAAGTCATTGACCCTAAGCACACAGCTAAAATAACAAAGGAGGGGCTTCAGAACAACTCTGTGACCATTTTTGACTGGCCCAGCCAGAGACCTGACCTAAACCCAATTAAGCATCTTTGGAGAGACCTGAAAATGGCTGTCCACTAATGATCACCATCCAACCTGACAGGATCTGAAAGGAAGAATAGCAGAGGATCCCCAAATCCAGGTGTTGAAAACTTGTTGCATCATTGCCAAGAAAACTCATGGCTGTACTAGCTCAAAAGGGTGCTTCTAATCGATACTGAGCAAAGGGTCTAAATACTTATAACCATGTGATACCTCAGTTTTTCTTTTCTATTACATTTGCAAAAAATTCTACATTTCTGTTTTTTTCAGTCAAGATGGTGTGCAGAATTAACTTTTTTGAATTTTCCAAATGGCTGCAATGAAACAGAGTGAAAAATGTAAAGGGGTTTGAATACTTTCAGTACCCACTGTACATTTGATTATTGTGGCCACAGAGCTCTATTTTAGCATCATCACACAGGACCTGTTTCCAAAATGCATCATACTTGTTAGGATCTTCTTTTGCATACTTCTGATGGTCATTCACATTCCCATGTCCCAGGACTGAGTGGTCCATGTTAATCTGAGAGACCTGTCCAATTTTGATCCAATTGTTGGATCAAAATCATCTCGGAAAATCTTTCTATGGAAAATTTTTCACGATCTGTCAGAAGGGAGAACGTGGAGAAACTTTTTCTTTTTTCTTCTAGTACTATAAAAACTGACAACACTCTGATCGAATTCTAATCAAATCGGGTGTTATTTTTTCTCATACGTGGGAAAATCAGAAATCTGAATGAAGCATTAGTGTTTTAATTGCTGCCTCCATTCTGCAGAAGCTGAAATGTAATTATATATGCTAATTAGGATGCTTGGTGCACCCTTGGTGTTGCCAAGAGGCTCAATGAGCCGCTCCGCCCACTGGTTTTGCACGTCTCTGATTCCCTCACTGGTGATTAACAGAACTGGCTAGCCTAAGCTTTTCTAGGCAAGTCAGTGCTATCTATCATCAGTGAGGGAGGCCAGAATATGCAAAACCAGTAGGCAGAATGGTGTACCAAGGCTCCTGGCCACACCAAGGGTGCACTGAGCAGTCTAACAAGCCTCTTTCAGTTTCTGCAGAATGGCAGCTGTCCTCTAGCATGGTGTTACACGTCATGACTTTTAACATTTATGATGTGCTCCTGGGATAGACATCAATGTTTGGTAGGATGAGACTTCCATTGATCATTGATCAGCTCAATGAAGAGGCCAAAGGTCTTCAAAGGCCACTTATACTTATTGTTTGCACAAAAACAGCATAATTTCTGTATCATCTTCAGTATCTGGCACTGCAGCTTACCAGATACAGAAGGAAAGGATATACTTGGGATGAGCTGCAGTGCCAGGCAAACAATTCTCGTGCGTATATTAACTATGAAAACTTCAGTGGGTCATTAGCAGAATAACAGCTACTGTGAGGGTGGAAAACACTTCATGATATCCTAGTAGTTTATGAAAGTATGGCCATTATAATAATTTTTTATGCTGTGCAGTTGTAAGGAGATGGACATACTGCCCACGTTACCTCTTGAAGATCCGTGTATTGTTGTAATGTGTATTGTGACATGCGTTATTGGGGAGTGTTGTGTTCTGCCCGACAGAAGCGAGAGTTAATGTTTTAGGACTAGCCCAGATTGGGAGGGGCTAAATTGAATTGACAGAGACCGTTTTCTGTCAGGACGTCAGATAAGGCCCAGCCTGTAACAGAAGCAGGCCTAAGCTCTTACTAGTTAGCAGAGCTGCATGATGTGGATATTCCTGATGTGAGTGGAAACCGAGGCAGTGGATAGCAAGATTCAGAGTAGAGACTAGAAAAAGCCACAGAAAGACAGTGATGTACTGGAGATGGGTCCTGAGTCAGGACACCTAGCAGCATGTCCATGAGTTTATCACTGGGATAGGTAACGGGCCTAGACGGAACAGGGAAAGTGAGATAAAGAGAGTGCCTCTGGCTGTACTTCCAAGGTGCCAGCAAGCAGAGAAGCTTAGTAACGGCCATCGTGGCAAACTAGTTTCCCTAGAGGGAAAAAAGATGCAGAACTGTGGGATGAAGTACATGACTCTCACTTACTGGACTTTAATACTGTGTTGGGTTGTAGTAAAGGCAGATGAACTTGGCGATAGAAGCAAGTAAGCCTGGAAGAAGTAGCGAGACCGTGCGTGAAAATGTTCCATATTGTAAAGGAAATGGTCGTGAAGTTATGCATCTGCTATCTATGGTATATAATTCCCAAGTTACTGTTGGGTAAAAAACTGTTTATTGATGAATGGTGGTCAGCCTCGTTGAACCTCTCAACATCTGGTCCTGGCCAGCCGAAGTCGCCTACAAGAGCGTAGTGCCCCCCTAGACAGAGTCAATACACCCATCTATCCCCCCTTCTTCATGCAACGTTCCGGGGCGTGAAAGACGAGTACATTGCTCACGGCTACTGCCCTGCGCCACGTTACATAGTAATGATGCAGTGAGGCAAGTAAGTAGTAGAAATTAATCCAGTTGACTGAAGAATGCATTAATCAGATATACAGGTGGGGAGAGTACTGGACAGTTGCTTTCTGCACAAAATGCCTACATTTCACTTATAATTTTCTGGTTGATGTAACATAGACCTTCCAGACTAGTAAGTCAGTTCCAGTGTGTGTAAACCCAATTACTGCTCATTGTTGTAAATGAACCCTTTGATGAGATTGATTTAATGACACTTGTCCGGGCGCCAGATCTTGATGGTTTCTTCTAGTTACAATGTAATGTTTTCACCATAGTTCAGTCATTAGGACATTGCATGTGGTAGTAACACTTTTCAGCACCTTTTACTCATGGGTTTAATATCATCTCAGTGGAGAGTTTATGTACTTTGGGAGAATTGGCTGGATTTCATATTTGCTGTTTACATTTTAGAACTTCTTGGCATGGCTGGAGTGCCATTACAAGAGCTGGCATGTTGCAGCGAGCGCTCGGTGACACACTTACAGCCTTGCTATTCAGCATCTATAACAGTCTGGATAAGAATTTTGCTTTGCACAGCCTGGATTATTTTTTATTAAGAACATCAATAATCCCTTGACACGAAGCAGTTGTTAACTGTTTACAAGTGGTACATGTGGTTTCTTATATCACCTTTCCTTAACCCCTACTACATTACAACATTAATGAGGTTGACTGTCTTGGAAAACGGTTTTTAAAAATACCCTTTTAGGCTTTTTAAACACATTTTGAGATATTGAAATGGTCTGCCTTTAAGGTCTTTAATCTCACAATTATCTTTGGGAAATCCTTCTAAAAATGTGGTTGCCTTTTTTTTTAAATGGCACTGTTTTTGGAAAATGATACAGACCTATACAAACATAATCATTTTTCTAATCTTCATCCTTTATGAAAGAAGCACTCCAGTTATTTTTTGCACATGTAATGTTTACTCACCATCAACCCTAAATGGACTCACCATTAACTGCCTAAAATGTATATATGTTGCAATGTTGCCAAATGCACCCACACTGAAAGCTGGGGATGCATGTAAAGCTTGCTGTAATGCTGCCAGAACTGTTGGCAGTTCACAGTAACGGCAATTAGAGCACTAGATGCTCTCACCTGCATTTGCGTCTGCATTCAGCTTTTGGGTGTACAGAGGGGTAAGTTGTGATATATAATCCAAATAGCCTTGCTCAAAAAATCCTTTTTATATTCACGCATAATTATTTTAATAACGATTATATTTTTATTTACAATTTACAGTGGTGGGGGACCGCAATGGGGACTAGGTTCACACCAAGTTTAGCAAATTATATATGGGGAGGTTGGAAGATTCTGCTATTTTCCTAACTGAGCAGCTTTGTGTGATCCTGGTCTGGAAGCAGTATATTGATGTGTTGATTATAGGGTAGGAAATGAAACAATTTTTGTAGAGAAAAACCAAATTCTCATCAGGGCCTAATAACAGCAATACAGTTATATGAAAAAGTTTGGGCACCCCTATTAATCTTAAGCTTAATGTTTTATAAAAATTGTTTTTTTTGCAACAGCTATTTCAGTTTCATATATCTAATAACTGTTGGACACAGTAATGTTTCTGCCTTGAAATGAGGTTTATTGTGCTAACAGAAAATGTGCAATCTGCATTCAAACAAAATTTGACAGGTGCATAAGTATGGGCACCTCACCAGAAAAGTGACATTAATATTTAGTAGATCCTCCTTTTGCAAAAATAACAGCCTCTAGTTGCTTCCTGTAGCTTTTAATGAGTTCCTGGATCCTGGATGAAGGTATTTTTGACCATTCCTCTTTACAAAACAATTCCAGTTCAGTTAAGTTTGATGGTCGCCGAGCATGGACAACCCTCTTCAAATGATCCCACAGATGTTCAATGATATTCAGGTCTGGGGACTGGGATGGCCATTCCAGAACAGTGTAATTGTTCCTCTGCATGAATGCCTGAGTAGATTTGGAGCGGTGTTTTGGATCATTGTCTTGCTGAAAGATCCATCCCCTGCGTAACTTCAACTTTGTCACTGATTCATGAACATTATTGTCAAGAATCTGCTGATACTGAGAGGAATCCATGCGTCCCTCAACTTTAACAAGATTCCCGGTGCCAGCATTGGCCACACAGCCCCAAAGCATGATGAAACCTCCACCAAATTTTACTGTGGGTAGCAAGTGTTTTTCTTGGAATGCTGTGTTTTTTTGCCGCCATGCATAACGCCTTTCTGTATGACCAAACAACTCAATCTTGGTTTCATCAGTCCACAGGACCTTCTTCCAAAAAGAAATTGGCTTCTCCAAATGTGCTTTTGCATACCTCAGCCGACTCTGTTTGTGGCGTGCTTGCAGAAACGGCTTCTTTCGCATCACTCTCCCATACAGCTTCTCCTTGTGCAAAGTGCGTTGTATAGTTGACCGATGCACAGTGACACCATCTACAGCAAGTTGATGCTGCAGCTCTCTGGAGGTGGTCTGAGGATTGTCCTTGACTGATCTCACCATTCTTCTTCGCTGCCTTTCTGATGTCTTTCTTGGCCTGCCACTTCTGGCCTTAACAAGAACTGTACCTGTGTTCTTCCATTTCCTTACTATGTTCCTCACAGTGGAAATTGACAGGTTAAATCTCTGAGACAGCTTTTTTTGTATCCTTCCCCTGAACAACTATGTTGAATAATCTTTGTTTTCAGATCATTTGACAGTTGTTTTGAGGAGCCCATGATGCCACTCTTCAGAGGAGATTCAAACAGGAGAACAACTTGCAAGTGGCCACTTTAAGTAGCTTTTCTCATGATTGCATACACCTGGCTATGAAGTTCAAAGCTCAATGAGGTTACAAAACCAAAAAAAGTGCTTTATTAAGTCAGTAAAAAGTAGGTAGGAGTATTTAAAACAAGAAAATGATAAGGGTGCCCATACTTATGCACCTGTCAAATTTTGTTTGAATGCAGATTGCACATTTTCTGTTAGTATAATAAACCTCATTTCAAGGCAGAAACATTACTGTGTCCAACAGTTATTAGATATATGAAACTGAAATAGCTGTTGTAAAAAATTTTTTTTTATAAAACATTAAGCTTAAGATTAATAGGGGTGCCCAAATTTTTTCCTATAACTGTAGATTATTCTTCCACCTATAAGGAAAATTTCGACTCCTCTTAGAGGGAGTTTAGTTTGTGTAAAATAATAAAAATTTTGCATTCGATGTAAAAGGGATAAATTTTAGTACAATGTTACATTTAGCTTCTCAGCACTACGATGGTGGCACCGATGGCTATGTGAGAAATTTCACAATATTTGAGTTTGGCCACTGGGCACAGGCTATGAAATCTGACTTAACCCCTTCGCGGCATGCGCCGTACTTGTACTGCGCTGCCGGCACTGCATTTGTGCCAGCCGCAGTACTAGTACGGCGCACCGATCACCGCGGTCTCGCGCTGAGCGCTGCGGTGATCGGGTGCGGGTGTCAGCTGTATATCACAGCTGACACCCCGCAGCAATGCCCACGATCGGCGCTAGCACCGATCGCGGGCATTTAACCCCTTTGATGCCGCTGTCAGTAGTGACAGCGGCATAGAGGGGGATCGCGCAGGGACGGGGGCTCCCTGTGCTCTCCAAGATGGCCGCGGGACTCCTTCCGGGTCATGAAATGACCTGGCTAGCCGGCGCCTGCTGAGAGCTGCTGAGAGCAGGCGCCGGAAAGCCTCCTGAACTTGCCTGTCAGATCGCTGATCTGACAGAGTGCTATGCACACTGTCAGATCAACGATCTGATCTAATACAGTGATGTCCCACCCTGGGACAATGGTAGAAAGTAAAAAAAAATAAAAAAAAAAATCCCCAAATAAAGAAAAAAAAACATTTCCCAGTAAATCCATTTATTTATGTAAATTAAAAAAACAATAAAAGTACACATATTTGGTATCGCGGCGTCCGCTCTATAAAACTATCCCACTAGTTAACCCCTTCAGTGAACACCGCAAAAAAAAAAAAAAGGCAAAAAACAACGCTTTATAATCATACAGGCGAACAAAAAGTGGAATAACATGCGATCAAAAAGACAGATATAAATAACCATGGTACCGCTGAAAACGTCATCTTGTCCCGCAAAAAAAAAGCCGCCATACAGCATCATCAGCAGAAAAATAAAAAAGTTATAGCTCTCAGAATAAAGCGATGCAAAAACAATAATTTTTTTATATAAAATAGTTTTTATTGTGTAAAAGCGCCAAAACATAAAAAAATTACATAAATGAGGTATCGCTGTAATCGTACTGACCTGAAGAATAAAGCTGCTTTATCAATTTTACCACACGTGGAATGGTATAAACGCCCCCCCTAAAAGAATTTCAGGAATTGCTGGTTTTTGTTCATTCCGCCTCCCAAAAATCGGAATAAAAAGCGATCAAAAAATGTCATGTGCCCGAAAATGGTACCAATAAAAACGTCAACTCGTCCCCCTAAATTAAAGCTCTCACATGACTCTGTGGGCCAAAATATGGATAAATTATAGCTCTCAAAATGTGGTGATGCAAAAACTATTTTTTGCAATAAAAACCGTCTTTTAGTGTGTGATGAATGCCAACCATAAAAATCCACCAAAAAAACGCTATAAAAGTAAATCAAACCCCCCTTCATCACCCCCTTAGTTAGGGAAAAATAATAAAATTTAAAAAAATGTATTTATTTCCATTTTCCCATTAGGGTTGGGGTTGGGGTTAGGGCTGGGGTTAGGGTTGGGGTTAGGGTTTCAGTTAGAATTGGGGAGTTTCCACTGTTTAGGCACATCAGGGGCTCTCCAAACGCGACATGGCGTCCGTTCTCAATTCCAGCCAATTCTGCTTTGAAAAACTAAAACAGTGCTCCTTCCCTCTCGAGTTCTCCTGTGCGCCCAAACAGTGGTTCCCCCCAACATATGGGGTATCAGCGTTCTCAGGACAAGTTGGACAACAACTTTTGGGGTCCAATTTGTCCTGTTACCCTTGGGAAAATAAAATGTGGGAGCTAAAATATCATTTTCGTGGAAAAAAAAATATTTTTTATTTTCACGGCTCTGCGTTATAAACTGTAGTGAAACACTTGTTGGTTCAAAGTTCTCACAACACATCTAGATAAGTTCCTTGGGGGGTCTAGTTTCCAATATGGGGTCACTTGTGGGGGGTTTCTACTGTTTAGGTACATCAGGGGCTCTGCAAATGCAACATGACGCCTGCAGACCAATCCATCTAAGTCTGCATTTCAAACGGCGCTCCTTCCCTTCTGAGCTCTGCCGTGCGCCCAAACAGTGGTTCCCCCCCATGTATGGGGTATCAGAGTACTCATGACAAATTGGACAATAACTTTTGTGGTCCAATTTCTCCTGTTACCCTTGGGAAAATAAAATTGCGGGCTAAAACATCATTTTGTGGAAAGAAAAAATGATTTTTTTAATTTTCACAGCGCTACATTCTAAACTTTAGTGAAACAATTGGGGGTTGAAAGTGCTCACTACACATCTAGATAAGTTCCTTAGGGGGTCTTCTTTCCAAAATGGGGTCACTTGTGGGGGGTTTCCACTGTTTAGGCATGTCAGGGGCTCTCCAAACGTGACATGGGTTCCGATCTCAATTCCAGTCAATTTTGCATTGAAAAGTCAAACGGCGCTCCTTCCCTTCCGAGCTCTGCCATGCGCTCAAACAGTGGTTTATCCCCATATATGAAGTATCAGCGTACTCAGGACAAATTGCACAACAACTTTTGGGGTCCAATTTATCCTGTTACCCTTGGGAAAATAAAAAATTTGGGGCAAAAAGATCATTTTTTGTGAAAATTAGTATGACATTTTTTTTACGGCTCTACATTATAAACTTATGTGAAGCACTTGGAGGTTCAAAGTGCTCACCACACATCTAGATTAGTTCCTTGGAGGGTCTACTTTCCAAAATGGTGTCACTTGTGGGGGTTTCCACTGTTTAGGCACGTCAGGGGCTCTCCAATCGCGACATAGGTTCCGATCTCAATTCTAGCAAATTTTGCATTGAAAAGTCAAATGGCGCTCCTTCCCTTCCGAGCTCTGCCATGTGCCCAATCAATGGTTTACCCCAACATGTGGGGTATCGGCGTACTCAGGACAAATTGTACAACGACTTTTGTGGTCCAATTTCTCCTGTTACCCTTGGTAAAATAAAACAAATTGGATCTGAAGTAAAAATGTTGTGAAAAAAAAGTTAAATGTTCAATTTTTTTTAAACATTCCAAAAATTCCTGTGAAGCACCTGAAGGGTTAATAAACTTTTTGTGGTTTTGAGTACCTTGAGGGGTGCAGTTTTTAGAATGGTGTCACTTTTGGGCATTTTTTGTCATATAGACCCCTCAAAGTCACTTCAAGTGTGAGGTGGTCTGTAAAAAAAAATGGTTTTGCAAATTTTGTTTCAAAAATGAGAAATCGCTGTTCAACTTTTAACCCTTATAACTCCCTAACAAAAAAAAATTATGTTTCCAAAATTGTGCTGATGTAAAACAGACATGTGGGAAATGTTGTTTATTAACTATATTTGTGATAGAACTGTCTAATTTAAGGGCATAAAAACTAAAAGTTTGAAAATTGCTAAATTTTCATAATTTTCGACAAATTTATTTATTTTTTTTCACAAATAAATGCAAGTCATATCGAAGAAGTTTTACCACTATCATAAAGTACAATATGTCACGAGAAAACAATGTCAGAATCACCGGGATCCATTGAAGCGTTTCAGAGTTATGACCTCATAAAGTGACAGTGGTCAGAATTGTAAAAATTGGCCCTGTCACTTAGGTGAAAACAGGCTGGTGAAGGGGTTAAAGGGGAAGAAAAGATGATATTATTATGATCCTTCAATGCTACTGTAAAGTAAATAGGCTGTCATTATAGCAAATCGGAAAGTGCCAGATAAGGGTTCTGTCAGTGCCTAGTGAGTTGAATTTGGCTGTCTTTTCAAGAAAAAAAAGGAATACCAAGAAAGATGCTGGTAACCATGGTAACGACAGTTTGTTGACAGTTGTCAAATGTTTCCTTGGCAGTTAGAGGCCGGTCTTGTAGCGATTAATGGATGGACATTCCTCAGTTAGCATTCTTTTCCACTTCTTGGCAGTCTCTTCCTTCAGCTATCAGAGGCTGGGTACTAACCGTAGTAGACAGATTTGTAGAGAATTAGAATTAGATTTTTAGAGACTCGACCAAATGTAGGCTTTATCTACTCTCTTCATTAACTCAATAAACATATTACAGCCTTTTTTGGAAATAATAAAAAGGTTTATTAGGTTGTTCAGCAAGATGAAGTACCTTTCTTCTATAGCAAATGAAAAGCTTCACTCCTGGTAATCAAGCGCAGCCTCCCTCCTAACAGAGAAGCTCTTGTTGGTACAGATTGTTCACTATGGATTGTAATAAGAACCTCCACAGATCACTGGGTTGAGCTTAGGTGGATCACATTTTTGGTGGATCCTAAAGTGATATACAATTCTTAAAATATTGTGCTACACACAATGACCAGCAACTAGGATAGGGATATTTGGATTAAGGGTTGTCCACTGCCTAGTGGCCATTCTCTGGTACTGCTGCTCAGCTCCCAGTCACTTCATAGGGAGCTGAGCTGGAGCATCGGAGAACGGAGATGTGGTGTTCTGCTTGTGCAGCTCTGGTGGCTTCAGGACCTGTTTATAGCTGATTGGTGATGTTGCCTGGTGTCTGATACTGATGGTCAATCCTAAGAGTAGGTTTTCAATACCGTGGTCTTTCACAGCCCCTTTAACATGATCCAGTAAGTTTATTGTGTAAAAGGATACAGTTGGCTATGGGATCGATATAGGGACAATGTCTCTCATTTGGTGGTGCTACGCTAGAATTCAGCCTTTCTGGGGTAGTGTTTTTCCAGTTAGTATCGTAGTGGTCAGACAGTTCCAAAAAGTCCATACTTTCCATACTCTCTTCCCTTAAAGGGAACCTGTCACCACGTTTTTGGAAGATGGGATAAAAATAGCGTTAAATAGGGGCAGAGGTGGGCGTTACATTAGTGTGTTTGTTATGCGTTTATTACCCACCTAAGTTGCCGAAATACCTTTGCAAAGTCTCCGTTTTCGCCTGTCAATCAGGCTGGTCTGGTCAAAAGGGCGTGTTGTCTTCCCCCAGATTTTGCGTAGTTTTCCGTTGGTGGCGTAGTGGTGTGCGCATGCCCAAGGTCCCGAATCCTCTGCCAGGGGATTTAAAAGAGCGCGCTGTTCGTTATTTCATTGGTGATCGGTGGGCGCGGCCATCTTCCTTTGGCCGCGCGTGCGCAGAAGCGGCGCTCTGCTGGCCGCGGCTTCAGGAAAATGGCCGCCGCGATATCCATCTGCGCACGCGCGGCATCCCGTGGCCATTTTCCTGAAGCCGCGGCCAGCAGAGCGCCGCTTCTGCGCATGCGCGGCCAAAGGAAGATGGCCGCGCCCACCGATCACCAATGAAATAACGAACAGCGCGCTCTTTTAAATCCCCTGGCAGAGGATTCGGGACCTTGGGCATGCGCACACCACTACGCCACCAGCGGAAAACTACGCAAAATCTGGGGGAAGACAACACGCCCTTTTGACCAGACCAGCCTGATTGACAGGCGAAAACGGAGACTTTGCAAAGGTATTTCGGCAACTTAGGTGGGTAATAAACGCATAACAAACACACTAATGTAACGCCCACCTCTGCCCCTATTTAACGCTATTTTTATCCCATCTTCCAAAAACGTGGTGACAGGTTCCCTTTAAATGGAATCTGTCAGCAGGGTTTTGATCATTGCTATGAGTAGCTGGCTCGTGAACAGGTGTCCTAACGCCCCAACCTGTGATAAGCAGCACACTGTTAATAGATTATGTACATAGAAAGCCTGGTGTGTGCAAGGGCAGCTTTCTCGAGGTTTGCTTCATGCTGCATCTAAGAACTCTGATTGTGTCACAACTGCTGGACCCAGTAAACTAAGTGATACATCATTGGATTCAGGGTCTCTTTGCTTTCATCACACTGCTCTCAGATGAGGTAGCAAAAATCTGCTGACAGATTCCCTTTAAGATAAGATTCATTATAGTGGCATCCCATCCTCAACTCCCATGCTGCCATCCCCACCCAGTCCCACCACCTTTTTTGTCTCTTTTCCTTCTTGATCTCTTTCCTTTTTCTTCATATTCCTTGTTATCGCATTTCTTTCCTTACTAGTCAGAATATGGCCATAAGTATACAAATCGCATACTTGTGCTCATATGACCATCCACTCTTGCCACCGGAAAGGGAGAATCCTAAAAGTGTGCAGTGCATGCTCTGAGAATTCAGAGATCTGCAGTTAAATAGAGTGACTGCAGACTTTAATCTAAAACCTGGACAAGCCCTTTAATTGTAAAATTAAGCTCTGTAGCATGCCAATCCTAACTGTGTGTAATATACTCACTGTCAGGATTCAGCTCTGCAGGTTCCAGCAGTCATCACACGGTCACTTCACTCACATGCAATTTTCAAACTTACGGTCACATGAGAACTAGCTTCTCTTCCTGTTTCTCTGTTTTTCACTGAACATTGAGAGAATTAGGTAGAGCAGCTCATCAGCACATGACTGTAAAGCCCCTTTCACACATCAGTCTTTTGCCGTCATTCTCAATCCAGCAAATTTTGAAAAAAACAGATGCGGCGAATGTTGCCGCCGGATCTGTTTTTTTCTCATAGACTTGTATTAGTGACGGATTGCGACGGATGGCCTCACGTTTCATCCGTCGTTCACCGGATCCGTCGAAAATTGTTTATCCGGCGGCTGGAGAAAACGGACATAGTAGCGTTTTTGTGTCCGTTGAAAAAATGGACCGCGACGTCCATCGTTTGCTAGAATGAAAGCCTATAACGGAATCCGGCGACATATTCGGTTTTTTTTAAACTGAGCATGCTCCGATTTTTTTAGGACCCAATTAGCTGGATCAGCTAGTCGGATCTGGCGAAAAAAGCATCCGTCGCATCAGTTTTTCACAATCTGCGATAGATCAGTTTTTTTCAACATTCGACGGATTATGACTGATGGTAAAACACTGATGTGTGAAAGCAGCCTAAGAGTGCAACTCACATATGTGTTTGAGAGATGGGGGCAATAAACTGAATTCTTGCCATAGGTGCCAGAAAACCTAGATATACCTCTGTCCAGTGGTTGACCGGTGCATTTTACTCTGGTGCCTAGTAGGATACAGCACTAAATCCCCTATAGAGAAGCAAACATCTGTTGCAGATGATCTTGGAGTTGACAGAGTGAACTGTTTCCTATGCAGTGACTATGCATAATAGTCAAGGCTGGCCAAGATCAAGACGATAAATGACTCCAAGTATCAGCCAAATTACAGACTTGTTTTTGCACAGTGAGGATTGAGAAATGTGTTTTAAATAGCCGTGTAGCTTCTGTACCCTGTGCAGGTCAGGGCACGTTATTACTGCAGAAGAACCTGGTAAGAACCTGTAAAATTGGTCAACACTAGGTAAAGCTTAAAACTGATGATTGGGAATGATGACATAACATACTGTATTATCTTCTTTGTAGTGGTGCCATTTATGTCATTTACTAGCTTGGGCAAGTACTACACTGGTGATTCAGTCTGCTGACAACAGACCCTCTGGCTCTAATGGCAGCTGCAGATACTGTTGGGCACTGGTAGTACCAAGGACGTCAAGGGATTGTTACTACTCCTATCTCTTGCAACCCAAGGGTCAAAGTCATAACTTCTTTAAAAGACATTTTCCTATTTACTATTTTATTAATTTACTTCAAATCCCTGCAAGTGTAGACTGAGGAGTCAAGTGGGCTGTCTTTCTCAGTGTGGCACAGCCTCCATTGAACGAATATGCATGCAGAGATATGTCAGTCACTGATGAGGACCATAGAGTAAACTCGTTAGCCCAGATTAAGCAGGGCTGTACTGTAAATTAATAACATGCAATTCCTACTACTGTAAATGTTTTACATACAAACCACAGGTTAGCCTGTACAGCTCCTCTTCTTCTATGCACACTGCATTATGGGAATTATGTTACATGTGACTGGTTTCCTTTTAAAAAAGACTAAAGGTTGTCCTGAGGAAAATATGGAATTGCATGCCAGCAATTGAAATGAGTGGATGGACAGGGTCCGTCAGAAATAAGAATGATGACTATTTTACCTAATTGTTACAGCTCTAAAAATTTGGTAGAACTAAAAATGGCTACCATGGATAAACATAACGCAAACCACTCCATGTACCTGATACCAGGGGTTTCTCTTCACCCTTTAAACACTGTAGACATGCATCTGAGTTGGGGCCACGGAGTCGGCTGCTGGCAAATGTTGCAGGCTTGTAGGAGTTGTCAAGTAGCTGAGTCAGGACCTGGGTGGCAGTCAAAATGCAAAATCAGAAGGCAAAACACTGGTCAGGACATGCGCCATGGTCAGACAACAGGAATACAGTCAAGCTAAGTAGGGGTTGAAAGCCCAAGACTGAACCAGGGTAGATAAATGTTTAGCTGGCAGTGGAGGTCAGAAATTCAGGAGTTTAAATAGAAGTTCAGCCCCAAACAGCGCTCACAGAAAAGAGCAAGCTCATAGGAAGAAGTTAGTTTCCATCATATGGAAAGGCCTTTGAGAATTTTAGGCCATGTTCACATAACACAGTCATATTTGCTGAGAGTTTATTAGACAATCTGCAGCAGAAATCAGTACCTGATACTTTAATTTTTGCACCTTATTGGACCGAGGACCCAAACACTAATTAGCCCCATTGTAATACATTGAAGTTAGTCGGCAGTTTTTCAGCGTGGAAGCTTTGGAAATATTGCAATTTTTGAGGGTTTTGAAAAACGCTATTAACATTCATTCCAGTGAGATACCAGTAGATTCTCTCAAGATTTAGCTGTAGAATCGGCTCAGAAATCCTGACATAAACCTTAGTGTGGGAATAAAGCCTAAGGGAATGGGTATTTAAAAAATTCTGCATCATAAACAAGTGACAACTGAGCTAAAGTAATGGAGCGGCAAATCTGGGTAACTGTAGGCTTGAGCCTCGTGCTGAATCAGCCACATGCATATGAAATCGCGTTCAGTTGCCATTTCTGTGGGTGAAACTCGCCAAAATCCTGCTGCAATTGGCCACTGAACATGGATGTGGAGTTGTCTTCATGGAACTGCCAGACTTATTGGTGTGCATTTTGATTACGAATGGATCATTCTGCCTCCTGTTTCAAAATTGTCCATTTTCCATGTATTTATAAAAAGTAGAAAAAAAGAGTCAGGTCACCCGTTAGGCAGATATTCCAGAGTCCAGATCTCGCATGGACGAAGGCTGAGCATCCGGTATGAAGACAATGAGAAGCAGGTAGAGTCCAGCAAAATCCAGCCAAAAAAACCTGTGTCTTTAGTAGTAAAATATAGCTTTTCATGAGCCACTTAAAAACAAAATTTCATTAAGTGAGAGTGTTCCACCAATAGTAATAATGCACATAACAGCTTCATACACTCAGTGCAGCGTTTTTGGACCAACGCGTTTCAACTTACGTCTTAATCATGGTAAGTACAAGGGAGTACTGAAAGAGTTTACAAATACAAACAAAATAATATGCAATTTAAGAAAACATAAATGAGAACAACAAATTCCTAAAGGAGAAAAATGGTACAAAATGTAAGCTGGACTAATATTGTAAAACAAGGTCCTGTCTGTGGTTCAGACCATGCCGTATTATGGTCTCCAATGTGAAGAGCCAGAATGATTCTCTGTTGAGGAGTTTTCGTCTGTGAGCTCACCTTTGCATGGTCTGTGTACCTTCTCTATGCCATAGAATTTTAGACTGCTTACATCACCTTCATGGACCTGGCAAAAGTGTTTTGGTACCGCAGAAGAGGATATAGCCTGAGGATTAGCAGCATCTGAAGTATGCCGTCTAATTCTTGTCTTAAGAGAACATGTGGTGCAACCTACATATTGTAATTTGCAGATGATACATTCTATAGGGTAAATAACAAATATTACAATTTATGAAATCATTAATATAATGTACGGTGGAATTATGTAAGGACTGATATTTGTTGGTTTTGTATCATCTGTAAATTGGAAGAGTGTTTCAAGTGGGGTACCACAAGTCTCTGTCCTTGCCCCAGTGTTGTTCAGCATTTTTATAAATGATCTAGATAATGGAACTAAAGGTAAACTAATCAAATTTGCAGACAATGCAAAGCTAGGAGGGACAGCTAACACTGGAGAATATAGAGAAAGGATTTAAGGTACCGTCACACTAAACGATATCGCTAGCGATCCGTGACGTTGCAGCGTCCTCGCTAGCGATATCGTTTAGTTTGACACGCAGCAGCGATCAGGATCCTGCTGTGATGTCGCTGGTCGCTGAATAAAGTCCAGAACTTTATTTGGTCGTCCGATCGCCGTGTATCGTTGTGTTTGACACCAAAAGCAACGATACCAGCGATGTTTTACACTGGTAACCAGGGTAAACATCGGGTTACCAAGCGCAGGGCCGCGCTTAGTAACCCGATGTTTACCCTGGTTACCAGCGTAAAAGTAAAAAAAACAAACAGTACATACTCACCCAGCGTCATACCTCCCCCAGCGTCTGCTTCCTGACACTGACTGAGCGCCGGCCCTAAAGTGAAAGTGAAAGCCGCTGTGCTGTTAGGGCCGGAGCTCAGTCAGTGTCAGGAAGCAGACGCTGGGGGACGCTGGGTGAGTATGTACTGTTTGTTTTTTTTACTTTTACGCTGGTAACCAGGGTAAACATCGGGTTACTAAGCGCGGCCCTGCGCTTAGCAACCCGATGTTTACCCTGGTTACCCGGGGACCTCGGCATCGTTGGTCGCTGGAGAGCGGTCTGTGTGACAGCTCTCCAGCGATCAAACAGCGACGCTGCAGCGATCGGCATCGTTGTCGCTATCGCTGCAGCGTCGCTTAATGTGACGGTACCTTTAGAAGGATCTAGATAAGGTTGAAGAATGGGCAGCGACTAATAGAATGGTATTTAACAGGGAGAAATGCAAGAATCTATATCTGGGCAAGAAAAATGAAAATTACATTTATTGAATGGGAGAAATAGGACTAAGCAAGAACTAGAGTAAAAAAGACTTGGATATACTAATAGTACACAGACTGCACATGAGTCAACAGTGTGATGCAGCAGCAAAAAAGTCAAACACAGTTCTAGGATCGATTAAGAGAAGCATAAAGTCTAGATCACATGAAGTAATTATCCCCCTCTACTCCTCCTTGGTCAGACCTCATCTAAAATACTCTGTCCAGATCTGGCCACCACATTTTAAAAAACTTTGAAAAACTGGAGCAAGTTCAGAGAAGAGCTACCAGGATGGTAAACGGACTATAGAGTATGTCCTACGAGGAACGGTTAAAGGATCTGGGAATGTTTAGCTTGCAAACAAGAAGTCTAAGAGGAGACTTAATAGCAGTCTAGAAATATCTGAAGAGATGTCAGTGTAGAGGGATCATCCTTATTTTCATTTGCACATGGAAACACGAGAAACAATGGAAGGAAACTGAAAGGGAGAAGATACAGATTAGATATTAGAAAAAACGTTTTGACAGTGAGGGTGATCAATGAGTGCAACAGGCTGCCACGAGAGGTGGTGAGTTCTCTCTCAATGGAAGTCTGCAAACAGAGGCTGAACAGACATGTCTGAGATGGTTAAGTGAATCCTGCTTTGAGCAGAGGGGTTGGAAACGATGACCCCGGAGGTCCCTTCCATTCTATGATTCTATTCCTTATGGCATTGTCACAGTATGTCTGAGTGTTTCCTGCCCCTTTGCTACAAAGACAGTGACATATTCCTGCTTCATATTTCCTACTGTGTCTTCTGCAGTATTATTTTCATCGAGCGGCTTGAGAAGATTATAACTGGCATGGTTCTGATATTACTTCTAGGTTGGAATTTCAGAAGAATGTTATTGTCCCCTCCTGTTTCTGCTCTCTGCCAACATAGTTTTCCTGTGCAATACCAGTTTAATTTACTTTTTCCTCTTATTGTTTGCTTAAAGTCTCTATAGACTTCTCCCGTAGATTCTTTTACTGATATTTGTGGCGATTTACTGTAGCACAAACCTTCCTAAGGAATAGCTTCAGAATGCTTATGCAAAAAGTATAAAGTAGGGGTCTTTAAGATGTGAAATTTGCTTTGCTTTCAAAGTGGCTAAAATAGGATGTATAGAAACATTAATTATTAAGCTTAAACAATACCAGTTTTAATTTTTTTGTGAAACGTACCATATCTTTGAAGAATAGAAGATAAAAGCACAGGATATCTCCCATACGGTGATTTTTGGGTGCCTGTTGTTTTTTACCCTTAACACTGAAAAGAAGCATAGAAGGTATTGTGACTGCAGCTGCTTCCTTGTCCGGGCAGCGGACACAGGAGAGAACACAGATATCAAAGCTGCTCAACAAGGGATCAAAAAGATGTACTGGAAAAAACCCATTGCTATTAAAATGCTAACCAGATTCCACAATACAAACACCATATATTATTAAATACATCTCTTATACCTGATAAGGCTGGTATACTTACTTTGAAAGTGTCAGAATGCTCTTGTAAATCTATTGCAAAGTATAAAGGCAATCTCCGCACATGTGGCCTGATGGCTCCTCAGTGATCCTCCTCATTGCTGAGATATCACGCTGCTCAGTACCAGCTGCAGCTGTCAGGCTGGGTGGGCATGACTGAATACACTTCAGCTCTGATCAGCTATCCCACTTTCTAGCTGGACTTACAAAATGGTCATGTTCAAAAGTAATATTTGCCAGTAGATAAAGGGTCCATCTGCAAGTAAATAGCATTAAAATGCTGTCTTGTCTCCTAAGTGAAAGAACGGCTATTGGGAGAAAATTTACTTCTATCCTCCGTGTAGCCTATCGCTTTCATCCATAGGGATGTGCACAAAGCAGTAATAGTTACCACTCATTATACTCATGGTGGGTGTGATCACTCACTGGCACTTTGACAGTTTGCTCTGCGGCTTGTGTTCATCTGCTGTGTGCAGAGCAATCTGGCAATCAAAGTACCTGGGAGTGATTACAGTGGCGCTCACAGTATAGCGAGTGATGATTGTTGTCAGTCGCACATGCCCCTATGACTGAAAGAAGCGCTACCACCATGAATTTCAGGGCCCCATACTAGCAAAATTTTCGGGTCCCCTTGAGACTCAGCCCAGGCTCCACCCCAACTCTACGTCAACCCCTCAAGCCTTCCACAGTTCCACTGCCCACTCTTGGAAGAACTCAACTTCTGCACCACGTCCTCACCAATCACACATAAACAATTCACTTTAAACACCTATTACATACACAGTCATAATACGAGGGACATACAGGGGATAAATGCCATCACACCTTGACCAGACTACATATTGTCAGCACATAGTGTCTGAATAATACTACATACAAAGGACAAATACCACCACACCATGACCAGACCACATATTACCACCACATAGTGACGGAATACTACAATACTGATCATTAATTAAAACCCCCCCACAATGCTAATATTACCATTAGTGCCATTATACACCTGAGCTCTGTACATAGTATACAGTATATAGTGTCAGTGTACAAGTGATACAGTGATCACCAGTGACATTATACACAGGAGCTCTGTATATAGTGTGACAGTCATTGGAAAAGTGCTGGAGGGGACATATGTTTAGCTGAGGCTAAAAGCTTCAGTGATGTGAAAACCCAGAAGTTTTCCTTCAGCACATGAAGTGTTGAAAGGGGTTAAATAGTAGTTTTTTGGAGGGCTGGGTTTTTGTGGATAACCAATGAGTGGGTGGGAGGTTGTCCACCTTATCTCCACCCTAGAGTGTGGTCTGGGGCTTAAATAGTCAGCCTGCAGAGGAAGTCAGTGTTCAGTAGGGCTGGAGAGAGGATCTCCAGTGCTTTGTGTCCTGCAGGGCTGTGGCGTCGATAAGCCAAACCTCCGACTCCTCAATTTCCATGACACCGACTCCATGATTCTGAATCCACAGCCCTGGTGTCCTAAGAAGGAAAAGCTGAATCATTGTATGGTTGTTATCCTGAGCTGGTGGATTCCCACAGATGCGAAGACTAGACCCCACTTTGTTTTGTTTTCTTGTTTGGCCCAAAGGGCTGTATTTTTTTTTTCACTTCATGTTGGTTTATGCCACCTGCACAATAAACCAACAGCAGATATAAAGAGTGAGCCGATCTACCACAATAGTGTCAGTGTACAGGTAATAGTGTTCACCAGTGTCATTATACACAGGATCTCAGTATATACTGTCAGTGTACAGGTAATACAGTGATCACCAGTGACACTATACACAGGAGCTCTGTACATAGTGTCTAGTGTCAGTGTACAGGTAACACACTGACTCACCGGTGAGTCACTCTAGTTGAAATTCTTCATCTTCGTTTTTATTCTTCATCCAGCGCAGACCACCATCACTTCTTCCAGCCAGGACTCGTCTCTGCCCAAAATAACACAATTATTTAGAGCACATTCCCCAATTTTTCCCCAACTTCTACACTACGCCAGATAAAAAAAAAAAAGCGAAAGTGCCATCCTGCACAATAACAGGCTCCCTCACTACAAACAGTATCCTCAAAAATAAAATACATCACAGCATTAATAATTAGTGATGGGCGAACCCAAACAGTAAAGGACTTACATGTTACTGTTCGGGTTTGGCACCCCGAATACCTGGTGCTTCTCGCTCTGTCATGTGCATATATATTGCATATTAGAATGCTGTATATGCAACCTTACCTCATATGGGACAAATATACATATTAGTAAATAAGAAAAATCAAAAGAACACATTAAAATATGATAAACACACAAAGACCTCCCAAAAGAACTTAGACAGGCCACAATGATTGTTAAGTTCAAAAAAATATAATTTATTTGTATCAAGAAGATAAAAAGCCTCAAGCTATTATACACAATCCAAACATGATGAAACAGTACCTCCGATCTAAAAGACAGATCCCGTGTAATTCATACACTGATACCTATATGTTAACAACTGTACAGTAAATATTTAAGCAGGCCAAAAAGTGGCTTTATGCCGTATAAATCAACACATTGGTAATCGATAATATGTATGAGAAAACCTAAAGGGAAACCTCATATAGAAAGTGCCAAGTGCATAGAGCCAAACAACCATGCATATAGGTCATCTATTTAGAGAGCTACAGGTAATGGCCACTTTTTGGCCTGATTAAATATTTACTGTACAGTTGTTAACATATAGGTATCAGTGTATGAATTACACAGGATCTGTATTTTAGATTGGAGGTACTGTTTCATCATGTTTGGATTGTGTATAATAGCTTGAGGCTCTTTATCTTCTTGATACATATAAATTATATTTTTTTGAACTTAATATTCATTGTGGCCTGTCTAAGTTCTTTTGGGAGGTCCTCATATGGGACAAGGCTGGTGACAGGTTCCCTTTAACATGATTTATCTGCAGGTAGAGTTTTCGGACATGATAAGTTCCCTTTAATAACCTGTACAGTGGGAAAAAAAGTATTTAGTCAGCCACCAATTGTGCAAGTTCTCCCACTTAAAAAGATGAGAGAGGCCTGTAATTGACATCATAGGTAGACCACAACTATGAGATTCAAAATGATAAAACAAATCCAGAAAATCACCTTGTCTGATTTGGCAAAATTTAGTTTGCAAATTATGGTGGAAAATAAGTATTTGATCACCTAAAATCGTGCAAGATTTCTGGCTTTCACAGACCTGTAACTTCTTCTTTAAGAGGCTCCTCTGTCATCCACTCATAACCTGTAGTAATGGCACCTGTTTTAACTTGTTATCAGTATAAAAGACACCTGTCCACAACCTCTGTCACACTCCAAACTCCACTATGGTGAAGACCAAAGATCTGTAAGAGAATTAGTTGGACTGCTATGTTTGCACACTGCCCTTATCCGACAATTATATCAGGCATATATGGCTTTTTACTGCTACTTTTTTCTTATAGTTATCTCTCTAAATCGTTATGTTGAGATGCAGCATACAATTTTAGATCTATGCTGTCTTTTGAAGTTGTTGCCCTATTTCCTACATTTTTACTCTCAAGCTGCCATTGATATTTAAATTCAAGTTAACACCTTGAGGAGAAACGTTTCTGCCAGCTCCGCGATATTCCATGCCTTATTAAATCGCTTCTATAGAAGTGAATAGAGGAACCTGTACAAATGTGCCATCACCTAGTCATCCTATATGTGAATGCAACTGTCATACCAGGCAGGTCATGGGACACCCATTCCCCACATAAGTGCAGGTCTAAAATATGGGAACTGTATCTATCAGACACATGTGACCTATTCTGTGGATTTGGCTTCTGCAGTATTAGCTTTTGTGGTCACGTGCCGTACGTTCAGCACATTATTTTCCCTTATTAGCAGCCGCACCCAATAAACCTGTGGTCGTTGTGGTGTCATGCACGTGAGCGTGGCTACAGTAGGTCTGCTTGTAACAGAGCATGTCTGAGAAATCCTGACTACACCTGTGTGGCTTTACCTGACGTTTTACGGTCTTACTGGCCTGGTACCATTACAATGCATATTTATGAAATCTAGCATTCAAAAGAGAATGTTGCAATTGGAAGATGATAATGAGAAAAGCTTAGATAACAAAAATGTATTTAGTGGGACGGCTCCTTTAGAAGGGAATTTCTCACCAGTTTTTTGCACTCTAATCTGAGAGCAACATAATGCAGAGACCAGACAATCCCTAGCCACACGACTAAAAACTCCACCTTGGACTTGGCTCCCTAAAAGACAGAAATGTAAACAGTGTTTGCCTAGCAAGAAAAATCCCTTTGCCGAAGAACAGGAACTCCTTAGCACTAATCCACTTAGAAGTATAGCCAGCAAGGAAGTGTAGTGAAGGGAGAATATATATAGCCCAACCCAGAATGTGATAGGGCAGCCAAATTGGGACAATGAAAAACACCTGAAGAGGAGCAAACCCAGAAAGGAAAAATAAAGGCAATAGGAAACATCAGCATAAGGACAGGGAAGAAAAGGGCAATATCTCAGCAGACAGGAGAACCGACCATGGAGCCAGAGGTTACTGGATCAAATCCCCAAACCAAGCCATAACAATAACCCCATCCTCACCAATTATTGCCAGGTTACTGCCTATGCACAGTGTACACAGAAAGGTATTAATTGGTGGTGTGGGCAGGCTTATACCGAGCTCAACATTCAGAGAACTGCAGCAGATAAAACAGATATTTTATCAAAATGACAGCAAGCAGCTCAGTAAATGCTTGAATTAGGATCTCTGCCTCAGACGGGGTAGAAAAATAGTCTGGTGATAGATTTACCTACCGTCCATCTACCATTTGCTATTAATAGTGGAGTTTTTGACAGAGGATCCATTCTGCCCCATCAGTGGCCTTTGCAGGTTAGGGGTGCAATTGCTGCTCTTGCTGCCCTTTTGCATATAGACGCACACCTACAAGTACACTATAGTGTGGTTATTGCTCACAAGTGCTCAGGGAATGTACAGAGAGATATCAACATCTGCGTAAGAACCATCCCCAAGAGTGAGAGGTTTTATTGTGATTTTATGTTAGAAGAGATATCTACAGATGTTTTACATTGGAGGAAATGCAAAGTTTAATTCTTTCAAATTTACTTCTGAGAAATATATGCCCCCACGCATTCCATCCACACTATCCCAAGAATTGAAAGTGATCATTCTGTGTAGTGTGAGGCTATGGAAACATGTGAAGTTCTTGATCCTGCCGTAATAGCCTTCTTAGCTCCATGATTTAATCACTGCAGACATTGTCTTGTTTTTATTGCACAGAGAGCAGAGGAGTCATACTTTCTAACACATTTTATGTGTAATATTTGGGAAATGCTGCTTCTCAACATTCTTTAAATTACACATTGAAATTATCTATGTATCAGATTACTAAGGGCCGTTATATTATAAAAACAAGGATGCAATGCAGTATGGTGCAGAAGCTACCATCAAAGTAGATCTGCAAGGTGTACAAATTGAAGATTGTCACTAAATGCAACAATTTAATATGATGGGTAACCTGTTACAGGGAATCAGTCAGTAAGATCAACCTTCCTAAGCCATCTTTATGGGCATGTAGGTCACAGGAAGCTCAATACAATGACAACAAAATATCTGTGATCCAATGTCTTATTCCAAAGAAATCAATGTTTTTCTTATATGTAAATGACTTAGGACTACGGACCGGACAATGATCAGCATGAGCATCCACCTCCAGAGATTATTGGCTGCTCTCCTGATCTCACTGCAGAGCTGTATGTAATTATAACTGACACATCTGCAGGTTCCCCTCAGCTTCACCTTCCATATGACAGGCAGACAAGGTTACAATATTGTTGTTGTAATACAGCAGAGCTGTGAGAGCTGCAGCTGCTAACGCGTTTGTGTGACAAAGTTCAGTTATATTGTTCTGTGTCTGTACCCGGACTTCACCAGGAAGTCTTTGTTAGGGTACCGTTACACAAAACGATTTACCAACGATCACGACCAGCGATACGACCTGGCCGTGATCGTTGGTAAGTCGTTGTGTGGTCGCTGGAGAGCTGTCACACAGACAGCTCTCCAGCGACCAACGATGCCGAAGTCCCCAGGTAACCAGGGTAAACATCGGGTTACTAAGCGCAGGGCCACGCTTAGTAACCCAATGTTTACCCTGGTTACCAGCGTAAACGTAAAATAAAAAAAACACATACTCACATTCCGGTGCCTGCGTCCGCTTCCCTGCACTCCTCCTGCATCCTGTGTAAGCGCCGGCCAAAGCAGAGCGGTGACATCACCGCTGTGCTGTGCTTTCACTTTACGGTCGGCACTTACAGTCAGTGCAGGGAAGCAGACGGCCAGGGACCTGACGGACACCGGAATGTAAGTATGTACTGTTTTTTTTTTTTTTTACATTTACGATGGTAACCAGGGTAAACATCGGGTTACTAAGCGCGGCCCTGCGCTTAGTAACCCGATGTTTACCCTGGTTACAAGCGAACGCATCGCTGGATCGGTGTCACACACACCGATGCAATGATGACAGCGGGAGATCCAGCGACGAAATAAAGTTTCAAACGATCTGCTATGATGTACGATTCTCAGCAGGGTCCCTGATCGCCGCTGCGTGTCAGACACAGCGATATCGTATGGATATCGCTGGAACGTCACGGATCGTGCTGTCGTAGCGATCAAAGTGCCAATGTGAGACGGTACCCTTACTGTTCAGGTTTGGCACCCTGAACATCAGCTGTTTCCCGGTCTTTCATCTGTGTGACAGTGTGAGAAACAGCGGCTCTGATCGGCGGTAAGTTAGTTACTGACGGTCAGAGAACTACGGTTCCCACGCTGTCAGATGACATTATGAGCCAGCAGCTGGGACCGGCAGTAAAAAGGCATCAGCTGATGAGAGAGTAATACGCTCAACAGTGGGAGCAGGCACTGCTGATGGTAGTATTCATCGCTCATGTGCTATAAATAAATAAATAAATGAAAAAAACCCTCTGCCATAAAACAACTGACATCAACCCCACAAATATTACCCCACTTGCCACCACCCCAGGGCAAGTGGGAAGAGTCGGGCAAAGTGGCTGAATTGACGCATCTAATAGATGCATCTTTTCTGGGGTGGCTACGAGCTGCTATTTTTCGGCTAGTGGGGCCAATGTCCATGGCCCTTTACCAGTCTGAGAATACCAGCCCCAGCTGTCTGCTTCAGCTTGGCTGGTTGTCAAAATGGGGGGGATCCCACTCTGTGTTTTTTTTTAATTATTTATTTAAATAATTAAACAGCATGGGACCCCTCCATTCTTGATAACCAGCCATGAGAAAGCTGGGGGTTGCAGATGACAGCTTGGCAAATAACGGATGTTTGGCCCCCCATTCATTTATTATTATTTATTGTTATAGCGCCATTTATTCCATGGCGCTTTACATGTGAGGAGGGGTATGCATAATAAAAACAAGTACAATATTCTTAAACTATACAAGTCATAACTGGTACAGGAGGAGAGAGGACCCTGCCCGCGAAGGCTCACAATCTACAAGGGATGGGTGAGAATACATTAGGTGAGGATAGAGCTGGTCATGCAGCGGTTTGGTTGATCGGTAGTTACTGCAGGTTGTAGGCTTGTCGGAAGAGGTGGGTCTTCAGGCTCTTTTTGAAGGTTTCGATGGTAGGCGAGAGTCTGATGTGTTGTGGTAGAGGGTTCCAGAGTAGGGGTGATACGCGAGAGAAATCTTGTATACGATTGTGGGAAGAGGAGATAAGAGGGGAGTAGAGAAGGAGATCTTGTGAGGATCGGAGGTTGCGTGTAGGTAAGTACCAGGAGACGAGGTCACAGATGTATGGAGGAGACAGTTTGTGGATGGCTTTGTATGTCATGGTTAGGGTTTTGTACTGGAGTCTCTGGGCAATGGGGAGCCAGTGAAGGATTGACAGAGGGGAGAGGCCGGGGAATAGCGGGGGGACAGGTGGATTAGTCGGGCAGCAGAGTTTAGAATAGATTGGAGGGGTGCGAGAGTGTTAGAGGGGAGGCCACAGAGCAGGAGGTTGCAGTAGTCAAGGCGAGAGATGATGAGGGCATGGACTAGGGTTTTTGCAGATTCTTGGTTGAGGAATGTACGGATTCGTAAAATATTTTTGAGTTGAAGTCGGCAGGAAGTGGAAAGGGCTTGGATATGTGGTTTGAAGGAGAGATCAGCATCAAGGATTACCCCGAGGCAGCGAGCTTGTGGGACTGGGGAGAGTGGGCAGCCATGCACTGTGCATGCATTTGAATGGGGTCTGAGTTTGGGTTTGGGTGCTGTTCTAGTACCCGAACCAAACTTTTTTTTTTTACATTTGCGGCCGAACCTGCTGGACCCGAACATCCACGGATTCACCCATCACTAACCAGGAGGGTTGATTTTCTGTTTGGATGTGCCAGGCAGTCTTTTGATATTTGTATAAATAGGCTCTTAAGGTACCGTCACACTAAACGATATCGCTAGCGATCCGTGACGTTGCAGCGTCCTCGCTAGCGATATCGTTTAGTTTGACACGCAGCAGCGATCAGGATCCTGCTGTGATGTCGCTGGTCGCTGAATAAAGTCCAGAACTTTATTTGGTCGTCCGATCGCCGTGTATCGTTGTGTTTGACACCAAAAGCAACGATACCAGCGATGTTTTACACTGGTAACCAGGGTAAACATCGGGTTACTAAGCGCAGGGCCGCGCTTAGTAACCCGATGTTTACCCTGGTTACCAGCGTAAAAGTAAAAAAAACAAACAGTACATGCTCACCTGCGCGTCCTCCAGCCTCTGCTTCCTGCTCTGACTGAGATCCGGCTCTAAAGTGAAAGTGAAAGCACAGCGGTGACGTCACCGCTGTGCTGTTAGGGCCGGAGCTCAGTCAGTGTCAGGAAGCGGACGCTGGGAGACGCGCAGGTGAGTATGTACTGTTTGTTTTTTTTACTTTTACGCTGGTAACCAGGGTAAACATCGGGTTACTAAGCGCGGCCCTGCGCTTAGCAACCCGATGTGTACCCTGGTTACCCGGGGACCTCGGCATCGTTGGTCGCTGGAGAGCGGTCTGTGTGACAGCTCTCCAGCGATCAAACAGCGACGCTGCAGCGATCGGCATCGTTGTCGCTATCGCTGCAGCGTCGCTTAATGTGACGGTACCCTTAGACTGAGCACGCCACCCCTCAGCCTCAGGCTTTCCCATATAAATGTAGGCATTAGCCAAAGAGAGGATTCACACTGGCAGGTTCCCAGTAACGAGAATCGCCTTATCATGGCTGCCGGGTAAACATGAATTGGCCAATTTATGTGCTAAGTGTTCTCAATTTTTCTAATTTTCTAGATTGAATTGTAGTAATGCAATTCAAATTTCATATATTTCATGTTTGCATGCTATTGCGCTACAGAGTGCTACTTTGTACAGACAAAGGCAGTATCTTATTTATTTAAAAATCTTCCCAGTTCATTGTTAAATAAATTTGTGACTGAGTATAATGTTGTATTTGCATGTAGCTAAAAAGTGGGGCCCTGAAATTGTTTACTGGTGGGCCCTTGGCACCCCAGTCCAACACTGCGCACCATTATCATTCATTGTTTTTAGATAATAGTTTATCATTGGGATCTGTCGTCTGCATGGTCACCACATCTGCTGTTATTCTTCTTGCTATGCAATAACTAATAATGGGTAAAGTTCTCTCAATTAACCACTTGCAATAAGAATCTTATAATAGCCGTGATAATAGCAGTGGAGGAAAAAAGATTTGGTTTTCTTCATGAGGCTGAGTTAATTTTTAGAGCCACAGAGTAAAATTTTAACTGTACCATGCTTACTGCTGTAGCTCTGTCACATTGCTATGTGCTGATGCTGTACATTTCACAAATGCTAAATCTCAGGAAACATGCATGGATAATCAAAATCACATTTTTTTTCTCTCTGTAGTTTTATAGTTAAAGGGTTAGATTTGCAGGTTTTGCTAATGTACAGAGAATAATCCAAATATATAGAATGTGAGTATTAGTAACCTGATTGACTAATATAGTTGTACCATTGATGGTGATGTAGTTGTTCCATCTGAAACCCAAGTGTAACACACAGGTGCTTGGATGCAGTGACACAGAAGCGCAGAGCAGGGGTTAACTATTATTTAATTGTTCAACAGCAATGAACTCCTCGCAGGGAGATAACCGGGGAAAAGGGATGCAAAATAAACTGTAAAACTAGACAGTCTTTTGTTATCAGATTCAACTTATCGTGGCTCCTCTGTCCGTCACTCTCTCGAGGTCTAACAGGTGATGGGTTGCCGGCGAAGGCTGGTGCAGCGTCTTCAGACATCCCCGCCCAACACACGGTCTCGTTTCTGGCGGCAGCAGGCGGTCACCTATTTTGCCCACTGAACCCCTAGTCAATTTAACTGTGGAGGAAAAGAGTGGAGCTCTCCGCAAGATTTCACTTGGCACGTGTCCCTCTGAGCAGCCGCCGTCACCTGAATGTCCGCATTGCAATGCTCTGTCCGGCGCACATCTCTCTGTGTTCCAGCTGATACCTGGATCTCTGTACTGCGATGCTCTGTCCGGTGCGCATCCCTTTGTGTTTCAGCCAATACCAGGACATCTGCACTGCGTTGCTCTGTCCGGCGCACGTCCCTTTGTGTTTCAGCCGATACCTGGACATCCGTACAGCGATGCTCTGCCCGGCGCACATCTCTCTGTGTTCCAGCTGATACCTGGATGTCCGTACTGCGATGCTCTGTCCGGCGCACATCTCTCTGTGTTCCAGCTGATACCTGGATGTCTGTACTGCGATGCTCTGCCCGGCGCACATCTCTCTGTGTTTCAGCCGATACCTGGATGTCTGTACTGCGATGCTCTGTCCAGTGCACATCTCTCTGTGTTCCAGCTGATACCTGGATGTCCGTACTGCGATGCTCTGTCCGGTGCACATCTCTCTGTGTTCCAGCTGATACCTGGATGTCCGTACTGCGATGCTCTGTCCGGTGCACATCTCTCTGTGTTCCAGCTGATACCTGGATGTCCGTACTGCGATGCTCTGTCCGGTGCACATCTCTCTGTGTTTCAGCCGATACCTGGATGTCTGTACTGCGATGCTCTGTCCGGTGCACATCTCTCTGTGTTCCAGCTGATACCTGGATGTCCGTACTGCGATGCTCTGTCCGGTGCGCGTCCCTCTGTGTTTCAGCCGATACCTGGATGTCTGTACTGCGATGCTCTTTCCGGTGCACATCTCTCTGTGTTCCAGCTGATACTTGGATGTCCGTACTGCGATGCTCTGTCCGGTGCACATCTCTCTGTGTTCCAGCTGATACCTGGATGTCCGTACTGCGATGCTCTGTCCGGTGCACATCTCTCTGTGTTTCAGCCGATACCTGGATGTCTGTACTGCGATGCTCTGCCCGGCGCACATCTCTCTGTGTTCCAGCTGATACCTGGATGTCTGTACTGCGATGCTCTGCCCGGCGCACATCTCTCTGTGTTCCAGCTGATACCTGGATGTCTGTACTGCGATGCTCTGTCCGGTGCGCGTCCCTCTGTGTTTCAGCCGATACCTGGATGTCTGTACTGCGATGCTCTTTCCGGTGCACATCTCTCTGTGTTCCAGCTGATACTTGGATGTCCGTACTGCGATGCTCTGTCCGGTGCACATCTCTCTGTGTTCCAGCTGATACCTGGACATCCGTACTGTGATGCTCTGTCCGGTGCACATCTCTCTGTGTTCCAGCTGATACCTGGATCTCTGTACTGCGATGCTCTGTCCGGTGCGCATCCCTTTGTGTTTCAGCCAATACCAGGACATCTGCACTGCGTTGCTCTGTCCGGCGCACGTCCCTTTGTGTTTCAGCCGATACCTGGACATCCGTACAGCGATGCTCTGTCCGGTGCGCGTCCCTTTTTGTTTCAGCCGATATCTGGACATTCGTACAGCGATGCTCTGCCCGGCGCACATCTCTCTGTGTTCCAGCCGATACCTGGATGTCTGTACTGCGATGCTCTGCCCGGCGCACATCTCTCTGTGTTCCAGCTGATACCTGGATGTCTGTACTGCGATGCTCTGCCCGGCGCACATCTCTCTGTGTTTCAGCCGATACCTGGATGTCTGTACTGCGATGCTCTGCCCGGCGCACATCTCTCTGTGTTCCAGCTGATACCTGGATGTCCGTACTGCGATGCTCTGTCCGGTGCACATCTCTCTGTATTCCAGCTGATACCTGGATGTCCGTACTGTGATGCTCTGTCCGGTGCACATCTCTCTGTGTTTCAGCCGATACCTGGATGTCTGTACTGCGATGCTCTGCCCGGCGCACATCTCTCTGTGTTTCAGCCGATACCTGGATGTCCGTACTGCGATGCTCTGTCCGGTGCACATCTCTCTGTGTTCCAGCTGATACCTGGATGTCCGTACTGCGATGCTCTGTCCAGTGCACATCTCTCTGTGTTCCAGCTGATACCTGGATGTCTGTACTGCGATGCTCTGCCCGGCGCACATCTCTCTGTGTTTCAGCCGATACCTGGATGTCTGTACTGCGATGCTCTGCCCGGCGCACATCTCTGTGTTTCAGCCGATACCTGGATGTCCGTACTGCGATGCTCTGTCCGGTGCACATCTCTCTGTGTTCCAGCTGATACCTGGATGTCCGTACTGCGATGCTCTGTCCAGTGCACATCTCTCTGTGTTCCAGCTGATACCTGGATGTCCGTACTGCGATGCTCTGTCCGGTGCACATCTCTCTGTGTTCCAGCTGATACCTGGATGTCCGTACTGCGATGCTCTGTCCGGTGCACATCTCTCTGTGTTCCAGCTGATACCTGGATGTCCGTACTGCGATGCTCTGTCCGGTGCGCGTCCCTCTGTGTTTCAGCCGATACCTGGATGTCTGTACTGCGATGCTCTTTCCGGTGCACATCTCTCTGTGTTCCAGCTGATACTTGGATGTCCGTACTGCGATTCTCTGTCCGGTGCACATCTCTCTGTGTTCCAGCCGATACCTGGATGTCTGTACTGCGATGCTCTGCCCGGCGCACATCTCTGTGTTCCAGCCGCTATCTGGACATCCGGACTGCGATGCTCTGTCCGGTGCACGTCCCTCTGCACACCCGCTGATATGGGTGAGACTCTAAGCCGCTCTGAATCTGTGCGCTGCAGCCTATCTCACTCCTCGCTTCAGCCGCGGTTCGCACCTGCTCAGCGCGCTGGCGGGAAGCCCGCTTCAGTTACCGCATAACCCTTTTTAACCCACTCACTCTGGCTATGCCCCCTTCATTCAGGTTACCAGATCGCTCCGTCTGCAATCTCATTCCCTCCAGCAACAGAAGGTTCGGCCCCAGCAGTTCCGGACCCGGCGCATCAACAGCACTTGCAGCCCGGTCCTCTCTTCTACACAAGCAAACTGCTGATTTTGTCAGGGTAAACCAAGTCCTGCCATTCTGTTATAAGCAAAATGTGGTGTAAAAATGTTAATGTGAAGAAGATTTGAGTAGAAGATGTTATGGCTATGGTCATCCACATTCCCTAATATCACATTGTTGTGTGTATGGATAAAGCTGGTCTAAATGAGATAATGTCTTTAAATTTTGCAGACAATAGAAAAGGGGCCAATATATTTTGTTTCAAAAACTCTATTAGAAAAACTTTAGTCTAAAGGGAATCTGTCAGCAGGTTTTTGCAGTGTAGTCTGAAGATAGCATGAGGTAGGGGCTGAGATACAGATTTCAAGGATGTATCACTTATTAGGCTGTGTGTTGTTGTTTCACTACAACGAGTGTTTTATCAGCAGGACAATATCACTGTCCTGATTAACTTCCTCATGCCAAGTGGTCTGACCACGCCCCCTCTTCTAATAAGCAGCTCACTGTCAATAGACAACATACACAGAATGCTGCAAATCGAGGGTGTGGGTGAGGGCAGCCTACTGAGCTCTGCTATATGTAGAAACTCTGATGAGATTCCCTTTATAGAAGAACTGGGATATCCTGACTCAATTAGCCAAAGCTTAGAGCAGCCAAAAAAAGGTCTCTCTTTGGAGGATGTGCCATGACCATATATTACACAGGCAGCCCATCAAGGTCAATAGAAACTGTGTAGTACTCAGTTTCCTCTATGGTGGCGCTATAGAGATTTTTTTATCCTATAGATAGAATAACTTTTTTTTAATAATTCTTTAAAGTATCTAAGTTATTTTAAATAGAGACAAAGACAAGACAAATGCAAAACATATGTTTTCTACTAATGACGTAGCGCAAGAAAATATATTTATGTTAAGAAACTTTTTTTTTTTAATGTTCTCTTGAAAAAATAATATAAAATGTATGCAATGGAATCCAGGAACTCATGTCTAGACTTTATTTGCCCAATGGTAAATACAGTAAAAGCAGCAGCTGTTACACCTCATAAATATCGACATTGATTTTATACCTTCAGACCGGAATAAAATGCGCAAGGTGACAACCCTGTGTTGGTTTTCTTTCCATAAGCCGATTTACTAAGGTGTGGGATCCTGTCCGGGTTCAGTGGGTGGCCTCATGTGAACTCCAGCGTCTAAATGGCTGGGATTGCCTGTCACTTGGCCCAGTATGTACTGTATATACAGGGTTTAGTGGATGTTATAATCTTCTCAATGTTTCATTCTTTGTCCTGTGGAACTGCAGAAATGTAAAACATGGTCCAAGCAGAATTCCTTTTAGTCTGGCGTGTTAGACTCAGAATTACTTGATAAAGCAGAACTTGCACTTTAAACTTAATTTCAAAGGGCTCATTGTCTCGATGAGGGGTCTGCAGTAGAAAAGGCCAATGTTAAAGGGTTTTTTCAATCCTTGATTTTATTTTCTTAAAACATGCAGGAGACTTAAAATGGAAAACAAAGCAAACTTGCCTAACCGATCCCCGACATTCCTCCTATAACACATCCTGGGTCCCCCTCCTGTCACCATTGAGGTTCATGTGACCACTACAGCCGATGGTGATATTGTGTCACCACTGTGACCAGTGATTGGAAGCAGAGGTCATATGTCTGTATGGCAGGAACAGGATGTACGGTCGGGAGGAAATCTTTCCATTGTGTAACTAATTATATCGGTTTAATTAATTTGTGACTGTACAGCTTCAAGTACAGAGTGTCACATAAGTGTCTACATTATATAACTGTGCCATTACGCTCTGTGAAAATTTGATTTATTGCACAATCACTGGTGCTTACACGTCACTGAGTCACAGGAAATACTGTCAAAAGTTTCCTCTTGTTCTGTGATATAAAGAATTAAAATGAAGGATTCCTGAAAATCCCTTCCATCTAAATTGTATTTATAGGTATATTCTTGGAGTTATGGTGAAACCACCAAACTTGGCCATCAACTTTGAACTCCTGCCTCTGTGGTCAAAGAGTACTGGCAACCATTAAAGAGGATTCCAAAAAAAGAATGTAGCCTGTTGACCTGTCCCACACCCTGCTTAGGTCAATGGCTTATTAAATTGGGTAATTGTTTGCCCAACCTTCAACGAAGGTGGGTAGAGAAGGCCTCCATTATCTTACAGTGGACTTCTAAGTTCTGTCATATCATTTCCGGCATCCACCAGCAAAATCAACTCATCAGGGATCAGGTCATGAGGAGAATCATTTATTCTGAAAGGAATGGTCTCTGATGAGACGGCCATCTTAATAAAGCAATGACCATGATTATGATGCCCATATGTTCTAACAGAGCACATGGGAAAGGTTTCTTCTAAGGGGACAACCAGAGGAAGCATTTCCAAAACTTGGTAGATCTTGGACTTCGCCGAGTTACATTTCTGCATATCGTGTTTCTTGCTGTAAGAGATTTTCTTTCTTTGAGGATTGTTCATATCTGCAAGAAGGAAGTCTGCAAATAATTTACTGAAGCAATGTGCACAGAAGCAATGTGCACATTCCTTAACTTTTCACCCAAAACTATGTTAGGCTTTAACGTAATTATATGCATCGTTATGCCATTACTGACCTTGTTTGACCTTGTGTCATTTTGCCTTTAGGAATAAAGGGGGAAATATGAAAAAGTTCATTGGAGCAAAAGAATCCACGATAGTTATGTGGTGAAGTGTTTATGGAATGACAGGCCGGGGAATGTTACCTTTTGGTTTCGTGAAAGGACATTACTGACATAACCACATACCTTCGTAAATAATTCATAGTATATTCGAAGGAAAGGAGAAAGTCTAGTTTTACCAGTTCATGAGTAACAGCCTTATTATACTTAATGAAATATTCATGCACATTCTTGGCATTGTTACTTAACAACTCTACATAATTGCTGTGTACACAAAGCCATTTTGATGTATATTTATAATTTACATGTTTTTCCTGAAAGTTGTCCCATCTGGAACATTTATGGCATATCAACAGGAAACAGAGTGAATGTCCTCTTCATGCATCTGTCTCGAGAACGTGACCTGGTTGTGTGCAGCCAGGAATGGAAAGGTGGCCGACCCTGCATTGATCACGCTGTACATTAGTATATTGTTTAAAAAAGATCCTTGCCAATTTATGGAACTCCGAGAACAGAAAGAGCTTGGACGTGATAGCTACCTCTCCACCCCTGGCTGTGCACCCATTCACACAATAGAGGTTTTAATGATAAATCGGACCCACAGCTATCATGTGGCTAAGCCACAGATATCTAAGATGGGAAAAATGTGTTAAATTTGGCCCATATTTGGGCTATACATGTGTCACAAAATGTTTGCGCAGAAATTGGCAATCTCTTTATCTCAGAAAGCTGCCATATAGGGAACAATAAATTGCCACCATTTAGTGGGACATTTTATCATCTCTTTAAAGTGCTGTGTACAGAGAACTTTCATATTGAAAAAGAGAGGGTACAAGCTACTAGTCTGCGAGAAAGAGGCCTCTTTCCCCTAAGGATCTACATTATAAATACATTTCATTGTACTACGGATTTCCTAAAATAAATAAGCATAACTGTAATTGCACATTAAAGGGATGTTTCTATCTTATAACTTACAAAATATGTATAGTAGATCGAGTTCCCACCAAGGTACCTGCATCGTTCTCGTATACAGGACCTCGTTGCGTGCTGCTTTCACTGGAGAGATGGTCAGAACTGTCATCCAACGGAGGAGATTCCAACCACCTCTTCACTGACAGCAGTGTGCATCAGGGCTCTGCTCCCATTCTTAAAAAATTATCATCATCATCATCATCAAGAATGGTTAATATTGCAAAGTACGTGTAAAAATAAGCAATGTTCCAATTTACATGTTTGCTAAAAATCCTGTCCTGTGTTTAATTTTATCATTTACCGCCCTTTGCCTGGGCTTCCTGTCTCTTTCTCAAGGATTGTAGCGCTTACAAGCTCTTTGCCATAGACTTTGTAAGTGCTGCTCTAAAGCTGGTAGGATCGCTGGATCGAGCCAGCCTCAGTACGTTCTTCCAATGTTACAGAGGCAAAGTTGCCTTTTCCAGAAGCATCAGATTATAACGCGGATCCAAATTGTGCTTCATCCCTGGGAAGCAAGAGGCTGGGGTGACAAGATAAGAAAACACCTTCTAGATAGGTGCAGGTAGCATTGGTGAGACTCACATCTACTGTATATTTATGCAGGCTCGGACTGGCCCATAAGGTAACAGGGGAAACGCCCGGTGGGGGCCTGTGCAGATCTGGGCCCCCAACACCACTATATGGGCAGTACTTGGCATAATTCACTTGATTCGCTCTGTACAGAAAAAAAAGCACCATCTCATCATTCATTAACCAAACTACACAGTTTATTATTATATAGAGATATAGGTACATTTGTGAATGAGGGTAGTGTAATAATTGTATGAGGTGAAAAATGCCCCCCCAGTCAGTGTTACTGCTGGACCCTTGGCAACCCAGTCCGACCCTGTGTTTATGGCATATCGAGCCAATTTGTTACAAATGTACAAGATAATAATAATTTTATTTATATAGCGCCAACATATTCCGCAGCGCTTTACAAATTATAGAGGGGACTTGTACAGACAATAGACATTACAGCATAACAGAAATCACAGTTCAAAATAGATACCAGGAGGAATGAGGGCCCTGCTCGCAAGCTTACAAACTATGAGGAAAAGGGGAGACACGAGAGGTGGATGGTAACAATTGCTTTAGTTATTCGGACCAGCCATAGTGTAAGGCTCGGGTGTTCATGTAAAGCTACATGAACCAGTTAACAGCCTAAGTATGTAGCAGTACAGACACAGAGTGCTATTAACTGCATAAAGTGTATGAGAACATAATGCGAGGAACCTGATTATGTTTTTTTTTTTTTTGAATGGGCCACACAGGGATCGTTAGGTTAATGATTTGAGGCGGTAGGCCAGTCTGAACAAATGAGTTTTTAGGGCACGCTTAAAACTCTGGTGATTGGGGATTAATCGTATTAACCTGGGTAGTGCATTCCAAAGAATCGGCGCAGCACGTGTAAAGTCTTGGAGACGGGAGTGGGAGGTTCTGATTATTGAGGATGCTAACCTGAGGTCATTAGCGGAGCGGAGGGCATGGGTAGGGTGGTAGACTGAGACCAGAGAGGAGATGTAGGGTGGTGCTGAGCCATGGAGTGCTTTGTGGATGAGGGTAGTAGTTTTGTACTGGATTCTGGAGTGGATGGGTAGCCAGTGTAATGACTGGCACAAGGTAGAGGCATCGGTGTAACGATTGGTGAGGAATATGATTCTGGCTGCAGCATTCAGGACAGATTGGAGCGGGGAGAGTTTGGTAAGAGGGAGGCCGATTAGTAGAGTTACAATAGTCCAGACGAGAATGAATAAGTGAAACAAGATGGGAATACCCCTGGAAGAAATGGCTTTATGTTTTGGCTGTTGCATAGCAAGTGCCCCTTTGCCTGTAGTGGCCACTGGTTCATTTCTGTGCTCTTATGTAGATCTGTTTGAGTAGCGCACGTTTCTCTAGAAATCTCGGCAGTACACCAAAAATTCTGTTACTGGAAATCAGCATTCTAAGTACATTGCTATTTAGCTCAGTAGTAATTTAATTAGAATATAGTCACATGTCAAGTAACAGAAATCTTTGAACAATTCCAAAGGGATCTTTGGCTTGTTTACTTATCTTTGGTTTTCAGGAGCGCATGCTCTGCTGCCTCCTGACATGAGGGAGGGCATTGCGATTTTGAATGATTGACAGTTTGCACCAGCGACATTGTTTAACTGCTGGTCAACGATGTGCATTGTGCGCTGCTGCAATCAGAGACGGCTTTGCTTCTGTAGCATTGGAGGAGATCTGATTGGTTGTAGCTTTAGAAGAATACTTGCAAGCTCTATAATGAAGAGCTTGCTAACACTGCGCTCATTGCACAGGAAATCAGCTACCGCAGTACAAAATGAACATCCTTCTGTTCTTGAGAACGTAGTTGGCACGTATTGCAGTATTTCAACTGAATTTCCATTTTAGAAGTTCTAGAAGTTTAAGTGTTTATTACACTCGTCAATATTGAATTTTCAACACCAAGAATGTTGTGGAATGATGGAAATCACCAGATCTTGATAATATGTATTGATTATGAGCAGCATGCGCATAAGTCCCCACACTCGCACACCTTGGAATGCTTTTAATTAGGTTATTAATGGAGGTCTTGGGAATGTTGTTCCAAGAAATGTGCTTGAATGCTAAATCATCAAGATCTGCTGCTGGCAGGTCCCTTTGCAATTGCCTTCCAATTGTAGTCTTAAGTTGTTCTCGAGGTGAGACATGTCCAAAGATGCTGAAAGTCATGGTTTAAGCCAAGTAGGTTGCTCGCAGTTGCACTAGCAACAAGCGACCTGGCGTAAGCTTGTTGAAAAAAGGCTCATTGGACATTTTGGAGAAATGGATGGTCGTACCACTGGTTCCATGATTAAATCAATGTAACGGTGTATGACAACTAGAGAGAGCTGGAGCCTGAAGACCTCTACATGTTGTTGCCAATGTAGTCTCCAGATGGGTCTCTGGCTATCATTGCCTCCAAGGCACAAGCAGTCCTCATTGCTCAACATAATAGACCTTTATATTAACCTCCATTGACGTCTTGCTCTCTACCGTGATAGCCATTGAGAGCAGTGGTGTGAGGTCAGTGGAACACCTGTAGTTGGGCATCTGACTCGTAGGACAATGGATGATGCATGCATTAGAATTGGTATGTGACATACAATTTGACTTATACAGAATGAATCAGTTGTAGAACCAGTGATGCGGCCATTTGTCCAAAGTAACCCAGAAGCCATTTTTTAATAGGGCAACACTCAGCTGTATGTTGCCTGTGCTACAGTGAGCAGCCTGTGAATCCTAAACATGCCACCGTGGCCTGCAGCACCTGTGGACTTGTGTCCCATCAAGCACATCTGGCACATCATTGGTCAGCAATTGCAAAGAGACCTGCCAGCAGCGGATCTTGATGATTTGCATGCCCAAGTGACTTCGGCATGGCAAAACATTCCTCAGACAACCAATAATAATCTCATTGATAGCAACCAAGGTGGCTGACGCTCATACTCGATACTGAATAAATTGAAATGTTTTGATTTTTTTTTCTCCATCTTTCATCATTTGGATATCAATAACATGTTTATCGATCATGTGATTTCCATAATTCCATGACTTTTCCATCTTGGTGTTGCAAATTCAATGTTAAGGGGTATATTTTTAACATTGCTTTACATGTATTGATTTTACCTTATTATCTTAACTATGTAAAGTGTAAAAAAAAATAAGCAACTGCAATATAAGCACCATTTCACAATATCGCTGTGTATCATTGCTCATTCGACTTTGCTTCTGTTGCTATTGAATGTGAGAATTCTCAGCTCCGTCAGATGTTTAGGGCAGGGGTCAGTTCTCTACTTCTTGTATTTTTAAGAGCCTGGGAATATACATGTGGGCTCTGAGTGACAAAACTGAGACATAGCTCGGAATACATAAAGCCATTTTATCTAATTTTACAAACAGCTGTTAATTAGTTTGTTTTGCCAAACTTCCAAATCACATCCTAGAAATAGCTAACGAAGCGAAGCATTTTACGCCAGGTCTATTTATGTGGTTACGTCTGCACAATAAATCGTGCTCTTTAATCTCATAATAAAACTGAAGATGTAAAAATAGCAATCATCCGAGGAAGTGGCATGTGGCCTCCGCGCGCGTTACAAGAAGTTGGATTCTAAACATAAACAGTCAGTGGAATGTCGCATTCTGCAGAGCAGAACTTTTATTTTTAGGACTCGGGTTCTGTATTTTACTATCTACTATATATTATACTATCCATATTTGTACGCATGAAGTCATCGTCCTTTTATGTTCCTCACTTTTATTATTTTATGTTTAAAAATATAGAACTAAACTGTTTTGGTAAGGCTCTCGACAAATATTTGGCCATGCAGTTGTGGGGAATGTTAAAAAAAAATAAATTAATTAATTAAAAAAAAAGATACCAAACACTTGGGATGATCATGCACATCATTGTCATTTTTTCAAAGCATGATAAAAAAAAAACACTTTGATGTCAAAGACCACGTTCACACGTTCAGTATTTGGTCAGTATTTTACATCAGTATTTGAAGCCAAAACCAAAAGAAGAACAATCAGAAGAAAAGTATAATAGAAACTCGTCACCACTTCTGTATTCATCACCCACTCCTGGTTTGGGCTTATAAATACTGATGTAAAATACTGAACATGTGAACAAGGCCTTAATGTTTTCAAATTTCACAACTATCACATTTTTTGTAACATAAGCTTACCAGGGATGGCTTAATGTGAAGGCTGTTAATTGTATTACTTTGGTCTTATACTTATAGGTTTTTAAAGGGGGGATGTCGGAAGGAGCATCCCCTGCCCAAATATCTTATTAGGCTATATGAATGTCAAAGAGATGAGTCCCACACTCTATCATCACTGTCAGTTCTGTAGCCAATGGTAAAGCTACTTCGCGGTCTTCTCACTGAGCATTTAAACCTGTTAGTACTGAGTGCTCCGATTTATTTCATTAATTTAAAATTCTGATTCAGAACATAGGGGGAATTGTATTAAATGGAGCGAGAGCCCTAAGTATTAATAGTGTTATGTGCATTGGACAAGAAGAAAATCCCAGATTAAATTTCACCCAATAGCTGAGTGATGCCAGAGAAGAGGGCATCATTTTGGCAATTTATGTAAAGCTCAGCAACATTTATATTTATTTTTCTCACTTTATATAGCGCCATTAATTCTGCAGCGCTTTACAGACATTATCATCGCTTTGAACCCAGGACTCTTGTGCTGCAGGGCTGCTGTGCTAACCACTGAGCCACCGTGCTGGACGTCATAGAGAGAATTCTCCTCCAAGAGCTTGGACCAACAGGTGGACCCATCTTCCCCCCGACATCATCTGTTTTGGGGAGAGTCAGCTTCACCAAAAATTAGCTAATTTGGCCGACTTACTTTAATTTGTATTGGCCAGTAGAATAAAGCATCATATTCATCTCTGTAGATTACACCTTTTAACTAACTTGTTATGTTATTGGTAGGCAGAATTTGTAACCTAATGTGAATGGATCCAACAAATCTCTTTTCTTGTTCTTTTCAGGATAACAAAGCCTTTAACATTTGCAGACTGTGTTGGGAATGAACTGCCTTTAGGATGGGAATTGGTTTACGATCAGCAAATTGGGGTTTATTATATGGACCATATAAACCGTAAGTTTCTTGTCCTAATATTAGGAATATTAGAAACATATTAGGTTCTTTCCTTTCGGGCTCCTGGCCACAGATGTTAAACCTATGAATAGATCTCAATTAACTGTATAGATGGATGTTATACTGCATTGTTCTAAAAAGACCTTCAAAACAGAATTTTTAAAGGGGTAGAATTTTTTTTTTAAATGTTTAAATCTCTAAATACCTTTAATTAGCTTAATCGTATTGGTTTTCTTTAGGGAAGTAAACACTCATACAATACAATGGCTGCTCTGACCTGGAAATGACTTGTCAGTACATGGTATAGATTATCTCCAGAGATTCCTACTGCACATGCTCACAGGCACCTGTTCTAATATCCTGGGTCAGGTTTTTGTCAGTTTAACGAGACTATGGCCATTTGATTGTAATATAGTGATTACCTGACTAGACAAAACGATTGTTTTAATGACAATTTAAGATATTTATGAATTTGTTCTAAATGACCTTTTCTTCCTTTCTTTATTAATTTTATTTCTGGAGATCCCTTTTAAAAGGAACCTGACTGTGGATACAAGCTTCCCATTTCTTGGGCAGCATGTATCAGACACTGGCTGCATGATTTCAGCTAGGTACGATTGACTCTGAAGCGCAGCGGCATTTCACATGTATTGTAAGAGCCGGTAGGGACCAAACTATGTGATCGGCTAGTTGGACAGGTTGCTCTCCGGTGGCTTCTCCCTGCCTGCTACCCTTGAGTGACAGGTCCCACCATGTATGCGTGTATAGTGAGTGACCTGTCGCTCCATAGGAGCAGGCGGGGAGAAGCCACAAGGGACCTACCTGTACGACCAAAGCATTTCAGAGTCAGACATACCTGGCTGAAATACTACAGCCAGTATTTGATACATGGTAGCCCATGGATTAGGCAGCATGTATTAGCTGTCAGGTTCCCTTTAAGACTATGATTTCTCTATGGAATTTTTTACCTATTGCATGTTCTGGTAAGAAACATATCATGGTGTACACGTCACTGAACTGTAGAAAAAAAATGTTGGTGTTATATCTGGCAGTGCATAGACTGATCTGATGATCTTCTGTGATTAGACTGAGTAGAGCAAAAATATCAGATGCATCTAACAACGTAAAAATCACTTTATTCCCAACAGATTAGTAAATGACCGTGCACTGAGTGTAATTCTTCATTGCCCAGTTATCACAATTTGTCTGTGGTGCATCACGTCCAAGGTCAGGCACCTGAGGATTTCCATCCATCGAAGCCCAACATCACATATCATTGGATCAGTCTGAAATCAGTCACATGCTGACAATCTAATGAAATGTTTTCCTTTGGCATGTATTTCTAGCAATGCTCTCAGTTTAATATTTTGCATGTCTTCTTGTTGGCTTGAAGAAATCACACAAATTGAGGACCCTCGAGAGCAATGGAGAAGAGAACAAGAGCGGATGCTGAAGGAATATTTGGTTGTAGCCCAGGAGGCTCTTAATGCCAAAAAGGAGATTTATCAAATCAAGCAGCAGCGGTTCGAGTTGGCTCAGGAAGAATATCAGCAACTCCATGACCTTTGTGAGGATGACAATCGTTCCCATGCCAGTTGTGAGTACATAGATGGACCCTGTCTCTTATATCTAGCACAGCTTTTCTGCAGGAGCAGAACACTTCTTCTCCATTAACGACAATGTTATAACGGAGTGTAATGTATAAGCCAAAGCATACTTTCTAGTCTTGTAATATGGATCCACAGATGGTCTTTTAACCATGCCGATGAACTTATGTTTTGGTATAGGCTGACGTACATGTTTGGTCAAAATTGTGTTCATAGAAATACATATACTGTTATGCTTCTGTGTTGGTGTTTTGGGGTGTAATGGGAACTACATAAACTGTTTATGGGAACCTATTTTTTACCACAATAAAGTGTGTTTTTTTAATTTACTATACATACTGGATGTTGGCAATATGCACATATACCAACATCCATGACGGATGCACCCTGTTCAGATTTCCGGAGAGTCAATATGAGAAGCTAACTTTAAAGGAGTTCTCAACTACCCTTATATTAATGACATATCCTAAGGTAAGTCGTCAAAATGAGATGTGGGGAGTCCAACACTCGGCTTCCCCAGTTAATAGCTGCTTTGGCAGTGGGCCAAACAGTGTGACAATGCGGTGATCTTCTGCTCTTTATATCTTCGTAGCATTAATATAGTGGCCATAGTGGTTTAGAAAGATTAAAACTTCAGGCATGTTCCTTGTAATAGAATAGATGGGTATCATGACTGATTGAATGTGTTAGAAATCTATATGAAAAGCTGAAGATTTTTCTAGTATACTTGTGCTTTCTGAGGGTTTTTCAAAATTATTTAGTATATTAAAAAGAAAGAGGTTAAGTTCCCATGGTGAGTTATTGGGGAGTTTTTGACGCTATGTATTTTTGCTACACCAAAAACGCGTTGTATTTCATTTCCAGCAAAATTGATAGAAATCTCATGTCTGCACTGGGTTTTTTTTACGCAGTGTCAACTGACCTGGAATTTGCAACAGAACAATTTCTCTGGCAGATATGCTGAGCTTTAGGTATGGATTTTCCCTATAGAATTGCATTAGATGCAGAGAATCCGCAGGTAAAAAAGACATACGAGTTAAAAACGCATGTAATCTGCACATTACTGTTTCAATAACTTTTGCCAACCTGAATACTGGGAAGTATCAAAAACAAAGCAGCTTTATACCAAAAAAGAGCTAAAAACCTCAGCGTCAATAATGAAATAAAAGCACTCAAAAACTTAATGAAAAAAAAGCAATAACCTGATTTAGACCTCTTTCACACTAGCGTCGTGCACTGCACGTTGCTATGCGTCGTTTTGCAGAAAAAACGCATCCTGCAAAAGTGCTTGCAGGATGCGTTTTTTTCTCCATAGACTTTTATTAGTGACGCAGTGCGACGCATTGCCACACGTCGCAACCGTTGTGCGACGGTGCGTCGTGTTGCGTCGGACCGTCGCCACCATAAAACGTTGCATGTAACGTTTTTTGGTGCGTCTGCAGCATTTCCGACCGCGCATGCGCAGCCGGAACTCTGCCCCCGACTCCCCGCACATCACAATGGGGCAGCAGATGCGTTGAAAAACAGCATCCGCTGCCCCCGTTGTGCGGAGCTTCCACATTATGCATCGGTGCGCCGCAACGTCGCGTTGCGACGTGCAGTGCACGACACTAATGTGAAAGTAGCCTTAGGTAATAGGTGCAGAAATGCTGCCGGAAAACTGCAACGTTAAAAACTAACCAAATACTCATCGTGGGAACATAGTCTTAGTCTCCATGAGATCTGGCTCCAGCTAAATCATATGTGTCGTTATATTTCACAATTCACAGTTCAATCATTATTACCTACGACTCTTAAAACTGATGTACTTTCTTTGTAAATCCAGTTCAGAGCAACTGTATAATCCCCCCCCAAAAATGACATTATGAGTCCAACTAAAGGTGCACTCGTAAAATGCTCTTTTTTATTTTAGCCTGGGAAAGTTTTAAAAATATTATCAAGCCATTCCAACACAGATGTACACAGTAAGTATATCAGCCTCACCGGGTCTAACAGATCAGCTAATAAATGTATGTAGTTTGTATTGAGAAATCTGGCAGTTGATTTTCTTTCTTTTACACATAGCACTTTTCCAGAAGAAGGTTGGACATATAGGACCTTGTGATGTATTCTTAGTTTATAGACTCGCCATATGCAATCAAATACAGAGCTGCAGGTCCAATCATCATGTGTAATAGATCATAAAGTAATAAAGTGAATTTACTTTCCAAAACGTTATTTCTGTTTCATAGACAACAGTGGCGTATTCACATGTAGCTTTAATGGTGCATCCAAAACCCGCAGCAATTTTTGCTCTGTAGCTTGGAGCTACTGATTAAACAACAACAGCATTTTGCTGCAAAGCTGTATATGATCATAAGCCATGTTTACCATATGTTGGCCATAACTCAGAACTGTGGTTAATTATTTGCCGCAACATTAGCTTGTCTCGTGAATGCACATTAATGTGATCACATTTCTTTTTCTTGCATGTCTCGTAGACTTAGTAGTCTGGTCGCTGTTTTCCACTCTTTAGATAAGAATGTCATCTGGCAGCGGCCTATGTGTGTAGGCCAAACCTAAGACAAAGCCTTTCTTTATATAAACTACTGCAACCCACATGTTTGTTCCCACTGCGCTGTGTGAGCTAGTGATGGCGCATACATAACTAAAAAGGTTAATATTTCATTGGAGTCGTTTTCAAACAAGCGGATCACAGAGCAGAGATTGCCTTAATGTTATCGCACTGCCGAAGTCGTCATTTCTTAAAACGCTGTGTATTATAGTTTATTCCTCTTCTCCTCGTGGAGGTTTTCCTGTAGTGAATCACAGCCACCCACATACTGTATCACACGTCTTCTTCTTGTGTTATGTCAGTGGTCGCGCTCTATGGATGAAATGACCAGGGAAGGTGATGTCATGGGAGAATGTGGAGTAGTTGCAGTAGTTCTGAATTTATCTCTGTGCCTAATATTACCAAGCAGAACAAATTGTAGTAAATAACAACTCCACCCACAGATCCAGAATGATCTTTTTCTTATTATATCCAATTTGTCTGGATTATTTCAATAAAAAATTCAAATTTTATGTTCAAAGGTTCATCAGAACTTAACCAATAGGGTGCAGTCAGACGGCCGTATAAATCCGAGTGACATAGGAACACTGTGCACGGACTGGCCGGTGGCTCTCCTGACCCGAGCATGGCAGCTGCATAGGAATACATGTCCCTGTCACGCTCAGGTCTGGAGAGCCGCCGGCCAGTCCTGTACGGCTTTCCATTTCACTCCGATTTATACAACCGTTTAAGTGCGTTCTTGCATGATTTTGTAGTTTTTCAGTCTGATGCACACTAACATCACTCTTGCTACAGACTTACTGTATTTCTGCTCATTTTTTAGCACTTTGTAATATAATTGTCTACGCTCCATAATGCTTTTTTGAATCTCAAGTGCGTTATTCTTCTTACATTCAGTGCAACTAGCAGAATCTTTTGATGGAACTGATCTGATCATTCCTCATAGATCTCAGAAACACAGCTCTGCCAAACATTAAGAGACCACCACATCAAAACCCTCTCATGGGCAGCCCAATCTCCAGACCTGAACTCCATTGAAAATCTCTAGAATGTAATCAAGAGGATGATTGATAGTCACAAGCCATCAAACAAAGAAGAACTGCTTTTGCCCCAGAAGCAGTGTGAAAGACTGGTGGAAAGCATGCCAAAACGCATGAAAGCTGTGATTAAAAATCATGGTTATTCCACAAAATACTGATTTCTGAACTCTTCCTGAGTTAAAACATTAGTATTGTTGTTTCTAAATGATTATGAACTTGTTTTCTTGGCATTATGTGAGGTCTGAAAGCACTGAGGTTTTTTTTATTTTGACAATTTTTCTTTGTCAGAAAAAAAATACATAATTTATTGCTTGGAAATTCGGAGACATGTTGTCAGAAGTTTATAGAATAAAAGAACAATTTACATTTTACTCAGAAATATACCTATAAAGAGAAAAATCAGACAAACTGAACATTTTGCAGTGGTCTCTTTATTTTTGCCAGAGCTGTGCAGTATATACTATTGTTTTAAGGACTGAATATGGACCCTCATAGTTGATGCCAACTACTTATGTGTGAATGTGAATGGGCAACCTGAGTGTCACAAAACTGACCTCTGACCCTGGTAATTACCGGTTAAATACTATTCCACTACAAAAAAAATAAGTAGAGCATTAAAGCTACAGTAGGTTGCAGCAGAAAGTACTTTAAAAGGAACCTGTCACTAGATTCATGCTGCCCGAACTATGGGCAGCGTGAATCAGACCCTGGGAGCATGATTGCAGCTAAGTATGTCTTTCTTTGTAAAATTGCAATGTTTCAGGGAAGACCTGGTTTAAAACTCCAGCTGTGGACTATTAGGTGAGAACTTGCTAGCCTTGCACCGTCTCTGGCCTGGTTCTTCCCGCATCACTCAAGGTGATTGACAGGTCTCTTCCTTGTGTGTACATAGAGTTATACCTTTGACTCACCTGGGTTGGGGCGAGGAGAACTGCAGTGGACTAGTCAGGACTCTCCCTATAGTCTCCTGTTGGCTTTTCAAACTACCGTATGTATTCTCTAAAAAATTGTCTGAAGGATTTCAGAGGAAAAACATACCTGGCTGCTTTCGAGATCATGCTCTTCTGATTCATGCTGCCTCTGGTTTGGTTAACATGAATCTAGTGACCCGTTCCCTTCAGTCCTGTCACAATATGTTGTATGCAGGATTAGATGGGGTTTTCACACTTAAGCCATCATCACATATCCTTGCATCGTACTTGACAAATTTTGATGATAGTCATCAAAGAGATTGTCAGTTTAGCATCACAAAAATCATATACAAGAAACCTTCCAGAAACACTGCTTTCAGGTGATTTTTGTTTAATCTTGGGGATTTACTGACTCTTCAGAAAGTCCAGGAAGTCTCCCACATCCATGAGTCATTATTACCTGTACCCAGGCTTGGACTGGCCCCCTGGGGAACTGGTGAATCCACCGGTGGGTCCCTGTATTTGACACAATACACCACATACACACCAAGCCACTAATTCATTGTTCATTCAATCATTCATTAATTTAAAATACTACCCAGTTTATTACATAGGAGCATAGGTAAACTTGTGAATGCAGGTATTGGAATAGTTGCATGCACGGTAGTTGAAATTGGGCTCTGAGTCAATGTAACTGCTAGGCCCTAAGCACCCAAATCTGACACTGACAGGACCTCTATGGTGTTGAGGAGTTCGGATGAAGTGATGATCGAGCTTGCTCGCTGCTGGGTTTTACAACTCTAAGCCGAGTGACAGGATTTGTCTGGGAAACTGAGAAATATTACTATATGCTATTTCTTTTTGTACTTTTAATTTTACTGCAATTTTGGTTTATCTCATTGCACAGTAATAATGTACTCTTCTAGAGGACTATACAGTATACAAAAATGGTTAGTATACTCTAGTACATGAAATGTAATACTGGTCCAAATAGACCTATATTGTAAACTGCGTGTCATGTCATCAGTCTTGTGTAATCAATGCCTTTCTTGTGGAAAAAATGAAAGAACTAGTTAGGCAGGACAACATATTTGGGATCTGTCTGATAAAGATCTTTAAAAACTATTTTTCCCTCAAGTTTTCCTGTGTCAAAGACCCACTTTGCAGTTTTGTTAAATGTGTAACACATTATTTTATTACTGTCTTCATTATCACATTATTAATAATGGCTTTTTTTTTTCTTTCAGCTTTTTCAGGGTTTTCCACAAACACAAAATATGATCCACATCAAATCAAGGCTGAAATAGCAAGTCGGCGAGACAGGGTAATTGAAAATATTGCTTTGTTATGCTTTGTTATGAAGGTGTTATCTTTGTTGAAGAAAACGCTGACTATCATCTGTATGTTGTACTTGTGCCTATAATCTTGAAGGGATTGTCTAATCTTAAAGAAGCACTCCTCCCATCAAAATTTTTATCCTCTTAATATATTGCAATCATCATATTATATAACCCTGTGTACTTACAATTGCTCATTTTGCCTTTCTACCAAGCCAATTCTTTTCCATTAGATCTATGATATCACGTGATTATAAACTGACTAGCTGAATCCTTCTAAGCTCTATGTAGAAACAGGAGGTAAATTTTCCCTGCACAAGTCATAAGTCACTGCAGACTATGGCAGGGGGAGGAGGGAGCAGCTGACTCAGGAATTCAAGAGAGGGATGATTTCTGCAAGGACAAGAGACTTCCTATTTCTACATACAGCAGAGAACAGAAGCATTAGGGCAAAATGAGCAATAGTAAGTACACAGTGCTATATAATATGGTGATTGTAATAAAATAAAACTGATGAAAGTGCTTCTTTAACAAAGATTAAAATATTATTTTATCTTCTCAAGAACAGAGATTTTTAATTCTGTTGTCTACAGCTTTTTGACTAGTGGCAGAACTGTAGAAAAAAGACATGGAGCGCAGATCTAAAAATCATTCATTGATCGAATGCTGCTAGGCTAAAATTTACAAAACTGTACATGAGGTTCTTAGTTTACCATTCTGGTTAGGCTGTATGAAGCCCACTGCCACGTCACGGCGAGCCTCTCAGTGGGTCCCTAACTTTTATAGCCTTAACCTGGTGCCTGAGTCTCCATGACTCCAGGCCATACTGCCTCACAGGTATAAAGCAGCAACAATGGCCGCCATACAACACCAATACCAAGCAGCTTGTTGACTAGGTCCCTGGCCACTACTGCAGTCTATCAAAGGATCAGGGGTGGCCAGGTTCCTAGACATGGAGTGCAGACCATTTGCAGACTTTGTTTTGAGTTTGCAAACACAGCTCTGAAGATAGCTGGATTGCTGGTTGTGACCAGCTTCGGTTGCCTTGCACTCCTCCAATGCTGAAGTTGCAAAGCTGTCCCTCCTTGTAGCATGGGAGAGAGCACAGTTTGGACCTGCAGTGCAACCATGCCACCGATCTAAACTGTCAGTCTTCCTGTGCGCACTGCCTCCTGCAAACAGAAAGATGGGACACCTTGGAGCGTTATGCTCCTAAAAAAGAAGATGGAACAACCTCCTTAAAAGGGTCTACTTATTCTTGTTGCACCAACATTTTTGAACGTTAGTTGTGTCAAGTGCATGGCTAGCAGAAGGTGCAGCCCATAGAACTATGTGGGTCATTTTTTACATAAAATAATACCATTATAGAATAACTTTCTTTGCAAGGTTGAAAACTTTTTCCCAAAGTTGCATTTGTTGGAGCTGAAAAGTGACACAGGGCAGAGTAATTATCTCCCAAAAGATAAAGAGGAGAGCGAAGGTGGCTAAAAAGCTTGATTTGACATGGTTTACCAAAATCAGTGAGCAGAAATACAACATTTAGGAGAGTATTCTTTAATCAATTCATCCTTGACACCTTTGTCATTTAACACTAATATAATTAAATTGCTACATTTTAATGAAGAGAATTTTATGGATGTGTAGCTTTTGCAAATATAGTCAGTGTTGCCAAAGATGCAAAAGATTTTACAGTTGCGTAAAAAAGTGTTTACCCCATTCCTGATTTCTTATTCTTTTGCATGTTTATCACACTTAAATGTTTTAAATCACCAAATTGATACAGGAAAGAAATATATCTTGGTACCGTGTTAGCCAGTAGATAGAAAAATATTTAGAATTGAGAGTCCTCAGTGGTTGATACCTTTTAATGGCTAACTGAAAAGATGGTAACAAATTGCAAGCTTTCGAGACTACATACGTCTCTTCATCAGGGAAAGACTAAAACAAATTCTGAAGAATCACATATTTATGCACAACATAGTATAGGAAAAAAAAAAAGGGAGAGGGGAAAAAAACCATGGATAAGCCAGGTGACATGAAGCAGAATTACCATGGGTGATAAACAGTTACGTCCATAAATATTGGGCCAATTCTTAGATAAGGATTGTTTTATTGTCCTGTGATTAGGGTCTGGTTCTGTTGTGATGACCCCACATGGTCTGATGGGCAAGTTCATTAGTTGATGTAAAAAGACATAAATCCGTGTGACACATTCATTCCTGCATTTAGAGTGTCAAAGGTCGTCATCAGTTTATATTCCCAGACTCTCCTGTCTTTCTGCGATTTGAAGTTACCCTTTAATACAAGTAATTTCATGTCCATATGTTATGATTTGGGAGACAGAAATGTATTGCCACAGGTAGATCCATTCTTTTTTCTCTTATTGTATGGCGATGAGAGTTCATCCTTGGTCTCAGTTTCTGCCCTGTCTCCCCTACATACAGACCCCCAGTTGGACATTTAGTACAAATAATTAGGTACACCACATTAGAAGTGACGCAGCTGAATGTACCTGGTATCTTGTAGTCCTGATGTGAATTGGGGATCTTTATCTTGTCCGTGGCCATTATAAATGGACAGGTTTTCCATTTTTTCTGGTTGCAAGGAAAGGTACCTGCAGCTGTTGGAGAGGACAGGGAGCTCTTGACAATGATGCTTCTTAGATTTGGTGGCTGCCTAAAACACAGTAGTGGGGGGTCTGGAAAAATTGCTTGTAGTCGGGCATCTTTTTGCAGTAAAGGTTGTAATTTCCGTGCAGCTCCTATTAGCGCCTCCAGATTTGGATTGTAGGTAACTACTAGAGGTACCCGGTTATTTTCTTCTTTAGTTTTGTAATGTAGCAGGTGATTCCTTGATATTCTGGTGGCTCTTGTGATCTGATTTTCAATTGTTCTTGGATGGTAGCCCATGGTAGACCATGTGGGGTCATCACAACAGAACCAGACTTTTTTTTTTTTTTTTCTATACTATGTTGTGCATAAATATGTGATTCTTCAGAATTTGTTTTACTCTTTGCCTGATGAAGAGACGTATGTAGTCTCGAAAGCTTGCAATTTGTTACCATCTTTTCAGTTAGCCATTAAAAGGTATCAACCACTGAGGACTCTCAATTCTAAATATTTTTCAAATCACCAAACAAATTTAAATATTAGCCAAAGATAACACAGCAAAACACAAACTGTAGTTTTTATTTGAAGATATTTATTGTTAAGGGAAAAAGAAATCCAACCCTACAGCGCCCTGTGTGAATAAGTGATAGCCCCACCCCAATTAAAATATACCATAAATTGACTGTGGTTTATCGCATCTTTGGAAAGCGGAGTTCAAATTCCTTAGCCACACTCAGGCCTTATTACTGCGACACCATCTCAATCAAGGAATCATTTAAATAGGACCTTCCTGACAAGTTGAAGTAGACCAGAAGGTCCTCAAAAGCTAGACGTCATACCGTGATCTAAGGACATTCTGGAACAAATGAGAAACAAAGTAATTGAGATCTATCAGTCTGGAAAAGGTTATAAAGCCATTTCTAAAGCTTTGGGACTCCAGCAAACCACAGTGAGAGCAATTATCCACAAATGGCAAAAACATGGAACAGTGGTGAACCTTTCCAGGAGTGGCTGGCCTACTAAAATTCCCCCAGAGTGCATCGACGACTCATCCAAGAGGTCACAAAAGACCCCACAACAAGATCCAAAGAAATGCAGGCCTCACTTGCTTCAGTTAAGGTCAGTGTTCATGACTCCACCATAAGAAAGAAAGTGGGCAAAAATGGCCCACATGGCAGAGTTCCAAGATGAAAACCACTGCTGAGCAATAAGAACATTAAGGCTCATCTCAGTTGTGCCACAAAACACCTTGATGATACCCAAGACCTTCAGGGTAAAACTCTGTGGACTGACTTAACCAAAACTGAACTTTTTGGACGGTGTATGCCCCATTGCCTCTGGCATAGAAGTAACACAGCATTTTAGAACATCATACTAACAGTAAAATGTGGTGGTAGTGTTATGGTCTGGGGCTGTTTTTCTGCATCAGGACCTAGAAAACTTGCTGTGGTAAATGGAACCATGAATTTGGGCTTCTATCAGAAAAAAACCCGACTGATAATGTCCGGCCATCTGTTTGTGACCTCAAGCTGAAGCGCCCTTGGGTTATGCAGCAGGACAATGATCCAAAACACTCTAGCAAGTCCACCTCTGAATGGCTTAAGAAAAATAAAATGAAGACTTTGGAGTGGCCTAGTCAAAGTCCTGACTAGAGATGAGCCACCTCCCTAGGGTTCGGTTCGGTTCGTCGAACAGGGAGGTGTTCGACGAACTGTTCGTCGAACGTTCGACAAACACCGTCGAACCCCATTGAAACCAATGGCAGACAAACACATACACATACAAACACATGGAAAACACATAGAAAACACCTTAAAAGGTGTCCAAAAGCTGACAAACTGCTCAGAAGACACAACAAACACATGGAAAAGTCACAACTACGTATAGTCATGCGAAAAGAAAAGAGGTGGAGGAGTAAAAGGAGGAGGAGACACAGATATAGGCATGTCATGCCCTTCTAAAATCAAGAAAGGCTGGAGTAAAAATCTAAACTCACTCTACCAACACCCAGACGTCTTGACAAAAAAAAGAAAAAAAGAAAGATCTTTAGGTAGAATGGCGGCAGGTCCATTCAGAACACTTTGCTTAGAAGACGTAGTGGTACCCCCGTTGGGATTCAGACTAATCCACCATTTGTCATATCCAAGGGGCCTTTGACGAGGCAATCAGGCAGGTCAAGAAGTTGGTAAGGGGCACCCTAATGGCCAAAACAGACATTGAGGGGGCGTTCCGGTTACTACCTGTGCCTCCGAATAGTGTCCTCCCATTGGGCTGCTTCTGTGAAGGAGCATATTACATAGATCGCTGTTTGCCCATGGGGTGCTCCATATCCTGCTCACTATTTGAGGCATTTAGTTGCTTCCTCGAATGTGTCGTCATGGACGTTTGTAAGGCGGCACATATTATCCATTACCTCAACGACTTCTTATGCCTGAGCCCAAAAGATTCGCCACAGTGTGAAAACACGCGGTAGTCCACCTGTAAGAATGGGTGGGGTACTCTGCTGAGTAGCAGAAATTGCTACTAGGCCCAAAAGGATTTCCTGGGCTAGATGACGTTACAAAATAGTAGTTAGGTAAACAGGCGGTGTAGCTTGCTTCATGGGTGGGGTACGCTGCTGAGTAGCACCAAATTCTACTAGGCCCAGAAGGATTTCCTGGGCCAGATGCCGTTAAAAAATAGTACTTAGGTAAACAGGCGGTGTAGCTTGCTTCATGGGTGGGGTACTGTGCTGAGTAGCACAAAATGCTATTAGGTAGAAAACAATTTCCTGGGCTAGATGCAGTTAAAAATTAGTAATTAGATCAACAGGCAGTGTAGCTTGCTTCATGGGTGGGGTACGCTGCTGAGTAGCACTAAATTCTATTAGGCCCAAAAGGATTTCCTGGGCTAGATGCCGTTACAAAATAGTAGTTAGGTAAACAGGCGGTGTAGCTTGCTTCATGGGTGGGGTAGCTGCTGAGTAGCACCAAATTCTACTAGGCCCAGAAGGATTTCCTGGGCCAGATGCCGTTAAAAATAGTACTTAGGTAAACAGGCGGTGGGTGGCTGGGCTACTCTGCTGACCAATCCCAGTCCATAGTATGAGTAAACAACTCTGCAGACGACCCCACCCACCTGGAATTGACGATGGCAACGTCATGTAAAACTCAGCAAGGGGACTAAATAAAAGATTGTCCATTTTTTTAAAAAATTCGGCCACAGACACCACTTAAGTGGCATCAATTTCGCCAGAGTTTTTTAAAACGGTTGGTGAGGTGATTTTCAAAAATCATCAAGCTTTTAGTCTCCCCAAGATGACACAGGGGTAGAAAAGGATTTGTTCATCTTGATGAACGTTAGCCTGTCTACATTGTCACTGGACAGCCGCGTGCGCTTATCTGTCAGCACACCACCAGCAGCGCTGAACACACGTTCAGAGAGAATTCTGGCTGCGGGGCACGACAAGATCTCCAAGGCGTGAGTGGCGAGCTCAGGCCATTTTTCAAGATTGGAAGCCCAAAATGAGCAAGGGTCCAGTTCCACAGTCATGGCATCGATGTTAACTTGGAGATACTCTTGTACCATCCTCTCTAGGCATTGGCTGTGCATCAGACTTCTTGTCTCCTGTGGCCTTGCAAAGGATGGTCTAAAAAAATCTTGAAACAATTGGAAAAAATTGCTGTTACCACCAGATACGATGTCACTGTTACGGTTAGAGTGATGACTCGATAGTCCCACGGTTGGCAAGTTAGAACTCAGAGATTGACTACGTGCACCACTGGAGTTTTTTGGAAAAGCAGATGTTAGATTCTGGAACAGTCTCTGCTGATACTCCTGCATGCGTGAATCCCTTTCTATGGCAGGAATTATTTTGCCAAATTTGCTTTTGTACCGGGGATCTAAGTGTGGCAACCCAGTAGTCGGCATTACTTCGGATTCTGACAATCCGAGGGTCATGTTGCAGGTAGTGCAGCAAGAAGGCACTCATGTGTCTTGCGCATCCAGGAGGACCAAGTCCTTGTTGTCTTGGTGGTGGCGAGGTGAGAATCATGCTTCCTTCGTCTGCCCTCTCCCCCCAACCTCGCACAACAGAAATTTGATCAAGATCTCCCTCATCTGATGAGTCTTCCATGCTCAGCGCCAGTTCGTCCTCCACTTCTTCCTCGCCTCCTGCACCTTCCTCAACAGTTTGGCTGCTACCATGCGCCCTCGGTAATCCCTCTCCCCCAGCCTCCAATGCCAGCCTGTTATGGTTCTCAATGGCAAGAGAACATAGCCCAGCAAACATACGAACTAGCTCTTGGAAGGATGGAAACTAAACTGACCATGAACTAAACCTGCCGCACAACTAACAGTAGCCGGGTAGCGTAGCCTGCGTTTTATCCCTAGACGCCCAGCGCCGGCCGGAGGACTAACTAATCCTGGCAGAGGAAAATATAGTCCTGGCTCACCTCTAGAGAAATTTCCCCGAAAGGCAGACAGAGGCCCCCACAAATATTGGCGGTGATTTTAGATGAAATGACAAACGTAGTATGAAAATAGGTTTAGCAAAATTGAGGTCCGCTTACTAGATAGCAGGAAGACAGAAAGGGCACTTTCATGGTCAGCTGAAAACCCTATCAAAATACCATCCTGAAATTACTTTAAGACTCTAGTATTAACTCATAACATCAGAGTGGCAATTTCAGATCACAAGAGCTTTCCAGACACAGAAACGAAACTACAGCTGTGAACTGGAACAAAATGCAAAAACAAACAAGGACTAAGTCCAACTTAGCTGGGAGTTGTCTAGCAGCAGGAACATGCACAGAAAGGCTTCTGATTACAATGTTGACCGGCATGGAAGTGACAGAGGAGCAAGGCTAAATAGCGACTCCCACATCCTGATGGAAACAGGTGAACAGAGAGGATGATGCACACCAGTTCAATTCCACCAGTGGCCACCGGGGGAGCCCAAAATCCAATTTCACAACAGTACCCCCCCCCTCAAGGAGGGGGCACCGAACCCTCACCAGAACCACCAGGGCGATCAGGATGAGCCCTATGAAAGGCACGGACCAAATCGGAGGCATGAACATCAGAGGCAGACACCCAAGAATTATCCTCCTGACCGTATCCCTTCCATTTGACCAGATACTGGAGTTTCCGTCTGGAAACACGGGAGTCCAAGATTTTTTCCACAACGTACTCCAACTCGCCCTCAACCAACACCGGAGCAGAAGGCTCAACGGAAGGCACAACCGGTACCTCATACCTGCGCAATAATGACCGATGAAAAACATTATGAATAGAAAAAGATGCAGGGAGGTCCAAACGGAAGGACACAGGGTTAAGAATCTCCAATATCTTGTACGGGCCGATGAACCGAGGCTTAAACTTGGGAGAAGAAACCCTCATAGGGACAAAACGAGAAGACAACCACACCAAGTCCCCAACACAAAGCCGAGGACCAACCCGACGCCGGCGGTTGGCAAAAAGCTGAGTCTTCTCCTGGGACAACTTCAAATTGTCCACTACCTGCCCCCAAATCTGATGCAACCTCTCCACCACAGCATCCACATTGAGCAACGCAGGATCCCCTGGAGCCAATGCAAAAGCCCAATCCTGAGGGTCGCCCCGGAGCAAAGAAATCACAATCCTGACCTGCTGAGCAGGATCTCCAGCAGAGCGAGATTTCAGGGACAAAAACAACTTGCAATTATTTTTGAAATTTTGAAAGCAAGATCTATTCCCCGAGAAAAATTCAGGCAAAGGAATTCTAGGTTCAGATATAGGAACATGAACAACAAAATCTTGTAAGTTTTGAACTTTCGTGGTGAGATTATTCAAACCTGCAGCTAAACTCTGAATATCCATTTTAAACAGGTGAACACAGAGCCATTCCAGGATTAGAAGGAGAGAGAGAGAGAAAGGCTGCAATATAGGCAGACTTGCAAGAGATTCAATTACAAGCACACTCAGAACTGAAGGAAAAAAAAAAAAAAAAAAAAAATCTTCAGCAGACTTCTCTTTTCTCTCCTTTCTCTGTCAATTAATTTAACCCTTTAGGCCGGTCAAACTGTTATGGTTCTCAATGGCAAGAGAACATAGCCCAGCAAACATACGAACTAGCTCTTGGAAGGATGGAAACTAAACTGACCATGAACTAAACCTGCCGCACAACTAACAGTAGCCGGGTAGCGTAGCCTGCGTTTTATCCCTAGACGCCCAGCGCCGGCCGGAGGACTAACTAATCCTGGCAGAGGAAAATATAGTCCTGGCTCACCTCTAAAGAAATTTCCCCGAAAGGCAGACAGAGGCCCCCACAAATATTGGCGGTGATTTTAGATGAAATGACAAACGTAGTATGAAAATAGGTTTAGCAAAATTGAGGTCCGCTTACTAGATAGCAGGAAGACAGAAAGGGCACTTTCATGGTCAGCTGAAAACCCTATCAAAATACCATCCTGAAATTACTTTAAGACTCTAGTATTAACTCATAACATCAGAGTGGCAATTTCAGATCACAAGAGCTTTCCAGACACAGAAACGAAACTACAGCTGTGAACTGGAACAAAATGCAAAAACAAACAAGGACTAAGTCCAACTTAGCTGGGAGTTGTCTAGCAGCAGGAACATGCACAGAAAGGCTTCTGATTACAATGTTGACCGGCATGGAAGTGACAGAGGAGCAAGGCTAAATAGCGACTCCCACATCCTGATGGAAACAGGTGAACAGAGAGGATGATGCACACCAGTTCAATTCCACCAGTGGCCACCGGGGGAGCCCAAAATCCAATTTCACAACACCAGCCGCCTTGGTGCTGCCAACCTTCTTGACCTTGGAGATATGATCCCTTCCGCATACGACTCCTCCTGTTCCTCCTCCTCCTCTTGTTCCACCACCTGACTCCGGACACTGTGTAAGGTGTGCTCCAGCATGTAAATCACCGGAATGGTCATGCTGATAATGGCATCGTCAGCACTAAACATCTTCGTTGCTATTTCAAAACTGTGCAGAAGGGTGCATAGGTCCCTGATCTGAGACCACTCCTGCAGCGTGATTTGCCCCACCTCTTGATCTCGTTGGCCCAGGCTATATGTCATAACTTATTGCACCAGGGCTTATCGGTGCTGCCACAGTCGCTGCAACATATGCAGAGTTGAATTCCACCGTGTGGGCACATCGCATTTCAGCCGGTGAACTGGCAGACCCAACGACTTCTGTAGAGATGCAAGTCGTCGAGCTGCGGGATGCGAACGGCGGAAGTGAGCACACAGCGACCGTGCCTTCTGCAGAAACCCATCTAGTCCGGGATAGTGGGATAAAAATTGCTGGACAGCCAGGTTCAAAGCGTGAGCCATACAAGGCACGTGTGTGACTGTTTTGACCCCAATGGCGAGGGTCTCAGAGATATCAGCAAGTCTGCGAAGTACAAAAATCCAGCTCATAGGGCAGTGGTAACTGGGTTGACCATATATCTACTCCTAACGCCAACACTAGAAGTAGCCAGGGAACATGCCTACGTTGGTCGCTAGATGTCTCGCGCCAGCCGGAGGACTAACTACCCCTAGAAGAGGAAAACAAAGACCTCTCTTGCCTCCAGAGAATAGACCCCAAAAGTTGGATACAAGCCCCCCACAAATAATAACGGTGAGGTAAGAGGAAATGACAAACACAGAGATGAACTAGGTTTAGCAAAGAGAGGCCCACTCACTAATAGCAGAATGTAGTAAGATAACTTATATGGTCAACAAAAACCCTACAAAAATCCACACTGGAGATTCAAGAACCCCCGAACCGTCTAACGGCCCGGGGGGAGAACTCCAGCCTCCCTAGAGCTTCCAGCAAGGATAGGATACAGATTATGTATAAGCTGGACAAAAATGCAAACAAAAACAATAGCAAAAAGCAAGAAAGCAGACTTAGCTTAATCAAGCAGGAACCAGGATCAGTAGACAAGAGCACTACAGATTAGCTCTGATATCAACGTTGCCAGGCATTGAACTGAAGGTCCAGGGAGCTAATATAGCAACACCCCTGACCTAACGACCCAGGTGAGCATACAAGGGATGATAGACATACCCAGAGTAAAAACACTAGTAGCCACTAGAGGGAGCCAAAAGGTAAATTCACAACAGTACCCCCCCCTTAGTGAGGGGTCACCGAACCCTCACCAAGACCACCAGGGCGATCAGGATGAGCGGCGTGAAAGGCGCGAACTAAATCGGCCGCATGCACATCAGAGGCGACCACCCAGGAATTATCCTCCTGACCATAGCCCTTCCACTTGACCAGGTACTGAAGCCTCCGCCTGGAGAGACGAGAATCTAAGATCTTCTCCACCACGTACTCCAACTCGCCCTCAACCAACACCGGAGCAGGAGGCTCAGCAGAAGGAACCACAGGCACAACGTACCGCCGCAACAAGGACCTATGAAATACGTTGTGAATGGCAAACGACACCGGAAGATCCAGGCGAAAGGATACAGGATTAAGGATCTCCAATATCTTGTAAGGACCAATGAATCGAGGCTTAAATTTGGGAGAGGAGACCTTCATAGGAACAAATCGAGAAGACAGCCATACCAAATCCCCAACACGAAGTCGGGGACCCACACCGCGGCGGCGATTGGCAAAACGCTGAGCCTTCTCCTGTGACAACTTCAAGTTGTCCAACACATGATTCCAGATCCGCTGCAACCTATCCACCACAGATTCCACTCCAGGACAGTCAGAAGGCTCCACATGTCCCGAGGAAAAACGAGGATGGAAACCAGAGTTGCAGAAAAATGGCGAAACCAAGGTGGCAGAACTAGCCCGATTATTAAGGGCAAATTCAGCCAACGGCAAGAAGGTCACCCAATCATCCTGATCAGAAGAGACAAAACACCTCAAATACGCCTCCAGAGTCTGATTAGTTCGTTCCGTTTGTCCGTTAGTCTGTGGATGAAAAGCGGACGAAAACGACAAATCAATGCCCATCCTACCACAAAAGGATCGCCAGAACCTGGAAACAAACTGGGATTCTCTGTCCGACACAATATTCTCAGATATGCCGTGCAAACGAACCACGTTCTGGAAGAACACAGGAACCAGATCAGCAGAGGAAGGCAGCTTAGGCAAAGGAACCAGATGGACCATCTTGGAGAAACGATCACATATCACCCAGATGACAGACATGCCTTTAGACACCGGGAGATCCGAAATGAAATCCATAGAGATGTGTGTCCAAGGTCTCTTCGGGACAGGCAAGGGCAAGAGCAACCCGCTGGCTCGAGAACAGCAAGGCTTAGCTCGAGCACAAGTACCGCAGGACTGCACAAATGACCGCACATCCCTTGACAAGGAAGGCCACCAAAAGGACCTGGCCACCAGATCTCTGGTGCCAAAAATTCCCGGGTGCCCTGCCAACACTGAGGAATGAACCTCGTAAATGACTCTGCTGGTCCATTTAGCAGGCACAAACAATCTGTCAGGTGGACAAGAGTCAGGCCTATCAGCCTGAAATCTCTGCAACACACGTCGCAGATCTGGAGAAATCGCTGACAAGATAACTCCTTCCTTAAGAATACCCTCAGGTTCAGCGACTCCAGGAGCATCAGGCACAAAGCTCCTAGACAGAGCATCGGCCTTCACATTCTTAGAACCTGGTAAATACGAGACCACAAAGTCAAAACGGGAGAAAAACAATGACCAGCGGGCCTGTCTAGGATTCAGGCGTTTAGCAGACTCGAGAAACATCAAATTTTTGTGATCAGTCAAGACCACCACCCGATGCTTAGCACCCTCGAGCCAATGACGCCACTCCTCAAATGCCCACTTCATGGCCAATAACTCCCGATTGCCCACATCATAATTTCGCTCTGCCGGCGAAAACTTCCTAGAGAAAAAGGCACAAGGTCTCATAGTAGAGCAACCAGGGCCTCTCTGCGACAAAACAGCCCCTGCCCCAATCTCCGAAGCATCCACCTCAACCTGAAAGGGAAGTGAGACATCAGGCTGGCACAAAACAGGCGCCGATGTAAACCGGCGTTTCAACTCCTGGAAAGCCTCCATGGCAGCAGGAGCCCAGTTAGCTACATCAGAGCCTTTCTTGGTCATATCCGTCAGCGGTTTAACAACGCTAGAGAAATTTGCGATAAAACGACGGTAGAAGTTAGCAAAACCCAAGAACTTCTGAAGACTCTTAACTGACGAGGGTTGAGTCCAATCATGAATAGCTCGGACCTTGACTGGATCCATCTCCACAGCAGAAGGGGAAAAAATGAACCCCAAAAAGGGAACCTTCTGTACACCAAAGAGACACTTTGAGCTTTTTACAAACAAAGAATTTTCACGCAAAATCTCAAAAACCATCCTGACCTGCTCCACATGCGAGTCCCAATCATCAGAAAAAACCAGAATATCATCCAGATAAACAATCAAAAATTTATCCAGATACTTCCGGAAAATGTCATGCATGAAGGACTGAAAAACTGAAGGTGCATTAGAGAGCCCAAATGGCATCACCAAGTACTCAAAATGACCTTCGGGCGTATTGAATGCGGTTTTCCATTCATCGCCCTGCCTAATGCGCACAAGGTTGTACGCACCACGAAGGTCTATCTTGGTGAACCACTTGGCACCTTTAATCCGGGCAAACAAATCTGACAACAACGGCAAAGGATACTGAAATTTGACAGTGATCTTATTTAAAAGCCGATAGTCAATACAAGGCCTCAAAGATCCGTCCTTTTTGGCCACAAAAAAGAATCCCGCACCAAGAGGGGAAGAAGAAGGACGGATATGCCCCTTCTCAAGAGACTCCTTGATATATGAACGCATCGCGGTATGTTCAGGTACCGACAGATTAAACAGTCTCCCCTTAGGAAACTTACTGCCAGGGATCAAATCTATTGCACAGTCACATTCCCTATGAGGAGGCAGTGCACTGGACTTAGACTCGCTGAAGACATCCTGATAATCAGACAAATACGCCGGAACTTCCGAAGGCGTAGAAGAAGCAATAGACAAGGGCAGGGAATCTCCATGAATTCCATGGCAGCCCCAACTTGACACTGACATAGCCTTCCAGTCCAAGACTGGATTATGGGTCTGTAACCATGGCAAACCCAAAACAACCAAATCATGCATTTTATGCAGAACAAGAAAACGTATTACCTCCCGATGTACGGGAGTCATGCACATGGTAACCTGTGTCCAAAACTGCGGTTTATTTTTTGCCAATGGCGTAGAATCAATACCCCTAAGAGGGATAGGATTTTCCAATGGCTCAAGAACAAATCCGCAGCGCTTGGCAAATGACAGATCCATAAGGCTCAGGGCCGCACCTGAGTCCACAAACGCCATGACAGGATACGATGACAGTGAGCAAATCAAAGTTACAGATAGAATAAATTTAGGTTGCAAATTACCAATGACGACCGGACTAACAACCTTAGTAAGACGTTTAGAGCATGCTGAGATAACATGTGTAGAATCACCACAGTAGTAACACAAGCCATTCTGGCGTCTATGAATTTTCCGCTCATTTCTAGTCAGGATTCTATCACATTGCATTAATTCAGGTGCCTGTTCAGACAATACCATGAGGGAATTTGCGGTTTTGCGCTCCCGCAACCGCCGGTCGATTTGAATAGCCAGGGCCATAGAATCATTCAGACCTGTGGGAATGGGAAAACCCACCATCACATTCTTAATGGCTTCAGAAAGACCATTTCTAAAATTTGCAGCCAATGCACACTCGTTCCACTGGGTCAGCACGGACCATTTCCGAAATTTTTGGCAATACACTTCAGCCTCGTCCTGGCCCTGAGACATAGCCAGCAAGGCTTTTTCTGCCTGAATCTCAAGATTGGGTTCCTCATAAAGCAAACCGAGCACCAGAAAAAACGCATCAATATCAGCCAATGCCGGATCTCCTGGCGCCAGCGAGAAAGCCCAATCCTGAGGGTCGCCCCGTAAAAAAGAAATAACAATCTTCACTTGCTGAGCGGAGTCTCCAGAGGAACAGGGTCTCAGGGACAAAAACAATTTACAATTATTCCTGAAATTTCTAAACTTAAATCGGTCTCCGGAAAACAGTTCAGGAATCGGTATCTTAGGTTCTGACATAGGATTTCTGGTAACATAATCTTGTATGCCCTGCACACGAGCAGCAAGCTGGTCCACACTTGTAATCAAGGTCTGGACATTCATGTCTGCAGCAATCACAAGCCACTCAGAGGTAAAGGGGAAAAGAAAAAAAAATGAAAGAGAGAAAAAAAAACTCTGAACTTTCTTTCTTATAATCCCGCTTCTGCAATGCATTTAACATTTAATACTGGCCTGGCAAACTGTTATGACCCCAATGGCGAGGGTCTCAGAGATATCAGCAAGTCTGCGAAGTACAAAAATCCAGCTCATAGGGCAGTGGTAACTGGGTTGACCATATATCTACTCCTAACGCCAACACTAGAAGTAGCCGGGGAACATGCCTACGTTGGTCGCTAGATGTCTCGCGCCAGCCGGAGGACTAACTACCCCTAGAAGAGGAAAACAAAGACCTCTCTTGCCTCCAGAGAATAGACCCCAAAAGTTGGATACAAGACCCCCACAAATAATAACGGTGAGGTAAGAGGAAATGACAAACACAGAGATGAACTAGGTTTAGCAAAGAGAGGCCCACTCACTAATAGCAGAATGTAGTAAGATAACTTATATGGTCAACAAAAACCCTACAAAAATCCACACTGGAGATTCAAGAACCCCCGAACCGTCTAACGGCCCGGGGGGAGAACTCCAGCCTCCCTAGAGCTTCCAGCAAGGATAGGATACAGATTATGTACAAGCTGGACAAAAATGCAAACAAAAACAATAGCAAAAAGCAAGAAAGCAGACTTAGCTTAATCAAGCAGGAACCAGGATCAGTAGACAAGAGCACTACAGATTAGCTCTGATATCAACGTTGCCAGGCATTGAACTGAAGGTCCAGGGAGCTAATATAGCAACACCCCTGACCTAACGACCCAGGTGAGCATACAAGGGATGATAGATATACCCAGAGTAAAAACACTAGTAGCCACTAGAGGGAGCCAAAAGGTAAATTCACAACATGTGACATTGCCCGGGCGAAGGGCCGCACCCAGGTTTGCAGCATTGTCACACACATCCTTCCCTGGCTGCAGGTTGAGTGGAGACAACCATTGATGGAACTCGGTCTCCAGAGCTGACCACAACTCCTCAGCTGTGTGACTCACATTTCCCAGACATTTCAATGTAAACACTGCCTGATGCCGTTGAGCCCTGGTGACAGCATAGTGAGGAGGTGTGCAGGATTCCTTCTGCGCAGTTACAACGCGGGTGGCATTACCAGACAGGCTTTGGGTGCAGGTGGAGGACTGAGAGGAGGTTGAGGAGGCAGAAGCAGTGGAGGAACTTCTAGATGCAGAGGATCGACGAGCAACTCGTGGGGACGGCAAGACTTGGACAGCAGCCCCTTCTCCTGATGTCGCCATAGTTACCCAGTGCCCAGTCACCGACATGCAACGCCCCTGTCCATGTCTACTCGTCCAAGTGTCTGTGGTGAAATGCACCCTGTCACACACAGAGTTTCTCAAGGAAGCGGTGATGTTGTGTGCGACATGCTGGTGTAGCGCAGGCACAGCTTTCTTTGAGAAGTAGTGGCGACTGGGCATCTGGTACTGGGACACGAAAATCCTCTGTGTCCACCAGGCGGAAAGTTAGCATTTCTGTAACGAACAGCTTGCAGATGGAGAAATTCAACCTCTTAGCTTTGTCATGGCTAGGAGGAAATGGTCTTTTACATTTCCACATCTGAGGGACTGAGGGCTGGCTGCCGTGCTTAGACGGAGTTGAGTAGGTGTCCCCGGCAAACTGCTGGTCTGTGAGGAAGGTGCAGGCGGAGATGTTATGTTGCCTTGATCAAAATGTGGTCTCGATGTCGGAAAGAGAGCGCTCAACACCAGCAGGTGTTTCCACTTGCAAATGTCCTGATGACCTGCCAATCACACTGGCTGTTGCGGGTAAAGAGGTGGAAGGTCTGCATCCAAAACCAAGTGCGACTGCTGTCCCCACAGTCACAGAGGATGAAGAGGACGCGGATGCACTTGATGGGGCAGACGGTGGTTGACCCGGCCCACTAGGCCACATTGTAGCACAGTGAGCTTCCCACTGCAACCTATGCCTCATATCCATGTGACGGTTCATGCATGAAGTACTCAAGCTAGTGATTTTTTTGTCCTCTACTGAGATTTTGTTGACAAATCTTACAGACAACATGAGTTGGGTCATCCTTTGCGATGTCAAAAAATGCCCAGGCTATGGAAGGCTTAGAGCCCGTGCGACCTGAAGAGCCACTACGACTTCTGGTCTGAGGCACAGTTGGGGTTGAGGATTCAGTTGTTGACGTGCTTCCAGTACTCCGTCTCTGTCCAGGAAGGTGCACCGTTACCTCGTCGTCAGACTCGTCACTAGCATCCTCCTCCACCTCCTCTGCTGACCTCATGGACTGGCGGACTGGGGGTTGACAGTAAGTGGGGTCTACAACCTCGCCATCATAATCCTGTGTGTTCTCACACCCGTCGTCCTCAGAGCCAATCTCTTCCTGCCCCAACCGAAAAGTCAAGTTTTCATTCCAATCAGGTATCTCAGTCTCATCATCATCTTCCTCATTATCTCCACCAACAGGAGTTACAGTTTGGGATCGAGGGTCTACATTTTTCTCATAACCTTCATCTGGGCCTGGATCCGACTCCCAAAGATTCTGGGCATCAGTGCAGATCATTTCCTCGTCTGGATTCACAGAAGCTCTGGAGCAGACCTCTGATTCCCAGGCTATGGTATGCGTAAACAGCTCTACAGACTCAACCATGTGTGTTACCCCATGCTCAGACGGGCAGCTGGAGACTTGGGAGCTGTGAGGAAGCAAGTGCGATTGGGGTGACAACTCTGAGGACTGGAGTAGTTGTGCTGTTGAAGTTGACATGGAGGAGAGCCCACTTGAACGAGCACTTGATATCCGTTCAAGCACCTGCTGTTTTTGTGCCTCATCTGGAATTTTTGGCGATGCTTGTAGCGATGGTCGTAAGAAAGGGATCATATCAGATTGTCCACGAAAAGAAGTAGACATCTTACTTTGTCTGGAAGATGGTCTTTCTTCTGCAGATGTTACCGTTGCTTTACCACCTACCCCACAGACACAACCTTTTTTTCCCTTTCCAACACGCCTATTCCCCTTTCCACCAGCAGCAGGCCTTTTGCCACTCATTCTAATTGGCAACTCTGTATCTGTAGTTGTTGGCACAACAACCGATGGATGAAAACCAAGCGGAACTGAGTGACCAAACTGTGGTACTAGGCCATAAACTATTTACTGGATTAGATGCAGTAAAAATTGAGATACACAGGCGGTATAGTTTGTTTCACAGGCTGGCTACTCTGCTGACGTGCAGACACTGCTCCTAGGCCCAAAACTTTTAACTGGATCAGATGCAGTGAAAATTGAGATACACAGGCGGTGTAGTTAACTTCACAGGCGGGCTACTCTGCTGACGGGCAGACACTGCTACTAAGCCCAAAACCCCAAAACGATTTACTGGGTTAGATGCAGTAAAAATTGAGATACACAGGCGGTGTAGCTAGCTTCACAGGCGGGCTACTCTGCTGACGTGTAGACACTGCTACTAAGCCCAAAACCCCAAAATGATTTACTGGGTTAGATGCAGTAAAAATTGAGATACACAGGCGGTGTAGCTAGCTTCATAGGCGGGCTACTCAGATGACTATCAGACAAATGCTACTAGCCCAAAAGGATTGGCTGAGCTAGATTACACCAAATGCTGTGACTAACACTTGCACAGCACTGGCTCAGACCTGCCTGGCAAACAGTGCTATGAACTGCTGTAACCTACCCTGAAAAGGGCTGATATTACAACTAGTCCCGACTCCCTAAACCTATCTCTCTGACAATTCGCTCCAAAAAAACACTCTTAGTCTGTATAGCGCCCACAGCAGCAGCGGTGCCGTCTAACACTAAGCTGCAGCAGTGAGGAAATGGTGGCGACGGGGCAAATGGCTGGTTCTTATAGGGCAAGTAAATGTGACATACACAGCCAATGACACATGCCCTTGCTTGTGTGCATCACATGCACATTGCTGTGTGTGTGTGTGCACTGCTGATAGGCTGAGAGACTGCACCGCCCCTCTGTAAATGCGGGAAAGAAAAAAAAAATGGAGATCGGCATTATTTCAGCACAGATCTATCCCCAGCCCACTATACACTGAAACAGTCCATTAACAATGATAAACATTTTTAATGTTTAAATCAAGCTAGGCTTTTGGTGAATGAACAGTTATCGAACAGAAACTCAAACAGCCGAATTTTAAGCAAATTGTTCGGGTTCGTCAAACGACTAGAACACCGCCCAAAACAGCTCGAATTTGAAATTGGCGAACAGTTCGACTCGAACACCGCTCATCTCTAGTCCTGACCTTAATCTGATTGAGATGCTGTGGAATGACCTTAAAAAGGTGGTTCATGCTCGGAAGCCCTCCAATGTGGCTGAATTACAACAATTCTGCAAAGATGAGTAGGCCAAAAGTCCTCCTGCCTGTTTTAAAAGACTCATTGCCAGTTATCTCAAATGCTTGGTTGCACTTGCTGCTGCTAAGGGTGGCCCAACCAGTTATAGAGTTTAGGCGCAATCACGTTTTTACACAGGGTCCTGTAGGTTTGAATTTATTTTACCCTTAAAAACTGCATTTTGTGATTACTTGTGTTAGCTTTGTCTAATATTTAAATTTGTTTGGTGATCTGAAACAAACATGCAAAAGAATAGGAATCCAGGAAGGGTCAAACAACTGTAGATGTGCACAAATTAAATTCTGTTTGAGAATTTCACCTAGTTTCCCATTTACCAAGGTTTTATTATTTCTGAACAGTTTGGATGTAAAAAAAAATAAATAGGGAGAGGCAATATTTTTTAGATACATTGGAAAAACATAATAAATCATTAAGGTTGCAATTGATGCAAATCTACAGCCCATAATTCTGATATGAAAAGATTAACTGCATTCACTGAACTGTAAAATGATGATAATTACAGTCATAAGAATCTGTATAAACTCGGGAGCCACCTGCTTTCAGGCGTGCCTGAAGCAAATACAGTCACCACTACCAGCACTATGAGCAGCCGCTGTAACCATACCGGGCACTGACTGACAGCCGTCTGTCTGTGCAGTGCATCAGTGCAGAGTCGGCCATCAGTCAGTGCCGGGGCACTCTTACAGCCGCTGTGAGAGTGCCGGGGCACTCTTACAGCCGCTGTGAGCGGTGACTGTAAGGCTTCGGGCACACCACACTTTCAGTACTGCTGCCAGACACCTTTATAACACTATTAACCTACAGATTAATCCCATAACTGCAGGTTAATATCATTATTGGACTCGACAGGTTCCCTTTAAAGGACTGCCACCAAATTTAATTTCTGGACTGTTGGCAACCCTCCCCCTCACCAGTAATGGGAGGAGGTGAGGAAACATTGGGCTCTTGGGTACAGTGGCTATGTGTCTGCTGTATGTTTTCTTCTTGGCTATTAACTAAAGGTAACAATTGTGTACGGCTACCAATCTAAGGCTAGGTTCACATTGCGTTAGTGGGTGACCGCTAACGGACAGCGTTGCACGGCGAAAATGTCGCAATTAACGCCGTGCAACGGGTCCGTTAGCGCACCCATTGACAGCAATGTAAATTTCGCCTGTAGCGCATCACTAGCGCGTGCCTTTTTCGGCTCGCGCTAGCGATGTGCCGTCCTTCGCCTCGGACGCTGCTTGCAGCGTCTGCGGCGCGCCCGAGGTCCGTTCCCCGCTGTGGCAGATCGGGGATCTGCGAGAGCGGGGACGTTAGCGCGACCCCTAAACGCGGCCCCTACAAAAACATTGCGTTAGCGCAATCCGCTAGCGCTAGCGCTAAACGGATTGCCCTAACGCAATGTGAACCTAGCCTAATAGGTGTGAGATACGCAAGGTAGAAGTACGGTATATATAAATAAAATATAACCTTTAATATAAATCTTTAAAATGTGCGGCCCTCTGTCTGAGTCCAATGACCGTACAAGACAAACACTCATAAAATCACATAGAAATCATCACAAGAGTATAGTGACATATATCTTGGAGGAAATTGTCCACCTGCACAAAAAGGGGGTTTGTATCAAAATAGTGCAAAGTCCCTTTAAGAGTGCATATACAGGGTGGTCCAAAAGTAGGTGGACAGAAAATAATAAAATTTATTTTTGATTTATTATTATTATTATTATTTATTTTGAATTTTTATTCTGTTAAACCAGAGAGTTATTTGACACACTATACCGTATATACTCGAGTATAAGCCGACCCGAGTATAAGCCGACCCCGCCTAATTTTGCCACAAAATACTGGGAAATCTTATTGACTCGAGTATAAGCCTAGGGTGGAAAATGCAGCAGCTACCGGTGAATTTCAAAAATAAAAATAGATGCTCCACACCGTTCATTATGGCCCCATAGATGCTCCACATAAAGCTGTGCTATATATAATGCTCTGCACCGTTCAGTATGGCCCCATAGATGCTCCATAGAAAGCTGTGCCATATATAATGCTCTGCACCATTCAGTATGGCCCCATAGATGCTCCATAGAAAGCTGTGCCATATATAATGCTCTGCACCGTTCAGTATGGCCCCATAGATGCTCCATAGAAAGCTGTGCCATATATAATGCTCTGCACCGTTCATTATGGCCCCATAGATGCTCCACATAAAGCTGTGCCATATATAATGCTCTGCACCATTCAGTATGGCCCCATAGATGCTCCACATAAAGCTGTGCCATATATAATGCTCTGCACCGTTCATTATGGCCCCATAGATGCTCCACATAAAGCTGTGCCATATATAATGCTCTGCACCGTTCATTATGGTCCCATAGATGCTCCACATAAAGCTGTGCCATATAGAATGCTCTGCACCGTTCATTATGGCCCCATAGATGCTCCACATAAAGCTGTGCCATATATAATGCTCTGCACCGTTCAGTATGGCCCCATAGATGCTCCATAGAAAGCTGTGCCATATATAATGCTCTGCACCGTTCATTATAGCCCCATAGATGCTCCACATAAAGCTGTGCCATATATAATGCTCTGCACCGTTCATTATGGTCCCATAGATGCTCCACATAAAGCTGTGCCATATAGAATGCTCTGCACCGTTCATTATGGCCCCATAGATGCTCCACATAAAGCTGTGCCATATATAATGCTCTGCACCGTTCAGTATGGCCCCATAGATGCTCCATAGAAAGCTGTGCCATATATAATGCTCTGCACCGTTCAGTATGGCCCCATAGATGCTCCACATAAAGCTGTGCCATATATAATGCTCTGCACCATTCAGTATGGCCCCATAGATGCTCCACATAAAGCTGTGCCGTATATAATGCTCTGCACCGTTCAGTATGGCCCCATAGATGCTCCACATAAAGCTGTGCCATATATAATCCTCTGCACCGTTCAGTATGGCCCCATAGATGCTCCATAGAAAGCTGTGCCATATATATTGCTCTATACCGTTCATTATGGCCCCATAGATGCTCCACATAAAGCTGTGCCATATATAATGCTCTGCACCGTTCATTATGGTCCCATAGATGCTCCACATAAAGCTGTGCCATATAGAATGCTCTGCACCGTTCATTATGGCCCCATAGATGCTCCACATAAAGCTGTGTCATAAAAATGACATACTCACCTCTCTTGCTGCCCGCAGCTCCTCAGCGTCCCGTCTCGGCATCTCTCCGCACTGACTGTTCAGGCAGAGTGCGGCGCACACACTAGTACGTCATCGTGCCATCTGACCTGAACAGTCAGAGCAAGAGGACGGGAAGACGGAGCGGCGCCCGGCGCGTGGAACGCGGACAGGTAACTATGACATGCTTACCTGCTCCCGGCGTCCCTGGCTCCTTATCCCGGACAGCTGGTCTCCGGGTGCCGCAGCCTCTTCCTCTGTCAGCGGTCACCGTTACCGCTCATTAGAGAAATGAATATGCGGCTCCAACCCTATGGGAGTGGAGTCCATATTCATAACTTTAATGAGCGGTCCCACGTGACCGCTGAACAGGGAAAGAGCTGCGGCACCCGAAGACTGTGGGACGGGCAGGGGGAGCGCCGGGACTAGTTGAGTATGCGACAGTCCTCTCTCCCCCTCACCCGCCGACCCCACCGCCGATCATGACTCGAGTATAAGCCGAGAGGGGCACTTTCAGCCCCAAAATTTGGGCTGAAAATCTCGGCTTATACTCGAGTATATACGGTAGTTAATAAATAACATTTCCCACATGTCTACTTTACATCAGCACAATTTTGGAAACAATTTTTTTTTGTTAGGAATTTATAAGGGTTAAAAGTTGACCAGCGATTTCTCATTTTTACAACAAAATTTACAAAACCATTTTTTTTAGGGACCACCTCACATTTGAAGTCAGTTTGAGGGTTCTATATGGCTGAAAATACCCAAAAGTGACACCATTCTAAAAACTGCACCCCTTAAGGTGCTCAAAACCACATTCAAGAAGTTTATTAACCCGTCAGGTGTTTCACAGGAGCAGAAGCAAAATGGAAGAAAAAAATGAACATTTCACTTTTTAGTCACAAAAATGATCTTTTAGCAACATGTTTTTTTATTTTCCCAAGGGTAAAAGGAGAAAGTGGACCTCAAAAGTTGTTGTCCAGTTTGTCCTGAGTACGCTGATACCCCATATGTGGGGGTAAACCACTGTTTGGGCGCATGGCAGAGCTCGGAAGTAGTGACGTTTTGGAATGCAGACTTTGATGGAATTGTCTGGGGGTGTCATGTTGCGTTTGCAGAGTTCCTGATGTACCATGTACCTAAACAGTAGAAACCCCCCACAAGTGACCCCATTTTGGAAACTAGACCCCCCAAGAAACTTATCTAGATGTGTGGTGAGAACTTTGAACCCCAAAAAACATGTTTGATAAATATCCCCCTTCATAACCCTATTACACATACTGTCCACCTACTTTTGACCACCCTGTATATGCAACTGTGTCACTGGGTATAGAGAACCCGAATACAGTATACCATGAACAAAAGAGTTTTTCTTGCACAATAACACTGTCTAGAAAAATATGACTTTATCTTGATATACAAGAATGTTATATACTGATATAAAGGAACAATTTGCGTTCATAAGTTGGACCAGATTGTGTTCCAATGTAGATGAGGATCCTAGTTGTCCAAAGAGGTGGGGGGGGAGGCTAAATTCTTTGCCACACATTACCCAACCACAGAGGATTCAATGGGATCCATTTTAGAAAAGCCCCAGATTGGTCCCAACGCGTTTCATTTTGCAAATCATCGGTGGAGATGGAGACCAGCAGGTGGGGGGTCTTAAAATAGAACAAAGAGTGATGGGTACATGCTCATCCTATTATTTATATATACTTCTACCTTGTGTATCTCACACCTATTAACTAAGAGGCTCAATATTTTGTGTGGACTTCTTATTTTAGTATACTGGTAAAAAGATATTCTGCCAGTTTAGAAAATCTTACTATGCCCAATAGTTTACAGCCATAAAAGGAAAGCAGACAATTATGAATTGTACTTTAACCATAGGTATTATTTCTTAGCTTTCTAGGTTAAAACGAGAGCTGACATTGATGAAGCAAGAACTTCAGTTCAAAGAGAAGGGAGTGGAGACTCTGCAAGAGTAAGTTAATTACAGGTCTTGATGTGAAGCTACAGATGTGTCCACCCTTACCTTTCCTCAGACTTTTTACAATTCGATCATTCAATTTATTCTGTTCTATTTCTAGCAAGACCCTCGAGAGTCTACAATTCACATCAGAGCCACTGGATTTACAGTAGAGACACATAAACCATAAACAATTACCAAAAGAGTAGTGTGAAATGTTTGTTTTTTTCTCAAAGTGAAAAGAAAGGCTGAGGAAGGACACATCTGTACATGTTCTCTGTTTAGTCATACATATGTACATGTACTCTGGATTGCTCTAGTTTTTCATGCCATTCTTGATGTGGGGATGGGGTGCAGTGCAAGGCACCTAATAACTTTACAGGCGCACACTTTATTTTTTTTAATAAAGTATCTTTATTGAAATTTTCCAACAATTTTTTTAACAAACATAATACATAACACACTGAAGGGATCTGAATGTGAAGGGGAAAGAAGAAAGGGAAAAAATAAAAAACAGACAGTCGTCACCTTAATCGTAATACATACAAAGAAAATATCTTTCTTTGGATGTCCTGACAATATAGTCATTTCTGTTGCTCATTAAATAAACATAGTTCCCATCCCAAGGGATGCTCCTTGTTAAATAAAGCCCAGTCTATGTGTCATGACCCTGTTGTCGGGTAAGGGGCTCCTTCCCTTTCCATAACGTTAGGGGGCACGCTAGCTATCCCTGTTCCCCGGATTACTTCTAATGGTGAAGACGACGGGGCCACATACCTTTCTGAGCTCCTGAATCCGCCTTCAGTCTGTTCCCTCCCCCCACCCATGGAAGATGGGAGTAGTGGTGTATGGCAATACACCAACCAGACTAACAAGGTAATACAAACAGGGACAAAGGAAAATACCAATCATACAAATATGCACATACAAACCGAGGAAAACACAGGTGAGTGGAAGATGGCGAAAAAGCAAAAGTAGGAGAAGGAGAGGATTTGCACATAACCAAAATCAAATAATTCTTAGATAAATCCACCAAACGCCTTCTCAAACATCAACTCTCCACCAACTCCTGAACCATGCAGCAATGAAGCTAGCTCTGGCAATGCATGGCAGAGTCCAGTTTACATAGCAGAGGGGAGTGGCCAAAAGTGAACAGTTGAGAGCTTAAATGCAGTTAAGCTTCCAGGAGCTCTCAACTGAGCAGATTAACCTCTGAACTGATAGAAGAAACCTGCACCATTTAATATGAAAGAGAAGTGCTTCTAGTCAGTGCAGGAGTAAGAAAAATCAGAAGGAGCAGTCTTCTGGCTCCTCTCTGTCATGGTAAACCCATGACAGTATACCCCCCTTCAACGAGGGACCTTCGGAACCTCAGATGGATTTATCAGGGTGTACTATGTGAAAAGACCGGATCAACCTGACCGCATGTACGTCAGATTCTGGTACCTACATCCTCACTTCTTGACCGTAACCCTTCCAGTGTACCAGCAGGGCGCACACGGAGCTGTATGCCACTTATCGCCTCACCTGATTCATTAAGAAGTGTGTTGGGTGGGTACTAAGTGCCAACCAAAAAAAATTATATATTAACAAAATCACTATTGAAAAACACTAAATATGGAAAAAGGTGTATATAAAGGAGGTGCTTTGAACAGTGACAGACAGGAGCCAAAAGACCGCACTGTCTTATTTTTCCTACTCCTACTCTGACTAGAAGCACTTCTCCATTATATTAAACAATGCAGGTTTCTTCTAGCAGTGCAGGGGTTAATCTGCTCCGTTGAGAGCTCTTGGAAGCTTATCTGCATTTAAGGCATATTCCCATCTGCAAGATCCTTTCCCAATATGTAGTAGGTATAATAATAATATTAGCAAATACCTCCAATTAGAAATGTAGTATTGTTTCTCTGATTCGCGATGTATCTTTCCTCATGTGCAGGCATTGCAGGATGTTTGGTATCCATGGTTATGTCCACTGATAGAGTGATAGATAGCTGGTTGCTTGTGGTCGTAACCATGGATACCTAAGTTCCTGCAATGCCTGCACATAAGGAAAGAGACATAGCTAATCAGAAAAACTATACTACATTGTACCAGAAACTGAAGTGACCAACGAACTAAGATAGAATCAACGATTCTAATTTTTCATCAACAATGATCGGAGATGCGGCAGCTTCGATGCTATAGAGGACGTGTTTTTTGAGTAGAGACCGGTGAAACACATTATGAATCCTAAAAAGTGGGCTTCAAAGCAAGGTGGAATGTTACAGGATTGACGAAGGCCACAATCTTATAAGGACCGATGATCCTGCGACCCAGTTTCCAAGAGGGAACCTTCAACATAATGTCCCTGAGGACAACCACACCAAGTCACCAAAACACAGGTCCTGACCCACCAAACGTCTCCGTTCAGCTACACTCTTATATTTGGATCCCATCTTCTTCAAGTTATTAAGAACCCCTTGCCACACCCACATAATAGATGATGAAAAACGTTCCTCTTCAGGTATTCCTGAAGAATGATTCCTATTAAATGCCCGTATGCCCGAAGAACGGGGACTTACCAGTAGATTTATGACAACCGTTATTCACAGTGAATTGAGCTAGAGGTAAGTAAGTAACCCAAGCCTCCTGATTCTTGGATACAAAACACCTAAGAAGTCTCAAAATTCTGGTTAACACTTTCAGTTTGCCCATTAGACTGTGGGTGAAATGCTGAAGAAAACAACAGATGGATTCCCAAATTAAGTCAAAAATTTGGAAGAAGTTGCATCCCCGATCAGAAACTATATCGGTAGGAATCCCATGTAAATCTTACTCACAGACTAGAGTAAGATTTGTGGTGCAAGGAACCCCACTACTGATAAATTCGACAAGTGTGGGTGCCACTCTCCAGCTCTGCCTGCTTTGTCATGAAAACACCAAAAGTAGCAACATTTAAAAAGTGTGCAACTTTTCAGAGCTTTTTATGCTAGTTTTTTGCTGTAAAAGTTTTGATGAATGTGGTCCACGTGTGTTTTATGTTCCTGTCTCATATGCATGTTTTATATAACAATTCAGGACTAACCTGAATATATCGGCAATTTCTGTGTGTGGGGGTATGGCATGGCTGTGGAGTAGGTCAGCCAAAACCCTGATTCTTCTACTGTTGCTCAATCTGACTTCAACTCGCACTCTCATGACTCATGCCAGATATATCATATTTAGCAGTAACAGATTTAGTAAAGTAGAATGATCAGGCTTCAGACCGAAGGAACATATGTTTCATATATGAAATTTGTAAAAATTTGTGAAGTTAAGTTTAATAATATATTTAATAAATGTATTTTGAAGCTGGATTTGGTGTCAATACATTTGTGCTTACACCAGCTTGACTTAGCCGTAATTTTCACTGGCACCACAACTCTGTCCTGTGATGGGAATGGCACCAACTAGAGCTGTTATGGGCTCCAAAGAATCGAGACCCAATTCAGCTTGGCATGTTATCTTATTTTAATGGTTGTCGAGAACCCATGCAATGATCTTCACTCCACAGGCCCTACAACAGCAAACAAGTGTGTGGGGAATCAAACGGAGGATTAGGAAAGAGTCAGAGGGCCATGTTACTTAGACGATGCTTGGACTGGCCGTCGGCTCTCCTGACCCGAGCGTGACAGCTGCATAGAAGTAAATGCTGTCACTCTCTGGTAGGGAGAGCCGACGGCCAGTCCAAGCATTGCGTTGCTTTATTCATCCGAGTTTTACAGCTGTCTGACTGCGCCACTAGAGCAAGCAAATTATGGGGCAAACTATTAAGTCTAAGTCTTTGGGTATTGGTACCTCATCCAGGAAGGATCTGTTTCATATTTCTTTTCTCTCTGCTTCATGTCTAGATATTGTAATGGCAACTAGTTTTCCCATTGATTGACAAACATTCAACTGCGGTGCTTCTATTTAAAAAAAATGTTGTGCGCGGTGATAAAATCTGCACTATTAAAGCCCCATGTGAGCCCGTATTTGCAGCGATCGGTCACCCTGCCTTGATTTTTGGACTGTACAACCTGCCCTTTACAGAATTTTGTATTTGCTGCAATGCTGACTCAGTCGTCCCTCCTCCCGGGATGAGTTTTCTTAGCCAGTATTCCACAAGGACCCAAACATGTAATTCCTTCCTACTGAACGCATAGCTGAGAGGACATTACAGCTCTGGCAGTGCAGGGAATTTCCATCTGGGCTAGTGTTTAGCTTCGAAAATCTTAGCATAGTTTCAGAACAGGGTGGCATTGTTAGGCAGCTGGTAGAGAAGCCATAGATTATATGTATGTAGCACAAGACACAAGCCCACGAGAAAACACCAGATATGGCCGGTGCCCTGAGATAACAGTAAAACACACAGAAGTGACTTAGAAACAAAAAGGCAATTGTTAATGGTAATGGGACAGGTCCTGTTTATAAAAAAAAAGCCCTGGCCTCTCAACAGTACCTGCTGTTGATAGAAGGGTAGCAGGAAGAAAGCTGTGGTTAGCTGGAGGCCTTCTGCCAGCCCTGATGATGTAAAAGGCCAGATTCACTACAAAACTTTCCATTCTTCTAGTAGGTAATCTATGGCTTTACATGGGAGGTGTCTAATGCGACTGGCAGCTATTTCTTCAAGATGGGATTTTAAAAATAGGACTCGGAGGATTAAACCGTTCCAGGGGCAGCTTACTCGCGGGGTTAATTTATTCGGCACATCCTCAGATTTGACATTAATGAATGAGATTGTAAAACGTACATATTGTTTTATGGCCTCCACATGTGCTTTCTCCTGGGAAAGGTGTTTTTTTTTCCACCTTTTATTTCGAGTGAGCTTATTGCTAAGAAATGCACATCGCTTTATAGCCAGGAGAAAAACTCACTAGGAACCATTAGTGCCATAAGCCTAGATTTTATCCCAGAGAGTCTCATCATCCATCTTGTGAGGCTTTCTGTAGGTATCTGTAATAAAAAAGTAACATGGAGATATGTATTTAACAGTTAACACATCCTATCTATGGGGCTAGGATGCAAAACCTACAATTCTACTTTTCCAGTCCGGTGCATAGACACATTTTAGCTTCTATACCGCCAGCACATGGTGGAGTAAAAAAAAAAGGAAATCTTATATATATATTTTTACATATTTTGCATCACTCTGTTGGGAGTTGCTTGCGCTCTAAGTGTTCCCATGTGGCCACTCAGTGGTTGTGAGTTGCAGCCTATAAAAGGTTCTGTTAGCTTGGTGCAAGAATGTATTGAGTAGAGAATAGAATAATTAGAAATTGGAGTCCTAAAAAAAAATTTGAGGGAAGCGTATATGCTGCTATTTTTGCAAAAAACAATGAAGACTTCCATTAAATGAAAATTACGTGTAGAATATACACATGGGAACAAAGAAACACCAGCTTTCTTCTTGATGTCTTCCCTGTCCTTTTGATCTGTCTCATATTCTAATCTAAGCTAGAGAAATGCATAAAGAATCCCTATATATACATACATGTGCCAGGACATCGGCCATTTCCCACCCCTCCTTCTCACATGCCTATGTCTAGCAGTAGAGCAGCTGCCGTCTTCCTCTACTGCTCTGTCTGCCATCATGGCTTCATCAGAAGACAAGCTCGGGTGCAAACGTGAACAGAGCTTCACATGATCATCTACTTATTTCATGAAGTTCTGCAGGGACTTCATAAGACCTTCAGCGAAAGTGGGAAAACCATCCTTCCTCCACCAAAGCTTCCTGTAGGCAATATCAAACGTTCTCCTGCCATCCGCCAAGCCCAGATTTGTCCACCAGACAGGCAGATAATTCTCACCCTACCAATGCTTAGATATAGAGCTTGTATAGCTATGTGCTGGAGATTTAGAACTTATTTGTAAGAGGTGGATATGGGACACCCAAACTCAATATTTAAGGTGGTGTCCACATAGAGGCTCATATTTATTAATCATTTTATGCCAGTTTTTGATGTAAACTGAACTCCAAAAAGTGTCAAAACAATTGTGTGTGACATTCTGTGACCCTCGCCGCGTTCAGAAAGTGTATTTTAATACTTATGTTGCTAATCACTCCAGTTAGTTAGACCTAATTAACTAATTAAATTAGCCCGCTGCTGGGGTGTCTTCTATAGAATTATCCGAATAGGACAACCCTTTAAAGGGAATGTAATGGGCTTACTCACCTTCTCCAGGTTCGGCGCTGAGTCTTTCCTGCAGCTCCTAGTGTCTGTTATTTTCACGTTGATAACACTGGAGCCAATAACTGAGCTCCGCCGGTCCACTCAAGTTGACGGCACGAGTCGCTCAGAGACATTGAACTCAGTTATTGGCTGTGATTCTGTCGACGGGACGTCAGCGCTGCAGCCAACAACAGGCACGGGGAACAGTAGTGGAGACTCAGCGTTGGACCTGATTAAGGTGAGCAAAGCACAAACTGCAGCTGGTGGACAGGGGTTTTCTCACACCCCATTAATATATTACTTTATTATTGATATTAGCAGCTCCGCGTTTTTATAAGCTCTGTTGGTTTAGTTCACCCGAAATGCAGTCCTGTTAGAAATTCGCTCTGGTTTCACAATATTTAAGGTCCGTTTCTATTTTAACACTATTTTATGGAATTCATTGTTTTTTCCTTTCATCTTTGTATCTAGGATTGATCGGAAGATGTCAAGTACTCATACAAACTACAAGCTAGATGAGGCGCAAGCAATAATGGATGAACTCCGGACAATACGGCAGGCAATTTGTATGGGTGAGAAGGAGCGCCGCGATCTCATGCAGGTATGGGCAGAGAGATAGCGATGATAGACATTTCTGAAAATACTAAAAACAGTTTTACTGCAGATCAAGACTGTGGAAATTTGAAAGGTTATGGATACTTTTGAGGGAAATTTTTTTAAAAAAACAAATACGTTGTATTATAGGCTAAAAGTATTTGTTTAATTTGGATTTTAGTGAAAAAACGTGCAATAGCTTCTGATCTGCAATTTTTGTTTCTGGCTGCGGAATTAGTCAACTAAGAAACTGTCAGTGACCTCCTTCTGTAACTCTTTTATCTGTCTTTTACTGAGCTCTTCTCATTTGATTTATGATCTCATCTAAGTTCAGCTACTTTGGTGTGGTTTGTGATGAAAAATCAGCAAAGAGGAGCTCAGGTAAATACAGATAAGAGTTAAACTCCCCTACAGAACAAGCTCACAGACAGATGCTTAATTAACTATTATGAAACATTATTATGAAAGATTATTAAACATTTTTCAGATCTTCAAGATCTTAGTACTAATAATGTTACTTGTATATTCTGTCTACTATACAGTGGCATGAAAAAGTTTGGGCACCCCTGGTCAAAATTAATGTTATTGTGAACAGTTAAGCAAGTTGAAGATGAAAAGGACTAAAGTTAAAGTCTAAAAGGGCTAAATTTAAAGATGTATTTTAGGCAAAAAAAAATATTTTTATCTGTAAGTAAGATAGACCAGAAATACAGAGCACAAGTATTGCAGATTCAAGCACGTTCTGTATTATGATAACATTAGGTGTCCTTAGTTATTGTACATTCATTCAGTCTCGCAGCGCTGGGGTCCTGGGTTCCAATCCCACCAAGGACAACATCTGCAAGGTTCTCCGGCTTCCTCCCACACTCCAAAGACATACTGATAAGGAATCCAGATTGTGAGCCCCAATGGGGACAGTGATGGCAATGTCTGTAAAGCGCTGCGGAATATGATAGCGCTACTGTATGTAAGCTAAGCATAATAAATAAGTTCAATGAGGAAGTTACTTTTACAGAAGGTTCCCTCAATGGACTGATCTCCTCCATGTGCAGTAAGAATGTGATTTATCCATGGTAGGCTTTATGTCATATGTGGGAAAATGTGTTTTATAGCAAAACCTAACATTTGGCCAAATCCACCATGATGCAAAAGTTTTATGTTTCTCTTCGCTTCCACACTGTCCTTTGTATATGGATCATATAAAGAACATGTGCAGACACCAAATAATAAAGTATATAAAATGCAAAAGTTTATTAATGAACAGAAAAAATCATACATAAAAGGTATAAATATATAGACCAGCTGAAACTAATGCAGCAGTACACAGAGCAAACATAATGCTTGGGAAAAGCAGATGTAAGAATAAAACCTCTATATATGAGAACAGTACATAAGATAATAGTATATGATAAGGGCCTCAGTATGTTGGTAATGAAACAAGTATAATACAAAGTGCAATAATACCAACAACAAGGCTGCAAGAAGAGGTATAATTACTAGTCCTTGAATGCACAGAATAGAATCATATAACAAAGTGCATGTGCAAGAAAGAGGTAGAAATAAAGAAATTACCCAAGCATGTGTCTGTTCAACTGGGACCCCTATGCGCATTTCGGCACTTGCCTTCTTCCGGGGTTTTTTTTTTTTTAAATCTTGCAGAGTTTTCCCAAGGTTTTGGTGACGTATTTTTTACTGTTTCTTGATAATTTTGTTTCTGATGAATAACGAAGAAAGTGCTTATGTCTTTTTATTTTTTAAGCAAATATGGTGCAAAACATTCTAAAAGACGTCCGCCAACTTCTGAGTGTTTGTAGCTTTCCCACTGACTTGTACTGTAAATTGCAGAGCATCTTCCAGGCAGAAAATGCCAGAAGGAAGGACATAACACTTCTTTTAACCAATTGGCATTTTTAAAAACCTGAAGAGGTAAAAGCAGTTTGAAAGCCTGAACATATGAACGAGTAGTTTCCACACAGAAATACATGTTTTCCGATAGGTTCTTCAGGTAGTTTCTGTGGCGGAATCTGACTGATATAGATGTGTGCACATATCCTAAGGAAACCAGTTTGCTAATTCCTGTTTTCGGGCCTGGAATTGTTTGGAATGATAGAGAGGTTTGCATAGCAGACCTGTTCCTTCCTTTCCTGGCCTGGTTTTCTCTATGGCCCTGAGTAAGTCCAGATGTTGGACTGATCCATTTCTGGGTTCAGAAAGGTGTACAGTGTGTGTGTGCAGTGTGTGTGTGTGTGTGTGTGTGTGTGTGTGTGTGTGCAGTGTGTGTACTTAGTGGAAGGTAAACTGTGGGAAGAGGCCAAAGGAATTTGTCCTACCGACTCTGGTATTAAGGTCTGCTAGTCTCCATTTGCTGCTGTTGGTGTGAGGTAACTTAAAGGGGCTCTGTCGGCACAGAATGACTGGTCAAACCAAGTACAGGAGCTCGGTGCATCATGGCGGGGCCAATTATTTATATACACCTTCCCATCTGCTTGTTTTCCATCTGTCTCCACGGATTCTTGGCTCTATCAAGCCAAAGATGTCAATCAACAGAGAGAAGTGGGTGGAGATTAAATGAAATAAAATCCAGTGGGAAGGTGTAGCTAAATTTTTGGCCCCGCCATGGTGTACTGAGCGCCTGTACTTGGCTGACAGAGTTGGCTGACAGAGTTCCTTTAAAACCTTTTTATTTCTTTTTTCGGGAGGTAAAGGCTTTGCATTGGTTTTGCACACTGATAGTAAAGAATGGGAGAAACCCTGTTAAGGCTCACTCACACGTGTTGATTCTCTCTTCGGAAAGAATCGGCCTGGTTATGCTGCATCGAGTTTGATCAGAGTGTCAGCTTAGTTAGTGTGATCCGATTCTCTTGCATGAAAGAATCATATCACAGATGAGAAGAAGACGGAGAACCTAATTATCTCCATCTTTTCCATTGTCTGTATCCGCAAAAATCTGACTACACTAGTATGACATCCGAGTGCAGCATGATATCTTACATGCACCCATAGATTTGAATAAGTGTGCTCGATCCAACTTGTGCAGCCACTCGTAGCATGGTCCAACTTTTTTTCTCATGCCAAATCGACATGAGAAAAAAATGCAGATCTGCGATATCCCATAATATAACATTGGGACGAGTGCTATTCGACAAAACATTCGATGGCATTCGTCCAAATTACACTTGTGTGAGAGAACCTTTAGAAGAAAAGGTCTGCGTCACGGTCACTCACTGCATTGACCCATTTTACTGCTACACCGCTCGCTAACCATCCTAATGTGAATCAAACATCTATGTAACACTGGATTGTGCATGTGACTGTAAGGCCGGGGTCACACTTGCGTCTGCCTCTATGCAGCTGCACACTCCGATCCGGAGTGCAGGTGGCAGTGCCGGGTATTGATGCGCGAGTTTCTCGCATTGCACTTACAAGTGTGACCCCGGCCTAAATGTCATAGTAGACTGTGTCTGGGTGGCCGCCTCCTGTGGGCATACACTCCCAAAAATAGTGCACAGCAGAGCTCACATTCGCTGTGCCATCACCATTCCCATCTATGACCCCCGTCGGCGCATGTGTCCAGACCCCGTTTTGCGGTCCCGATGGGACACAAAATGCAATGTGACAGTTATCTTCACAAATAGTGATACAAAGTTCAAGCTAATATCTTTCAGTCAGTAAATGGCCTGAGAGGCGCTTGCATGTAAAGCTACTTTCACACTAGTCCGTCGGTACGGGCCGTCGCAAACCGCCCGATGTACCGACGGACAGTGTGTTAAGTAGCACAACGGGGGCAGCGGATGCAGTTTTTCAACGCATCCGCTGCCCCATTGTAATGTCCGGGGAGGAGGGGGCGGAGTTACCTTTTCATCTTATTAGGATAGTTTGTACTTTTGACAATGATGTAAATAGCAAAGCCAATAAACACATGTACGGTAACCGATGATTTATGTGCGGTTTAACACTGTAAATAAATTAGGTCTATTAGGTGCTTCTTTCATATCGTCATGGCCATTAAACATTGCGATGACCGGTCTATGTACTTGGTGCAGTAAGAAGTTGTGCCGCTGATGACTGAAACACTTACTAGATGCTCATCCTCCGTAGTTTCTCTGTGCAGTTTAGGCTTCTTTCACACTTCCATCGGCCGGCAGAATGCGTTGCTGCGACGTTTCGACGGATGTCTTAAAAATAGTGGAAAACGGATGTAGCGCATCCAGTTTTTTGATGGATACGTTGAATTAGGGGCTGCCTGAATTTGAATGTAGAAAATTCGAGAGAGATAGAGAGAGAGAACGTGTTCTCCACCCAACGGACAGCAATTTTCTGACGGATCCAGTGCACGACGGATGAAACGGATGGCAATCCGTTGCTAATACAAGTCTATGGGAAAAAACAGGATCCTGCAGAAAAATTTGCAGGATCCTGTTTTTCCATAAATTGACGGATTTCGACGGGAGCTAAAAGACGGAAGTGTGAAAGAGGCATAAGGCGAATAGCTTCCCATTTTATAGCACAAGCCCGCCACTGGGGGCGCTATTTTATTGACTTTGTAATAGCAGAACTGTGTTGTTTTTTATTTGTTTTGTTTTTTTCATTTCTAGCATGGAGGTCAGGCCCAACAACCATTTATTTATTTCTTACAGGGCCTGGCTAAGCTGACTGATGGATTCAGAAACAGCTGCTGCATCTCCGACTCTGTGCACAACATTCATCATAATTCCAGCTCACTCAATGAATGCTTACCTCAGCAATATTGCGATGCCTGCTCACAAACAGATAACATCGGAGAGGTAAAGTAAATCCTAACTCATTTGGGATAACGGTCCCTATATTTTTTCTTTTTAATTTTCTATTATCTTTAATTAGAATTTTTTTTAATCTCTTATAGTATGGCTTTGATGATAAAGCAAAATTGGTGGACAGAGTAAGACTTAATTGGCAGTACGAGGAAGCAAAGAAAAGGTGAGAAATTAAAATGATCTTTCCAGCACCGTATAAAAATGTAGCAAATTAAATATTTAATATGAAAAAAAAAATTTGCCCTGATGTCTCCTGTTATTTCATAGGAATTAGTGATGAGCGATTATACTTGTTACTCGAGATTTCCTGAGCACGCTCGGGGGTCCTCCGAGTATTTTTTAGTGCTCAGAGATTTAGTTTTCCTCACCTCAGTTGAATGATTTACATCTGTTAGCCAGGTTGATTACATGTGGGGATTCCCTACCAACCAGGCAACCCACACATGTACTTATGCTGGCTAACAGATGTAAATCATTCAGCTGTGGCGTTGAAAACTAAATCTCCGAGCACTAAAAAATACTCGGAGGACACCCGAGCGTGCTCGGAAAATCTCGAGTAACGACTATATTCACTCATCACTAATAGGAATTAGACTAGGGTCACACGACCGTATATTCTCATCCGAGAGAATCGGGTCGATTATGCAAATCACACTCCGATTGAAGTCTAATCTGAGCATGATCATAGTGTTATCCGATTCTCTCAATGAGAAGATGGAGAAAAAAATGTCTCCATCTTCTCTATTGTTTCAGTCCATGAAAATCAAACTGCACTCAGATGTCATCCGAACGCAGTCTGATGGTTTCCATGGACTCATTGACTTCCATGACCGAGTGTTATCCGAATATCAGATCAAACTCGGGCAAGCTGTGATTTTTTTTTTTTCCCCAGACCAGCTCTGTCCGAGGAATAAAATCAGACATGTGCACAGCATAACATTGGTCTGAGTGTGACCCGAAGTTTTTTTAGATCACACTTGGCTCGTCTGTACCAGCACTTATCCTGAAGGATTTAAATGGAACACACTCGACAGTATAGGGATCGAGTTTGCTTACCACTGGAAGAAAATATGATAACATAAAGGTCCTAGATTATAGTATCTAATCATAAAAGTAGCCCACACATTAAAGGTACGCTCACATCTGAGTATATAAAGTAGCAGAAATTCTCATCCCGAAAAGCTGAAGAGTGTCAGAGTGTAATGCGTTATTTTTCTCACCTAGCATCTGTATGACATGCAAGTCCTATGCAAATGTGAGTTTCTTCCTAACCTAGCATCAGTCTGACATGCTGTCATGGGTGTGTCAGGTGTGACAGACAGTCATCCTGAATCCCGCTGTAGAAGGTCTTGACGTTTAGCTGAAGCACCTTCTTGATTTTTGTATCTCTGTTATGGAGTGATATCCTTCTCCAATAGTTACCCCTACCTTCTGCTGCTAATCACACACCTGTGCTGAAGGTTTGATATATTCATTTGCTGCAGCATGGTGCAGGTGTTATCTCATACTTGCCTCAGTCTTGTTGGAAGTTCTAGCAGTCGGTTAGTGTCTTCCCTGAGGACCCTTGGAGGATTGCTGGTGTGACATCTCAGCTGTCTTCTCAAGCTAAGTGTTTCCCCCCGTCCATTTACTCTCTCTCTGTTTAGTTTTAGTGGGGACTGACAAGTGCACATCCCATCCCGTCCCTATGTATGGCCCATCGCTATATAGATGTCAGTGAGGTATATAGTCAGTGCAGTGCATGCGTAGCTTACTGTACATGTATTTAGCTAATAGTTAAATAAATAAAAGCAAAAACGGTGTGGGGTACCCCTTATTTCTCTTAACCAGCCGAGAGAAAGCCGGCTGTTGTTTATAGTCTGGGAAGGGGGTAATAAACATTTAGCTTCCCAGGCTATTAATATCCGCTCACAGCTGTCTACTTAGCCTTTACTGGTTATTAACAAGGGGGCACTCCCAAAAAATGGTGTGGGTTCCCCCAATTTTTAATAATCAGCAAAGGCTAAGCAGACAGCTATGGGCTGATATTAATTGGCTGGGAAGGGGCTATGGATATTGGCCCTCTCCAGACTAATAACATCCGCCCTCAGCCACCCCAGAAAAGGCACATCCATTAAATTTTTTCTCACATTGCTCTCGCTGATTTCATACACAGATGTGAGTGCACCCTTAGAAGGACTAACACATTTTACACTACAAGGCCTTTTTAATGAAGATTTGTAACAGCATATGGAGTGGAAGGCGTTGACTCTGTCATCAGTTTTAAGGAAGCATATTTTATTTTGGGTAAACTATTCATCCACAGTCTTAATTTATTAGACAGTTTTTGCACAATGGTTTCTAGTGTTCTGCACATCTCATGCCTGATCCCATATATATGTGTATTCTACATGTTGAGCTTTTGGCAGCATTTTCCTTATTATGGTATTGCGTAGGAGAGAGAATGCGCTGTCTAAAAATTGTACTAAGAGGAACAATTGAAAATGCTTTATATAAATTATCTCATTATCCGAGCACTCGCTGTTTTAATGCGTAATATTAGTGACTCTAAGGGCTCCAGACTGAGTGTGAACCAACAAAACATCGGATCGCTTTTGGACCAATCTTATCCTATGGGGAATATATCTGATATATTCCTCAGACCAATTCGGTCCTAGGAAAAAAATTGCAGCATGTACGAGTTGGATCAGATTATCAGATTGGACTCAGCCATTCAAGTCAATGAATTGCTGGAAAACATTGGACTGCACTCAGAAGACAACAAAGAGCAGTACGATTTTCATGGACTGACAGGAGAATATAGAGACATTTTTTTTTCCCCCCATCTTCCACTTCTCCAAGAAAATTGTATCTCTGATCAGAGTGTGATTAGTATAATCAACCTGATTCTTCTTTCTATGTATTTTTATAATTATTTGCGTGTTGTATTGGGATTGAACCTGAGTACATCATTGTCATGCTTTATGGACAGGTAATGGGACTTGTGACGGTGCATGTAACCTCGGCCTAAATGAGAAGCCATGATCAATAATAATAATAATTTTATTTATATAGCGCCAATATATTCCGCAGCGCTTTACATATTATAGAGGGGATTTGTACAGACAATAGACAATACAGCATAACAATAATCACTGTTCAAAACAAATACCATGAGGAGTGAGGGCCCTGCTCACAAGCTTACAATCTACACTCACCGGCCACTTTATTAGGTACACCTGTCCAACTTCTTGTTAACACTTAATTTCTAATCAGCCAATCACATGGCGGCAACTCAGTGCATTTAGGCATGTAGACATGGTCAAGACAATCTCCTGCAGTTCAAACCGAGCATCAGTATGGGGAAGAAAGGTGATTTGAGTGCCTTTGAACGTGGCATGGTTGTTGGTGCCAGAAGGGCTGGTCTGAGTATTTCAGAAACTGCTGATCTACTGGGATTTTCACGCACAACCATCTCTAGGGTTTACAGAGAATGGTCCGAAAAAGAAAAAAAATCCAGTGAGCGGCAGTTCTGTGGGCGGAAATGCCTTGTTGATGCCAGAGGTCAGAGGAGAATGGGCAGACTGGTTCGAGCTGATAGAAAGGCAACAGTGACTCAAATCGCCACCCGTTACAACCAAGGTAGGCCTAAGAGCATCTCTGAACGCACAGTGCGTCGAACTTTGAGGCAGATGGGCTACAGCAGCAGAAGACCACACCGGGTACCACTCCTTTCAGCTAAGAACAGGAAACTGAGGCTACAATTTGTACAAGCTCATCGAAATTGGACAGTAGAAGATTGGAAAAACGTTGCTTGGTCTGATGAGTCTCGATTTCTGCTGCGACATTCGGATGGTAGGGTCAGAATTTGGCGTAAACAACATGAAAGCATGGATCCATCCTGCCTTGTATGGAGCATCTTTGGGATGTGCAACCGACAAATCTGCGGCAACTGTGTGATGCCATCATGTCAATATGGACCAAAATCTCTGAGGAATGCTTCCAGCACCTTGTTGAATCTATGCCACGAAGAATTGAGGCAGTTCTGAAGGCAAAAGGGGGTCCAACCCGTTACTAGCATGGTGTACCTAATAAAGTGGCCGGTGAGTGTATGAGGAAAAGGGGAGACACGAGAGGTGGATGGTAACAATTGCTTTCGTTGTTCGGACCAGCCATAGTGTAAGGATCGGGTGTTCATGTAAAGCTGCATGAACCAGTTAAACAGCCTAAGTATGTAACAGAACAGACACAGAGGGCTATTTACTGCATAAAGCATATGACAACATGTTGCGAGGAACCTGATTATTGGTTAAGATTTTTGAATGGGCAACACAGGGATAGTTAGGTTAATGCATTGAGGCGGTAAGCCAGTGTGAACAAATGCTTTTTTAGGGCTTAAAACTGTGGGGATTAATCTTATTAACCTGGGTAGTGGATTCCAAGGAATTGGCGAAGCACGTGAAAAGTCTTGGAGACGGGAGTGGGAGGTTCTGATTTTTGAGGATGTTAACCTCAGGTCATTAGCAGAACGGAGAGCACGGGTATGGTGGTAGACTGAGACCAGGGAGGAGATGTAGGGTGGTGCTGAGCCATGGAGTGCTTTGTGGATGAGGGTAATAGTTTTGTACTGGATTCTGGAGTGGATGGGTATCTAGTGTAATGATTGGCACAAGGTAGAGGCATCGGTCCAACGGTTGTTGAGGAAAATGATCCTGGCTGCAGCATTCAGGACAGATTGGAGCGGGGAGAGTTTGGTAAGAAGGAGGCTGATTAGTAGAGAGTTACAATAGACCAGACGAGAATGAATGAGTGAAACAGTAAGAGTTTTTGCAGAGTCGAAAGTAAGAAAAGGGCGAATTCTAGAAATGTTTTTGAGATGCAGATAAGAAGAGCGACCCAGTGATCGGATGTGAGGGGTGAATGAAAGCTCGGAATCAAGTATGACCCCACGACAGCGGGCATGTTGCTTGGGAGTAATGGTAGAAACACACACAGAGATGGCAATGTCAGGCAAAGGTAGGTTAGTAGAGGGAGAGAACACGAGGAGTTCAGTTTTTGACAGGTTCAGTTTCAGATAGAGGGAGGACATGATGTTAGAGACAGCGGTAAGACAATCACTGGTGTTTTCTAAAAAGGCAGGCGTGTTATCAGGAGAAGAAGTGTATATTTGGGTGTCATCAGCATAGAGATGGTACTGGAAACCAAATCTACTGATTGTTTGTCCAATAGGAGCAGTATACGCAGAGAAGAGGAGGGGACCTAGGACTGATCTTCGAGGAACCCCAACAGTAAGGGGAAGGTGAGAGGAGGAGGAACCAGCAAAAGATACAGTGAAGGAGCAGCCAGAGAGATAGGAGGAGAACCAGGAGAACCTTGAGGCCAATGGAGTGTAGCATAGTGAGGAGGAGCTGATGGTCCACAGTATCGAATGCTGCGGAGAGATCCAAGAGAATTAGCATGGAGTACTGACCATTAGATTTAACTGTTAGTAGATTATTAGAGACTTTAGTGAGGGCAGTTTCAGTAAAATGTAAAGAGCGGAAACCGGATTGTAGAGGGTCGAGAAGAGAGTTATCTGAGAGATAGCGGATAAGACGGGAGTGGACCAGGCGTTCAAGGATTTTAGAGATGAGGGGAAGATTAGAGACAGAACAATACCCGGACTCCATTCACTTGAATGGGGGGCCCGAACATTCAGTGTTTGCCACGCTGTCATATGCATGAAAGCACGGCAAAAACTGCTTCTGATTGATCGGTGGTAAAATCATCACCACTGGTCATTGAGCTGCAATTCCCATGCTGTCAAAAGACAGCGTGAGTGTGCAGCTGTGATCAGAGGTATAAAGTTTACCTCAAGTCATTGGTGTCAGTTGATGGGACTACTGCTCCCATCAGCCTATGCCTGCTGCCACTACTAACAGTGAGAGCAGGAGCGGCTGATGAGAGTATAACCAGCCAGGCAAAACTGACACCTGGGGGCTGCAACCCTCAGCTGTCAACTTCAGCAAGGCTGGTTATCAAGAATAGAGGGGTCCCCATGCTGTTTTTTTTTTTAAATTATTTAAATAAATAATTTAAAAAACTGCATGGGGTCCCTCCCATCTTTGACAACCAGCCAAGCTAAAGCAGACAGTTTGAGGCTGGTAAGGGGCCATGGATGTTGACCCCTAGCCTAAAAATAGCGGCTCGCAGCCACCCAGAAAAGACGCATCTGTTCGATTCCAATTCTGGCGCTTTGCCTAGCTCTTCCCACTTGCCCTGTAGCGGTGGCAAGTGGGGTTCTTATTTGTGGGCTTGATGTCACCTTTGTATTGCCAGGTGACCTCAAGCCGATGGCTTAGTAATAGAGAGGCGTCTTTAAGACACCTATCCATTCCTAATCCTATAGTTATATAGTAAATAAACACACAGCTAGAATAAAGTTTTTTATTTGAAATAAAAAAAAACACACTTTTACGTTTTTATTTAAAAATAAAAAACACATTTATACTCACCTGTAATAAAACAAAAATTAAAAATAACAATATTTCTCACCTGTCCGACGTTCTGTCCCGTGCCGTAATTCATGTCTGGGGGATAAACAGTTTTCAACCTGGACGGTGCCAAGATGTGACTGTCCAGACTGAGAACCACTGGGGAATGAACTGCTGGGAGCACAGTGTCAATGACTAGCAGTGACGTCATCGACATTACTGCCCGTTACTGAGGCTGCGTTCCCAACCGGAAAATGAGCAGTGGTGACCTCTGCATCGTGAGAAAAAGTCTTACGGTGCAGAAGCGAGTTCACAGGGAGACTTTCACTGCAGTGAATTTGAATTGTGGTGAACTCGCCTCTGCACCATGAGAGGCAACATTTTGTTTTCTTTCTAAATTACTTACATCGCAGGAGCCAGCTGATGAGTACTCCCATCAGCTGCTCCTGCTCTCAATGTTATCAGCGGCAGCAGGTGTCAGCAGATGGGAGCAGTAGTCCCATTAGCCAACACGAATGGCAGGAGGTAAACTTTATACCTCTGATCACAGCTGCGGGCTCACGCTGTCATTTGACAGTGTGAGGACCGTGGCTGTCTGACCGGTGGTGATGATTTTACAGCACATGAAAGCGCAACAAATACCCAGTGTTCGGGGGCCAAACCCTAACAGTAACACTGACTTCCTGGTGAAGTCCGGTGTTCAGTTTCCGTGCCCCAACAGTAGGTGTTCGGTACAGATGCTGAACTTTACTGTTCGTGTTCGCCCATCTCTAGACATGACCTTTATTAATTTTTTTCCGACTAGTCATTTTTCAAAACCCAAAGTGGAAAAACTGCTGAAAAGACTGAACATATGTACAGCAGTACAAATAGAAATAAAAATAGAAATGACTTTTATAGTGATTTTTTCAGGAGCAGACCTCTCTCGTAGGATTTGCTTCTGACATTACCCATTACTTCCGTTTGCCTAGTTTCTCTTATGGTTGAAAGTGACACTTATCAGGTTTTTGCCCATTTGGGCTGTATCTTAATGAGCTATGCACCAGTATGTCATTTTCTATTACATTTATTGTAGCAGATTTTTGTTTCTTGCAGGAATTCCTGATTTATAAAGGTTTCAAGGTCAGGGTGTGGCAGAGGAAATTGCTAGGGAAAGGCTAGCTTTCCTGCATGATTGCAGAGCTCAGTGGGAGCCGCGCATGGTAGTAGTAAAGGTCAGCTGCTGATCATTTATACAGATGCTTCATAAGCAGCATGTCACTAGTTTTATGTTAAGATAACTTCATTAATAGAAACATCTCTCTGTTTATTACAAAGCTGTGTATATTCAGCTGTCTGCAAATTGAAATATGTTTTATCCAACTCAATGAAATTATTGAATTTGAAGGTTGTTGTTTGACAACTCCGGAAAGCATTGATGGAGAAACGTGCTGTAGACTCAGCCGATCAAGTAGGCCACACCTTAAAGCACCACTCCAGTGTTTCATTTTATTGTACCGCTGGAGTGGTGATTTAAATGTAATTCCTCTGCCCCCTGTCTCATACTCACCTGGAACTTCCTTCATCGTTTTCAAGTGTCGCTCCTGTCAGTCTCCAGTGAAAGGTGACTTGTCGGCTGCTCCAGTGTTTCATGGAGCTGGCATGGAGGTCACTTTTCAATACAAGTCTATGACTTCCGGCCAGTCAGAAGCTACACTCACAAGAGGGCGCAGCAGGACCGGCGTAGCACCGAAAAACGATGAAGATGCTGGGGGGTGAGAATATGACTGGGGGTAGGGGACTTACATTTGAAGCACCACTCCAGCACTGAAAAAAGAAAGCAAAAGCTGGAGTGGTGTTTAACCCCTTCACACCGCAGCCCATTTTCGTTTTTGCATTTCTGTTTTTTTGTCCCCTGCTTCCCAGAGCCATAACTTTTTCATTTTTCCATCAAAATGGCCATGTGAGGGCTTTTCTTTTGCGAGACAAGTTGTACTTTTGAACGGCATGATTAGTTTTACTATATCGTGTACTGTAAAATGTAAAAAAAATTCCAAGTGCGGTGAAATTCCAAAAAAAGTGCAATTCCACAACTGTTTTTTTTTTATTTTTTACCATGTTCTCCAAATTCTAAAACTGATCTGCCATTATAATTTTCCAGATCATTACTAGAGATGAGCGAATATTTCAGTGTTCTGTTCGGATTACGATCGCCGAATTTGCAATATTCCCTGATTAATTTGTCGAATATTCACCGAACATAACCGAACGCCATTCATCTCAATGGGAGGCAAAAACAAATGCATGCACAACACCTTATAATGGGCCCAAATACTGCCAAAACACATCAAATGAGGGACATACACAAGGAAAGTGGCCTCAAATCACCCACAGTACTAACTGTAGCATGGCACTGCAGCAGTCAGCCAGGTGTGAGGTATCGGGGATCTGGGACAGCATTTACAGCTTTCAATTGAACGTCACAGTAAGATGAGGTGGGTGAGGGATTGGTGTAGGCCTCCTTTGCTGGGAGCCCTTCTACCACATGCAACTCCTCTACCTGCTTTCATGCATAGCTCTACTTAGATGTTACAAATATCAGTTTTGTCAGAAATATGTAAGGATAGGAACACGGGTAGTTGAGTCCAAGGAGGTGGAGACCAGATGGTCTTGGAGGCCTACTGCTACAGGCAACATGCATAAAAGAGACCAAACCAGGAGCGTTCACATTTCCAAAAATTATTGGCAGACAATACCAAAGTGGCATCAATTTCACCACAGTAGAAATAGTACAACAGGGACCGACAGGTCTTCCACTATGCTCAATCCAGCAGAAGGACACCCAACCAGGAGTGGTCACATTTAAACAAATGAGGGCCTTACACTACAGAAATGGCATCAGTTTCAACACAGTAGAAATAGTATAATAGGGATTGACCGGTCTTCCACTACGCCCAATCCAGCAAATGGACACCCAACCAGGAGTGGTCACATTTAAACAAATGAGGGCCATACACTACAGAAATGGCATCAGTTTCAACACAGTAAAAATAGTATAATATGGACTGATAGGTCTTCCACTACGCCCAATCCAGCAGATGAACACCCAACCTCTTAGCTTTGTCATGCGTAGGAGGAAACAATCTTTTACGTGACCATAACTGTGTAACCGTGGACTGGCTGCAGTGCTGAGAGAGGGCCGGAGTACGGTGAACCGGACAAACTTCTGGACCATGAGAGAGGTGCAGGTGGAGATGTAACGATAGGTTGAGATAGCTGTGATGTGCTCGTTCTCTGAGATCAGTCAAAAACAGCAGGTATGTCCGCTTCCGTTACAGCTGACGGCAGGCTCACAGTCATCGTGACTGGAGCAGGTAAAGAACCCAAGGTTCTGCGTTCGAACACTTGCATATCAATAGTTAGCACGGTAACAGAGGAGGAGGAAGAAGCAGCAGATGTGATTGATGGGGCGACTGATGGTTGTTGAGGTCCGCTGGTCCGCATTTGTGCGCAGTGGGATTCCAGAGTAATGCATGTTGATTGTGAATGTGAAGGTTCATACATGTAGTAGTCTAATTATTGCACTTTTTACCTCGACTCAGTTTTTTTGTTGTTGCAAAGTTGGCAGATTACGTGAGTTGGCTCATCCTTTGCAATGTCAAAAAAGGCCCAGGCTAGGTAATCCCTGTCAATCCTTCAAGCTGCAAACCTCGGGCGCTGCTGGTCTCAGCCACAGTTGTGGCTGAGGATGCATCGCTCGTCATGGCTGCATCACTGTGTGTCTGCGACGTACAGTGCAACTTGACCTCCTCGTCTTCTTCCTCAGATGACCTACTCAGCTGTGTGTCTCTATATTCACGCCAACTGGAATCTAACACTTCATCATCATCATCCTCTGTATTATCACATTCATCGCCCTTGGAGTCACCCTCCTCCTCTTCCTGCCCTGACAGCACAGTTCCGCTCGTGTGAGCCTCAGATATCTGAGTCTCATCAGGATCATCCCCCCAGGGGTTAACTTCTGATGACGAGGGTCAGGATGCTGTTTAGACCCTACTTCGTCCTGCCCCAGGACGAAGCTAGAAAAATTCTAAGCAAGAAAAATATTGGACATTGGTGCAGATTTTCTCCTCTTGACTCTGTGAAGCAAGTACTCATTTTGGCATAGAATGTGTGAACAGCTCTTTAGACTCGCCCACCTGTGGTTCCATACAGTCAGTTGTATGGTTGAAGAGTTGGGATGCGGGGGGAAGCAAGGGGAATTTGGGTGCCATCTCTGTGGACTATACTGGGTGTGATGTTAAGGTGGAGTAAGAGGAGGAGAGGCCACTTGAAGCTGCGCTTGCTATCCACTCAAGCACATGCTCTTTCTTGGCCTCATCAACAAGGTGTACCGCTGTGCGTCTGCCAAATAGAGGTAGTGGAGTAGCCTGTCCAGTAAGAGAAGTTGGCAGATGTCTTTGCATAGGACGTGACGTTGTTGGTTCACTAGTGCTTTCACTATCCTTACCACTTACCCCACGTACACCTTGAACAACAAGCCTAATTCCCCTTCCACCACGTCCACGCTTTTTCCCAGACGTGTTGCTCAGATACTGTGGTAGGAGCACGGTATTTGCAACCAAAAAATTGGATTTTAAATTCTGCACCACCTCTGCAAACAGCTGAATTTAAGCCACCGTAAAATCCAAGGTGAAATATGCCATGCTGTATAGCGTTAGTCACTGGAGAAAGAATTGTTTGAGTGTGTATGAGGCCTGTATGACAAAGAACATTTGCTACAAACATTTTGAAAGTCAGATGTCCACTACTGTATGATGTTAGGAACACAATAATTTTTTGGTGGCTTCTGTACCAGACCCCTATAATACACTAGATGCTAAAAAATATTTTAAAGTCAGGTCCCCTACCGTATGACACTAGGAAGAGAAGAATTTTTGGGTGGTCTCTGGATCAGGTGCAACACATTTGTAGGACATGTGCCCTGCTGGCTTTGTCTGTGAACCTTAGTAATGGCAAAAAAAAAAATGCTGGAAGGTAAATTTAACACCCATACTGGACTCTAGCTGGCTATGCTATCTGACTGATATACAACCGCCTAGCTAACTAAACTCTTTCTGCTAACAATGCCAGCATCAGGAGCAGCCTCTCTGCGCTGTTAAAGTTTCAAAATGGCGCTAAAACAAGATGTCCTCTTTGTATATGGAGACGGACATGTGATTTCAGCAGCCAATGACAGGACATTGTGGATGTTTCCTTTGACCCGATTGGATAGCCGCATTATGCACACATAAAGTAAGGAAAAAATAAATAAATTAGTGTTTACAAGAACGCCGCGTCTCTGAGCTCTGCAAACCCCCTCCCCTCATCAAACACGTGCCAAACACTCAGGATACACCACCATTATTGTTGCTAAAGTGCTGAAAATATTTTTGTGGCAGCGCAAATTTTACTGAATGTTGAGATTTTTTTAATGATATAATTTTGCTTGGGTTTCCGATCACGAATCCAAATGTGCCATATTCGTGTCGAATTTATGTTTGGCGATTGTTTTCCAAACAAACTCACTCATCAATAGCCATTATGTGTTTGTAGGTACCAAACATGCATAGGTTATTTTTTATTTTTAAGTGGTGAAAAAAAATGCAAAAACATGTTAAATGGCTATGTGTGAATACAGCTTACGGTAAGTTATGTAGTGCTTCAGATTCACTGTCAGGATTAAATAGTCACTGTAGTTTCAATACAGTTTGCATTAATCAATTGTACAAGCAAATATACGACACAGTGTGATAAACCTTATCAGAGAAATATGTGTCTTTCTGTTTGTGAGTCATTGCATCTGACCCCAGAGCTCATTATTAACTGTAAAAACTGCCAAAATGTGTCTTAGTTAAAACAATGTGGGCTGCCAGCTTGTTGAGGTGTCAGATTACAGCTGCCTATGGTGATGGGAGAGGGAGGGATGATTATAGGGAAGGAACAGGTAAAGGGAGAAATAATTTCTTGTATTTATCTCAGCCTAGAGCTGGATGCACAGCTACTTTGCTCTCTACTGCTGCATAATGTCATCCATGCTGCTGCTGCTTCTGAACATGTACTACACAGAGAATGAAGAGCAGGAATAACTTATGCCTGTGTATGTGAGACATCAAAGTGGCTAGTCTCCACCCACTAGCTCAGGGATAACTAGTATGTAGAACATGCAGAGGGGGCATCACTGAAGATCCACTTCTTCCTTGTATTTGTATATAGCAGGTCGTACTTACATATGTACACTCTCCCTACTCTGTACCCTATGTAATGTATATATACCCTGCAGAATTTCCTCTATTAATATGAATATATTCCTATCTCAGTCTCTCCTCATCCAGTCAATTCATCCCATCTGTCCAACAGTCAGTGAGGGGGAGTAAGGGATAATCTTCATTACCAGTGCCTGTGTTCTGGTGTTTTGTGCATTGCTTCTATTCCCCGAAAATGGGTTTCTGTACAGGAGATCGTGTTATGGCCGTGTGTGGCGCTGGGAGGGGAGTGGGAGAAATTTAGACTGAGTTACAGCGATGTGCTCACTGCTGGCTTGCAGCACAACACAAGGAATGATGGGAAAAGCTCCTTCTTTGGGAACAAAAGAACGCTAAACATTCCTGTATATAGGTGAGTTGGGAGAGATAGCGGTCAGCTGAATGATCATTTGGGCCACAGTTATCTAATGCGTATAGGGATTGATCACTTTATTTTAGCAGATGTTTTGGGGACCTGATTTTGTGGCACTTCTATTGCATATGTTTTATAGGATCTTCTGCACTTGTTGCACAGCCTACCTTATAGACCAGAGGTCCCCAACCTTTTTTGCACCAGGGACCGGCTTTAAGCAAGACCAGTTTTCCATGGCCCGGTGTGGGTGGGGCAGGGGCGGGGCTTTGGTCATATGGGGGTGGGGTTATGGAGGGATGGAGCTTATATTATAACTATCCTGCACTGATACATTATGACGAACCCTCTGCTGTGTGATGGTTCACTAATAATATTGTAACTCAGATGTAGCAGGGCTGGATTTGTTCTTTTTCTTTCGCTCCTTGACAGTTTCCTGATCATTCCATAACATTTCCTCCGGCACGGCGGTGCGGATGTAGCAGACCTGTGTTAGTCATTGATCATGTGCTCTCAAGAGAAGTTATCGGTCCACACTGCACTGATAAAAGTACCACAAAGCTTTAGCATGAGGCCAGATGTAGCAGAGAGGAATGTGTCACTTGTAGATTTCATACACAGAGTGATTAATTTGTCGGGTTTATGAAACACTGAACACAGATGTAGCAGAGCTGATGGTGTCACAGCAGAGTACATTCATTAATGATTAATGAATGTACTCTGCTGTGACACCATCAGCTCTGCTACATCTGTGTTCAGTGTTTCATAAACCCGACAAATGAATCACTCTGTGTATGAAATCTACAAGTGACACATTCCTCTCTGCTACATCTGGCCTCATGCTAAAGCTTTGTGGTACTTTTATCAGTGCAGTGTGGACCGATAACTTCTCTTGAGAGCACATGAGTAACAAACAGTAAATAACAAACTCAGCTCTGCTACATCAGTAAAAAACCAATTGATTAATGATTAATCAATTGGTTTTTTACTGATGTAGCAGAGCTGAGTTTGTTATTTATTAAGTTTCATGGCCACTTCATGAAATCATATCACCAAAAAAATATTCAGCACTGCTACATCTTCTATACCCCAGCTCCCCACACATGGACCCTGCACAGCCGCCGGTAATACCTTCATTCAGAGGGGCCCAGCCCGCTGTTCCCGCACACACGCACAGGCACCCATGGTGACTCTGGAAATACATGGCGGGCTGTGGAAGCCGCCCGCCCTGCTCGTACAGCGGGAGATGGGAGGAGGGAGTGGCGGATGAGGGGGAGGAGACTTCCGCCCGAACTCCACGGCCGCCCACCAAAGGGGGAATGACGAACGCTGCGGCGCTGGAGTGTGACGAACGCTGCGGCGCTGGAGTGTGACAAGCCGCACAACCGGCGTGTTTAGCCGCTGTCAGCGGCGCCGCGGACCGGCTACAAAACCCCACCGGCCCGGTCCTGGTCCGCGGACCGGCGGTTGGGGACCTCTGTTATAGACTACAGAACTCTCCAGTCCATATAATGGCTGCTGAAGGAGGTGCAACCAGACCAGTCCATCATCCTACTCCAATTTAAAACTATTTTCCCATTGTAACAGGGTCACTGGCATGGTATATGAGGGGGATATGTGTTACAAAGATTATTATTATTTTTGTTATTATTATTTATTTATATAGCACCATTTATTCCATGGTACTGTACATGAGAAGGGGTTACATACAAATTACAGATATCACTTACAGTAAGCAAACTAACAATTACAGACTGATACAGAGGGGTGATGTTCCTGCCCTTGCGGGCTTACATTCTACAGGATGGTGGGGAAGGAGACAATAGGTTGAGGGATGTAGGAGCTCCGGTGTTGGTGAGGCGGTGGCTTCAGTAGTGGTGAGGAGGCAGCGGGGTCAGAGCAGGCTGTAGGCTTTCCTGAAGAGGTAGGTTTTCAGGTTCCGTCTGAAGGATCCGAATGTGGTTGATAGTCGGATGTGTTGGGGCAAAGAATTCCAGAGGATGGGGGATATTCTGGAGAAGTCTTGGAGGCGGTTGGGTGAGAAGCGGATAAGTGTGGAGGAGAGAAGGAGGTCTTGGGAGGACCGGAGATTACGTGAGGGAAGATATCGGGAGATTAGTTCAGAGATATATGGAGGAGACAGGTTATGGATGGCTTTGTAGGTCATTATTAGTAATTTGAACTGGATATGCTGAGGGAATGGGAGCCAGTGAAGAGATTTGCAGAGAGGGGAAGTGGGAGAGTAGCAAGGAGAGAGATGAATTAGTCGGGCAGCAGAGTTAAGGATGGACTGGAGAGGTGCAAGGGTGTTAGCAGGGAGGCCACAGAAAAGGATGTTGCAGTAGTCATGGCGGGAGATGATGAGTAGATTAACTGTTGAGGAAAAGATGGATTCTGGAGATATTTTTGAGCTGGAGGCGACAGGTGGTGGAAAAAGCTTGGATGTGCGGTTTGAAGGACAGGGCAGAGTCAATGGTTACTCCGAGGCAGCGGACTTCTGGTACAGGGGAAAGCGTGATGTCGTTAATTGCGATAGATAGGTCATGTATGAAAGATCTATGAGATGGAGGAAAGATGATGAGTTCAGATTTGTCCACATTGAGTTTGAGGAAGCGAGAGGAGAAGGAGGAGGATATGGCTGATAGACACTCCGGATTCTGGACAGCAGAGAGGTGACGTCTGGGCCAGAAAGGTAGATCTGAGTGTCATCTGCATAAAGGTGGTACTGGAATCCATGGGACTTTGAGTGTGTAGATTGAGAAGAGTAGGGGTCCTAGAACAGAGCCTTGGGGGACTCCAACAAAGAGAGGGTGGGATGAGGAGGTAGTGTGGGAGTGGGAGACGCTGAATGTGCAGTTAGAAAGGTATGAGGATCTGTAGTAGGAGGCACTGGTCAACTGTGTCAAAAGCAGAGGACAGGTCTAGAAGAGTATTGTCCGTTAGCTTTGGCTGGAAGTAAGTCATTAGTGATTTTGGTCAGGGCTGTCTCAGCTGAGTGATGCTGGCGGAAACCATATTGTAGATTGTCAAAGAGCAAGTTAAATGAGAGGTGGGAGGAAAGTTCAGCGTGGATGTGCTGCTCCAGGAGTTTGGAAGCGATTGGGAGCAGCGTTATTGGGCGATAGCTGGACATAGCTGTTGGGTCGAGGGTTGGCTTTTTAAGGATAGGCTTGATTGTGGCATGTTTGGAAGCAGAAGGGAAGGTGCCAGAAGTTAGTGATAGGTTGAAGAGGTGGGTTAGGGATGGGATAAGTGTGGTGAGGTTGGGGAGGAGGTGGAATGGGATGGGGTCAAGCGCACAGGTGGTGAGGTGTGATTTGGAGAGGAGACAATTAAGTCCGCTTCAGTGATCTTGGAGAGGGAGGTTATGGGGTTTGGTCATTGGTCTGGTATACAAAGGGGTTGTGGTGGTTGAGCAATGAAGACTTGCCTTGTTAGGTCGGTCTTATTTTTAAAGTGTGTGGCAAAGTCCTCAGCAGAGATGAGGAAGGCTGGAGGGGGCAGTGGGGGGCAGAGGAGAGAGTTAAAGGTTTTGAATACCTGTTTGGGGTTGTAGGATAGGGAGGATACAAGGGTTGTGAAGTAGGCCTGTTTAGCAGAGGTGAGAGCAGATTTAAAAGCGAGTGTTGCCTGTTTGAATGCAGTGAAGTGCGAATGTGTTTTTTTCCAATGCCGCTCTGCAACCCTGGACAGTTGCCGGAGCTTTTTAGTGGTGTTATTGTGCCAGGGTTGTCTATTGATACGTCGCACTCTGCCATGAATGAGAGGGACGACCGTGTCAATAGCTGATGCGAGAGTGGCATTGTAGAAAGCAGTGACAGTGTCTGTGTCGTGGAATGAGGATATGGATGCCAGTGGAAGGATAGAGTTAGAGAGCGTGTGGGAGTCTAGGTGTGCAAGGTTTCTGCGGGGGTGTGCATGTTGCTGCACATGCAAATAAGGAAGATTGCTTTCTTCCTTGATCTAGAAACCCATAAGTTTCTCTTCAGCATGCTAGGTGCTGAAGGAGTTAATAAACCATGTTGTGGGATGGGTTTGTAGGTGAGTAGGTAAGAGATGGGCGTGACACCTACTCACTGTATCTCCACCTCAAGGGTGTTGCTGGGATGTTAAATTACAGCCACTGTTTTTTTCCTCTGTGTTGTGGTTTGGAGAGGAAAGACTCCAGACGTAGCTCCAGGTGGAGCTGAAGATACATAGTGGACTGAGGGGGTGAATCCTTCAGACATATGGATTGGAGTAAGATGTGTGGTGAGGCTCCCAGAGGCCACTTCAGAACCCTTTCTCTTCCAAACCGGTGTGAACAATGCTGGTCTTGATGAATCAGGTCCCTTGTTTTGCACCGACATTGAAGGCACATTTACCTTTGACTTATGGCTGCATTGTCTCCCATTGTATAAGCATATAGTGGGATATATTGCCAAAAAAAGAAAAGTGAAGAAGGCTGCATTTTCCTGTAGTGAAAAAAAAAAAAAAAAGCTACAAAAAGCTATGCTGATGCCTTCTAGCCAAACCTAGGCTAAAGGGATGCTCTCTTGCCAAACGCAAGAACATTCTCTTGACTTATACGTCCGAGGTGTGGAAAAAGATGACAAAATGCAGCAATACCTGGACCTGCTGCGGTTTTATTGTATGAAAATAGTGTTACTGTAGAAGTGAGTGTGTCACGTGCATAACACAGATGCTAAAATGTATTACAGTC